>NC_090651.1:46307512-47056262 GCF_040937935.1 Hyperolius riggenbachi | reverse complement strand
GATAGTGTTCCTTTAAGCTAAATATAAGTTTACTTTTTTTTTTTTTACCTCTCAGGTATACTTCAGAGACACTGAAGCAAAAAAAAAAATTATGATGTAATGATTTGTATGTGTTGTACAGCTAAGAAATAAAACATCAGGAGCAGAGACATAAGTCTAATATTGTTTTCAGTACAGGGAGAGTTAAGAAAAAAACAGTTGTTATCTATGCAAAAGAGCCATCGAGCTTCACGTCTTTCAAAGTCGCAGATAGCTTTGTCTTCTGAAGCTTATTATCTCAAGTGTCAGTCACTGTATTGTTTCTTTTCTTGCAGATGACAGTTCAAAAGTTCACTAGCCTGCTCTGTAAATTCATTTAAAATGCGGAGTAGTGTGTAAACTGCAAATATTAGAGAATGATGCAATGTTATAAAAAAAAACACTATATAACTGAAAATAAAAATATGAGAATATTTTCTTTGCTACTTATGTTCTAATAATTACCACACAACCAATGCATTATATCACACATATATATATATATATATATATATATATATATATATATATATATATATATATATATATATATATATATATATATATATATATATATATATACATATATATATATATATATATATATATACTGTATATATATATATATGTATATATATTTTTTGCTTCAGTGTCTCTTTAAGGACATAATCATACAAAAAGTATAAATGTTTAATATTGCTTCAGGGTGTGATTTAATTAAACTTTGTGCTGTACTCCTTTAAAAACAGGAGTAGAGTACAGACCGATGAGCATATTTGTTACCTGCACTGTCTAATCAGCAAATTGACTTTGTTTAGGTTTTGTAGCTCAGGTGCAGCATGGAAAAAGGGAGGGTGCGGGGCTGCTAATCTTAGCTGTTATGTGTCGCTCAAATAGGAATTACATTACTTACTGGACAGATTTAGAAATACTTTTGTCAGGTACAATATCATATACTGTAAAATATTGTATAGGAAGTGCTACACAGGCCGTGTTTCTAAGATAGCTACAAGTGAACAGTGAAGAAGTGCAATACACTCTCGACAAATAAAGTTCAAAAAGCGCTTAAAGCGGAACTGTAGAGACAAAATAAACACATTGCTTCACTTACCTGGGGCTTTCCCAAGCCCCCAGCAGCTGTCCTGTCCCGCGCCGCTCCTGCCTGAGCCTCCGTTCTCCCGCTGCCGCTCCGTCCCGTACCTCGACTTGTAAGTCGATGCCAGCACAGCCCGGCCAAGCGTATCCTATCTTCGCATTCCCCTCTGCAATAGCGGGAACGCGAAGAAAGGATACGCGTGGACATAGCCGCGCTGGCGCAGTGGCCCGGTGGTGAAAGCGAAAGTAGCTGGGAGCGGGAGAACGGAGACTCGTCGAGAAGCGGTGCGGGTCAGGATGGCTGCTGGGGGCTTGGGGAAGCCCCAGGTAAGTGAAACAATGTGTTTATTTTCTCTCTACAGTTCCGCTTTAAGCCACCGCAGTGTCCATACAACTAGTAAACTCTTTCAATCGCCAATGAGTGCCTCCACAACTCTTCAATGGGCAACTCACAGTTAGTAGTGACCCTAAAGTTATAGGGGTCTGCAGCGCTTTAGGGACAATCAAGGCCTCCCCTCTGCCTATGAGCAAATCTCCTGGACACAACCTCTGTCTCCAGGGTGTTGCAGCTAAGGTTTTGGTGGCCCTAAGCAATCCATAACTTGAGGCCCCAATCCATGAAAGAAGGCGAAAAGTGGATAGCCACACTTCAAAACAAAGTGGCACGCACAGTGCGTCGTGGCTAAAAATGGGCGTGGCCAAAACATGATGTGGGTGGAGCCACATACTAGCAGTTTCTAGGCTAAATTGCACCCAGGGCGAGGGCATAAAATGCGCCCCCAATGTGGAGACAGGTATAGGTGCCCACAGTATACAGTAGGTAGCAAGCTACAGTTCCCCCAAGTATAGGTAGCCCATATAGTTGCCCCCAGTATAGGTTAGATAGATAGGTGCACCCATATAGGTTAGAAAGGTTGGTGCTCCCATATAGGTTAGATTAGTAGGTGCCTCCAATATAGGTAACCAGTATATTTGCCCCAGTATAGGTTAGATAGGTATATGCCCCCACTATAGATTCAATAGGTTTATGCTTCCACTATAGATTAGGTAGATATATGCCCCCACTATAGATTAAATTAGTATATGCCCCAGTATAGGTTAGATAGGTATATCCCCCAGTATAGGATAGATAGGTATATGCCCCCAATATAGGTTAGATAGGTATATGCCCCCACTATGGATTAGATAGGTATATGCCCCCAGTATAGGTTAGATCGGTATATGGTCCCAGTATAGGTTAGATCGGTATATGGTCCCAGTATAGGTTAGATCGGTATATGACCCCACTGTAGATTAGATAGGTATATGCCCCCAGTATAGGTTAGATTAATATATGCCCCCAGTAATTTGGAGGGTTGGCGCATCGGCGAGGGGAGCGGAGAGAAAGAAGTTTCCACTTACCTGCCTGGATCCTGCACAGAGCTTCTATCTTCAGCCTGTCCTGGCGCGCATTGCATCAGTAAGAGCTCCCCTGTGATGACATGCGGTTACGTCCTCACAGGGGGCGCTGTTACCATAGCGACAGACACTGGGACAGGAAGTAGATAGAAGCTGTCAGGATCGAGGAAGGTAAGTGGAAACTTTTTTCTCCCCACCGCTCTGTCTGGTGCCCGCACACCTGCCATCCGCAGCAGAGCGAGGCCCCCCGCAGTGTGAGGCCCCAAGCGGGGGCATGCCTCATCTGCATGCTGGCGGTGCCCCTGTCTGTCTCCAGTAGAAGTTTCACAGACCGATCACCTTAGAATATAAGCCATAGACCGCCATAAACTTTATTTCAAAATTTATTTTTTTATTAAAATTTCCAAAGTATAACATATCATCTGTTGCAGACTTAGTGCAGATTAAGCTGAACAGAACAAAGCGACCTTACATACATATTGTAAATTTGCGAACCAACACAACATTCTAGCCAAAGGCTACACACCTACAATAACTGAACATCATCTGGCAAGGTGTTGTTTTCCATCAAAACTTTGATTGAACACATCTAAATCAGGCACCAAACCCGCATGTAAAATTTCAAAAGGGAGAAGTCCCATAAAGGTAGGAAAGAAGTAGAAGAGAAAGTAAGAGAGAAAAAGAAAAGAAGAGAAAAAGAAAAGGTAAAAGGTATCTGGGGCCTACTTTTAACTCCCTAACAGTTGTAATAGTTTAGTATGTGGAAGAACAACCAATGGTTGTCTATATACTTTGAGGCAAGCCCACATATGGATGCCAAGGGTTCCAGATTTTGTAGTGTATCTCCATCTTATCTTCTAGTACTCCAGCCATCTGCTCTTCATAAAACTTTATTTAAAATATAAATACACACTCACATTTAGAGGAATATTAAAACAGCATAAGTTTTAATGGTGAGGAGAACGCCAGCGCATACCACTAAGGCTGCATCTGAAATGACCACCAGCTCAGTGTGCAGCACCTATATAGACTCTCTGCACACTTCGCATTCAATTCAGATGCAAATCATATGCAAATCTGCTACTACTTATGATGCAAACAGGAAACTCATGAGAAGGGGCTGGGAGCAGCTAACCTGACAGTTACATAGTTACAAAGTTAAGGAAAGGTGGGGGGGGAAAGGCTGCGCATCCCTAAACACATGTTGCAATTGAATGGTTAATCGCACAGGCATACACCGCCTCTGCCAGACTGAAAAATGCATGCCCTGCATCCGAGACAAGTGCTAACATTTATTAAACTAGTAGGTACTTTAGCTTCCAATATGGTTTGCATGCAAAGTTCCAATATGGTTTGCGTGCATGCATACGTTTTAATGGACTCTCCCCCGCTTGTGGCCATCGATTGGTCTCCATCACGCTCGGTTGTGCAAGGATGCCCAAGTTTCGCTGTACCAAGCTCAGCTGCCAGCCCTCAGTTGCGTGCTGAAGCTCCTCCCAACATGTTTTGTCACTTAGCGTGACTCATTAGGGGTATGTCCCCACAGGGATCTCTAACTGGCATATAGCTTCACGCTCTTCCCCGATGTGCCTTAACCTTGTACCTGTCCTACTGAAACCAGCCGAGTGAATACATTTGCGGGGAAGTTTAAGTGCAAAAACATCTAAAACTATTTAACTACTAAAAAACTATTATTAAATAAAACTATTTAAAACAATTCTGTTAGTTTCAATCCACTCTGAAAATCTAAATATTTGATTCACGCTGTTTCAGAGTTCACTGTATTTCAGCTCTATGCCTAGCTGTCTGCCTGGTTTTCATCAGTTCTAATAAAGCAAAAAGTCTATTTTTGTCAAGTTGCTGAGAGCTGTAAGTACTTCATTTTTAGTATTTTATACTTTTATTGTAAAAAAAAAAAGATAAACGTCAGGCTCAAAAATGTTTTCTTAGATCTGTACAGGAACTCAGACAAAGAGCTCGTTTATGTTTATGTGTTTGTCGAAGTGTCCAAATCAGCAAATATCAAACAACTTTTTTTTTCAATACTTTTTAATTGAATTATACAAAATACATTAAATGGATTCAAAAGTGCAAGCAATCACTAATCATACAACTCGACACCTACAGATGTCTGTTATCAAGAATGTTAATTAGGACCTACGTCCAAAGGATATAAACCATAACTAAACCAATCCACATAGCTTATTTATTTATTTTATTTATTTATTGTATTTATAAAGCGCCAACAAATTACGCAGCGTTGGATGTTAAGGTTACAGACAATATTTAGGGGTGACATGCAGCAATAGGACAAAACAGGAATCCAAGAAAAACCAGATCATGCAGCACAGTATGAGTACAAGGTAATGCTTAGTCAGTCACTGGAGGGGAGCATGGGGATTAGGCAAGTTAGGTTCACTCAAATGCATAGCATGGGTGCACAGTAATGGAGGTGCGTGATCAGATAGGACACAAAAGGAGGAGGACCCTGCCCGAGAAAGGATCAGGACCCTGCCTAGTGAAATAAGCTTATCCAAACTCAGACCACATATGGCCAGAACTTTGGACCCCATTGTAATGGATTGGGTATATAACCATATATATCAAAATATAACCATGTGTGGTAAGAAAAAAAAGAAAACTATAAATCAGGTAACAAAAAAAACTAATATTATTTGACCGAACTTGAGAATTAACACAGAAAAAAGAAAACCAGTTTCACTTTCTACTGTTCTACTGAACATTGTGCTTCTTGCAATGTCTCTATTTCACTCTAAGAGAAATTCTCCTTAAAGGGAAGGTTCAGGGACAGTTGGTAAAAAATAAAAATCCGAATCCACTTACCTGGGGCTTCCTCCAGCCCGTGGCAGGCAGGAGGTGCCCTCGGCGCCGCTCCGCAGGCTCCCGGTGGTCTCCGGTGGCCGACCCGACCTGGGCAGGCCGGCGGCCAGGTCGGGCCTCTTCTGCGCTCCATTGTGCATTCCACGCCGGCGCGCTGACGTCATCGGACGTCCTCCGGGCTGTACTGCGCAGGCTCAGTAGTTCTGAGACCACCGGGAGCCTGCGGAGCGGCGCCGAGGGCACCTCCTGCCTGCCACGGGCTGGAGGAAGCCCCAGGTAAGTGGATTTGGATTTTTATTTTTTACCAACTGTCCCTGAACCTTCCCTTTAAAGGGAACCAGAGATGCCGGAATCCTAAAAAGAAAAAAAGATTTTATACATACCTGGGGCTTCTTCCAGCCCCATAAGCCTGCATCGCTCCCACGCCACCATCCTCCGCTTCCTGGATCGCCGGTACCGGGTCCCGTCACTTCCGGGGGACGCGGCCAAATGTCCGCATGAGCAGGGGCTCCCTCCATACCCTTACGCGTGCGGCTGCGCAGTATGCAGCTGCACGCGTATGGGTATGCTGGGAGCCCCTGTGATGCGGACAATTGTCTGCGTGCTGCCACCGACTGGCCGAAACTACGGGACCCGGTACCGCCGGATACAGGAAGCGGAGGAGGGCGGCGTGGGAGCGATCCATGCATATGGGGCTGGAGGAAGCCCCAGGTATGTAGAAAATCTTCTTTCTGGGGCCTCTGGTTCCCTTTAAAGGATACCTGAAGTGACATGTGACATGATGAGATAGACATGTGTATGTACAGTGCCTAGCACACAAATAGCTATGCTGTGTTCCTTTTTTTCTTTCTCTGTCTGAAAGTTAAATATCAGGTATGTAAGTGGCTGACTCAGTCCTGACTCAGACAGGAAGTGACTACAGTGTGACCCTCACCACTAATAAGAAATTCCCCTTTTTACCTCTTTCTTGCTCTCAGAAGACATTTTCTGCTAAGAAAGTGTTTTATAGTTGGAATTTCATATTAGTGAGGGTCACACTGTAGTCACTACCTGTCTGAGTCAGGACTAAGTCAGCCACTTACATACCTGATATTTAACTCTTTCAGAAAGAGAAAGAAAAAAAGGAACACAGCAGTTATTTGTGTGCTAGGCACTGTACATACACATCACATGTACATACACATCACATCATGTCACGTCACTTTGGGTATCCTTTAACCTCCCTGGCGGTACGTAGTTGCAGTGGCTGCGTCCGCGAAAGGGATATTTTAAAAATAAAAATTGTTTTTTGTTTGTTACCTAGCACTAGGCTAGCTAACTATGTGCCCCAAGTCCCCCGGAACCTCTCTGATCCCCCCGATCGCCGCCGGTAATATTTACCTGTCCGCGAGCACGCGAGAGCCGCAGCTTCACCAATGAGCTTCACTTGTCGCTAGGGTGACGATCGGATATGACGTCATGACATCATCGACGTTATGACATTATGCACAGTCCCGATCCTCCCAATAGCGAAGCCTGGAGCTGATTGAGAGGCTGGGCCATTGCGGGATCCCTGAGGGGTACCTATTACGGCGGCAATCGGGGGCGATTGGTGGGGACCGGAGGGACTTTGGGCACATGGTTAGCTACCGTAGTGCTAGCTTAACAATATATAACTCTTTTTATTTAAAAAAATCCTCCTGAGGCCATGTGATCCCCTGTGGCGGCTAGCCCGACCATAGGTCGGGCATACCGCCAGGGAGGTTAAAGAGAAACTCTGCATAGAACGTCTTCTTACTAAAAGAGTGGTACTTTAATGTAGATCAGGGTAGAGGCCTGCAGCAGCCCCCCTACAATCCATCATGAACGCAGCAGCCAGACTCATCTACTCCTCCCACCGCTCTGTCTCCATGACTCCCCTACGCAAATCCCTTCATTGGCTTCCAATTCACTTCAGAATTAGCTTCAAGGTCCTATGTTTGGCCTACAAATCCTTACACATGTCCTGCCCAAGCTACACCTCTGACCTGGTCAGCAGATATACACCTGGCTGCCCACTTCGCTCCTCCAACAACCTCCTCTCAACCACCCCACGCATCTCGCACTCCCATGCACGACTGCAGGACTTCACTAGAGCTGCCCCCATCCTGTGGAACTCTCTCCCACTGCCCATCAGGCTCGCTCGCACCTTCAACACCTTCAAAAAAAGCACTCAAAACTCACTTCAAGGAGGCCTACATCAAATCAACACTGCCCTAATCCTTTCTGCCAATAACTTCTTGCTGCACCCCCTCCTTTTGTGTCACCAACCCCTCCCTCTAGATTGTAAGCCTTTGGCAGGGCCCTCTCCCCTTGTGTATCATACATGACTGTGTGCACTTTACCCAGAATTTGGAACTTGTTACCACTACCACTCCAGTTTATGATCTGGCATTGTACTACTGTCTGCATTGTGTTGTGTATCTTTTTGCTATTACCTGTATTGTTGTATCTATTGTCTATTACCTGTATTGTTCTGTCTGTCTGTTATCATTGTCTGTAACCTTATTTATTGTACAGCGCTGCGTAATATGTTGGCGCTATATAAATCTAATAAATAATAATACCCGCGGGTAACCCGAAATGCGGGTCGGGTTCGGGTACCCGAATTGATTTAATCTGTGGGTGCGGGTTGGGTGCGGGTAGTGAGTTGCGGGTGCGGGTAGGGTTGCGGGTAGCGGTCTGCGGGTGCGGGTTGCGGGTAGTGAAAGCAAGCTAAAAACCTTCTTTAGCTTTGGTTTGTGTATAAATATAGGTTTTATTAACTTTACAGCTCCCCAATGTTACTTTGAATGTGCACTTAGGAAGAAAATGTAAAAAGCGGGTAGCGGGCCTGCGGGTTGCGGGTCGGGTTGCGGGTATCAAATTCACCAGAAAGCATGTCGTGGGTTGGGTGCAAGTAGCGAGTCGCGGGTGCGGGTATGAAAAAGTGGACCCACGCAGGTCTCTAGATCAGGGTTCTATCCTGTAAGAATGTACCCCAGAGATTGTTACATAAATCAGGTAACAGAAGAAACTAATATTCTTTGACTGAACTTAACGAATTAACACACAGAAAATAGAAAACCTGTTTCACTTTAGAAAAATGTGTCAGCTTCAAATCAATACTTTTTAAAGTACTAATCATACTTGACAAGACAAGACAAGACAAATAACATTTATATTGCGCTTTTCTCCTTGCGGACTCAAAGCGCCAGAGCAGAGCAGCAGCCACTAGGGCGCGCTATATTGGCAGTAGCAGTGTAAGGGAGACTTGCCAAAGGTCTCCTACTGAATTAGTGCTGGCTTACTGAACAGGCAGAGCCGAGATTCGAACCCTGGTCTCCTGTGTCAGAGGCAGAGCCCTTAACCATTACACCATCAGCCAACTTAGTCAGAAAGGGTGTAACTACATTGGGCCGATCACCCCTCACCCAGGTCTGTGGAGCTGTTGGCTGGGCCTCCCCCTCTAACCTTTACCATAGGAAAGAAGGGGTGGGTCAGGAGCTAGGGTGTCCCGGTCCTGAACATAATGCAGAGCAGCAACAGAGTGTTATACATTATCTGCTTTGACCTGGAATGTCCAGGGTTGTGAGGGCTATTGTCATGCTCCTGCTATTCAGGAGATCATGCACTAGCTATTTTCAGCACCACTGACTGCCAGCGTTATAGGCTGCAGTGTTCTCAGGAAGATTCAGTCTGTGCCATCCCTCTAGTCTTACTAGTGGGGATGACGCTGTCGGAGCAGTGGCAGCTCCACACTATTAGCCTGAAACTCTCTTTGTGTAGTCTGTCATGCGATCAGAATTTCAAAACAGGGTTTTTAGTTGAAGAAGCATCATTTCATACAAAAAAAAAGTATAATTTAAGCACTTTGTTTACTAAGCCATTAGGAGGTGTTTTTAGATCTGCGTCTGGAGAGCGGCTATAAGTGAAATGCTGCAGTACTCAATGGGATGTAAACACGACCTGCTAAAATGATTTGAGACTGCGCGTTCCTGTGATCACAATAAGCACATTTTACATCATTGCTTTTTCTGAATTCCCATAAGTATACGGAATATGAACAAAAGCAACGAGTTGCCAGGATTAGCACTTATGTGCCGTAATTACACAATCTGAAGCCTCTTCTGGAGCACAACATATTTTACACATATTTAACTTTTCAAAAAAAACTCCCAGTAAATGTCTGTTAATTCAGCTGCACCTGACTTACAATATTTGCATACTGCAGAATCTCCAAATGGGCTATCAAAATGCTGAAAAGCTGTCCCTCTGCAATATGACTGAAATCTGTGTGTTGTGAGTACAGCATCTGCAAGTGTTTCCATTCAATTTGTTTTAGTTTTTTGACTCTTCATAGTTAAAGAGGAGCTGTCAGCCATACTATCGCAGAAAAAAACACCTTTATAAGTAGTACTTGCTCTACTTACATAACATATGTATTGCACTATCTACATTTTGATTTTAGTGATTTTTCTACAGGAAAAACGCATTTCCCATTTTAAGTGTGGCTATATTGAAGGCAATTCTGATGTAATTTCCTCCCTTAGTCTCCTCTGCCTGATTTGCCCGCCCTTCACTGTAGAAAGTGTATTGTCTCAGCATGAGAAATATTGGCCAATCAGAGAGGAACAGAGGTGTGGTAGGGGAAAACAGGAAAGAAAGAGGTTTCAGCCAATCAGGCTGCATTAGTTAAGTCTGAGGGGAAGTACCGAAGCAAAAAAGGACAACCCAGCATGCCCTGCAACTTCCTTTTTGTGTACCAAATTTTGTGTGTACCAGATAAGAGTCAGGTAAACTGGAGAATGATCATTTATCAACAAGAAAAGTAATAATGATTTTAACTTTTGGATTGCCTGGTTAGCATCCTTATCATTTTTTTACCAGATAAAAATAAAGAATTGATTTGTGATTTTATGCCTGACAGATACTCTTTAAATAACGCCTTAACATTTATTTAAAGGAAATATCAGGCAATCTAAGCTAGGCAAGCTCTGCCTACCTGGGGCTTCCTCCAGCCCCTTGCAGCCGATATGTCCTTCACCACAGCTGCGCTTGCAGCTGCCGGCCCGGGGTCCCCGCCGGTGCAGATGCTGACCTCACGAGGTTGTTCTCTACTGTGCCTGTGCGAGCGCCGCTATCAATCACTCTGCGCCGTACAGGCCTGCACAGATTGCTCCAGCCTACATGCGAGTGAATGACAGTGGCGCTCGTGCAGGTGCAGTAGAGGAGGACCTCGCGAGGTCGGTCTCTGCACTGGCGGGGACCCCGGGAGCGGAGCAGTGGTAGGGGATGTATCGGCTTCAAGGGGCTGGAGGAAGCCCCGGGTAAGTAGAGCTTGTCTAAGTTAAATTGCCTGACATTTCCTTTAAAATCTAGATGTACATTCTTGAATATTAAAACAGCATGAGTTTTAATGGGCTCACCCCCACTCTTGGCCACTGGACTGGTCTCCATCATGCGCCAGTGTGCAAGGACACTCAAGTCATGCCAAACCACACTGCCTGCCCTCAGTTTCATGCTAAAGCTCCTCCAGACATGTTTCTCCACTTAGGGTGGCTCCTCAGGGGTACACCCCCACATGGATCTCTGTGCCAACTTACTTTTTGTCTTTCTTTTTTATGAGAGACTGACACATTGCTGCATATGACAGAGAGTTCCATAAGTGAACTTTTCCCCAAAAAGTGCTCTGTGCTTTAATTCTTTTGCAGCCTCTGTTGGGACTGTACATTGTCTGCTCTTACCATTAACGCAGGCAGCTCAAAGATTTGATTAAAAAACTTTATCACTGTGTTAAGCTAGCAGCTTCCTGTCGAGACTGTTATGCAGCAGTTACATGTTCTCTTGTTGTTAAACAGTTTAGTGCAAATTACTGTACTCGAGGTTTTCTGCTGGCACAGCCTATCGTCATTGCTGCTTAGTATGTGGGTTTAGGCTTGAATTGAAATGTGTAAGTAAAAGAGCTTTTGTTCATAGTTGGCTCTTGAATTCCTGGAGACTACGGAATTTGTTACAGAGCTAGCAGAACTGGGTAGATGGTTAGTTATCACCACAAACCAACAGTAGCCTACTTAACCACTTAAGGACCGGGCTCTTTTTTCCTGATCTGTGCAGCGTGGGCTCTCCAGCCCACAGCACAGATCAGGTTTGCAGCAGGGCGATCAGACTTCCCCCCTTTTTTCCCCACCAGGGGATGTCCTGCTGGGGGGGTCTGATCACCGCTGGCTGCCTGTGATTTGCAGGGGGGGGGCTCCTCAAAGCCCCCCTCCGCAGCGATTTCCGCCCTCTCTGCCCTTACCTGCTTCTCCCGCAGGCTATGGGCTGCCCTGCGCCGTCTAGCATAGGCTTCAGCCTATCAGATGCCGGCGATCCCCGGCCAATCAGAGGCCGGGGATCACCGATCTCCTTTATGGCGCTGCTGCGCCGTATGATGTAAACAGCGGGGATTTCTTTCCCGTGTGTTTACATTTAGCTTGCGAGCCGCGATCGGCGGCTCGCAGACTGTTCACGGAGACACCCTCCGTGAACTGACATGGACGGTTCCATGTAATACCACTTACGACCAGCCGCCGCCTATCGGCGTTAGGCGGTCGTTAAGTGGTTAAAGTGCACTGGTTAAGGGCTCTGCCTCTGACACAGGAGACCTAGATTTGAATCTCACTCTTCCTGTTCAGTAAGCCAACACCTTTTCAGTAAGGAATCCTTGGGCTAGACTCCCTAACACTGTTACTGCCTATATTGCACGCCCTAGTGGCTGCAGCTCAAGTGCTTTGTGTCTGCCAAGAGAAAAGTGCAATATAAATGTTATTTGTCTTATCTTAACAGACTTTGCACCAGACCAATTTAGTTTTATGCTCCGTTTCTATTGCCTGATGAAGCGGGAGATGCCCGCGAAATGCGTTGCACTTGCACTTTCTGGAGTATATAAATACATTTTTGTTGTTTTGAATATACACAACACTCGTGTGTGTGTCTGCTTGTGGGAGGTAAGTCCACCTCTGCCTCCTCTCATTTTAACCAGTTCACCCCCAAGGGTTTTTACCCTAACAGACCAGAGCAATTTTCACCTGTCTGTGCTCCTCCCTTTTATTCCCTAATAACTTTATTACTACTTATCACAAGAAAATGATCTATACCTCATTTTTTTCGCCACTAATTAGGCTTTCTGTGGGTAGTACATTTTGCTAAGAATTTTTTTATTCTAAATGCGTTTTAATGGGAAAAATACAAACATAATGGAAAAAAATCATTTCTTCTCAGTTTTCAGCCATTATAGTTTTAAAATTAAACATTCTCCTTTGGATAAAACCAACACATTTTATTTACCCAGTTGTCCCGATTATTAAACAGTTTAAATTATGTCCCTATCACAATGTACGGCGACAATATATTATTTTGAAGTATAGGTGTTATTTTTCTGTGTTTTTTTTTTTGTTCTGGCCATAATTACAAGCCCCTATGTAATAAATTAAAATTAATTTTCCCTAATAAAATATAGATTAAAAAAGCTGAGTCCCTAAGGCAACTATTTATTGATTTATTTTAAGCTTATTTCTTTTTTTACAAGTGTTTTTTTTTGGGAGGGGGGGAGGGTTGGAAGTGTAATTTTATTAATAATGTATATGTACCTGTATATGTATGTGTTTGTGTGTGTAATATACTTTTTGGCCACAAGATGGCGCTAGTGAACACTCCTGTTATAGGAAGTGATCACTTTTTTTTTTTTTACACATTATTTAACTGTAACAGTTTCCTGTTTTGTGAATGGAGGTTGTTCGCGGTCACGTCCCATCACTCCAGGCATTGCGATTGGGTAGAGGACCGCTCGGTCCTCTTCACCAATCACTTAACACGGGATCCCGATGGAAACAGCGGCGGTAGCGGCGCGCACACTTGCGGAGTGGCGGCAGGATCGTGCGATGTATTAAAACGTCATGTTGCCGTTAATAGGCATGATGTTTTAATATGTATGCTTGTCGGTAAATGGTTGAACATTTTAGAATATTTTATCCTTTTGGCACCTGTCTGCTTATACAGCTGACGAAACTGAGGTTCTTGTTATCAAAGGTCAGCCCTCAACAGCAAAGCAGCTCCAGTCTCAGCCAGCACCACTAAGGATAGGAAGCTCAAACCTGAGCAACTCAGACTTTGTGCACAGCCTGGGTGTACTGATCGATGGGGAATTAAGCTTCAGGAATCAAATCTCAGCTGTTGTAAAACATCCCTTCTTTCATCTAAGGAATATTGCAAGGATTACACTCCTCATACTTCCAGCAGATCTCCCAAACCTAGTTGATGCCTTCATGACATCACGGCTGGACTAATGCAATGTTCTCTATACAGGCTTTCCAAACAAAGATCTGTACCGCCTGCAATTAGTACAGAATCTCAACGCAAAACTGTTAACAAGCCAACCCCGCCATTGTTGCATAACACCAACCCTTTGCTCACTCCACTAGCTACTGATAAAATGAAATATTTTGTTTAAGATAGGCTTATTGACATTCAACTCCTTGCACAATCTGGGCCCTGGATACCTGAAGGACTTGTTGCAACTGCATCACACCCCCACAATCTCAGATCAAAAGGATGCAATTCTTTGGTCACCACCAGAGTCTACCTAAAAACTTTTGGAGACAGAGCCTTCTGTCTTGCTTTGGAACTCCCTGCCACACCCAATCAGGACAGCTCCATCCCTTGAAGCATTTAAGTCCAAACTGAAAACCTACTTCTTTAGTCTGGCATTTATGAACACCGATCTATTTCCTCTATAACACAGTCCAGCGTGCAACCCTGTATTGATCTGAGACATATCTATGCGCTTTGAGTCCTATGGGAGAAAAGCACTTTACATATGCTATTGTATTGTTTGTAATTACAATTGCCTGGCTGTCCTGCTGATCCTCTGCCTCTGCCTCTAATGACTTTAACAATAGACAAAGCATGCAGATGATACGTCTCCAGATTAGATACAGGCCAGGGACGGATCTAGACCAAGTTGCCCCAAGTTGCGCCTGGGGCAAGGTCAGGTTTTGGCGCCTAAACTGCCATTCCCCATCCAAATTTTGCCGCCTTTTTAAGAATTCAACAAACTGCGCCTGGGGCAAGAGACCCGCTTGCCCCCCCCTAGATCCGTCCCTGATACAGGCTGACCAGATTAGATACGGGCTTGCTTCAGGGTATGCAATTCAGAACCATCGCAGCCGAAGAGATAAGCAGGATGCCAGGCATCAGGTATTGTTTAAGAGGGGAACTGAAGTAAGAGGTATACGGAGGCTGCCATATTTATTTCCTTTTAATCAATACCAGTTGCCTGGCAGCCCTGCTGGTCTATTTCTCTGCAGTAGTATCTGAATAACACCAAAAACAAGCATGCAGCTAGTCTTGTCAGATCTGACTTTAAAGTCTGAAACACCTGATCTGCTGCATGCTTGTTCAGGGGCTATGGCTAATAGTATTAGAGGCAGAGGATCAGCAGGGCTGCCAGGCAACTGGTATTGCTTAGATGGAAATAAATATGGCAGCCTCCGTATACCTCTTACTTCAGTTCCCCTTTAAAGGAAATACATATGAGAGCCACCACATGCTTCCTTAATGCAGGTTCCTCTACGAGGCATAAGAAAATACATGTCATATTTTTTCATAAACACATTAAAGTCTACATAAAACAAATGTTTACATATGAGAAACATTTTTGCATTTCGCATTGAATGGGGCATAAGAAAACGCACTTTCACATATGAGAAAACTACATTTTGCATAAAGTGTATGGACATGGAAAAAGTTGTATTTTCACAAAATGACACTTCAATGTGAAATTAGGGATCATAACTATAATTACATGCAAAATTATTTTCGCAGTACTCTGAAATTTCATGTTACGATTTTGCTTCATATTTCTGAACTTCACTGCAAACTGACTACCATGCGAAATTTGAGCTCATCACTACTGCTTATTTATATTGCTTGAATTTTAATTTTGCTTTGTGATTGTACGGCAATTGCGTGTTGTAATTCTCATTCGGTAAAAGAAAATCACATTGGAGATAACTCTAAAAATATTACATGCATTGCGTTTGTGATTTCTGCAAATCGCAAGCACTGCAGTGTAAATGATCCCATAGGGATACATTGTACAAAAGCCCTTTCCTGACCGCAGGTGATCAGCAAAGCACTGTCCTGCAGAAAAGCACCCCGTGTGAATTGACTCTTACTGAATGACAGTTGCTTAGTCTCACTTTCAAAATAGTGTGCGAATGAGTAGGGAAGCTGGCTGACATACTTGTATAAAGCCTTTTTTTTACCGGGAGTGCTTTAGTAAATTATTAGGGCCCTTTTACACTTACCCCAGTGCGTCCCGCTACCATTTTCTAACACAGCTTCTCTCAATGGCCAATACATTTAATGTGTACAGCGAGAGACATGGCAGCATTTTCATACAGATGCTATACCCAAATTATCTATCTGCGTGGATGTGCAGAGCTCCAGAATCTGGACAACATTACACAACTAGCACTCAAACAGGTATAACAAAGGAGGGTGTTAGTCAATTGAACATGACACATTGCCTGTGATGCAACGGAACTGCTCTGGGTAACACAGAAGCTGCACGCAGTGTTGTTGGGCGCAAATTTTCACCAAAGTCACTTTTGCATTGAAAATGGCATTTTCAATTTCGACAACAATTTCAGCAAAAACACATTATATTTTTGCAATATAGTAAAAAATCATGAAAATGCAAAAAAAAATAAAAATCATTATTTTTACCTTAAAAGTGCAAAAAACTTATTTTTAGTGTGAAAATTCGCTAAAAAAAATCACAGACTTATTAGAAAATGATTTTTGCTGGCAATTTTGCTTGAAAGTCAAATTTAACATTATTTTCATGAAAATTAATGCAAATAGATTATTTACTTTCATGAGTGGCACCGTGACTATATAGCATGGTGCAACTTTTTTCGTCTCGATTGTTCCAAATCACAATCAACCACTTAATGTAAAATGGGCCTTAGAGCCCTTTTCCACTAGCAATCGCTAGCGTTTGCGCTGAACGCTAGCGATTGCAATTCAGCAAAAGTGGTAAATTTCACTGCGATTACCCGACGCTTGCGATCACAATTTTGCTATGCTATGCACTGCATAGCAAAATCGCGGCAATAATCGTTCCGCGGCGCGATCGCGATTGAGTAAAAAAAACAATCGCGGTAGTGGAAATGGCCTTCCGTGATTCCTATGTTAAAAAGCAAACCGTAGCGATTTGAAAATCACTAGTGGTTTGCGTTTTTGCAATTCAGCCATCGCAAACACCGTAGTAGAAAAGAGCCCTCAAAAAGGTATTGAGAATCCCCCATGAGGAGATGGACTAGTCCAGAACCTGTCAGATCTGTTAGCTTTTCCCTACCTCCTATAAGCAACAGCAACTTAAAGAGAACCCGAGGTGTGTTTAAAGAATGTTATCTGCATACAGAGGCTGGATCTGCCTATACAGCCCAGCCTCTGTTGCTATCCCAAACCCCACTAAGGTCCCCCTGCACTCTGCAATCCCTCATAAATCACAGCCATGCTGTGAGGCTGTGTTTACGTATGTAGTGTCAGTCTCAGCTGCTCCCCCGCCTCCTGCATAGCTCCGGTCCCTGCCCCCGTCCCTTCCCTCCAATCAGCAGGGAGGGAAGGGATGCAGGCGGGGACTGGAGTTCTGCAGGAGGCGGGGAGAGCAGCAGACTGACACTATAGAGATAAACACAGCCAGCTCTGACAAGCTGTTTGTCAGCAGCGTGGCTGTGATTTATGAGGGATTGCAGAGTGCAGGGGGACCTTAGGGGGGTTTGGGATAGCAACAGAGGCTGGGCTGTATAGGCAGATCCAGCCTCTGTATGCAGATAATATTCTTCAAACCCACCTCGGGTTCTCTTTAAGAAAAAGGAAATCTATAGTGTTTTTTTTTGTCTATGTTTTTTATTTTTTTTTTATTTTTTCTGGTTGGACTTGATAGATAGTGATGAATATCAAATTTTGGGTTCGCGAATTTCGAATCAGAATCTCCACAAAAATTCATGAATCTGGCGATTCTGCAAATCTCCATAGACTTCAATGGCAGGCAAGTGGCTGCCATCTTTAACGGTTAATAACAAGCCCCCCTACATGCTAGAAACACCAACATTTTCAGGGTATGTGAAGGGGTGCAGTGGGTACAAGAAGAAAGCATTTTTTCAAAAATACCTTATAGTTTTTGAGAAAATTGATTTTAAAGTTTCATAGGAAAAAAAAAATACTAATTTCATGATGGGTTTTCCAGGTGGTCCGTATGCAGTGCATCAGGACCCCCTGGAAACCCATCCAAAGTGGCAACACTTAGGCCAGGGATTGCTTCGCTAAACAGCAACAATATGGCTGTATAAAGATCCCTGGCAACTTTACCTATTTTGGGAAACTTTTTTCTTTTTACTGTTCGGAGTGTGGAAAATAACTAAAAATAATGTGGGGTACCCCTTCAGAGCCTCTTTAACCCCTTGTCACCCATTCAGGCTGGGATAGCCAGAATGTGAAGCCCTGGTCGAGTGGGGCTTCTCACGCTGAGCTATACCAGCCCGCATGGTCCATGGTATGGGGGGGGGGTTAACGGGGGGGTCCAATCCATGGCCCCAGGAGGAGGTGGAGGCGACGATACCCTGGGGAGGTTTCATGGTGGCATCTAGGAGTCCCCATTAAAAATGAGAAAAGTCCCTTCATTATCTTAATTAACCAGAAAGACTTACCTGTAGCTTTAAAAAAATGTTCCCATGCCAATATCCTCTTGTACTCACTGTCCTCCTCCACACACCCTGAAAATTTGGTGTTTCTAGCATTTAAGGGGGCTTTGCTATTAACCGCTAAAGATGGAGGCCGCTTGTCTTCCATTAAAGTCTATGTGAAAATACTAACGCAATTTTTTTTGCCAAAAATTTGGGATAGAGGCAAATTTCGAACACCCCTTGTTCTCTACGAACTATTCTCCGGCAGAACAGTTCAGATATCCAATACAGATATCTGGCCCATCTCTGTTGATGGACGGATATCTTTTTTCAACCAAACTATGCAACTATATATGTATGTACAGTATTTTAAAATTTGGAGGCATAGTCATCCTTTAGTTTATGCACCAACAAAAAACAGAATTGTTAAAATAAGAAACTAATTAAACTTGTTACATGAATAGGTTTGAGTTACTTCACAAATGTTCATTCTATATTAGCATATGGTTAAAAAAAATTGCTGAAGTTTAATATGTGTTAACACTAGTAATATAGTAACACTTAAAAAGATCACCCGTTAAATTACATGCAGGGATCAGTATGCATTCTAATGCTTTTTTCTGCAGACCCCGGTGACAGGAGGATTACGCCAAACATTTTGTGTTCATGCACAAATTAGAATGGAAAGACTTTTAGCTGCCTTAAAAACTTGTCTTTCAAGTGCATCGACTATGGAATATTAAACATTAATTCACTTGTACAGCCGGAGGCAATAAGACCTAATACCCTTCTGCAGAGAAAGGATTTTTGCAGAGTGCCTTGGCCTGCGTTTAAAATCCGCTGCTCCGGTGATTATATTAAGGGCAGATATAGTCAATTTTTTAATGCTATTTCTTTAGATTCTCACGTCTTTATTTGACTTCTCTTGACTGCTATGTCCATCTTTGGCACCGGAAGGTTGAGGCCTAACATCACCACAAAATGAATGCAAAATATTCAAATCTCAGTACCGGAATGATAAATAGCCTTCACGATCTCAAACTTCATCATTTATTCACCAATTATGCATGCCAGGAGGAATAGCTGATGATTATTTTAGGGCCATGCAGGGTCGGAATAGGTAAATTTGGTGCCTTGGCAGGCACGTAGTGGACCACCAAGATGGTGATTTAGGTGCCCGATACTCCGATACTAGCCAATCAGCTATCAGTAGTCAATCGACTTGTACTTCCAATATTGCTGTTAGGCAGCAGTAACCAATTTGCTATTAACCCTTTCCAGTGCAATTAGTTGATCACCCACATGGCCACCCCCCTGCCAGGGGCACTCATTATGCAAACTGGGGCTATAAATCTTGGGCACTAACTTTTCGCCTATTTGAAGCCTCAATTTGCATAGTAGGGTTTTTCAACAGGACGCTGGCAGATATTGGCTAGGTATTGGTTAGGGTGGGGGGGGGGGGGGTGGGGGGTCTTCGGGTTAGGCAACACAGGGGGGTCGTAGGATTAGGCATCGGTAGATAGAGGGTTCTGCGTGACAGTAGGGTTAGGTTAGGTCATAGTAAAACATTGATAATTACTACCAATATTTTACTATATGAATCAAATAATAGAATCACTATCAGCTATATCCTGCACCATTTCGATAGCGTGCCTTCATTAAATGCATGCCTCACGCTAGTGCAAGGAGGTGACCCATCAATTAGCAGCACCAGCTCGCATGCTGTAGTTCCATTGCACGAGCACTAATTGGTCAACCTTGGCAGTGTGGTGTCGAAGCTGACCGAAGTGTTGGACTATATAAATACACAAGACAATAATTATGAAACAATGGAATCCAAGAAGTGCCTATTCTTGTGTAACCTTATGCTGGGTACACACGGTGCATTCCCGTACTCGATGCCCCGCTCGATTACCGGCCGCTCAATTATTTCCAAGCATTTCCGAGCGCATTTCGATGATTGTTAGGTCGATTCTCATGCAAAGTATGCCAAATTGACCTAACGATCCATGAAAACGGGAATCGGACATGTCGGAAATAATCGAGTGGCCGGGAAATCGAACGCACCGTGGGTATCCAGCATTAGATGTCACCCAGATGTTCATGATCTTTTCACTAATAATTCCACATCTGCAGTCATTCCTTCACCTCTAGAGAACTTATGAATTCAATATTGTTCCTCCCATGCTTCCTGGGTGGGAAATGCGTTTGTAGAAGAGAAGCATTATGGCAACAGCAATGTTAATAATAGCAGTATTTCATAACAAACCAGAAATGCAACTCATGCGTGGGTTCCAGCTAGGAGATTGTCTCCTCCAGCTAGGAGATTGAACAATGGCCGCCATAGAACCATGTAAGAGGAACCTAAAGGCACTCAACTCCGCAAACACTGCTGAATAGCTGCGGGTGGAGGGCGTCTTTCACTCCAATTATGAAAATCATTTTGAAATCAAATAATGAGTAGAAGTACTCTTTAATAATACAAGAAGAATGAAATGTGTCTTTATATGGTTTATTGCCGGAGTATGCAGTTAGCTGCAATCCGCGATATGTCTTCTCCTCTTATGACAATGGCACTCTCTCCTCATTTTCTAACATTATGTGCTTTTCATGGATCTTTTTTGCTTTCTTGTTTAGTGGTTTAGGCTCACAGATTTATGAGAATCTGCATTTCACGTCTATTAAGCTATTTCACGGTTATTACATTTAGAGATGGAGGATACAAATCTTGATTGTTTCCACTGGAAATTAAATCCGTGATTTCATGCCGTTAAACTGCGCAAAACATTCGACTAGAGTGCATTTTTAATGAAGGAATTACTATCGAGATTTCAAAACTTTTATGTGTTTCAGGCAGTTTTCCTTTCTGTTTATAACTTGTATTTCTGAATTATAAGTGCTGCAAACACAAATCTGGGGAAGAGGAAGACTGAACTCTCAGACTTCAGTGGAGAAGAGTTGTCTGATAGGAATGTCTCACAACTGTTAAAGGGAAATTCTGCTTAGGTTGAGAATAAACTCATTGCTTTGAATTTGGGCAAGGATTGCTGGCAACCATTATTTAAAGTGAACCTGTAAGGAAAAAAAAAATAAAAGCTAGGTACTCTCCTCAGTAGAGAGAAGCCTGGATAGTCCATTGGTTTTACCTGCTCTTCTTGACTCCCCCGATCCAGTTCTGGGATCCTTGAAGCCCTCTTGTGGCCACTCTCCAGTCCATGTATTAGCATGGCTGTACTGCACATTCACAAGTATGGTTCATACCTGCATATTACTGTGAAGCCATTCGTACATGGCTTTTTCCTCCGTGCACAAGCAGTTATGTACGACAGCACATGGACAGACTGTACTCGTACACATGCAGTACTGCCGGGCTCATACTGAAGGACTGAAGCATGGCCACTGACAGGCCAAAAAAAGGTAGAGGGCCACAGTCAGCAGTTGAAGTTAAGGAGGACATTGGATGCCTCAGATCAGGGATGTCAAACTCAATCACGTCAGGGTCCAAAATTTAAAACATAGTCTAAGTTGTGGGCCAAATTGATCATCTAACATTCATTACAAGATTTAACATTTATTGACCAGTCCATCCCAATAGCTTAACTATAATGACCATTGGGGGGAGGGGGGCACCTGATGGCTATAAATCCCGCTCCTCCTCCTTTTGCAAAATAGCACAAAATAGCACAATTAATATTTGCCTGCTCCACTGCTGCTCTAGGCCTCCTCTGTACTTCCTGACAGCCACACTCTCTATGCTACATACCTCTGGCTCAGAATTAGTGTTGGGCGAACAGTGTTCGCCACTGTTCGGGTTCTGCAGAACATCACCCTGTTCGGGTGATGTTCGAGTTCGGCCGAACACCTGATGGTGTTCGGCCTTTTTAGTTCGGGTTCGCCCGAACTACTCAATGCCCGCCGAACAGGGCCGAACAGGGCCCCTGTTCGGCCGAACAGGGCCCTGTTCACCCGAATATGGCCCCCCTATGGGGTCGCAGGCATAAGGGGGGAGCATGCCCCGATCGCGGGGGGGGGGGGGCGGAAATTCCCCCCACCCCCTCCGCTAGCGCTCCCCCCTCTGCCCGCTTCCCCATAAAAAAAGTTTTCTGAAAGGTAATAGTACCGGTGGCTGGCTGCAGTGGCTGGCTGGCAGGGGTGTGAGTGAGGAGGAGGAGTCCGACTAGGACGCGTTGAGGCCGGGCAGCGGGCGGTTCAGCGGTAGTACCCTTGTGGTACTTCCGCCCTTTCTCTGACCTCACGTCCTCTACGTGATGACGCATACGCGTGACGCGTACCCTCGTATGCGTCATCACATAGAGGACGTGAGGTCAGAGAAAGGGCGGAAGTACCACAAGGGTACTACCGCTGAACCGCCCGCTGCCCGGCCTCAACGCGTCCTAGTTGGACTCCACCGGTACTATTAACTTTCAGAAAACTTTTTTTATGGGGGAGCGGGCAGAGGGGGGAGCGCTAGCGGAGGGGGTGGGGGGAATTTCCACCCCCCCCCCGCGATCGGGGCATGCTCTCCCCTTATGCCTGCGACCCCATAGGGGGGCCGTATTGCGGCATGTTCGGGGGTCCCTATGACTTCCATTGAGTTCGGGGTTCGGACCGAACATGCCGAACATCTGGCCCATGATCGGCCTGTTCAGCCCGAACCCGAACATCCAGGTGTTCGCCCAACACTACTCAGAATGCACGTCAGGTGATCAGGAGCTGGAGGTAAGGAAGCAGAAAGCAACCAGCTGTCAGGAAGAACAAAAGAGATCTGGCACCAGGGGTGTAACTAGAAATCACTGGGCTTCCCTGCAACAATTTGGATGGTCCCCTCAGGGCCGTTTTTGGGTGTCCGGAGGGGTCAGAGCATAGCGGGCGAGCATGGCCACACATCGGCGGAGAGGGGGGACAGTCCCCCTCCCTCACCTCGAGCTCTCCCCTTAGCGCTCCACCTCCAGCATCTATCTGCAGCAGCAGGCGGCAGACAAGAAAACATACCTCCATCCACCGTGTAGGTCCGATCTCTAAGTGTCTGACGCTACTTCCTGTTTGCACAGGAATTAGCGTCAGAGAGAGGATCCTCCAGCATGTGGAACGCATGGAGGTATGTGTTCCTGCGCGGATTTTAAACTGTTCTTAAATGCTTTTATTATACACCTGGACGCATCTTTTACCTAAAAAGTGCTCTACAGAATTGGCTCTTGTTTACAGCGCCCTGCCCCCAACCTCTCTACCCCTCCCCAAGTGCTCGGTACTGCAGTGATGCTGGAGAAGTCTGCAGAGCTAGTTCTGCTCCATCAGAGATGGACAGAGTGAATGTAAGGAGCACACTCCTCTGTCGGTTTTCTGTATGCGTTTTTACCATGTGTGTCTGTATGTGTGAAAACATGCACATCTATAACAGCAGCTAATGTAACTGATAGATAAAATGTCTGCAGTGCTTCACTGCTGTTTTTATCTGCATGGGGAAAACACATTCAAGTGTGCACTAGCCAATAGAATAACATTGGTTCTCATTTTACCTGTGCAGAAAGCGAGGGGTGGGGCATCCAAAGTTTTGCAGGAGGGCCCAGTGATTTCTAGTTACGCCCCTGGCCTGCGCGTTGCAACTTTGCATAGATCATCAGGCCAATGGCACAGGAAAAAAGTAATTATTAGAGCATTTTACTCTGGTATAAATGTACATCTCATAGCTATGCATTTTAAATGTTAAAATTTTTTGGGATTGTGGTCCTTTTGCACTACTCTGTTTTACTACTGGATATTGCAACGGCAATGCAAGTCATTGGGTCCTATACCACTTTCCTTGTCGCTTTGTGCCGGAGATGTTCATCCTGCTGCAATCCCAACACAAAGCCTGCAGCACATTACCCCCACAATTGTGCTTAAAGAGAATATGTACTGTAAAATTCTTACAATAAAAAGCATACCATTCTATTCATTATGTTCTTCTGGGCCCCTCTGTGCTGTTTCTGCCTCTCCCTGCTGCAATCCTGGCTTGTAATTGCCATTTTAATGCAGTGTTTACAAACAAAACATAGCAAGTGATACGTTGAGAGTAGCTAAGTGTGTGAATCATACAGAGTGTGCATGGGGCCTGGAGAGGGTGTGTATAGCTTCTAGCCAATCACAAGCAGCACAGCACATTCCAGCCTGACTGCCTCAGCCCGACAGAGCTGACAGAGGAAAGAAGATTAGATTATATAACAGAGATAATACAGCCACTGTGCAAATAGGAAAGGCTGCAGTAAGACAGAGAACATTAGGACAGCTATAGGAACATATAGGATAGAAGAAATAAGGCTCAACATTTTGTTACAGAGTCTCTTTAACACACAGTTCTTGGAGTTATGGAAGTCTATGGGCGATGCAGGTAGTAGACGATGTAGTGCATCGTGGTGCGCATGCACAGACTGACAGGAATCTTGGACAGGCGCGAACAGCTTGTATTGTTCCTGCCTATTTTCTTGTTTTTTGTTGCTTAAAGGGCATTTTATTGAGAAGCCATGAAAAAAAGCAAATTGCATATGGGCCATAACGTCTGATAGAACAGGAAGAGGTGTGCTGTTCAAGTTTTTTTCTTCATAAATAAATAAAACCCTTACAGAACGTTTAACCAATTTTGCCCCTGTTATTTGCATAAGTCCCTTTTCACCAGCAGTCCATATACATACACCAAAAGCTTCTTAGGGCCAAACATGGTGAACATTTTAAAGAGGAACTATAGTGAAAATAACATAATGAATAAGATTGATTATTTTTACAATATTCATGTATAGATTAATTAGTCAGTGTTTACCCATTATATAAAAGCTTTACTCTCCCTAATTACATTCTGACATTTATTACTGATGGTGACATCTTTACCAAATGTCACCATCAGTGACATCTTTACATCTTTACAGCAGGTGATCTGTATGGAATGTTCGTTACTGAGGGTTCTAAGCGCAGAGAACTGTGATACTGCAAGATACTGCTTACTTGTCAGTTGGAAAAAGCTGTTATTTCCCACAATGCAACAAGGTTCACAGGACCTTGGTCATGACGTCACACTGTGGGAGGGGTTTCACCACAATATCAGCCATACAAACCCCTCTGATGCTCTATTTGAGAAAAGGTAAAGATTTCTCATGGGAAAGGGGGCATCAGCTATTGATTGGAATGAAGTTCAATCCGTTAAAATTCCTCTATAAGCAGTTATATATTGTATGAATGCTTAACCCCTTGCCGACCTCTCCACGGCAATTGGCGTGAACGCTGTGGCCACTGGCCAGGGCCGCCACCAGAAATTTTGGGGCCTCTCACACATCATCCCCTCCCTGGGCCCACCCACTGGTTGCTGTGCCCGCCCACTAGCCACCCCACCCCCATGTCCGTGCGAGAAGTGCGTTGCGGCGAAAAATGTGCATGGCTCCAACACTGAAAAAAACGGTATGCACAGCGTGATGCAGCAAAAAGTGGGCGTGACCATGGCATGTTGTGGGTGGAGCCAAATACTAGCAAAATACATGTAGTTCCCAGTTAACAACTGAAATAGGGACTTGTAGGTCCATTCTCTTTTGTCCGCCTCTTCTTCTTGTGCCTCTTTTGTCCCCCTCTATCTCACCTCAGTTTGTGCCTCTTTTGTGTCCCTCTGTTTGACCTCATTTTCCTGTCTCATCTCTTTTCTCCCTGTGCCTCTTTTGTCCGCCTCTGTTCCCCATTTGCCTTTTTTATCCCCTTGTGTTACCTCTTGTCCCCTTCTGTCTCAGCTCGTCCTCCTGCCCTAGCCAGGTATAGGTGCCCCCAGTATAGGTATTCAGGCATAGGTGCCCCCAGTATAGGTATTCAGGCATAGATTCCCTCAGTATAAGTAGCCAACTATAGGTGATGCCCCAGTATAGGTAGCTTGGTATAGCTGGTGCCCAAGTATAGGCCAGCAAGATACAGGTGCCCCAACTATAGGTGGTGCCCCGGTATAGGTATCCTGGTATTGTTGCCCCCAGTATAGGTAGCCTGGTATGGGTGGTGCACCAGTATAGGTTAGCCAGGTACAGGTGCCCCAGTATAGGGAGTTAGATATAGGTGGTTCCAGCCCCAGTATAGGTAGCCAGGTATAGGTGGTGGCCCAGTATAGGTAGCCTGTAGCCAGATATAGGTGGTGCCCCAGTATAGAAAGTCTGCTGTAGCCGGCTCACTCATCTACTCCCCACATTCAAGCACTGATGTCACTCTTCTCTCAGTGCTGGAACGCGGTGTGCAGGTTAGTGAGCCACAGAGGCCCGCAGCCAGCACATGCGGCTCTTCCAACGCTTTGGGGGGCCCAGGGCCCCCAGAAGCCCTGGGCCCCTCATTGCAGTGTCAGTTGTCCCCCCCCCCCCGATGGCTGCCCTGGCTGTGGCAGCCCCAGGACCATTCCACGCCGATTGGCATGAATGGCTGTGGCTGGGGATTGCAGGAGATCGTGTGCGCATCTCCGCTCTGATGACAGAGCTCCGCCTCAGTCTCCCAGCAGCGCTCTGAGACTGTTAGACAGTGAAACCGCCATCTATTAACAGTGTACAGTGCTGCGATCTACAGCAGCGCTGTACTGGGGACAGCCATGTGACATGGCTGTCCCCTGGGAGGCACAAAAGCGATCCGCTGTTATAGGCTGAAGCCAATCGCTGAAGCTGATCGCTGTGATAGGCTGACAGAGGGAGGGTTAAGAACTTAATAAAAAAATAGCAAAATGTAATAAAAAAATAATACAATAAATATTTATAACAAATAAACAATCCTGGGGTCTCTGTTGGTGGGCTCTGTTGGTGGAAAAAAAAGGGGGGGGTCACTTGTGTGCTGGGTTGGATGGCCCAGTGAGGCCTTAAAGCTGCAGAGGCCCAATTAGGAGATATTGGCCTGGTCACTAGGGGAATTTAACACCGTGGTCGTCAAGTGGTTAACTCCACTCAATTGCAATATTGTAATTATTTATATGGAGTGAAACCAGTATGGCCCAAATTCCTGTCGGACCAAGTGTGAACCACAATCAAACAGAGAACCAGAACCCCACCCAGATACACTGTAGACTTTGCTTTTAATTCATATCACAGTGACAGCAAGCAAGACTTTCAGTCATCCAGACCTTCCATAGAATGTACATGAAATCCCAGTTCTTTCTTTGACGGTGAACATCTCAAGCAGACATGTTTGTGTGTAACACCCAAGCTGTGAACTGTATTGTCTCAACATCTACTGACTTCGCGATCCATACTTTCCCTCCTATATAGTAAATGCTGGCATGCCTCATACATAACATTCATTTCATTATACAAATGTCGTAAGTGCTGATTACAGAACACTTGACTCGATACTTCAGTCGTCTCAGGCACTTGTCTCTGCACTTCTCCTCCATCGAATATGAAGTATCTCTGTTAAATATTAAAGGCCACACAGTGCAGCACTGGTGATGATGAGTCAGAGATCAGATGTGTTGTATTTGTGACTCACGGTTTGAGAAACTTATAACTGGGGCATGATCAAACTTTGATGAAACAAAACAAGACTGACTGCTGATCCAGATTCAAAGCTTTTCTTCTTCTTTCTCCATTCAGTCGTATTCAGCTTTCTAAGAAAGGTTCTCTTGTCAGTGAAGAGAAAAAGGCTTGCCTATTCAATCTTTCTTCAACAAAGCTTAATATGGAGCTGCTTTACTGCTTAGACTGAAATGTAAAAGACCAGGGCGAGGCGGCTTAAAGGGTAACTGCACTTTCACATTAAAGTACAGTTAAGAAAAAAAGGGGAGAAAAGAAAGTCCCTGACCTCGATCCAGGAAAAGATGGAGGTGTTAAAAACTGCTTTACGAGACATCAAATAATAAAACAGGTTTCTGTATAACATGGTGTAGTCAACATTAATCAAAGATATATACTGACAGAGAAGTGGTTCTAACCTTGTGTCATAACATCGTTAGATGAATCTAAAGATGGCCCTTCAAATTCCGTTTACCAACTGCTCTGTGTTTAACCACTTGAAGACCGCAGTGTTAAACCAGGCCATTTTTCACAAAAAGGGCCACTGCAGCTTTAAGGCCTCGCAGCAGGGCCGCACAACACAACACACAAGTGATTCCCCTCCGTTTTCTCCCCACCAACAGAGCTTTCTGTAGGGTCTGATCGCTCCCCCAGTGTTTATTTTTTTATATAAATATTTGTTTTATTTTTCAATAAAAATGTGTATTTTTTTCCCACTGGCCCCTCCCTCCCCCGCTAGCCTATCACTGCGATCAGCTGTCGTCATAGGCTTCAGCCTATGACAGCGAATCACCCCTGAGCCAATGGAGGGGACAGCCATGTCACATGGCTGTCCCCAGTACAGTGCCTTAGATCGCAGCGCTTTACAGGTCTATTAGACAGCACTTTCACCGTCTAACAGACTCTGAGCGGCAATAACCGCTGGGAGACTGATGGTGGAGATGTGCTCCGTCACTCATGCGGAGATGCGCGCGCCGCATCGCGCGTAATTTTCTGCAATCCCCGCCCCAAGGACCTTACGTCGATCGGCGTTAGGTGGTCCTGGGGCTGCCGCCGCGTCCACGCCCGTCGGCGTGACGCAGTCCACAAAAGGTTAATATGCAACCTAACCCTGCATTGCAAGCACTCCAGTCTATTCAGAAATGTTTCTGCTGTAATAATTCTTATCTCTGTCAGCCTAGCTCTAGTTTTGCCATTGCCAACGAGAAGGAAGCTTGTCATCGCCCCTCCCACATTCCTGCTCCTCACTAATTAGCTGAGGGCAGTTCAGGGCAGAAAAAAAGTAAAGTAGGAAATGACATCAGGATTGGCTTCAGTTAGAGGGAATCAAGATGGCAAATGCCAGGAACAGAATTATCTTTATTTAGTATACAAAATCAAAACGTGGGCAGTACAATACATCTGTTATGTAAGTAGAACAAATACTTATCTACTTATTCATGTGTTTTTTTCCCCCTGGGATAGTATGGCTGTCCCTGCTGCTTTAAGGTAGCCATACATCAGGCAATGATAGGTATATTCAACCAAGAGACAAATCTTTTTCGAGTTTGCCTCATCTGCCGCATGTGCCGCCTCGCCGCTGTGCCCTAGTGTATAAATGTATGCTGTGTGTATGTATGTGTTCATACATTCCAAATCCTCTGTCTTCCAAATCTGCTGCCATAGACCCATAAACAGCACTTGCGTGGCATTTGACGTCACATGCGCCAGCGCCGGCTATGGCAGAGCAGCGGATTCGGGTGACGGACTGGCACCAGGGGCATAACAATAGGTGATGCAGCCCCTGCACCCGCGGGGGGCGCTGGGCACCTCTGGGGCTTGCTCACTGCTCAAGGCCGTTTGGGGGGGGGGGGGGAGGAGGGAGTGAGCATTGCACATCAGCGGGGAGAGAAGACAGCCCCCCCCTCCATCACCTCGGGCTCTCCCCTCAGCGCACTCCCCTCCTGCATAAATCATCAGTGGCAGTGGTAGATACATACCTCCATTCACCGCCGGAGGTTCCGATCTCTAAGTGTTTCACATTACTTCCTGTTTAAACAGGAGAATGGAGACCTCCACGGTGGATGGAGGTATGTGTCTGCTGCTGCTGCTGCCACTGATAATTTATGCAGAAGGGGAGCGCGCTGAGGGGAGAGCCCGAGGTGATGGAGGTATGTGTCTGCCGCCGCTGCTGCTGCCACTGATGATTTATGCAGAAGGGGAGCGCGCTGAGGGGAGAGCCAGAGGTGAGGGAAGTATGTGTCTGCTGCCGCCGCTGTTGCCACTGATGATTTATGCAGAAGGGGAGCGCGCTGAGGGGAGAGCCCGAGGTGATGGAGGTATGTGTCTGCCGCCGCTGCTGCCACTGATAATTTATGCAGAAGGGGAGCGCGCTGAGGGGAGAGCCCGAGGTGATGGAGGTATGTGTCTGCCGCCGCCGCTGCTGCCACTGATGATGTATGCAGAAGGGGAGCGCGCTGAGGGGAGAGCCCGAGGTGATGGAGGTATGTGTCTGCCGCCGCTGCTGCCACTGATAATTTATGCAGAAGGGGAGCGCGCTGAGGGGAGAGCCCGAGGTGATGGAGGTATGTGTCTGCCGCCGCTGCTGCCACTAATGATGTATGCAGAAGGGGAGCGCGCTGAGGGGAGAGCCCGAGGTGATGGAGGCATGTGTCTGCCACCGCCGCTGCTGCCACTGATGATGTATGCAGAAGGGGAACGCGCTGAGGGGAGAGCCCGAGGTGATGGAGGTATGTGTCTGCCGCCGCTGCTGCCACTGATGATGTATGCAGAAGGGGAGCGCGCTGAGGGGAGAGCCCGAGGTGATGGAGCCATGTGTCTGCCACCCCCGCTGCTGCCACTGATGATGTATGCAGAAGGGGAGCGCGCTGAGGGGAGAGCCCGAGGTGATGGAGGCATGTGTCTGCCACCGCCGCTGCTGCCACTGATGATGTATGCAGAAGGGGAACGCGCTGAGGGGAGAGCCCGAAGTGAGGGGAAGGGGGGAATGCAAATTGTTGCAGGAGGTCCCAGAGACTTCTAGTTACACCCCTGACTGGTACAGTGACACAGGACAGGCAATGATTGAACGCACACACGCACACAGCACACATGTACATTTATACACTGGGGACACAGCTCCAGGGGTTTTGTTGCATTCGTTGCTCGTCCCAATATCACTCGCCATTACCTTCATGCACCCCATCTTGCAGCACATCCGACCAATTAGCGTGACCAATTTTTGCCCTAAATTGGTCGCAGGCACTTGGCGGTATCAATATTCATCCAATTCGATTATAATAATTGTATTGGATAGTCGATCGGCCGCCTAATCACCTGATGTATGGCCACCTGGCAATATGTGGCAGTATATCCCCGCTTACCCTCTACTACAGAGAGCTACTTTTAGCCCGAGTGGGGACGGGTTTATTATCCCCATCTGCCTACCCAGTGGTCTAGGTGGTGAGCCACGCCCTTTTTTTTAGCTATGTGACATTACATATTGTAAAAATACATACAAATGCACAGTGCTTGATACTCAGATCGGCATCTGCAGTAACCCCACAGTGCTCAAAAACATGTTTCCATAGTGACCATCACCAGAAATAAATTGAGAAATGTCACTTCTCCATCCAAGAAACATATAAACATTTATTAGAAGCTGAATCTACATCACATATACAATGACTTACTTCCAGGGTCCTTTTGACAGGGACCCTTAGTAGTTAAAAGCATATAGTGTAACCAAGTACACATTTAAAATCCAAAAACCATCTCATAAGTTGCCCAGTCTCCAGTTCCTACCGGTTTCGGCCTCACGCCATCATCAGGGAACAGTGATGACGGCGCAAGGCCGAAACCGGTAGGAACTGGAGACTGGGCAACTTATATGAGATGGTTTTTGGATTTTAAATGTGTACTGGGTTACACTATATGCTTTTAACTACTAATAAATGTTTATATGTTTCTTGGATGGAGAAGTGACCTTTCTCAATTTATTTCTGGTGATGGTCACTATGGAAACATGTTTTTGAGCACTGTGGGGTTACAGCAGATGCCGATCTGAGTACCAAGCACTGTGGATTTGTATGCATTTTTTCTTGGAACCGATTGTGGATGTGGTTGATCCTGAGCAGCTGGTGGAACATACACATTAGATAAAGATTGGATCAGCGCCTGTATATACTACAAAATACGTGACATTACATATTGTGCTATTGGGGCTCTCGGTTTCTTCTCCGTTAGTGCCCATCCTGCATCCTTCTACAATTATCTCATGAGCAACATGCTCCAAGCCAATTGTATGTCGTTTTACAGCTATTGATTTGAAATTTGACTAATGTAACTAATTTGTACGGCACTATTTAAGTTTTTTTTTCCCATTATGGAGCACTTTCCATCATTCTGATATTTTTTTTTCTTTTGGATGACTGGGGAAATTAAAGCACCTTTTAAACTGGTTGGAAGTGTTCCATCTCCAGAACAGGACTCCTATCCCGTAATATGGCTTTTTCAGCAATTTTGTAATATACTTGATTAAACCAGTATGTACTTACTACAGAATCTTAATCAAGGTAATTAAGTGACTTAAGTGTCTCTCTTTTGCACTTATTTCTCTGGTGATTTACTTAATAAATTGAGGTATATGACCCATCCATTTAAAAAAATGCAATTTAAACCATGATAAGAGACAAAGCCTTTGTACATTTTAATTTTTCCTACGAGGTAGAAAGAATGGTGATCACCTCGTTCAGCTTGTATTTCAGGCTCATTATAGTATAAAATTAAAGTAATACTTGCTCATCTTTGGCAATAGTTGATATACTTATATAGCATTGAGACAGAATCGTTTAAAAGAAACTTAGGAGGATTTTAGCTATTTCTCCATTTTTTCCACTATTACTTATGTCAAAAAATATTGCATGCCTAACGTTCTGTACATTTCTAGCTATGCTATCTGATACTATAAACACACACAGACACCAGCAGGGGTTGGACAAAATAACGGAAACACCTTGAAAATCAACAAAATATATTTTAATATGGTGCAGGTCCACCTTTTGTGGCAATTACAGTCTCAATTCTCCGAAGTATTGATTCATACAAATTGTGAATTGTTTCCAAAGGAATTTTAGCCCATTCTTCAGTTAAAACACCCTCCAGTTCTTTTAGAGACGATGGATGCGGAAATTGACTTCTTACTTGAATCTCTAAAAACGACCATAAATGCTCAATAATGTTGAGGCCTGGGGATTGTGGTGGCCATGAGATGCTCAACTTAATTAGAATGTCCCTCGTGCTGTATGGTATGCTCTGGCTGTATGGATTGGGGCATTATCTTAAAAGATGGCATTCCCCTCCGAAACAGTTCTTGAACCATAGGATGAACTTGGTAGCCCAAAATTTTCTTGGCTGTTAATTCTTCCATGAAGGGAAATCATTGGCCTGGCGGATTTCCACGAAATAGCACCCCAGATCATCACAGAACCCCCACCATGTTTTACGGTTGGGAGAAGGCAGTCTGGATGAAATGCTTCTTTCGGCTGTCTCCAAACGTACACTCTGCCAGAGGTTGGCAATAAGGTATTCGATAATTCGTCAGAGAAAAATCACATTTTTCCAATGCTCGAGGGACCAATTCTAGTGGTTTCTACACCACTCTAAATGCTTTGAAACACTTGTCTTTGAGAGCAGAGGTTTTCTAATTGCAGTTCTTCCATGGAATCCAGATTTGTGCAGCTCCCGCCGAACAGTTTTTGTGGAAACTGGGTTCTGTAGGTGTTCATTCAGCTCTGCAGTGATTTTAGGAGCCGTGGTCTTGCGAGCTTTTCTAACAATTCGATTTAGAGTCAGACGGTCTCTCTCGGACAACTCCGACTTTCAGCCACAACTGTGCTTTGCTGAGGATGTTTTTCCTTTTCTTTCAAAGGCAGTCATTACTTTTGAGACAGTACCTCTTGAATTGCCAAGCATTCAAGCAGTTTCTGTTACAGTAGCGCCTGCCATGCGAGCAGTGCACCAACAATTTGGCCTCTGAAAGTCTGAGAAGTTTGCCATTTTTTATCAATTATAACCAACTTTGGTTTAAATATCTTTAAAAAAAACAATTATTTTGATTAAACATATCAAATAACAAAAATAATAAACAAAAAAAAAATAACACATGTCAAGTTTTGATTGCTTAAAACATGTTCAAAGATTATGATGCCAAAATGTTAGGTGTTTCCATTATTTTGTCCAACCCCTGAGTATATGCTGTTCAAATGCCAATAAAGCTGTATTGGTAGCTGAATAGCATATACTGTACAGGTACTGCAAGTTAGAGTGACCAAACAACCTAAAAAAGAAGAACACAGAGACAACGGAGGTGGGGTTAAAAAGCACAAAGGGGGTAAAAACAGCTAAAAATAGAAAAATAGAGGTAGCTTACCTCAATAACGACAAATAAGTATGAATCTTAATAAGCACAGGCAATGCATTTTTTGGGTCTGCGCCCACTTCCTCAGGCCAAATAAAGTGCCAGAGTTGTATCAGAGCTAGGTATGGGCTACCTTGCTTTTCTATTTCTGTTTTAACTCAGTTTTATTCACTTCTGGGCGCCTCTGAACCCCTTTGAGCATATACTGGTGCTTGTGTGAATTTTGAGTATTCTGTATATACCAGTGCTAGTATCTGCCAAGGTTAAATATACTTGAACAATTTTTAATTAGTGTTTATGAATATACTGTCTGATAACCTAGTTAAGCAGAGTGTTCAAATTATGCTTTTTATGTGTCCAATGTGGTTTCTGCCTCTAAATATTCCAGTTTTAAAAATCACATAACACAAAGCAGCTCAAAATGCAAGTGTGTTGTGACTGGTGCTGCTTCTCGGCTGAGCATCATAATACTTTAGCTTTCTTTATACAAGTAAAAACTAATTTCAAACTTAATTTGCTGGAAACCATGACAACGGTATGCAGTTTGACACACAGTACTTTCCAGAATTCTTGTGTTTGTGTGATGTATTCATTGCAAACCCAGAAGCCTGTGCAAAGCAGGAAGTAATATTTCAGAAAGACCATACATACAGGGTTTCGGTGATGTGTTTTTTTTTATTTAAACAGATAAACAGTTTACCTTTTTGGGGATGCCAATTTTTTTGTATTTTTAGAAGCGGACGCGCTTTACGGCTCTTTACGACGAGGAATACGGAAGAAGAGGACGCTTTGCCGGAGGACGACTGACGGTCGGCCGAAAACGAAACTTAGCGGCGGAGGGAGACCGGAGGGCACCGAAGGACCGGCGCGGGCACAGGGCGGCTGCAGGAGGCTTGGGAAAGCCCCCAGGTAAGTGAATTTATTTATCCCCGCCAGTTAAAGCGAACCTTAAGTCAACTAAAAAAAATGAGATGAACTCACCTGGGGCTTCCCTCAGCCCCCAGCAGCCGATCGGTGCCCTCGCAGCTCCGCTCCGATGTCCCAGGACCCGCCGGCGAGCACTTCCGGTTTGGCCGTCACCGGCCGACAGGCATGGGAACGCGAGTAATTGTTCGCGTTCCCAGCCTGTATATCGCCCCCTATGCTGCTATTGCGGCCAGGAGGCCGCAATAGCAGCATAGGGGGCGATATACAGGCTGGGAACGTGAACAATCACTCGCGTTCCCATGCCTGTCGGCCGGTGACGGCCAAACCGGAAGTGCTCGCCGGCGGGTCCTGGGACATCGGAGCGGGGCTGCGAGGGCACCGATCGGCTGCTGGGGGCTGAGGGAAGCCCCAGGTGAGTAAATCTCATTTTTTTTGGTTGACTTAAGGTTCGCTTTAAGGTTCCCTTTAATATGATTACCTTCAGAGCACGTAAAATCCAGCTTATTAAAATCCATCCAATCAGGGGCGTAGCAATAGCCATAGCAACTGCTGTTTGGCCCTGAAACATAGTGGGCCCAGGTGGTACTTAATGTATTCACCATAAACTTTCTTGCGTTACTCCTCCCTCTGACTTTGTCGCAGTACTCATGAACGATGTGCAGTGTTGATTGAATGAGAATGTAAATTGCCCATTTAACTCATATCCATAGGGTAGGGGCAGGTAGTATTGCTTAAGAGTGCCTATGTCTGGGGGGCCCCATGAAAGTTTTGCTACGGGGCCCTATGATCTCTAGCTATGCCACTGCATCCAATATAGGGAGATGATCTAGTGGGGATATTTTTTTCCTTGGAGTTTTACTTTAGATTATAAATATAATAATGTGTATTATCAGGCCTGGATTTACCTCACAGGAGCCTATAGGCACAAATGTCCTGACATCTTAGACTTCACCCTCCACAAACCTACAAACTCGCACCAAACTGCACCGCAACTGTGCTGGCTGTCCCAGCTGTCACTTCTCCCTTGGTTCCCTTACCCATCATATATAGTTACAGGTGTCCCTTAGTATTAGGTAGCCAGAAGTACCCTCAATATTAAGTAGCTAGAGGAGCCTCAGTATTAAGTAGCTAGAGATGTCCGAGGGAGATCTCGTCAATGGAATTTTGAGAGCTGAGTGAGTAACCTCTCATCTACACTCTCATCAGGACTCTGTATAGGGAGGGAGGCACTCAGGAAGGGGAGTAAGCCGCCTTTCCATCAAGAGACGCCTGTAGGCCCGCGCCTACAGTGCCTTATGGTAAATCTGTCCCTGTCTATTATTATTGTTTTTATCTTTTTTCTTTATCTTCTTTTGTTAATATAATGGTCTGTATCCTATTAACTTTTCTTATGGACAGAGATGAGCTCCAGGTGAAATCTGAATGGGTTTCATTCTGATTTCATCCAGATAATTATTACACCTGAGCAGGCGGGTGAGAGATGGTTGACTTACCCAGGAGCCGCCCGCTTAAATGCGTCCCACAGCGCGCCTGATGCTACGCTTCAATTCGCCTTCCATTTCACGTTCACGTGACTGCCACGCTTCCTCATTCCGGCTGGAAGGAAGAAGAATGGTTGTCAAGTGACCGCAAATTGGACGCGGGGTGAGGCGCGCCGTTGGATGCATTAAAGCAGACGGCTCCTGGGTAACCATCCCAAACCCGCCCGCTCAGGTGAAGTACCATAATTATCTGGATGAAATCCGAATAAAACCCATTCAGATTTCATCCGGACCTCATGCCTGCTTATGGGTTCTCTCCAAGTAGACGTTTTCAAACCTTACGAATAAAATACTTACAAAGCTCCCAGCAACAAGAAAATACTCAATATAAGTTTGATATTAGCTTTTTACCTACTTTTCAGTACTTTTTCAAGTGCTGCAAAATAATTTTTCGATGGGATGAAAAATGATCTCCTTGGAGAAAACTCATAAGAAGAGTTAATGGCCCGATGCCTTTTAAGCCACCAGCAAGCAAGACATACTCCAAATAATTTTGATAGTATTTTTTCACCTACTTTTTGACACTTTTAGGGCTGAAAAGTTATTGTAAAGAGAAGATGAAAAAAAGCAGGTGAAAACCTTAATTGCATGTGGGTCTAGGAGTTTACTGTCATGTGCTGCTCTTTTCTCTGCAGTTTGTGTTTTTGTATGTGTCTCTATGGTTACATTGGCATTTTTCATGCAATGGCATTTTGGGTTTTTAAATAATCTGCCTTTTTATGGTGGGAAAAAATACGGTATCATGGAAAAAAAATGCATGCAAAACTCATGTGTTCATGTATCCCCACCCCCACCGCACACACCAAGCATTGTGTGTAAATTTCATGCAATTCACCTACAGCGAAGACCCAACATGTGCAATTTTAAACCAGTACATACTTCTGGTAGACTTTCACTCAGTGCGATTTTGCACGCATTTTCAGAAATGCGGCAAAAGGCATTCCATTCGATCTATTGTGCTCCCAGCCTTAAAGTGCACCCAAGCCAAAGCTCGGGTATTAAATAAGATACTTACCTAAAGAGAGGGAAACCTCAGGATCCTATTGAGGCATCCCTCGCTGCTCTTATGTCCCTCATTGATGAGCCCCCCCCCCTAAAGATTAGACCCAAGGCATTGTCGCTAATCATATCGGGGTCGGGCAGCTCCTCTTCCTGATTCATGGCCGCACAGGGGACTTACTCGCACACTCGTGCATGCGCAGTAAGCTGGAGCTGCAGGATCCATGCTACTGCGCATGCGGGAGCGAGCTCATGCTTTTCCTGCATGGCCATCAAGAAGAGGAGCTGATGTGAAGGGGGGCCACGCTCAGCAGCAGGGGGACTGCGGACCACCAAGGAAAGCCTCAATAAGATACTGAGCCTTCTCTTTACTCATGGTAATGGCCTATTTTGAACCCAAGCTTAAGCTCGGGTTTACTTTAACAATTATTACCATAGTTTTTGCCGTGCGTCTCATGCATATAAGGCGCACCTAGATTTAGAGGGCAAAAAAATCAGGAAAAAAAGAAAAAAACTAAACCTAGGTTCATCTATGATACAGGGGCGTCTTAAGGTCTTTTTACCTCCCCTCCTCCCCCCCCCCCCAGTTACATACTATTACACTGATCACATAAGGGGACAGTGTAATGATTGGCTGTTCCTATGCCCCCCTGTGCTGTTGCTGTGCTGTGTCCCCCTGTGCACCGGGGTGACGCATATGCGCATGCATGAACCCAGTGCACGTGTGCTGATAGCGTAATCCCCACACGTCTCATTGGGACTGGCCTCAGATGTCTGGCGGCTGCGGCAGCGGTGGATGGGAGAAGAGGATAAAGTGAAGCAGGACTGGAGCCAGTAGCGCGGCGGCAGGAGCAGGTAATGTCTACACCACTTCCCTGCGCACCTCTGCATCCCGTAATCTGTACCTTCGCCGGATAAGACGCATTCCACTATTCTGTCAAAATTTTGAAGAAAAAGTGCATCTTATACTGCGAAAAATACGGTATTATCCACTTCAACGATACATCAAATTATGCTCTGAAATCTATTTAGAAAAAACAGATAAAACTTTTTTTGGGGGAATAAATTTACGGCAGCAATAATGTAACCGTTTTATAGGCATGTTGCGAGAATTGTTTTGTTATTACTCAGCTATCTGGGAATTACGCGCTGGGAGGCTTTAGTACCTTTTAATGCCACTAGTGATAGAGAAATGAGATAAGAATTAATCTCCAAATTCCAATCGGAATATGCACATTCAGACTGCGGAGTTCACTCCGTCATCCAATTTCAGTGCTAATTACCAGCCTAGGAGTCGTTAACACCCCGATGGCCTCACAACAAGGTGCAATGATACTTACAAACATATACCCTGTGTGACAATAATCTAATATTACGGAATAACCGCAGGACCGAGCCTGGGTCATTATATCTTAAGCAAGGCTGCTGAGTCTTGCAGTTAATGTGTCTGGGTATCGTACGAAGGAACTCTGAAGAATGTCCTTCCCCAGTTTAATGCCCAATTTTCAATTACTGGGCTGCCAAATTATTTGGATCCACGGTATTGGGTAATTGTAGCGGGGATGGTGTTTCACTGAACTTGCTAATTAAAACATTCAATTATATCTCATAGCATTTTAATGATGAAATAAGCCAAAAACTGGCCAATGCACTATTAAGGAACTTCGTTAGTAAATTGTCATGACCCAGTTTAGGAACCGTTTTGTCCACCTTGCCAAGAGATCTGCTGCATTACAAATACTTTTTTATATGTTACAGGGTACCTAAAAGTTCATGGTGACATAGAACCACTTGGATATTATAAGGGGATGAAAAATACCAAGAAGCCCTGCTATTAAAAAAGCAATGCTAAATATGCTAAATATGCATTTACCTTCTTAAAGCAAATCTGAAGCGGAAAAAAAACCTTATGACATAAGGAATTGTATGTGTAGAACCGATAACGAATAGAACATTAGTACCAAAGAAAAGAGTCTAGTACTTTTTTTCCCCGTTATATATAGATTTTTTTGTATAACATTGCATCATTCTGTCATATTTGCAGTTTAGAAACCATTCTCTGTATTTTAAGCCATAAAACAAAGCAGAAATAATGACCCTTTGAACCTTCTTGCATTAAAACCTTATCTCAAGCTGTCTTTTAGGGCCCTTTTCCACTAGCAATCGCTAGCGTATATGCTAAACGCTAGCGATTGCTGAATCGCAAAAGTGCAGGAAACCTCCGGCGATTGCGTTCACGATTTTGCTATGCACTGTACTGCATGGCAAAATCACTGCAAAGATCGCTCCGTGGCGTGATCGCGTTTGATAAAAAACGAATCGCGGTAGTGGAAATTGCCTACCGCTATTCCCATGTTAATATGCAAACCATAGCGATTTAAAAAATCACTAGCGGTTTGTGATTTTGCGATTCAGCATAGCAAATGCCGCTAGTGGAAAAGGGCCCTTACTGTTTCTTTGCTGTTTAAAGAGAATATCTGAGGATGTAAAAAAAAAAAAAAAAAAAAAATTCTACTTACCCGGGTCTTCCTCCAGCCCCTGGCAGCCTATTTGTCCCTCGCCGCAGCTTTCCCAGCCGGTGACCTGGGGTCCCCTCTGTTGAAGATGCTGACCTCACCATGTCGTCATCTTCTGCCCCTGTGCGAGGCCGCGCCGCTTGCTATCACGCTCACGTAGCTTGGAGCGTTCTCTGCAGGCGCTGAAGTGCTGCTCCTGTGCAGAACACTGCAGACCACTTGAGGGCGATCACAAGTGGCGGGGCCATGCACTCACACTGAAGGTGGCCTCAAACATGCATGCGCAGTAAGCCGGAGCCACTCATACATGACTTGCTCCGTTCTACTGTGCATGCACCAGTGTTGTTTGCAAATTTTCGACAAAGTCATTTTCGCATCAAAAATCCTAGTTTCGATTTGAGAACATTTTCATGAAAAAGTTCTTGAATTTTTGTGCTTTTGTGTTTCTTGCAAAAACACGGAAAATCTGTATTTTTACTGCAAAAACATGGAAAACTGATATTTTTACTGCGACTTTTTACCGCAAAAATAATAATAAAAAAACCCTGTGAAAAATAACAAGACTTATTTTTGATGGAATTTTTGCTCGAAAATCGAATGCCATTATTTTCGTGAAAATTATCAAAAGAATATTGCCATTTTCGCTCATCACTGGCATGCATGGCTGTGCTCAAAACAGGAGAGGAGTGTGGCTCTGATTGGCAGTGCAAGAGGGACGTGCTGCTGCTGTGTAGGAGGGGACAATAGACTAAGGGGGAAAGGCTTCTCTCTCTTTAGGTAAATATCTCTTTTTGAACCCGAGCTTTGGCTCAGATTCCCTTTAAAGTGGGATAAAACTCTGACATAACATTCAATAAAAATGTGTTTTTCTACTTTTTATTGTGCATACAGTCACCATATTTGCTTTTGTGCCCATGTAATATAGTCTGTTTACAAATTACAAGTTACCAAAGTACAGTTTATCTGCTCTAAAAGCTGCTGTTGCATTTTATTGCATATCTACTGTATCTATATATTAAAATCTGTCTAGTGATCCCTTCTCTGCTGCACACATACTAGAGACCAAGAGAGCTCAGTTTCATCACTTTGCTAATGTTTACAGTGACTCAGTCCTGACTCAGAGAGGAAGTGACTACAGTGCGACCCTCACTGATAAGAAATTCCCCTTTTTACCCCTTTCTTGCTCTCAGAAGCCATTTTCTGCTAGGAAAGTGTTTTATAGTTAGACTTTCTTAACAGTGAGGGTCACACTGTAGTCACTTCCTGTCTGAGTCAGGACTGAGTCAGCCACTTACATACCTGATATTTAACTCTTTCAGGCAGAGAAAGAAAAAAAGGAGCACAGCATAGTTATTTGTGTGCTAGGCACTGTACATACCCATGTCTATCTCATCATGTCACTTGTCACTTCAGGTATCTTTTAATTCTGTAAATAATCTTTTAGAGCAAAATAGAAATGCTGAGCTTAATACCACTTTAAATGTTCCCTTTAAGGCTTTCAGGGTACATAAAATGCTCTGTCATATTCCCCCATGAATGAGAAAGTATACAGCCAAAATAAGAACACAGATATTAGTTAAGTTTCAGTTATCACCCATTTTATTTCTATGTGCATTTCACCTGCTGTCTTCTAAGTATAAACCAAACACAAGTGACTAAGCTGAGAAACATGAAAGCGTGACATCACAGAGGGGGAGGTGTGTGGGTGACAGTTAAAATGCAACTATCCTTTAAAATGAATAATGCCGACTGGGAGTTCTCTACTCCCTTCCCTCCCGTGACTCTACATCTATATCTTGTACAGAACAAAGAAAGAGCATATCTGAAAAGGAGAATAACAATCCTCCATATTTACACGTGATTGTGTCCAATTCAACCATGTAAATTACAACCCACGATTTGGACCTTCCTTAATGATATCCTGCTGAGTAAGACTGAGGAGGCCGTTGATCATCTTTATATACTCACAGTGGCTGACAGTCCAAATGGTTTACAGTTTCCGTAGCGTGCCAATTTATCAGGCTTCCACGTCTGTAGGCTTCTCGAGCATTGTGCTACTTTCAAAGACTTATTTACTGATTCTGCAGAACAATGCGTGACATAAATCACCCCACATCCACTTTGCGCTTACTTGTTGGCTTGCATCAAATCCTCACGTGGAATAAATCTTTACCTCGGTGAGCCGGTTGCAAATAATGCATTTGCGAGCCAATAAAAAAGAAAATATTAGAACGACCGGCCACACAGCTCAACATTACTTCCTGTACGCAGCGCGGATACCTCCGAGACGCAGCGCTTATTGATCTGGAAGCATAACAAATACGGTCATTTAAAATACACTGAACCAAACTAAAAAACATTTATATGACAAAATAAATAAATAACTAAATGTGTTGATTTTAATTTCATCAAGTTTTTTTTTTTTTTTTTTTTTTTAATGGATTTCTTTCATTCTTGTTCTTTGGACCACTGAGGTCTCTTTTAACCCTTTCCAATTCTATGTCAGACTATAGGCCTCGATTCATCATTGTCTTTGCGATAGCTTTTTCCAGTTCATCAAATTACCAAATTCAAAGTATATCGATTTCTAGTTGTATTCATCAAGGTTTTTCCGCATTCGGTGTGAATTCAATAACAATGCGGTAACCATTCGGTAACGTGTTGATATTTCCATTTTACAGCGGTATTTTAACACAAGGCCATAAGATTCCCATGGAATTGTGGGTAAAAGGCAGTCCTTTGAGCACTACGTAGCAACATTCTGAATAGGGCTTAACACCTGGACCAGGATTCTGGAAGTGGCTTGGGACAATCCCACAAATTTGCCAACTATGGCTTGATAGGCCTTTTCTGAAAAAATATAGTGCAGCTAGCAATTTAGTTAACCCTGGCACTGCCTGTGCTCTCTTACAAGATGATTCAAGAGAAATACAGATGTCCTGATATAGCAAATAAATCCATTCTCTTGCAAATTGATATGGTTCTAGACCTTATTCTTGCCCTTCTGCACCTTTGAATCACTCTCAGCTGATACCTAACCACTTCAAAAATGGCTCCATCTTCTCTGTCAGCAATGATCTGACAGGAATAACGACAGAGCAGTGAAGGAGATAACTAATCCTAAATGTAACGCTAAACCACGCCCACTTTCTTTTTCATGAATTGCACTTTCTTCCGTTTTACCGCATCATTACCGAATGATTACCGAATGCTCGCTTTGATGAATCCTAAAATCAACTTATTGAGTTCGGTATTTTACCGAGCTTTCGGTAATTGATTCGATAAGTCTTGATGAATCGAGGCCTATGGCCTCGATTTCTCATCGTCTTTGAGATAACTTTTTAAAGTTTGTTAAATTACCGAATTCAAAGTTTATCGATTTCTAGTTGTATTCATCAAGGTTTTTCCGCATTCAGTGTGAATTCGATAACATATCAATAACAATTCAGTAACCATTCGGTAACGTGTTGATATTTCCATTTTACAGCGGTATTTTAACACAAGGCCATAAGATTCCCATTGAATTGTGGGAAAAAGGCAGTCTTTTGAACACTACGTAGAAACATTCTGAAAAGGGCTTACCACCTGGACCAGGATTCTGGAAGTGGCTTGGGACAATCCCACAATTTCGCCAGCTACGGCTTGTTAGGAGCCTTTTCTAAAAAAAATATAGAGCAGCTAGAAAATTAGTTAACCCTGGCACTGCCTGTGTTCTCTTACAAGATGATTCAAGAGAAATGCAGATGTCCTGTTATAGCAAATAAATCTATTCTTACATAGTTACATAGTTATTTTGGTTGAAAAAAGACATACGTCCATCGAGTTCAACCAGTATTATTATTATTATTATTTTTTATTATTTAGTATTTATATAGCGCCGACATATTACGCAGCGCTGTACAGTGTGTATATATATATATTGTCTTGTCACTAACTGTCCCTCAAAGGAGCTCACAATCTAATCCCTACCATTGGCATATGTCTATATTATGTAGTGTAAGTATTGTAGTCTAGGGCCAATTGTTTAGGGGGAGCCAATTAACTTATCCGTATGTTTTTGGAATGTGGGAGGAAACCGGAGTGCCCGGAGGAAACCCACGCAGACACGGAGAGAACATACAAACTCTTTGCAGATAGTGCCCTGGCTGGGATTCGAACCAGGGACCCAGCGCTGCAAGGCGAGAGAGCTAACCACTACACCACCGTGTAGTAATAATAATAATAATAAGTGAGACCTTCCATCCCACGTATCAATTTTGTTGCTCGCCTCTGCACCTGCTCTAAAACTGCAATATATTTTTTGTACAAAGTACAACTCCAGCCTGCTCCCTCACATATCCCTGTTGATCCAGAGGAAGGCGAAAAAAACCCTTACAAGGCATGGTCCAATTAGCCCCAAAAGGGAAAAATTCCTTCCCGACTCCAGATGGCAATCAGATAAAATCCCTGGATCAACATCAGGCATTACCTAGTAATTGTAGCCATGGATGTCTTTCAGGAAAGCATCTAAGCCCCCTTCAAAATGCAGGTATAGAGTTTGCCATAACGACTTCCTGTGGCAATGCATTCCACATCTTAATTACTCTTACTGTAAAGAACCCTTTCCTAAATAAATAGCTAAAACGTTTTTCCTCCAAGCTATTATATTGCCCTCTGATGTATTTATACATGTTAATTAGATCTCCTCTAAGGCGTCTTTTCTCTAGACTAAATAAACCCAATTTATCTAACCTTTCTTGGTAAGCCCCCCCTAGTATTTCCACCCCTCCCTTTAGATTGTAAGCCTCTGGCAGGGTCCTCCACTCCCCAGTGTAATCTACAGGATCATGTGCTCCGGTCCTATGACAGCCTGTACTTGCATTACTGGGCCTACCTAACCAGCCCATATTGCATGATCATGTATTTTGTACAATTTGTATGTATGACTTTGTTCTATGTGTATAACCCTATGTATGTCATCCTTGTATCATTGTATATAGTTATTGTCCAGCGCTGCGTAATATGTTGGCGCTTTATAAATACAATAAATAGTAATAATAATAAGTGAGACCTTCCATCCCACGTATCAATTTTGTTGCTCGCCTCTGCACCTGCTCTAAAACTGCAATATATTTTTTGTAATGTGGTGCCCAGAACTGAATTCCATATTCCAGATGTGGCCTTACTAGAGAGTTAAACAAGGGCAATATTATGCTAGCATCTCGAGTTTTTATTTCCCTTTTAATGCATCCCAAAATTTTGTTAGCTTTAGCTGCAGCGGCTTGGCATTGAGTACGATTATTTAACTTGTTGTCGATGAGTACTCCTAAGTCCTTCTTAGGCAAATTCTCTTGCAAATTGATATGGTTCTAGATCTTCTGCGCCTTTGAATCACTCTCAGCTGATACATAACCACTTCAAATGGCTCCATCTTCTCTGTCAGCAATGATCTGACAGGAATAACGACAGAGCAGTAAAGGAGATAACTAATCCTAAATTTAACGCTAAACCACACCCACTTTCATTTTCATGAATTGCACTTTCTTCCGTTTTACCGCATCATTACCGAATGATTACCGCATGCTTGCTGACAGCTGTAGATAACTGATGAATCCTAAAATCAACTTATCGAGTTTGGTGTTGTACGAGCTGTCGGTAATTGATTCGATAAGTCTTGATGAATCGAGGCCTATGTCCGATACTGGCATTTTGTCCTGTAGAAACAATGGCGTCAATTCACTAAGCTTATCTCCTGTCTTTAATAACGTTTCTACAGTTATCACCATGGTGACGAGGCATGTAGTATTCAGAAAACATTTTACCTCAGGCAACCCTAAAGTTAACTCTTCTGTCTTTTAGTTAAGGAGAGATCTCTAAAGTTAACTCTTCAATCCTTAAAATAACTCTAGAATACTAAAGTTAAAGACAGGCTGTTAATTAACTGCATGTGAAAATAACTATAGATGAGGTAACTTAAGGACTGAGGTGATAAGGCTCATAGAAGTGAATGGGAATTGATAAGAAAAGATAAGAGAATCGAGCGGAAAAATGAACTTTTAATCGATCAAATGGCAGAATCAACCGCAAAAACGTATTGTGTGTACCTAGCATAAGATCAGGCTGGAGATAATAAGGCAAGAGAAAACTTACCCCCACACATTGATCTTCCCTCATTAAGGTGAGAGAGTTATCATATAATTTCTGTCCTTAAATTACCTACTCTGTAGTTATTTTCACATGCAGTTACAGTTACAGTTACAACCTGTCTTTAAATTTAGAATTCTGTAGTTATTTTAGGGATTGAATCGTTAACTTTAGAGATCTATCCTTAAATTAAAGACAAAAGTGTTAAGTTTACTACATGCCTTATCCCCATGGTGATAACACTAGAAACAGCTCAGAAACGTGATTAAAGACAGGAGATGAGCTTAGATGCTGCTGGTTCTGGTCCAACACTTTGAACCTCTCTAGCAGGATGCAGCGCCATGTAGTAACCAAATTACACTGGGACTTGTGCAGGGGGTGGAGCAACAGGTTGCAAGTTGATGCTGGCCCCGCCCCTGACACTGATGCCGGGTTACCTCCTTGCTCTATTGAGAGGGCAGACTCTCCAGTCTACCCCTGTTGGTTCTTTTTCCTGTCCGCCCATGTACCTCCCAGCATACGAAGCCCCAGAAAAAGGTAGAGAGGGAGAAATGCGCCAATGGCAATATGAAGTTCATCAGTACAATATAAAAATATAAGAGGCACCTCCTATTCCACGTGCAGCCCCCTCTTCCATTTTCCACCTTTCTATACTGCAGCACCTCTTTCATGAAAAGCTCCCATGGACATTAGCTTCCCTTTTTTCATGTGTTGCTCCCAACTTGTGACATCGTGTTTCATATGTATCAACCTCTTTTTCATGACCAGGTGCCCCATTGAGCTGCAGCCACCCAAGGCCTGGACCTTTGCGGCCTTTCCAGAAATCCCGCCCTGAGTGGCACTCCTTCCTCCCCCATATGATCATGAATCTCTCCAGGGGCGTTACTTACATATGCCGCCTCCCTAGCAAAGTTTGACAGGCCAATAGGAAAGGTCAATGAAATGATAAGAGCTCTCAGTTGATGAAGATTTTATTCTAATGTTATACAAATATTTACAGCTAGAAACTAATCACATACGATTGTTGGGGCATTTGATAAGTCCAATTCCAAGTTGCATTCCTTTGACCTTCTCAACTGATCGATGTGAAAGTACTCTTAACGAATGATAAGTTGATGATTGAGACCAACCATGCAATCTGGATGGTTGTCTACATTTAAATATGTATTTTAGTACATCACAAAAGTAATAATGTTTTTATATGAGCTGTAATTTGTTTAAACAAGGGCATTTGAGTGTTAACACCACATGTAACTATTGTCAGCTCCTGAACCAATTCTACGTGATTTTCCCCTCCTCTTCTGAAGTAATTAGCGATAGTCTATTTTCTCATGCTCATAGAGTTTCGCAAACATTCTCATCTGTGGAAAAATGTGACATTTTCGTAAACACTATAATAAAATGAAAATGGCCACTTTTGCTGTACACTATCCAGTGGGCATGCATTTTTGTATGTAACAATCATACAGGGCCCTATACAGAATAATGTCACACAGACATGATGCAATGCTGCTATTAATTATTGACTATATTCTGCATTCTGATCTCAGCGTGAAAGTGAAACCTCACAGGGGTTCTCTGAATCGCCTGGAATTGTACGAAATCAAACAAGACACAGGGAGACACTGAGCCGTGGTTGGCTGTCTAGAAAAAAAATTAAATAATGGCTTTCGGAATAATTGAAAAGCTTCAGGCAGTGTTGCCCAAGAAGGTGAATTTGTTTTACATCGCGAGCAACCGTAAAAGTTAATCACTTTAAAGTGAACCTCCAGACTAAGAAAAGTTTTGAAAAGGCTTGATGTTTCTTTAACAGTTTCACAGCATCAGAACTTTTTCTTACCCAAGCCTCTTTTTTAGCTGCACAGAAGAATTTTTTTCCCCCTGATGCTGTGCAAAGTAGAGATGGCTCGAACCTCCAATTTTAGGTTAGCGAACCTTGAACCTCGAACATGCAAACTTTTTGAACTGCAATAGACTTCAATGGGCAGGCAAACTTTCAAAACTTCAAACATTAATTCTGGCCACAAAAGTGATGGAAAAGATGTTTCAAGGGGTCTAACACCTGGAGGGTGGCATGGCGGAGTGGGATACATGCCAAAAGTCCAGGGGGAAAAAAATCAGGATTTGACGCACAGCAGCGCTTTAAGGGCAGAAATCACATTGCAATGCTAGATTGGAGGCATAAAGTGCTTTAAAACATATTGCATGTGTATACATCAATCAGGTAGTGTAATTAGTGTACTGTTTCACACTGACAGATCAAACTCACTGTGTAATGCACCGCAAACAGCAGTTTGTGTAGTGACGGGCCATGCAGAACTGGTGCTCACCACGGCAAGAGTGCAGGCCATGGCGGTTTTCAAGCCCATATGGTCGCCGGGCTTAGGTAGCTCAATGACAGAACAACAGTGACTGTCCAGCTAATCGAATTTGGTCTGTCCACAATGAAAAAACAACTTTATTATATTGGGTGTGCCCCCCAACACACTCATATAGCCGGCATTCATTGCTTCATTGTGATACGCAAGCCCCTTCACCGCAGCAAGGTGACGATCACGAAGGCGAATTGACACATGTACATGCCTTTTGTTTTGTTGTTGCAGCCGTAGTGCAGCCAGAAAAATTAGGCAGGCATGTACACGTACCAGAAAAAAAATTGTTTTTGTTTTTGTTAGCGGCCACTGCTAGCATCGGCCTTAAAAATTCAGGAATCCACCTGGAGTCCTGGACCCTGTTTGATGCTGTGCGTGGGGACCGACTTAGTCTTTGGGCAGGCCTGACCATGCTGTGCAGACGACGTAGTCAGATGGACCCTTGACCCAACACTGTGTGCCAGAGATAACACCACTTGGCTTTCAACATCACGGTACAGTTTGGGTATCACCTTTTTTGAGAAATAATTGCAGCCTGGTATCTTCCACTGTGATGTGCGGCTTTGCTTTTTTTGCGTCCTGCTTTTCCTCAGGCCCTACGTGGGTCTTGGTCTCTCCACGGCTCAATTTTCGGTGGCAGAGAGTACAGATGGTATTGCTCTCATTTGAGGCAGACACACAAAAACATTTCCACACCGCTGAGCCCTAGGATGATGGCACTTTGTGAACAGGTATGCACGGACTGGTATCAATACAATGAGCAGCTGTCACACACACACACACACACACACAAGTACCGTGAACAGTTATGCAGTGACTGGTATATAAAACTGCGTGCTGTCACGCAGGTGCAGTGAACAGGTATGTACAGACTGGTATTACAAATGTGCAGCAATCACACAGGTCAGGTGCAGTGAACAGGTAGGCACTGAATGTGCTGGGCCTGGCACAGTATAGCAATTAGCAAGGGCCAGCTGCGACAGACAGGGCTGTATATGCAAGTGTCAGTGGGCCACACACAAAAAAAAAAAAACACGTCACAAGAACATTAGCTCACAAAAGAGCTGTGTTGGGGTGCTTTTTAGCAACAAATATCAGCAAGGAGCAAGCTAACAGACCTCCTAACTATCACTTTCCCTATCTCTCCAATGTCTCTCCCTTCTCTCACTAATACTGCAGCACACAGAGTGAGAACATGATCAACGCTGCTGCCTTATATAAGGAAGGGGGGCTCCAGGAGGGAGTGTAGCCAGATTGGCTTCCATGTGTCTGCTGACTGTGATGTAGAGGGTCAAAGTTTATGTAGTATAGGGGGAGGGTCGAACTCGCATAAAGTTCGTGTTCGATCGCGAACGCAAGCCCGTGATGTTCACACAAATAAGTTTGCATGCAAACCGTTCGGGCCATCACTAGTGCAAAGCATGATGGGATTTCTGATGTTGTTCTCGTTCTGGTGTTTTGGTGCAAATTTTTTTCTTAAAATTTTAAATTTGAGATTTAAAGCCTAGCGCGCACAGCTGGGAGGAGGGATCAGGACACAGGACAGTTGGAACTGTCTCGTGCTCCCTTTCACCTCCTTTCAACCAAAAAGATGGCTGTCATCATGAAATCACAAACATTTGCCTGTTCTTTTAAAACAGGGTGGGTAAGAGATTATATTACCTATTTTAATTAGCATAACTAACGTAAGTTAATGACAGTATGTTTGTTTAGGCTGAAGTTCCTCTTTAAAGAGACTCCGTAACAAAAATTGCATCCTGTTTTTTTATCATCCTACAAGTTCCAAAAGCTATTCTAATGTGCGAAAAGAAAGAGACGGCACTCCACTGGCTGCAATCAAGATGCTGTGTATTTCACGAACAAGAACACTACATGTTACGGAGGAACAACCTCCTTCATCAGGTGTAAAACAGCATTGAAACATACCCAGCCACATATATATACAAACACATATAAAGGACCACACCCTTAGTGGATCCACCCACCAATAAATTAACCCTACGATTCCAGGTTATGTAATTCAAGCGGTCATATGGCACTCCTCATCGGCTACCAAAAGATAAATAAAAGACATAGAGAACTGACCGTGTATCAGGCACTTCCGATAGGGGACTGCCACAAGACCACCTGTGAATAAAACATGCAATTAAAATTGATGTACATAACAACCTTTACAGCAATATTGCACTGTCGCATTTTATACAATGACATATAGCACTACAAAAAACATTTCAAGGGCAGACGTTCATTCATCCCCCTAGGGGATACAACATCCAAGTCATGGATCCATCGTGCCTCTTTTTGTTTTAAAACCTTCTCTAAATTCCCACCTCTATTAGTGGGTGTAACAGCCTCTAAAACACACCATCTAAGCTGTGCTGCATTGTGTCCCGCTGCATCAAAGTGTCTGGCAACAGAGGTGTCATAACTGCCCCGCTTTCCTTCTGCGAAGTTACTAATGGCCCTCTTGTGCTCCTGTATGCGGGTCCTTACAGTTCTAGTGGTTTCCCCTACATACATGAGCCCGCACAGGCATTTAAGCCCGTACACTACCCATGTAGTAGAACAGTAATGTCGCCCTTTGATCTCGATATTACGGCCTGTGTGAGGATGTCCAACAGTGTTACCTCTAATAATGGCGTTGCATACATTGCAGTTAAGGCAGGGATAGGTCCCCGCCCTACCTGTATTACTCAATTTCTTCATAGGGGCGGTGTCAGTGTGTCTGACCCTATCATAGATAGTTTTACCTCTTCTGATGGAAAAAATAGGTTCCTCCTTGAACAATGCTCCCAACTCTCTGTCATTACTGAGTAATGGCCAAAACCTGCGTACCGTGTTCTTGATCAGCTCAGTGTTCTTCCCCAAGCTGGTAACGAAAGGTATGCCTTTAGATCTCACCTTTTTAACTGTACTGTGTAGCAGAGCTGACCTCTCTATGTCACCTACTTCCTTTCTCACAGCGTCAATTTTTTGGGGATTGTAGCCCTTTTGTGTGAACTTCACAGTTAAAGATCGGCCTGCTTTCTCGTAATCTTCATCCAATGTACATATGCGTCTTGCCCTGAGGAACTGCCCCCTAGGAATGGCCTTAACTACATGTTTGTAATGATGGCTGTCAGGGCGCAATAAATTGTTCCGATCCGTGGGTTTACGGAACAACCTCGTCACAAAGTGACCCTCAGAAATTTTCAACGACACATCCAAGAAATTAATGGTGTCCTTAGACACCTCTAGAGAAAATTTAATCGTGGGATGAATAAGGTTGGCCTCCCTTACCATCTCAAGAAGCAGTTCCTCAGGGCCCCTCCACAACAACAACACGTCATCCACGAACCGATAATACTGAAATATATGGCCAACATATTTGGGATTGCGCAAAAACATTGGTCATTGGTCATGAAATTTATGAGGCTATAAGGCTATAATGGTGACAGAGGATAGATTGTTGGAAACCAGTCTCCCCAACGGTTTGGTGTATTTGTTGCTCGACATTCTCGAATTAGTCCTCAAATCCAACTATTTTAAATTTCATGACCAGTTTTACATACAGCGACAAGGGGCGAGTATGGGTTCTCCGGCTGCACCATCTATTGCCAACATTTTTGTGGAGTCCTTGGAACGCACAATGTTTTTGCGCAATCCCAAATATGTTGGCCATATATTTCAGTATTATCGGTTCGTGGATGACGTGTTGTTGTTGTGGAGGGGCCCTGAGGAACTGCTTCTTGAGATGGTAAGGGAGGTCAACCTTATTCATCCCACGATTAAATTTTCTCTAGAGGTGTCTAAGGACACCATTAATTTCTTGGATGTGTCGTTGAAAATTTCTGAGGGTCACTTTGTGACGAGGTTGTTCCGTAAACCCACGGATCGGAACAATTTATTGCGCCCTGACAGCCATCATTACAAACATGTAGTTAAGGCCATTCCTAGGGGGCAGTTCCTCAGGGCAAGACGCATATGTACATTGGATGAAGATTACGAGAAAGCAGGCCGATCTTTAACTGTGAAGTTCACACAAAAGGGCTACAATCCCCAAAAAATTGACGCTGTGAGAAAGGAAGTAGGTGACATAGAGAGGTCAGCTCTGCTACACAGTACAGTTAAAAAGGTGAGATCTAAAGGCATACCTTTCGTTACCAGCTTGGGGAAGAACACTGAGCTGATCAAGAACACGGTACGCAGGTTTTGGCCATTACTCAGTAATGACAGAGAGTTGGGAGCATTGTTCAAGGAGGAACCTATTTTTTCCATCAGAAGAGGTAAAACTATCTATGATAGGGTCAGACACACTGACACCGCCCCTATGAAGAAATTGAGTAATACAGGTAGGGCGGGGACCTATCCCTGCCTTAACTGCAATGTATGCAACGCCATTATTAGAGGTAACACTGTTGGACATCCTCACACAGGCCGTAATATCGAGATCAAAGGGCGACATTACTGTTCTACTACATGGGTAGTGTACGGGCTTAAATGCCCGTGCGGGCTCATGTATGTAGGGGAAACCACTAGAACTGTAAGGACCCGCATACAGGAGCACAAGAGGGCCATTAGTAACTTCGCAGAAGGAAAGCGGGGCAGTTATGACACCTCTGTTGCCAGACACTTTGATGCAGCGGGACACAATGCAGCACAGCTTAGATGGTGTGTTTTAGAGGCTGTTACACCCACTAATAGACGTGGGAATTTAGAGAAGGTTTTAAAACAAAAAGAGGCACGATGGATCCATGACTTGGATGTTGTATCCCCTAGGGGGATGAATGAACGTCTGCCCTTGAAATGTTTTTTGTAGTGCTATATGTCATTGTATAAAATGCGACAGTGCAATATTGCTGTAAAGGTTGTTATGTACATCAATTTTAATTGCATGTTTTATTCACAGGTGGTCTTGTGGCAGTCCCCTATCGGAAGTGTCTGATACACGGTCAGTTCTCTATGTCTTTTATTTATCTTTTGGTAGCCGATGAGGAGTGCCATATGACCGCTTGAATTACATAACCTGGAATCGTAGGGTTAATTTATTGGTGGGTGGATCCACTAAGGGTGTGGTCCTTTATATGTGTTTGTATATATATGTGGCTGGGTATGTTTCAATGCTGTTTTACACCTGATGAAGGAGGTTGTTCCTCCGTAACATGTAGTGTTCTTGTTCGTGAAATACACAGCATCTTGATTGCAGCCAGTGGAGTGCCGTCTTTTTCTTTTCGTTCAATGGGATACAAGCTGTATGAGCAATCCAGCTGAGGCAAGGCACCGGCATAGTGTCTCAAGTAGTTTCCACTTGAGTTGCTGCTTATCCAACATCACCTCCTTTTGTTGCTATTCTAATGTGTTCTGGCTTACTGCAGCACTTTGTACTATCACAGTCTCTGTAATAAATCAATGTATCTTTTCCCTGTCAGACTTGTCAGCCTGTGTCTGGAAGGCTGCCAAGTTCTTCAGTGTTGTGGTTCTGCTATGAACTTCCCCTTCCAGGCCCCTCTATGCACACTGCCTGTGTGTTGTTTAGATTAGGGCAGCTTCTCTCTTCTCTCTTATCTTTTACAAGCTGGATAAATCGTCCTCTGAGCTGGCTGGGCTTTCACATACTGAGGAATTACAGACAAAGGCAAAGCTGTTTGCAGGAAGAAACGAGCAGCCTGACACGTCAGTGCATGAGAACAGGGGGAAAGAAACACACAAATGATCTCTTGAGATTAAAAAGGAAGGCTGTATACAGCGTGCTTGTGTATGAATGTATTTTCTATGTGTGGACATACTGTACATCAACCTACTTCCTGTTTTGGTGGCCATTTTGTTTGTTTATAAACAAACTTTTTAAAACTGTTTTTAACCACTTTTAATGCAGCGGGGAGCGGCGAAATTGTGTCAGAGGGGAATAGGAGATGTCCCCTAACGCACTGGTATGTTTACTTTTGTGCAATTTTAACAATACAGATTCTCTTTAAGACTTGTGATCCAGGACCCGGGCGCTGAGCTATTACCATCATAGCGGATAGACACATAGATGCTTAAAGAGAACCCGAGGTGTGTTTAAAGAATGTTATCTGCATACAGAGGCTGGATCTGCCTATACAGCCCAGCCTCTGTTGCTATCCCAAACCCCACTAAGGTCCCCCTGCACTCTGCAATCCCTCATAAATCACAGTCATGCTGTGAGGCTGTATTTACATCTGTAGTGTCAGTCTCAGCTGCTCCCCCGCCTCCTGCATAGCTCCGGTCCCTGCCCCTGTCCCTTCCCTCCAATCAGCAGGGAGGGAAGGGATGCAGGCGGGGACTGGAATTCTGAAGGAGGCGGGGAGAGCAGCAGACTGACACTATAGAGATAAACACAGCCAGCTCTGACAAGCTGTTTGTCAGCAGCGTGGCTGTGATTTATGAGGGATTGCAGAGTGCAGGGGGACCTTAGGGGGGTTTGGGATAGCAACAGAGGCTGGGCTGTATAGGCAGATCCAGCCTCTGTATGCAGATAATATGCTTCAAACCCACCTCGGGTTCTCTTTAAGGAGATGAATGATTTATGTACAGGAATGTGTGGTCAGGGTGGACACGAAGTGAACAGGGGTCTCACTAACAAGGCGTTTCCGGATCAACAAAGCATTGATTATCAGTCTCCCTTCTTGCTAAGCTGTAACAAGGGATTTGGCTTGGTGTGTGAACAGGGATGGCCTGGTCTGCAGTAAGGGTGCGTATGTCAATGGAATCAGAGGAGAACTATTACATTGAGTCAGAAGGGATGCTTTATGTGTGTTCTGCAATGTGCAAAAATGACCTGTTGCCTTTCTGCAAACGCATTTCATTAAACTGATTTATCTAATTTTCCCTTAAGAATGCAGTAGATGTATCCATTGCCGCCCTGTAACACTAATGCCTGTCAGCGCTTGACATGGGTAGTGCTACTTCCCCTGCAATTTAGCTGCATTTAACCACTTAAAGCAGACCTGTACTCAGAACTTCCTCTCTGCTCTAAAATATAAACCACAGCATAATAACCTTAAAAAAACATCATAAAAATATGCAGTTTGTTTACTTCCTGCTTTCATGGAAGCAGGCATATTATTAACATCCTTTGTTTACCTATTAGCTCTCTGCCGTGGCAGTCAGCTGACACAGCCGAGGGATCAAATTACAACTTGCGATTAGTCATAGATGAGGGGGAATTAGACATTCTAAACTCTCTAAATACATACAGGATGCATTTCTGTATGCGTTTCTCCTGTCCTGTACAAGAGTTCAAGTCCACTTTAACCCCACAACCTATTTTACATTGACTGCCGAGAGACATTTTCCCCTGTCAGCGCTCCTCCCATTCATTTGGCTATAACTTTATCACTGCTTATCACATCTCAATTATCTATATCTTGTTTTTTTTTTTCAACACAAATTGATTTTTTGTGGGTGATACTTGTTTTATAGTAATTATTTTCTATGCATTTTATAGACAAAAACCAGGAGAAAAAAATACACTATTTCTCCAATCCCCTCCCACATTGTTTTAAAGCAAACAATGCTACTGAAAATAAAACCCACATATTTTATTTGCCCATTTGTCCCAGTTATTACAATGTCTACATTATGTCACTAGTGTATTTTGTACCCTATGATTACAAGCACTTATTTTCTAAAATAACAGTAATCTACCCTCATTACATTTCTGTTATAAAATGCTCAGACCCTAAGGTAACTAATTATGTATTTTGTATTTCAACTGTGTCTATTTTTTCAACCAGTTTTTAGGTTTGGTAACTTGGGGTGGGGGTTGGGGTGTGGGGTAAGGTGTTAAAGAAGGTTTTATTTTTTAATTATTTATTTATCTGTGTTTGTCAATTGTTTTCTAACTACATTTTTTACTTTAACTTTTATGAATGGACATTGCTCTTGATTCAAGCTACTGTATATTTTACAAACACGGTCCTAGCCAGGGGCCTGAATCACAAAGCGGTGCTAACCTTAGTTAGCACGCTTAAATACTTTGGGCATGCTAACTAGGGTGCTAAGTACTGTAGTTAGCACACACCAAGCTAAATCAGATTGTGTGCAAAGTATCGCTCGCAAAGCTTTGCACCTACGAAACATCGCCGATGCGCCTATAACGGTGCATTGGGTGCGCCTTAAACGGCGCACTCATGCGACGTTTAGGAGGCATCCAATGCGCCGTTATAGGCGCATTGGGTGCACCGTTTTCGTCACACCCGATGCGACAATTCGCGCGCACCAGCCTTTGAACGTGCAAAGTTTTGCGTGCGGTATTTTGCCCGCGAGAGCTAATTAGCATGCGCAAAGGATTTTTAGGCGTGATAAAGGGCTTTTCACAAGCGTGCTAACAGTTTCCACTGCTTTGTGAATCAAGCCCCATGTCTCACTTCCACTGACACCCCACAGCAATTGCTTTACTCTTACTAGCTTCTTGTGACCTGTTCAGTGCTAAGTCACATTGCAACATGGGGGAAAAACAACTTAGCATGACTCAAGTCACTAACACCATCTGCCGCTCACAGGACGGCACCACACTCAGAGTGCAGGAGCTGTGTGCGACCAGTTAGAGTAGGCACCAGCTTCGCAACCCCCAACAGAGCACAGCAGGAGCCTTAAAGAACCGCATGCCTGGTCCCCAGCAGGAGGGACAAAGATATACTTCTGGGAACCACATACAGGCCTACCAGCCACCATTTCAGGTGAGGTTACTCCTCGGCCAGCTGGCCACCTAACCCCACTGAGTGTGCTCTTTTTTTCTTGTCACCCCTATTGCCAGGTCCTCCCACCAAAGTGGACCACAGAATGGCACCATCTTTGACTTCACACATTCTTCCACTTCATCAGCCAGCCTGGGCCTTCTTATGCATTCTATCTTCAGAAGTATTCACGTCACTGAGTACTTCCGAAAACAAGCAGATCCATTCTGTGCACTGGTGAGTCCAGGCTTGTGCATGTGCTGTACGGATGCACCTTCTTAAGAAGTAGTTCGGATCGCTAATACCTTTCAAGACAGCCGAGGAGTTCTGAAGGCGCATACCTTCACCAGGGGACAGCAGTGGAATAAGGGGACTTAGCGAGGACCGGTAAGGCTCTAAGTTGTATCTACTGTATAAACTCGCATATAGGCTGAATGTTTGGGACAAAAAAAGTGCCCCAAAAGTGTGTGTGTCTTTGAAAGGGAGGGGGGGCATCCTGGCTTATACAGTATGCAAGTCATGTGTGCAAGTGTGTAGGGATAGTTACCTCTCCTTGTTCCTGGCAGTGTCTCCTGTGCAGCGCCCCTTGCTAGATGTTCAGGTTTCACTTTGTCGTTCTGAGGAGCCACTTCCTGTTTATCTTGCAGTTCCATACTTGGCTACTAGATGTCAGCAGTGAGTACAAAACTGCAAGGAAGACGAGAAGATGGCTTTCCTGCAACCCAGAAGACACTGAAGCCATGGGTATCCACAGAAAGTTTTCCAGGGGGCGGGGCAAAAATGCGGGGAAGATTAGGAGAAGTTGTGCACCGAAAAATATGAGGGTGAAGTTCTGCTCCTAAAAATGGGTGTGGCAATGGACCCTCCAAGTTTTATTTTCTGTTTTAAAAAAGCTAAAAAAAAAAAAAAGTAGGTTCAATGCTATTTTCTCATACATTATGATGAGGATTCAGCTTTTCCCATAGTCTTGCTGTTTGCAATCATTTGACCCCCAACAAGACAAATTCAGCAATCATGAGGCCCCCAACAAGACAAATTCAGCAATTATGGTTCCCCCAACAAGACAAATTCAGCAATCATGAGGCCCCCAACATGACCAACTCAGCAATCATGAGGCCCCTAACACGACAAATTCAGCAATCATGAGGCCCCCAACAAGACAAATTCAGAAATCATGAGGCCCCCAAAAAATCATGAGGCCCCCAACAAGACACATTCAGCAGTCTTGAGGCCCCCCAACAAATCATGAGGCCCCCAACAAGACAAATTCAGCAGTCATGAGGCACATAAATAGACAGCATTTCACATAAAAAGGAAAAATGCCCCCTTAATATGGTAGACACCTCTCATCTGGCTTCTGAATTCTCCTCTACTGGCTGCTGTGCCTGGCAATACTGTTTTTGGCTGGATTGGGGATGATGTGTGGGCTGAAAGGCCTTGCGGTGATGCTGTGGCCGGGCTGGCGGTGATGCTGTGGCCGGGCTTGGCTGGTTGAAGTAAATGCTAGCCTGACTGGTGGTGATGCTGTGGCCTTTTTGACAGTGATTCTGGTCTGGTTGGCTGGTGGTGATGCTGGGCTTGCTGGCCTGGATAGTTTACGTAGCGCCAGGAGCCCCCCAGCTCAGGTAGTGACAGGAGCCCCCAGCTTAGGGAGTGACAGGAGCCCCTCAGCTCAAGCAGTGACAGGAGCCCCCCCAGTTTAGGCAGTGACAGGAGCCCCCCCAGCTCAGGCAGTGACAGGTGCCCCCCAGGTTAGGTAGTGCCAGGCGCCCCCCAGGTTAGGTAGGGACAGGTGCCCCCCAGGTTAGGTAGTGACAAGGACCCCCTCAGGTTAGGTAGTGACAGGCGCCCTCCCAGGTTAGGTAGTGACAGGCGCCCCCCCCCCAGGTTAGGTAGCGACAGGTGCCCCCAGGTTAGGTAGTGACAGGAGGCCCCCAGGTTAGGTAGTGACAGGAGGCCCCCAGGTTAGGTAGTGACAGGTGCCGCCCAGGTTAGGTAGCTGTAGGTACACTTCACACTTCTGCATAACATACACACTGTCAAAATGCATACACTGCATCATCACATACATACACTCTGCTGAACATACACACACTGCATCATGACATCCATACACTCTGAATCACATGCACCATATACAGGGTGGGTGGAATTGGGGGGGGGGGGTAGCGGGGTTCGAATTATCAATGGGTCAAGCATACAGTAATTAGGTTTTTCCAGGGGCAAAAGTTGGGGGGGGGGGGGTGTCGGCCTATACACGTGACAGCTTAAGGTGGTTTCAGACTGTGGATTAACGGCAGGGGTGCGGCTCGGGGACTGCGCAGCACCACCAAAAAAGGGTGGGGATTACAACAATAATACGCGGTTATCTTCTTCTGGCCAACATCCATACAGGCAGTGACGCTCGCTTGTGCTCATTTCCTGATTTGGAAATATGGAAGTGCCCGTAAGTATTGTAAAAATTTGATTCTGCGCATGCACGCCCAGAACGCCGCCGCCAACATTTTCTAAGAACCCTGCGTTCCCATAGACTTACACAGCTTCCGTTCCGACCCAAATCACCACAGGTCGCTGCAAGAGCCGCACGGCAATGTATATATGTCCTCACGTTGGACAGGGTATTTCTGGCACAGCGTACAGCAACATAGGTACTATAAACTAACCCATAGACTTTCATTAGGTTGTGGTGGGGTGCGGTAAATTTACCACACCACACTGCCTTAGTGTGAAAGGGCCCTGATACACGAGTATATACGATATCATTTCTTTAGTGCCACTTTAGATTTGCATCTCACATAGAAGGTAACATTTAGACAGTCTTATTGCTAAGCTATGAAATGGCATATTTAGATCCAAGCCTGGATATAGACTTTAATGCCCATAACATTTTTTTTTTCTTTGCTTAGACTTTAGTAATCTTTTCATGTTTTTGCCATTCATCATTTTTGCAGACATATATACAGTAGTAACAGCTTTGCCATGCGCTTTATACATACGGTAACTATAGGCTTGTCAGCTTGTTTACTCCTCGGCGCGGAGTTACAGAAAGACATCTTCAATAAGGAAGTCCTTGACAGCCAAGCCATTCACAGAGAGCCGTGAATGCAGGTATTATGCATCAGAAATAGGGTGGCATTTACGAACTACCAAAGTAGTCTATAAACCACTCCGGTAGCCGCACATTGTCTTGGCTTTATCTCGGCCGCGCACATGTGATGTGTTAGATCAATCAGCGATGTTTTGCTTAGCATTGCTTAGGAACCCGTCAAAGCTGCTTCCTGTGCTGCGCGGTTGACTGGGAGATGCTAAATAGGATAGTTTGTGTGCTCATTTGGATGTCAATAGCCTGATTCCTTCTCCGTAGATCTGAGTATTGTGTGCAGCCTCAGAGTTTATAATTGGCTACGAGTCAGCATTAGGTGCCGGAATGTTAGATGCAGTAATTTGAAATCCATGTGTTATGTGCGCAAATCGAGTCAGCACAAATTTTTATTATGTGGTACTGGGTATGGACTGGCATAGAATGTAAGAGAGGACACAGTAATTATTATTATTATCAAGACGGTTTCTAGGCACAGGTGAGGTGGATCGCCATCCGGTGTGTAGTGTCGGAGGAAGGGGGGGGGGGGGGGAGCAGCGGACGCAGAGGGAGAAGAATGTAGAGAGTGCTCAGCAATCTCCATCCAGGGCTAGGAATGACACACGCGATCTTGCTTCCTCTTTAGGCATCCTGGTTTCCATAGCTGCAGGATGTCAGTCATCATGTGACCGCCACAACTGATGGTTTACGCTGTAAAGGATGACAGCCATCCTGGAGCTATTGGAGTCCAGGAGTCTGAAGAGGAAGATGGATTGCGTGTCTCTCCAGGACCCGGATGGTGAGCCTCACACGATCCACTGTGCTCTAGGTGATGGTGCATCTGATTGCCTACACTGGGGAAACCTCTGGCTGCCTACACTGCAGGGCATCTGGTTGCCTATACTTGGGAGGGGGCTACATCTTACTATCAAGCGCTTTGAGTCCTATGGTAGAAAAACGCTACAGAAATGTTATGGGTATTGTTATCTAATACTGGTGGCTACCTCTGGCTAACTAATACTGGGGGCTACATAATACTAGTGTGGCGCCTCTGGCTACCACATTGCAATAGCATGCTCGAGTCTGGGGGGGAGTTTACACTTGTGCACTGGGAACTAAGTAACCTAGAAACTGATAATTATTATAGGAGTGGTCATTGGTTAGCACTATATCATCTTGCAGCACTAGAGTCCAAGGTTGAAACAGTATCTGCATGGAGTTTGGGTGGTCTTCCCATGTTTGTGAGGGTTTTCAATGCACATTCCAGTTTTCTTCGACCCCCTCTCCCCAGGTCGTTAGCCTGTGCCACCAACATTAAAGAGTGCTTCCAGTAGAAAAGACTGAGCCTGTCATGTCAGGCGCTGTTTCAATTATGTAAAATCGGTAGGGTCTCGGCATATTCACAGTGGGACATTGCGTTTTAATGCGACTTTAAAGTCACAACACATCGGCGTTTAGACGTAACGCACTGCAAGCAGTGAGTTACCATAACGTAACATTTTTCAAATCGACGTTAACGTCACACTGTGAATGGCCCATAGGTTTAGCATTGCAGCGCGGTAAGCTGCATTATAAGACTTTATAACGCAACTCCGCAACATGCCACTGTAAATGTGTTATCAACTTATCTGCACAGCCATAATTCATTATACAGGTGACCGCTCCACCACAAAAACAAGTGTCAACGACTACGACACCGGGAGACTCTGGGGCAGGATACAGCCGATGCATGGCTTACCCTGCTCCTGCGCCAGTCCCTGCGGCGTTAATTACTATTACCCCTCCAGGTCCACGTGGATGGTGGGAAATGAAGTACGGGTAGTCCCCGACTTACGAACGACCCGCCGATACAAACGACATGGATTCTGTGTTTCCAATTGAACAATTTAAAAAAAAAATTCAAATTGAACTTCTAGTTTTTTAGAAAATTGATTTTAAAAAATTCAAAGAAAAATGGCTTTTAAACTTGTATAAGCAGGTGCAGAGGGCAGAGGTGACACAGAAGGGGACACTGGAGGCACAGAGGAGGTACAGCCCGAGGACAGAGATGGCACAATGTTCCGACTTAATGAACGAGATAAAGACTGTGGGTTCATTCTTAACCTGAATCTGTTCTTAACTGGGGACTTCCTGTAATTCGGCTGCCAGCTATTGAATTACAGCAGGGAGGGTCGTAGTCAGCCAACTTCGCTATGCTGGAACTACGTGTAGTTTTACGCAATTACGCTTCGCCAAGCTACGGCTTCCAAATCAAATATACGCTTCGTATGTATTTCGTAGACTCCGCGTTAAAATATGCAATTATGCGTAGTGCGAAGCGTAGTGTATGCGGATGCTTATGACATTATGCGGAAAAATTTACACATTAATTCCTCTGCAAATGCTTGTGCCAGGAACTCTTCTATGCGTACATTCCCCTTTCCAATGCGTAATTTTGTAAGCATACAGTTGTACGCGGAAAAATAGATGCAAATAAGGCATTCGTGGTTTACTTTGCAATACACATATGAACTACGAGTAGGGGGGCATAAGCTACGCGTAGCGGTACTTCGCTACATGTAAAATCGTAAGCATAGTTTTGAAACTTCGCCTACGAACTAGGATGCATAGATGCGAACTACAATGCGTAAATTTGCACTGGCGTAGTTTCTGCTCATCCCTGAATTACAGTGTTTTAAAAGTAACTTAACCTCCCTGGTGGTAAGCCCGTGCTGAGCACGGGCTATGCCGCCGGAAGGCACCGCTCAGGCCCCGCTGGGCCGATTTGCATATTTTTTTTTTTTTGCTACACGCAGCTAGCACTTTGCTAGCTGCGTGTGCAATGCGATCGCTGCCGCTACCCGCCGATCCGCCGCTATTCGTCGCGCCGTGGCCGCCCCCTCCCCCCAGACCCCGTGCGCTGCCTGGCCAATCAGTGCCAGGCAGCGCTGTGGGGTGGATCGGAGTCCCCTATGACGTCACGACATCGATGACGTTGGTGACGTCATCCCACCCGGTCACCATGGCGATGGGGGAAGATCTCCTGAGAAGCGGCTATCATGTAGCGAGACCTTGTCTCGCTACATGAAAAAGAAAAAAAAAAAAAGACAAAAAACGGATTTGCTGCCCCTTGGCGGATTTTTAGCAAACCGCCAGGAGGGTTAAAGAGCAACTGTTAGGCATAAAATCAAAAATCAATTATCGATTTTTATCAGGTAAACAAATAATAAGGATGCAAATCAGGCAATCCAAAAGTTAAAACCACTCTTATTTTCTGCTCAATAGAATATTATTTACCAGGTCGCCTGGCTCTTATTTGGTACATCTGCCTCTTTCTTCCCCTTTTCCCCTCAGACATAACTAATATGCAGCCTGAATGGCTGAAGTTTCTTTCACTTCGGTTTTCCCCTCCCACACCTCCATTCCTCTCTGATTGGCCGTATCTGGGTAATATAGAGCCTATGACAAACACTGAAATTCCCCCCGCCAATACAGCATCCTTTCTCAAGTACATGTGTTGGTGCTTGTGTTTTTTATCTCGGAATATTGCTGGTTACCTTTTTGGAAATATCTTTTCTTATTCTCTCTTTGTAATCATTTCAAACACTAAGCCAAGTGCACCCTACATACATAAGTTAAGTAGCCCTGTTCCCCAGATAATATAATTAATCTGATCTGAGGTCTGAATGACAGAGAAGCACGGGGGCAGGCATGGCGTCACAGCCCAGGGACAGGCATGGCGGCACAGCACAGGGGCAGGCATGGGGATGCAGCACAGCACAGGGGCAGGCATGGGGACAAGGGCAGGCATGGGGGCACAGCCCAGGGGCAGGCATGGGGACGCAAAACAAGGGCAGGCATGGGGGCACAGCCAAGCGGCAGGCAAGGTGACGCAGCACAGGGGCAGGCATGGCAGCACAGCACAGGGGCAGGCATGGGGACGCAAAACAAGGGCAGGCATGGGGGCACAGCCCAGGGGCAGGCAAGGCGACACAGCACAGGGGCAGGCATGGCAGCACAGCGTAGGGGAAGGCATGGGGACGCAGCCCAGGGGCAGGCATGGGGGCACAGCCCAGGGGCAGGCATGGGGGCACAGCCCAGGAGCAGGCATGGCACCCATGAAGCTGTGGTGCCTATGGCACGAGCCATGCCTGGACCCCTCTAGATACGACTCTAGTTTCTTGAGTGAACACACAGTCCTGGCACAATTCAGCTGCACATCCATTCTCCACTCAGCATCGAGTGGTGGGCTTTATCTACTTTTTAAAAACCTGCAGAAAAAAAATAGTTTTCTCTCAACATAGCCACAGACATGTCCCCTGTCAATTTGTGTGTGTTATGTAATTCTGGTGATAGGTCCACTTTAAGTTAGGTTCTCGTTTTGAAAAATCAGCATAACCACTTTGCAATCCTTATATAAATGATGGGATGAGAAGCCAGCTCTGCAGTCCTTAGTGGGAAGAAAATACCTGCTGCCAATCTCACATCTTAATTTTCCCTGAATTGGGTTACTCTGACGGCAATCTTGTCTGAAGAGAAAAACAAGCACTAAAGTGGATGATTGTCAAACTGTCACATTGTTACAATAATATCGTGCTAGTCTATATTTACATCACAAAACCGAGCATGCTGCAGCCTGCAAAAGCCATCTTATAAAAAAGAGCCTCTTGTTTTATGCTTAGGGAACAACTCCTCAAACTCTATTTGTTACAAATGGCTTTACACTGAATCATTCTTTGTAATTTTACAGAAACTGCTAAACACCCCTCCCCCCCACACCCCCCAAAAAAGGAAAACTAAATGCATTGACGTTTAACTACTTGCCGACTGCTCCATGCCAATTGGCGTAAGCAGTGCGGCAGCCCAGGACCGCTCCACGCCGACTGGCTTGAACAGTCTTCTATGGGGCTAGCAGGAGATCGTGCGCACGCTGTGTGCGCATCTCCTGCTCGGTGGGGCAGAGCTCCACCCCGCCTTCAGTCTCCGTGCGGCAATCGCCACTCGGAGACTGTTAGACGGCAAAACCGCCGTCTATTAAGGCTAGAGATGGTCGTAGTCAACCAACTTAGCTACGCTGGAAATACGCGTAGCTTTACGCAATTACGATTAGCCAGACTACGGCTTCGAAATCAAATATTTGCTTTGTATGCATTTCGTAGACTATGTGTTAAATTACGCAATTACGCGTAGTGCGAAGCATAGTGTATGCAGATGCTTATGCCCACATGCAGAAAATTTTACGCATTAATTCCTCTTTAAGTGCTTATACCGGGAACTCTTCTATGTGTACATTCCCCTTTCCAATGCATAAATTTGTAATCATACAATCGCACGTGGAAAATTAGACGTGAATAACGCATTCATAGTTCACTACGCAATACACATGTTAACTACGCATAGTGAGCATAAGCTACGCGTAGCGGTACCTCGTTATGCGTAAATTCGTAAGCGTAGTTTTGAGACTTCACCTACGAATTACGATGCGTAGATGCGAACTACGATGCGTAAATTCGCACTGGTGTAGTTTCTGCTCATCCCCGATTAGGGCAGTACAGCGCTATGATCTAAGGCAGCGCTGTACTAGGGACAGCCATGTGACACGGCTGTCCCCTCCAGAGTGTCAGCGGTGATCCGCTGTCATAGGCTGAAGCCTATGACAGCCAATCACAATGATTTGCCAGCGGAAGGAAGGTGGGCGGGGTATTCAAAAAGCAAAAAAAAAAAAAAAAAACCACATTTTTATTATAATAATAATAATATCTAAGGAAAAAAAAACACTGGAGGGGATGATCAGACCCCACCAACAGGTACTATTGGTGGGGGGGAAAAGGGGGGGGGGATCACTTGTGTGCTGTGTTGTGCAGCCCTGCAGCTTGGCCTTAAAGCTGCAGTGGCCCTATTAAGAAAAAATGGCCTCAAGCGTGGTCTTCAAGAGGTTAAAGGAGGGTACTGTTACACTCCCCATGGTGTCGTCCTCTGGCGTTTCTGTGCCGTGTTCCTACGCACATGCAGGAATACACTGAGTCTTATGGTCTCGCCTGCTTCATTACGCCATATAGCATTACGCAGTACGTGCACTTACTGCGCATGCGTAATACGTTAATTCTGGCACCAAATTCAGGGTCTTACCAGTAAATTAGCAGCACTAACCTCAACTGCAGTCTGTTTGATCTGACAGCTTGGCTAACCATTGCTCTCCGCCTGCTCCGACCCTTGGCTTGTGACCTCGATCTCCGATGTCTGCCACCTGCCCTGACCCTTGGCTTGTTACTTGACTACGGCTTGCGCTACAAGCTCTGACTACTCCACTTAGCAGCATCTCCTGTTCTCCAACCCTCTGTTAAGGTGACCTGTGGGTGCAACTTGGTGGGCACTAGGCAGCTACAAGTCTAACAGCACTTACGAGACGCTCTGGTGACCACCTGTGGTCACTTAGATTCTGCACCCCAGGGTCGTCCAGAGTGATTGAGACTAGTGTTGGCAAAACAGTTCACTGGGAGAACAGTTTCCAGTAAATGTTCGCCTTTCGCCCATTCACGTTTAATGCGAACTTTCCTGTCTAAAGTTTGTATTTGTATTTGATATTATAGTCAAAGGCCGCCGACTTTAGCGGTTAATAGCAAAGCCCTGTTAAGTGATAGAAACATGAAATTTGCTGAATAAGTTGAGGAAAACTGTGGACACAAGAAAAAAAATGAAAAAGGCCTTGTCATTTTTGAGAAAATCGGTTTTAAAGTTTTTTTTATGTTTAGCAGTTAAATAGCAAAGCCCCCATACAAGCTAGAATCACCAAATTTGCAGGGTACGTAAAAGTGTGGGTACAAGAGGGAAAAAAATTATCAAAAAGTGTCATTTTGGAAAAAGTGTGGTTATTAGCAAAGTCCCCCGGACATGCTAGAACAACCAAATTTGCAGGAGAACAGTGGAAACAATGGGAATTTTTCTTATCAAAAAGACCTTGTAGTTTTGGAGAATGTAAAGATACAATGGGAAAAGAAAAAAAAAGGTATAACAATTATTTTGAAAAATAGTTTCCCTCTTGTTCCCACTGCTTACCTATCATACCCTGCAAATTTAGTGTTTCTAGCATGTACGGGAGCTTTGCTATTAACTGCTCGAGTCTGCAGCCATTAAAATTTATTTTGAAAAAAGGTTTGTGCAAAATACATATTTTTGGCGACCATTTCACTTTCGATCCTCCTCTGCCATGCCACTGTCAAGAAATTGTGGCTGCATAGATGCCTTGAAAGCCACAATTCCTAATGGGCAGTTTGCCTGCCCATTAGAGTCTATGGAGCTCGCAGCAAACAGTCGGTTCACAGATTTTCACAGTAAAATTTGCAAACTCGTTCACGAACACAAAATTTTGATGTTCGGCCATCACTAATTGGCACTGGATCCCTCAGGGGTTCAGGGATGAGGGCCATACATACATGTTGCAAGGATGTGTTGTTCTGGAGCTATGGAAAAAAAATAAACAATCAGGGACTCCTAGAGTCAATGGGGAGTTCACTTCAATCACACCGGTCCCTTAAACTCTCTCTGAGTACCACCAACAAGGGAAATTCTGGAGAGAAAGACAAAAAGAGAAGCACTACTTGTGATGAAATACTTGGAGATGCTTAATCCCAGCTCACCTTGCGTTGAGTACAAATGGTGTACCTGATCCCTGATGAAGCAAGGATGTCTCCTTGGGTAACGCGTTTATTTTGATATGTCTGCTTTGAAACAAATAAAGAACTCTTTCATTCTCAATTACTGGTCTACACATGCCAGAGACGGGGGTGTTGTTTGGAAACAGCATTCCTCATCAGCTTCTGGAGACTAACAGAGACCTGCAGATGAGCAGATACTGCCTGATCCCTGAGTGTGAATGCTGATGAAGCCTGATGAACACAAATTTAGCACATCGTGCAAAATTTTGGGTTAAATCGTATTCATTTAATTTGTAAACATAATCAGGACATTTTTGTGGTTAATAGCAGAGTCACCATACATGCTATCATACATGGCTATGTATGTTCAAGAAGAACTCCAGTGAAAATTATGTAATAAAAAAAGTGTGTCAGGACTTGCTGATATAGGATTCAGGTACACACTGTATGCAAATGCCACCGACTAGGTAACACCTTCAAAGAGTGACCTAACCACACACACTGACTCTTTGTAAGTAGATTTTGCATACAATGTGAGACCTGGATATACACCAGCAATCCTCCATGAGACAGGTAACAAGGCACAGATAGTATATGAGTAGAACTGGTAATAGACACCTGAATCTAGTGACAACAGCAATCCAGATGATCGCAGGAGATGTTGATAACACTGAAGTCCAGAAACAATAGCTTATTGGTATGCAGGTTCCAGGACCAGGAGAATAAACCAGAAGGTTGTTAGTCCTGTAAGCATGTGCTTATGGGTATGCAGATTCCATGGAAGGATGAGATAAAGTCCAGAACACAGGAGTAATATATAAATTTCATGGTACAGAAGGGCTAGGCAGAAATCAAGGTCAGGCAATCCAATGGTCAGGGCAGGCAGCAAACAGGCAGAGTCCAGTAACAAGCAATAGATCAGTTCAGGCAGCAAACAGGCAGAATCCAATAACAGGCAGTTAATCAGGGCAGGCAGCAAACAGACAGAATCCAATAACAAGCAGTAAGTCAAAGTCCAGAAAAGCAATCCACACGTTTTCAAAGAGCACCCAGCAGTAAGCAGAAGCATACACTAACACGGGCAAAGTCAAAGTGCACTCAGTAACCTTAAATATATCAGGCAACCAATCAGTGGTCGGCCACATGCACACAACAGCCAATCACACACAGGCATTAATCTAGTTTAAATATCAGCTGAGAGAGAGATCAGCTGACACGGGTGGCAATACATGTCAACTGGTAACCAGTACTAACCAGCAAACATCCTGACAGTGTCTCAGCTATAGCACAGTGGCAAGAGCACTGCCTCTGATGAGCGAGACCAGGGTTCAACCCCAGGCCAGCAGCCACATATTATTATTTATTACATAAACCCGTGCCTAATTGTCAGCTGACTCTACCTCTGTCTCTGCCTCAGACCATACTGCGGCCAAGAGGAGCGATCCCTTACAAAGTGCTTCATTTTTAAAATAATTATGTATAAATGATTTAGTCAGTGTTTGCTCATTGTAAAATATTTCCTCTCCCTGATTTACATTCTGACATTTATCACATGGTGACATTTTTACTGCTGGCAGGTGATGTAAGTGGAAGTACCTGCTGCTTGCTTTTTTTGGCAGTTGGAAACAGCTGTAAACAGCTATTTCCCACAATGCAATGAGGTTCATAGACAGGAAACTGCCAGGAAAATGGTCCTCTCACAGTCTCCTGTGGGAGGGGTTACACCACAATATCAGCCATACACAGCCCCCTGATGATCCATTTGTGAAAAGGAATACATTTGTCATGTAAAATGGGGTATCAGCTACTGATTGGAATGAAGTTCAATTCTTGGTCACGGTTTCTCTTTAAGGGGGATAGTGGGTATAATAATTTTTCAAAAAGATCTTGTAGTTTTTGAGAAAAGGAAACATTTTTTTTCTGAGTTTAACCACTTTCCGACCACTTGCAGCCCCAGGACCGCCTAACGTCGATCGGCGTAAGGTTCTTGGGGCGTGGTTTGTGGGTGATCACGCACGCCGATGCCCACGCATCCCCACTCAGCTTCAGTCTCCCAGCGGCGATCGTCACTGGGAGACTGTTAGACGGCAAAACCGCCATCTTTTATTGCTGTACAGCACTGTGATCTAAGACAGCACTGTACTGGGGACAGCCGTATGACATAGCTGTCCCCTCCAGAAGCAGAAAAGTGATCGGCTGTCATAGGATGAACCCTATAACAGCTGATCATGCTATTTGGCTGGCGGGGAAGGGAGGGGCTAATATTACAAAAAGAAATCCCAAAAGTTGTCAGATCTGACAATAACACAAACACCTGATCTGCTGCATGCTTGTTCAGGATCTATGACTAAAAGAATTAGAGGCAGAAGGATCAGCAGGATAGCCAGGCAACTGGTATTGTTTAAAATGAAATAAATATGGCAGCCTCCATATCCCTCTCGCTTCAGTTGTCCTTTAAGTTCTTCAGAAAACAGGACTGAGTTTGACCTGACCAAGGAAGTTCACTAGTTCAGAGCTTTTTTGCATAGATAACAACTCAAGTTTGTGAGACTCTTTTCTTTGCTACTAATGTTATATTTATTATCTGTATTAAACATGTAATTCATCATCTCATATACATTTGTTTTAGCTACAGCTTTGCTTAAAGGGATACTGTAGGGGGGTCGGGGGAAAATGAGTTGAACTTACCCGGGGCTTCTAACTGTCCCCCGCAGACATTCTGTGCCCGCGCAGCCACTCACCAATGCTCTGGCCCCGCCTCCGGTTCACTTCTGGAATTTCAGACTTTAAAGTCTGAAAACCACTGCGCCTGCGTTGCCATGTCCTCGATCCCGCTGAGGTCACCAGGAGTGTACTGCACAGGCACAGACCATACTGGGCCTGCACAGTATGTTCCTGGGGACATCAGTGGGATCGAGTTCACGGCAACGCAGGTGCAGTGGTTTTCAGACTTTAAAGTCTGAAATTCCAGAAGTGAACTGGAGGCGGGGCCGGAGCATCGGTGAGTGGCTGCGCGGTCACAGGACGTCTGTAGGGGACCATTAGAAGCCCCGGGTAAGTTCAACTCATTTTCCCCTGACCCCCCTACAGTGTCCCTTTAAGTATGTTAAAGCATGTTTGTAACTTTGTTACAAATAACATTTATGAAAATTGGAATAACAAATCTGTATTTACCACCACAGTGAAATTATATCACGACACAACTGTTTCCCCTGTCAGGGGCGTAGCAAAAGGGGTTGCAGAGGTTGCGACTGCATCGGGGCCCTTGGGCCAGAGGGGCCCCGAAGGGCCCTCCCTCAACTACAGTATTAGCTCTCTATTGGTCCTGTGCTCATAATAATCACTTCTATAGATACTGTGAATAGTGGTAATCATTAACAAACTGCTCCCCATCCCCTTCTTGCACCTCTGACACTGTAGTTGCCATTGGCAGGTTTTGGTGCGCCGTATCAATTGGTATGTATAGAGTGCTTGGGGTGCCCCATTGTAAAACTTGCATCGGGGCCCACAGCTCCATAGCTACGCCACTGTCCCCTGTTTATGCATGTTTACTTGCCTTACATGTATTGTCTTAATCATTTGTCAGGAGTCAGGATGTGTATATGTATCTTCATATAATAGTCACTTTTCAAACTTTCTATTCATCATTTCTACATACAGAACAAATTAAAAGGATTTCTGTGCTACCAGTTGTGAAGTGGGCAGTACAGAATTAGAAGGACGGAGCTCAGACAGTATAATAGGCAGCCATACTGGCAGTTTTCAACACTGAAAACAGCTAAAGATTAAGGAAAATCAAAGCAATTAAATAATAGGACATAAACTTAGGTCCAGTAAAACTCCCCTATTACAGAGTGGATCTTCACATTGTTACAAATAATAGTTGTTACTGGTTCTCTTTAAAGTGAACTCCCAGAAAATGCTTTAGTTCAATTTTATATATGGTCAAGATTTTTGATATATTTTATTTCAAATCCTTTACCTTGTGTATTTGATTTAAAATTCTCAACTACACTGGGAGTGTCAAAACTTTTTGTCAGACACACAGTTATTGCAGATGAGGAAAATAATCAACAGTACCTGCTGCCCTGTGGAGTTTAAGGACCACTGTCGCGAAAAAATGTACAATTTAATATACGTGTAAACACATACATATAAGAAGTACTTTTCTTCCAGAGTAAAATGAGCTATAATTTACTTTTCTCCTATGTTGCTTTCACTTACTTTCATGGGGGATTCTCAGTGTGACCTTTATTGTCTGCCTATCAGCCATCTCCTCCTGGATGTCCACTAGGTTCCTGAAACTAAATCTAGACAAAACGGAATTTGTGATCTTTCCACCCCAGCCATCTATGAACCTCCCAGATGTGCATGTCACTGTTAACCACACTACCATTCGCCCTACCTGTCAAGCCCACTGTCTGGGTGTCACACCAGACTCCGCACTTTCCTTCACTCCCCACATCCAAAACCTCACAAAGTCCTGCAACTTCCACCTTCGTAACATCTGTAAGATTCGCCCTTTCCTGACCTCTGCCACCACCAAACTCCTCATCCATGCCCTCATAATTTCCCACCTTGACTACTGCAATGCCCTGCTGTCCGGTCTCCCTATGACCCGAACAGCCCCACTGCAGTCCATCATGAATATGAGTAAGCCAGAATTATCCACTGCTCCCATCGCTCCACCATGGCAGATCCCCTCCTTGAATCCCTCCACTGGCTTCCTATCCAGTCCAGAATCAGAATCAAGATATTGTGTCTGAACTATAAACCATGCAGTTTAGTTAGGAGGGGGGCAGAAGAGAGGGAATATCCTGCACGCTTGTGCCCCCTGCTGGTCATATAGCCATTGTCTTTATGCAACTGAAGCCCTCTCCTACTAATTGGCTGACTTGCTCAGCTTTTGCTTGATTATCACTGCAGGCTAGGTGTATTATGTGTGCATTTCTCATTGGCTTATAAGCAGCCTGCAGGCTTTATAAAGCAGCAGAGAACTGTTTGGGAGTGAGGTTCTCCAATTGTGTGTTTGGTAAATGAACTATAAATCTGTCCGCAAAACCTGTCCAACCTACATTTCCGATCTTACTCAGGTACACTACAGGTACACACCTAGCCGCTCACTCCGCTCTTCCAATGAACTTCGTCTAACCGCCCCCTGCATCACCCAGTTCCATGCATGCTCCAGGACTTCTCAAGAGCTGCTCTAACACTATGGAACTCCCTACCTCCACCCATTAGGCCAGCCCCCTCCTTCAACATCTTTAAGAAAGCCATCAAAACTCACCTTTTCACTCTGGCCTACTACCCCTCACAAGTGCTCTAAACCCACAGCTGAACTCTGGTCCCCTACCTTTCGTGTCCTTACCTCTCCCTCTAGATTGTAAGCCTTTGGGCAGGGTCCTCCTCCTTTTGTGTCCTACCTGATCATGCACCTCCATTACTGTGAACCCATGCTGTGCATCTGAGTGAACCTAACTTGCCTAATCTCCATGCTCCCCTCCAGTGACTAAGCATTACCTTGTACTCATACTGTGCTGCGTGATCTGGTTTTCTTGTATTCCTGTATTGTCATATCGCTGTATGTCACCCCTAAATATTGTCTGTAACCTAAATTAATGTTCAGCACTGCGTAATATGTTGGCGCTTTATAAATACAATAAATAAATAAATATTGTTTATAAAGACATTCCTTAAAAAGTATTTACACAGAGATGCTCGCTTGCCTCCCTACTTGCTGCACACTTTTTTGGCAGTTGGATGAAGCAACTGCCATTCGCTAAGTGCTTTTGAAAATAAAGGAAATCCTGAGAACACCCCCATGAGATGGGCTACTCCTCCAAAACCTGTCGGTCCTGTCAGATTTCTACTATCTAATTTAAGTGACAGCAACAAAGGAGAAAAGTAATGTATGTCTCATTTTACTATGGAAGAAATGTTCTTCTTATTTGAATGTGTTTACATGCATTTTAAATGTTACAATTTTTGAGATAGTGGTCCTTTAATAACTGATGAAGGAAGGGGAATATACCTGGTCTGACTAGTACAGATACACATAGTACAGATTCCAGACTAAACAGAAATGCAACGTGGGCTTATAGTCAGTCAATTCATAGCTATCTGCAAGTGGAAATGGAGAAGTACAGTAATTTTTATTAATCTTATAGGGTATATGTTTGAAGCAAGTGTGCTGTGAGTGAGTGGAATTATAGGCAGTTTCTGATTACATGCAGCAGTTCGGATTTAAAAGAGTTGCATAATGTAATCTGTGAAGTCAACATTCTTATATTGAAAGGTTCAGAATGTCAAGGACATACTTATAGAATTCTAATAAGATCTGAATTAAGTGCAGCATTTTCGATGAGTAGCTTCCATAACTTGGCCCTCCCCCTTCTTACAAGCAAGCGAGATAAATAGGAATTTAGTAAGGAACTCAACCAAAAGATATTAGTAGGGGAAAAAAATAATCAAGATATGACAAAGTGAGGAATTAAAAAATAGACAATAGATCAAGAAGTGATTGATACTCGCCATGTAATTTGTTCATGTTTTTTGATCCACCTTGGAACCTTTACTACTGGCAGAAAATGAAAAAAAAACTGGGGCGTAGCAATAGCCATAGCAACCATAGCAACTTCTATGGGGCCCAGGAGATGAGGGGCCCAGGTGGTACTTGATGTGTTCACTATTAACTTTTTTTCTCTGCCCTCTGACTTTGTCTAAATGCCCTTGGGCTATACACAGTGTACGTTGCATGGAAATGTAAACTGCCTAGTCAACTCATATCCATACGGTAGGGGCAGGTGGTATTGCTCAAGAGTGCCTAGATATAAAGGCCCCATGAAAATGCTGCTATGGGGCCCAATAGACTCTAGCTATGTCACTGAAAAAAACAAACAAAAAAATAAACAAAAAGCAACAAATGGCCATATATATATATATATATATATATATATATATATATATATATATATATATATATATATATATACACTAGCTGATGGCCCAGGGTTGCCCGGGTATATATTTGGCTGGTGTTTGCTCCGCCCACTTATTCTAACCCTAACACACGATAGCTCATATGCTATTAACTTTTTCACCTGAGTTATCTCCTGGGAGATAATTTTCATCTTCTCTAAAAAAAAAAATACTTTTCAGCATTTTACAATTGAAAAAGTACACACAGGTTGGTAAAAAATTACTAACAATTTCATTTTGAGTGTTTTCTTGGTTGCTGGTGGTTTAAAAGGCATTTTATGGCAAGGTATTAAAATATCACCTAGGAGAAAACTCAGGTGAAAAAGTTAATTACATATGGGCCAATTTCTCAATCACTCAATGACCACATTTGTCAGTAATGCAGTCTTTGCCATCAATAATTTACATTGAACTGAAACAAATTTGGTTGACTGTTTGTGGCTCCACCCCCTTTTTTGAATATGAACCCCAGTCACCCAATGACCAACTGTACCAGGTTTGAGGCTTGTGCCATTAACAGTGCTAGAATAGCAGCAATTAAATATTCCCCTTGAAAATCAATAAGTGAATTTTGATAGGCTTTTGTAGGCTCCACCCACTTTTCTGAATATGAATCCCAGTCACCCAGTGACCAACTGTGCAAAGTTTGAGAACCCTGCCATTAACAGTGTAAGAATGGCTGCAGTTTACATTTTCAAATCTGTTCAGCCATTGTTGCATGATGGAGTATCAAACATCCAAACATCCCAACTTTATAAAGTGCCAATATATTCTGTGACACTGCACAAAATAAGAACACATTAAGGACAAAACATGGGGTGCATAATAATACAGACAGGTACAAAATATAGAACTGGTAATGGCATTGATAAAATTAACATGATGAATAAAATGTACACCAAATTCAAAAACACAAAAGGGTGAGAGAGCCCCCTGCCCTTGCAAGCTTACTCTAGCTTGGTAGGATGTTGATTTTTGGTGGTAACCAATGCCTCTGAGAATCTGTCAAATTAAAAAAGACCAGAAGCTCAGGAGTCCTTGCATAATTGTGTTCCTTTGCTATTGTTTATAGGGCATTCCTCAAGCCAAATATTGTTTTGTTTTAATACTCTAATTCCTATAAACTAAACAAGCCTCGCCCACAGGTTTTCAGAGAGCCTTGGCATTTTCAGACAGTAGCAAGGGCTCATGGGAGCTCAGTCTGGGCAGGAGGAGGGGGAGGTATTACTAGCCAGAGATTTCAGAGGCAGAGGGGAGGAGGGAAAAGTAGGGGGGATTAGGTTTTTTTCACAGCCTGAGTGCTGAAGATGCAGATAAGCTTGCCTGTGTCCAATGTTTACAAACAACAATGCTGCTGGCATTGTATTATTGCTAGATTTGCTGTGTAAACTATCTAAACTTTAGATAAGATATATAGACAAGTTACTTGTTACCGTGGCGCAAGTGTCTAGTATAATATACTTTGCATGCAAACGATATTGGAAGCTAAAGCACCTCCTAGTTTAATAAATGTTATCACTTGTCTTGGATGCAGGGCGTGCATTTTTCAGTCTGGCAGAGGCGGTGTATGCCTATGCGATTAACCATTCAATTGCAACATGTGTTTAGGGATGCGCAGCCTTTCCCCCCCCACCTTTCCTTAACTTTGTAACTATGTAACTGTCAGGTTAGCTGCTCCCAGCCCCTCCTCCTGAGTTTCCTGTTTACATGATACGTAGTAGCAGATTTGCATATGATTTGCATCTGAATTGAATGTGAAGTGTGCAGAAAGTCTATATAGCTGCTACACACTGAGCTGGTGGTCATTTCAGATGCAGCCTTAGTGGTATGCGCTGGCGTTCTCCTCGCTAAGTTACTTGTTATAGTTAGTCTTTCATCTCGGATCCGCTAACCTTACTGTGTGTTACCTTACTGTGTGTCACCTTACTGTGTGTTACTTTACTGTGTGTCACCTTACTGTGTGTTACTTTACTGTGTGTCACCTTACTGTGTGTTACCTTACTGTCAGAAGTACAGGTAAAAAGGCTGTGCACTCTCTGTGCACTGCAAATATACTGCTATCAGTGGCGTAGCAATAGGGGTTGCAGAGGTAGCGACCGCTATGGGGCCCTTGGGTCAGAGGGGCGCTCTCTCAAGCACAACATTAGGTCTCTATTGGCCCTGTGTTGGTAATAATCACTTCTATAGATGCTTTAAATAGTAGTAATCATTAACAAACTGTTTCCCATCCCCAACTTGCACCTCTGACACTGTTGTTTTCCTTTGCAGATCTTGGTGCGCTGCATCAATTGTAATGTATAGAGGGCTTGGGGGGGCCCCATGCAAAACTTGCATCTGGGCTCATAGCTCCTTAGCTATGCCACTGACTGCTATCTTGTGAATACCACCCATAATGCCTTATTGATGAGTATGGAATTAAGTTAATTGACCAGAGTTTCAATGAATTGGAACAGTAGAGAAAATAACATAATGAATACATTTTTTCTTTTACAATATTACTTTATAAATTATGTAATCCGGATTTGTCTATTGTAAAATTGTTCCTCTCCCTGATTTACTCACTGAAATTTATCACAGGAGGCAACATCTTTAGTACTGGCAGTTAATCACTAGAGATGTCGCGAACATAGAATTTTCTATTCGCGAACAGCTTTGATGTGGACAGGGACAGTGTGTACAAGAGGGGAAAAAATGATTTTAAAGTTTCAAAGGGAAAAAGTATACATTTGAAAGCGGTAAATGACAGATAATGTAGCAAACCTAACGGTAGTGTAAGTTTACATTAACAAAAGAAAGAGCAATGAAGTTCCTGAGTCCTGACGGGGTTTTTAGGGGGTTCGTATGCAGTGCGTACGGACCCCTGGAAACCCCTCTGGAGCCGCAATGCTTTGGCCAGGGATCGCTATACAGCTGCAATATAGCTGTATAAAGATCCCTGGCATATTTTCCAGTTTTTTAAAACTTTTTTTTAGTGTAACAGAGCTAAAGCAACCTCTGTGAATAGACCAATGGGGAACCTTGGAGCCAAATTCAAAGATACTTAGTATAGCAGAGCTGTTGGCGGCATTGTGACGGTGTGTGGCGCGACCTGAGGAGATCTTCAATCAAGATGTAACGGAAGAAGGTCGCAAGATAGAGGATATTGGCGTGGGACCTTTTCCGAGGATATAGGCGTGGGATCTTTTTTTAAAGGTACAGGTAAGTATTTCTAGTTAATTTAGAACACTAAAGGACTTTTCTCGTTGTTTTTTAATGCTTTTTCATTTAACTCTTTATTGAAATGGGTAATGAGTACTTTGTACCCCTATACTCATTTCTCCTATTAGGGGGGTGGGCATTTGAGGGTCCCCTTCTTAAAGGGGACTCCCAGATATCACCATGAATTCCCCACCAGAGAGTCAGCGACCTCCACCTCCTCCTGGAGCACCGGAGGTGGGGAAGAGCCCCTTTTCCATGGATTGGATAAGGGATCCGGGGGGATGAGAAGGCTTGGCTGCCCCTCCTCCCCGGAGCCCCCTCCCCATACCTTGGACCATGCGGCTGGTATAGCTCAGGGTGTGAAGCCCCACTCGGCTGGGGCTCTACATTCTGGCTATCCCAGCCTGCATGGGGAACAAGGGGTTAAAAAGGTTCGATAGGGGGGACCCCACATCGAGTTTTTTTTTTATTATTTCCCAGCCTCTGAACATAGAAAAAAAGTTCAAAAAAATAGGAAAATATGCCAGGGATCTGGGCAAAGCATTGCGGCTCTGGAGGGGTTTCAAGGGTGTACGGACGCCCTGGAAACCCCGTCAGGAAATTCATTGCTCTTTCTTTTGTAATATGTACATTTAAACTACCGTTAGGTTTGCTACATTATCTGTAATTTACCGCATTTCAATGTATACTTTTTTCCATTGAAACTTTAAAATCGATTTTCTCAAAAACTAGGAGGTCTTTCTTTCCTTTTGTACACATTGTCCCTGTCCACATCCCCTCCAAACTTTGTGTTTCTAGCATGTAAGGGGGCTTTGCTATTAACAGTTGGCGGCCGCTCGCTTTCCATTAAAGACTTTTCAAACAAAATTGGGTACTACGCGAACAGGCCTTTGTTCGCAGAATACTGCTCGCCGGCGAACTGTTCAGGCCATCTCTATAGATCACTGTGGAATATTTGTTAATGAGAATTCCAAAGCCAGTATAAAATAAACCTAGTCTCTCAGAATGCTCAGGGGGTTGGAATTCTGCATATTTAACCAGCCTAGGCTGTGACATCACTGAGAAGGTGGGATCACATACAATATACAGCAGTATATAACTATAGAAAATGTTTCTGTTGCTTAAACCAGGATAATTCACATAAAAAGTGGGTATCCTGAATAATTCTATTATATGTCATTGAGGTGCGTCTTTAAATAATAAGTAGTTATCTGTGCTTCCTAGTTTCATCATAACTTCAGCCTGCTAGGTTCTTTTGTACTTTGTACAAACTTTGGAGAATTGTCCTGCGGAACAATTGTTAGTTATCAGTTTTGGCAGCAGTTTAGGAGTTAGTTCTGTATAGACACATTTCTCGGCTCCCAGCTGAGCAGTGTGTTCTGCAGCTGCTCCATGAAGGGGAGGACAGGCAGGTGGCATCCCACTGAGGGAACATCCTTTGAAGTTCCTGCATGAACAATAACAGTCAGGGGGCATCTTCCCTTCCTGCTGCATTACCAAGTGGGGGTCCAGCTTCATCGGGGGAACTGTGCACACTTCAGATATTTTCTCAGAAATGAATGCAGCTGAACTTAAAGGGACACTTAAGTCAAACAAAAAAAATGAGTTTTACTCACCTAGGGCTTCCAATAGCCCCCTGCAACTGTCCGGTGCCCTCGCCGTCTCCCTCCGATCCTCCTGGCCCCGCCAGCAGCCACTTCCTGTTTCGGTGACAGGAGCTGACAGGCTGGGGACGCTGATGATTCTTCGCGTTCCCAGACACATTAGCACCCTCTATGCTGCTATATGGTATATGATATATGCTATAGCAGCATAGATGGCGCTATTGTGGCCAGGAACGCGAAGAATCACTCGCGTCCCCAGCCTGTCAGCTCCTGTCACCGAAACAGGAAGTGGCTGCCGGCGGGGCCAGGAGGATCGGAGGGAGATGGCGAGGGCACCGGACAACTGCAGCGGGCTATTGGAAGCCCCAGGTGAGTAAAACTCATTTTTTTGTTTGACTTAAGTGTCCCTTTAAAGAGAATCTGTACTGAAAACTACATAATGAATAAAATTATTTTCTACAATACAGCAGAGTCCCCGTTATCCGGAATTCAGGCAACTGGAAGTCTCAACTAACCGCCATGCCTGAGGGGATAATGTGGACTTTCTTTTTTCGGATGTTTGCGGAGGGTTTGCAGCCTTTAAATACTTACCAAGCCTCCAGCAACGTCTTGCAGCCTCCCTCTTGCTTCTAGCGAATTCCGTCGTCTGTGCAGGGCTCCCGGTGTGTCACATGACCTGATGCGGGTCAGGTGACACGCCAGCTTCCATGCACGGGGGAAGCCAGAAAGCCGATAGGAGCCGGAGGAAGGCTGCATGACATCGCTGGAGGCTCTGCGAATATTTGGGGGGAGGTTTGTGCTTTTTCAGCTCAAGCAACCAACAAGCACATGTATGCGGCATGAGGCAATCCCCGCTGGTGCCAGATACCAGGGACTTTGCTGTATTACTTTATAAATGTGTCTGTTTGACTTTTTGTCAAAGACTTCAGTGCCAAGATCTGTGCTGATCCTAAATATCTGTTTGACCTCAACTATAATAACTTCTCAACCAGGGATGTCAAATTCAAATAGACAGTGGCCCGGAAATAAAAGCTTAAAGTGGTCTAACACCCAGCATTTCAACTTTGCTTTAAAAGATTGCTTACAGCTTAGAAACGATTATGCCAGATTTTTTTTTTTGCAGAAATTCACTGAATGGATTAAACATGACATTTTAGTGCTGCATTTAGCTAGAAATCCTCTTCCGTGCTTAGGTTTAGTTACAAATGTATCTATTTACAAAGTAATAAACAAACACTGCTCTGAGAGAACAAAGAGGGCTTCCCCGGCAGGCTTTTCAAAGGTCTATTTGCATTCCAAACAAAGATACATTTGTAACTAAAGATAAGAACGGATGCGGATTCCTAGTTAAATCCAACACTAAAATGTCATGTTTAACCCATTCAGTGAATTTCTGCTTAAAAAAAAATCTGGCATAATAATTTCTAAGCTGTAAGCAATCTTTTAAAGCAAAGTTGTAATGCTGGGTGTTAAACCGCTTTAAAACAAGGTAGGGCCAAGGTTGATATTTATTGAAAAATTGGTTCAAATTTTGGATGTTTTGTACTTTAACTTCTTGCCGACTGCTCCATGCCGATTGATGTGAGCAGTGCGGCAGCCCCAGGACCGCTCCACGTCGATTGGTGTGAACGGCTGGAAATGGGCTTTCTAGGAGAGTGCGGATGCATAGGGGGATAAAAGGGACCAAAAAGCCCTCCTACTAAAAAAAAGCAAAGCTTGGTGTATTTGCCTTCTTAAAACAGAAGGAAATCTGCAATAATTCAGCTATAAGTGAACATTTGTGGTTACCCACAACAGGAGGGCTTTTTGGTCCCTTTTATCCACCTATACATTCCTAGTAGTTTGGGTCACCCTGAGCTGCTTGGTTACTCTGTTGTACTGGTCCAAGCCCTATCCCATACAACCATATCAATCCCTGCCATGTACTAATGAGGACCAAAAATCCGAAACAGGCTGTCTACATATGGGATTGATATGGCTGTGTAAAATTTAAAGTTATAGGCTTACTATACGCCAGCGGTTCTGGATGCTTGCATGGCTTACCAAGGGTGAAAAGGGATCATTTGCATATTCAGTAGTAGTGCATTGTGGGTAACCACAAATGTTCACTCATAGCTGAATTATTGCAGATTTCCTTCTGTTTTAAGAAGGCAAATACTCCATGTTTTAAAAATGTTACCTTCTTTTATACTTTTGGCGCCTCTGTCTACTTCGCACTGCATCGATCCACCCTAGGTGGAAGGGAGCGGAAATCCTCACATGTCTTCTACAGAGAGCGACTACTTAATCCTGAGTGGGGACAGGCTTGTTATTCCCACCTGCCTATACAGTGGTTGCCTGGTTTGTGAGTATCTATTTATTTACTCCAATCTTCTCACTTTTCCAAAACATACTACACCATATTGGGCTCTTGGTATCCCTATTTTTCTTTTCTACAGGTAACTAGTATTGTTTAAAAGGAAATAAATATGGCAACTTCCATATCCTTCTCATTAGAGTTGTCCTTTAAGGATGATTACTAGTAGGGATGCAAATAAGATGCAAATTCATGCAGGATTGTGTAAATGTTATGCAAATATATGCAGCATGAAAATAGAACAATCAATTTAAACCTGGGTGGGACTTGATTGGTCCATTTTCAAGCTGCATATATTTGCATCAAAATGTACATAATCATGCATGAACTTGGAAAAATGTGCATCTTATTGATCATCCCCCTAATGATCATGAAATCATGCTATGGTCCGCAATGTGAATAGGGTTTTTTTTTTTTTTTTGCTGTTCTTCATCTTGCAGAAGAGAAAATAACACATTTCCGTGTTCACCTTTTCCTCTTTCTGCTGAATTACTGCCTGGCCATGACGTCCATAAATTAAAGATCCGAGCGGCATTCTAAACAGGAAACCTAATTTTTGCCATTTGTGTACTTAGTGGGCATTGATTTATTTCGTACCTGCATGCGGTGCTCAGGAAGCGTATCTTATCAGCGCAAGCACATGCAGTGCATTTATTAATGCAAACAACAAGCAAATACGCGGCATAGCGCGCAGGCCATAAACAAATATTATGCAAATGTGCACTGTAGGACTGTTCCCCGTACAAGGGCATTGATTGAATACCTTGTAGTGGCTGCGTAATGAGCGCTAGAGGCGTGAGAAAGTCTTCTGCCGGAAAGATTAAACAAAGAGATATCTAAGGTACGGTGTAGGCATACATGTAGTTAACAATCCTTAATCATACCTGTCTCCTCTGCAGGAAACCGGACTGCGGAATTTCAAAGATTTTCATGCTCTGATAACTGAATAAATAAGGAACACCGCTTTTTGGCTTGTTAGAGGAAGATATTCCACAGACTTTTTAAAGGGAAGGGATAGTTACATTTTTATTGTATTTTACTGAATAGGTTTACTATTATAAAAAAAGTTTCTTATGAGGAAATATAAGTATCCAAGGTAACTACTTTAACAGGAACTTTTATTGCTCCATCACCATACACACACAATGGATCGCAAAACTGACAATCGTTTTGAGGCCACACAGGGTTCCCTTTGCCAAGGCACAGTTACAAAAAGGGGACTCTGTGTGGCCCCTAAACTATTGTCGGTTCTACGATCGATTGTGTGTATATGATGATGGAGCAAGAAAGAGTTCCCGTCAAAGTGGTGTGCAGACCTTCTTTGGATACTTGTATGGACTTTGGCTCCGGCACCCACCACCTCTGCTGGACGTTGGTGTGCGAGTTTGGGATTACTCATCAGGAAATATGACAGCAGAATTTCAGTCAAAAATGTAATGTTCCATTTTCCTCAATAGAGTTGAAACTCTATGATAACTAGTTAGAAAAAAAAAGGTTAAAACAAGGTACCTAAAATGGTACATCATAAAAGTTACTTTCACTTTCCCCTGGTGCCTTATCAAGTGAATGCACTGATAGGAAGTAGAGTTGGGCCGAACCTCCGATTTTAGGTTCGCGAACCTGGTTCGCGAACTTCCGCGGAAGGTTCGGTTCGCGTTAAAGTTCGCGAACCGCAATAGACTTCAATGGGGATGCGAACTTTAAAAAAAAAAATAATTATGCTGGCCACAAAAGTGATGGAAAAGATGTTTCAAGGGGTCTAACACCTGGAGGGGGGCATGGCGGAGTGGGATACATGCCAAAAGTCCCGGGGAAAAATCTGGATTTGACGCAAAGCAGCGTTTTAAGGGCAGAAATCACATTGAATGCTAAATGACAGGCCTAAAGTGCTTTCAAACATCTTGCATGTGTATACATCAATCAGGTAGTGTAATTAAGGTACTGCTTCACACTGACACACCAAACTCACCGTGTAACGCACCGCAAACAGCTGTTTGTGTAGTGACGGCCGTGCTGGACTGGTGCGCACCATGGCGAGAGTGCAGGTTTTGGTGGCTTTACAGCCCATATGGTCGCCTGGCTGATGTAGCTGAATGACAGAACAGTGACTGTCCAGTGACTGTCACTGAACACAACAGGTATGCAGTGGCGGGTTCACTGAACAGGTATACAGTGGCGGGTCCACTGAACAGAACAGGTATGCAGTGGCAGGTTCACTGAACAGGTATACAGTGGCGGGTCCACTGAACAGAACAGGTATGCAGTGGCGGGTTCACTAAACAGAACAGGTATACAGTGGCGGGTTCACTAAACAGAACAGGTATACAGTGGCGGGTTCACTAAACAGAACAGGTATACAGTGGCGGGTTCACAGAACAGGTATGCAGTGGTGGGTTCACAGCACAGGTATGCAGTGGTGGGTTCAATGAACAGGTATACAGTGGCGGGTCCACTGAACAGAACAGGTATGCAGTGGCAGGTTCACTGAACAGGTATGCAGTGGTGGGTTCACAGAACAGGTATGCAGTGGTGGGTTCACAGCACAGGTATGCAGTGGTGGGTTCAATGAACAGGTATACAGTGGCGGGTCCACTGAACAGAACAGGTATGCAGTGGCAGGTTCACTGAACAGGTATGCAGTGGTGGGTTCACAGCACAGGTATGCAGTGGTGGGTTCACAGAACAGGTATGCAGTGGTGGGTTCACAGCACAGGTATGCAGTGGTGGGTTCACAGCACAGGTATGCAGTGGTGGGTTCACAGCACAGGTATGCAGTGGTGGGTTCACAGAACAGGTATGCAGCCAGACAGGAACAAGTTAAGCCTAACTAATCTTTCCCTGAGAGACAGTCTGCAGCAGCTCGCCCTACTCTCACTAACGCAGGCAGCACACGAGTGACCGTAATGGCCGCCGCTGCCTGCCTTATATAAGGGGGGGTGGGGCTCCAGGGGCTAGTGTAGCCTAATTGGCTACACTGGGCCTGCTGACTGTGATGTAGAGGGTCAAAGTTGACCCTCCATGTGCATTATGGGGCGAACCGAACTTCCGCAAAGGTTCGCCTGCGGGACGCGAACGCGAACCACTGAAGTTCGCATGGAACCGTTCGCAGGCGAACCGTTCGGCCCAACTCTAATAGGAAGCTAGGCAGCACCCAGCTTTCTCTGCTGTAAAGAGATTTTCCTTTGATGCCCTGAAAGCAGGAAATAAGATTGTTTGCAATGCAGACAACACAGAGGGCCATATGCAATTCAAGATGACAAGAAGCTCAAAAACATGTGAGCTTTTTATCACATCACAGCTCTCAGGATTTACAGGCAAATTCAATGTCTAGTTTCACCTAACAGAATGTTTTAGTTTTAGGCTGCTTTCACAGTTGGACGTTACAGGCGCACGTTAGAGCAGCCTGTAATGCAGCCCAACTCACAGTAATGAAAAATCAATGGGCGGTTCACAGTGCCCACATTGGGTTACAATGTAACGCTGCACGTTCAATGAAAGTGCAGCATGCTGCGTGTTATATGCAGTTTTAGCCACGTTAGACTGTTTGCACATGCTCAGTAATGTGTATTGTGAGTAGCCACATGGCTAATTAATATTCCCTGCACTGTGCGGACGTCACTGGCGGGACCACATGATGCGAAGTGTTCCGATCGCGTGGTCTCCACAGTCTTTTGACGCATGCGCCGTTTTCGTTCTATCAGTATAGAACGAAAATGGCGCACCAAGAGACGCATAACGCGTCTCTATGTAGTGTCCAACTTTAGCACCACCATGGGTTGCGTTAGGGGAACGTTATGCGACCTTAACGTCCCCTGCAACGAAACGTCCCAGTGTGAAAGAGCCCTTAAGAGCATAACTCTTACTTGGTATTGCTAGAACTTTGTATGCTGGTAGCTCCAAAAATTCTGTTTCTGATTCCCAATTCTGATTCCTGATCTGCCCCTGTGCTTGCTAATCTGTTGACAAAACTTGCATTCTGTCCGGACCTCATTCTATGACTGCTTACGTCTGTGCCATTCCTGGTTGTATTTGTGTATATTTGTATATATTTCATGTGTATATATGTAGTTAGTTAGATAGGTAGGTTCACTGGGGTTTTGTGTGCATTCTATTGAATGTTCTACATATTGAATATTACCGAGTAAATTTGTGCACAAAGGGGTTGATTCACTAAACCATGCTAACTCATAGCACGGCCCCGCTAGCGTTTTGCATGCGTTATAACCTGCGTAATGGTTTTCGCACTCAAAATACTGCGTTTGTGTGTGAAAATTTGCGTTTGCGTATGGAAACCGTTACGCTCGTCTTATCTTGCGCAAAACGCTAGCGTGGCTGCTAATCTCTCTTAGTCTCAGTATTTGCTGCAAAATGGGGTCATCCCCTGGTCTCCAGTCTCGTCACAACATCTATTACATGGACTTTCATTTTTTAGACTAGATCCACACTTTGGTGGATAGTCAGCATGCACAGTCACAGCAGGTATGATGTTCAATCCACTGTGCCCATCCACTTCCACTTTGATATCCATTAAAGGAAATCTGTAATGAAAAGAACAGCCCCTGGGGGGTATTTACCTCAAGAGGGGGAAGCCTCTGGATACTAATGAGGCTTCGCCATCCTCTCCTGCCTACTGGGTCCAATGCAGGAAGCCCTGGGCCCTGAACGGCAATATTAACCTTTCGAGCTCCAGCGCAGTAGAAGCTTTCCGAAAGGGCTCCAGCGTAAATTGCCAAGCCCGATCAAGTCCGCTGTACTGCGCAGGTGCAGGCAACTCATGCCTGTGCAGTGGAGCGGACCCAAATCTAAATTGGCTATTTCCGGTGGAGCTCGAACGGAGAGCCGCTACTGCACCTACGCCCTGGGCCCTGAGGGTAAATATTGCCGTGCGCTGCTGCGCCTGTGCTGTGCTTGACAAACACAGGGCTGCTGTTTTTGGTACAGGTGTACTTTGTTGGACAGCAAGGGAGACCATAGTGGGCATGTCCATTTTCCATGGAATGTCCAGAAAAGTCATGCAGGATGAAATGTTCTGCTACCACAATGGTGACAACGGAAATGTTGAAAACAGAAATGCCTTAGGGCGTCACTTCCAAGTTCCAATATAGCTTCCTTGGTGCTCTAGAGTGGGCCATACTTAATGTAAAATTGGGGAGACCACTTGCACGCCAAATTTGATGGCTCTGTGGGCCAAATATGACATGACATGTATGCACTATCCATAAGTCATTTTTGTAACTGTTTCCGGTCAGCTTGAAGGTAATACACTGATTTAATTTGACATTTTACATTTCTAGACATGGTTAGAAGGTTATGTCTTTACTTAGTGGGAATACAGAGCAACCAATCACCCTTCGCATTGCATAATACATCAGTGAAACATTCATTCTGATTGGTTATCGACTGACTGCATATTGCTGTAAGCCACATTCAGAAAGACAGATGAAGGTTTTTGACATGCAGAATTAATAAGGAGACCACGGAAAGTGTGGGGACTCTCTGTGCATCCTCAGAATCTTGCACAGGTTATCATTTTCCATAAGTGTCAGAGTTTGAAAGTCATTTATTTTAGCCATGAATATTTATAAGATAAACTGTTCAGTTTGAATTCATAAAACTGTTGAGTGCCACTAATGATTCGTCTGAAAGGTAAAATGAATTAGGCAGATGCCTTGGGCCCGGGGTCCAAGGGGATTTCCTATATTACTGTATTTTTTTTATTTTACTCTACATAAAATGCAAATGGCTGCAATATTTTTAAGTTTGACTGTTGAGTTAATAATAGATAAAAGCTATAAAGTGACTGACGTTATCCATAAGTGGATTTTTTTTTTTAAGTTTAGGTGGAGTGAAGCAGCAGGGGGTTCCTTACTGGGTATTATATCTGCTTAGGGTAGATCTCCCCTAACCATCTAGTAGAAAATCTAATCTTTCTTCAGAGTTTCTTTTTCCATAGAGATGGCTGAATGGTTCAGGAAAAAGCCCACCCAACTGATAGTTTGGTTTTCATTGGACATATCTTGCCACTGTATGATTGTAGTGCTAATAAACCACTGGGTGGGGAAAAAAACAGTCATAGCCCTAAACTTCCCCCAGTAAGTTATTTGATTCCTAATTAAAGCGGTTTAAAACTCTGACAAAATATTCAACAAAAATGTGTTTTCCTACTTTTTATAACCCATACAATGATCATATTTGCTTTTGTGCACAAGTATTACAATTCATTTAGAAATTATAACTTCCCAAAGTTCAGTTTATTTACTTTGAAAGCTGTTGGTGCATTTTATTCATAACTGTTGTCATTCTGTTGTAAATGCTTCCAGCAGTGATTTCTGACCTGTGTTTCACTTCAAGACTCATTAGCATAAGTTTCTGCACAGCCAGAGAATATTTACTTAATTGTATCGAGTAAAGAATGTATACAGAAGATAAGCTTATCACCAGTTCGAATGCCGGCTGCCCCTGCAGGAGAAAAAGCCAGTCCTGTGATGTAACCCTTTAAATGCTGTTTTACTAAAAAAAAACAACAACATTGTGTTAGTATATTATATGCTGTAAATAATCTTTTAGAGCAAAGTAGAAATACTGGGTTATATTCCACTTTAAGTACAGTGAAGGACTGTATCTGCAAGTTGCAACTGTAACTACATTTATAAGGTCTGGTTGTCCTTATGTGGAGTGCTGGGGAGCAGATAAAAATGGTGCAGGATGAGCGCCTATAAAAATGGCACCACTATAGGTGGCAATAGTACAAGCCGGCTGCGATTAGCGGCAAGATGGTTAAATGATGGTGCTCAATAAATAGCACCCACTATTTATCGGGCAGCATAGTTTAAACTTCTTGCCACTAATTGGGGCTTGTACTATTGCCGCTTATGGAGGCAGGGAGACAGGTACAGGCAGGGGGGGTTAGGCAACGCAGCACAGTGGGGGTACAGTAGTTAGGTTTAGGCAGGTAGGGTGGAGTAGTAATGTTAGGGCAGAGGGAGGGTTCAGTGTGAGAGTAGGCAGGGGCATTAGTATATATTACCGGCTCACGGGCGATCGTGTCTCCTTCACTTCTTTGTTAGTTTGCAGCTGTACTGCAGTCATCCAACCACCATACGTCTTCAGTCATCATGATTGGCTGGATGCAGGACTCCTGCACACTAAACAGGAAGTGGAGGAAGTGTCGTGATCACTGGGACTATTACTAAGGTATTTCATTCTGAACTGTTAAATACCGTTAGTAATACCCCATTATCGGCATCACCCTGCACCATTTTTTTTGCCGTGACATTTTTGAATGTACCCGATAGGGATGCTCATTCGGATTCCACGGAAATGCAATTTCCGAAATTCTGATCGGAAATTGCATTTCCGCATCGGAATGCGGAAATTGGTAATGCAAGTGCGTTAGCCGGATTTCCGCCGGAAATCGCGGAAATTTCCGCCGGTAATCCCGCCCGACTTTAACATCGATTTTCTCAAAAACTATAAGGTCTTTTTGAAAACTTTTTTTGCATCTTATTCAGGAGATTCTGCTTAATAAACCCTGAAAATTTGGTGTTTCTAGGACTTACGGGGGCTTTGCTATTAACCGCTAAAGTTGGCGGATTTTTACTGTAATGTAAAATGCAGAAAATCCGCATCTGCCTATTTTCTGCATTTACATTACAGGAAAAATCCGCCAACTTTAGTGGTTAATAGCAAAGCCCCCGTAAGTCCTAGAAACACCAAATTTTCAGGGTTTATTAAGCAGAATCTCCTGAACAAGATGCAAAAAAAAAGTTTTCAAAAAGACCTTATAGTTTTTGAGAAAATCGATGTTAAAGTTGGGCGGAATTTCCGCAATTTCCGGCGGAAATTCCGCATTGGAATGCGGAAATTGGTAGCGGAAAGCGGAATCGGTATTTGGCAATGGCGGAATGCAGATTTACCACGGAATCGAAAAATGGCATTTCCGACCATCCCTAGTACCCGAGGGCTGAGTTGCCCACAGCACTGCATGTAACATGCAATCTGCAAGGAACATCAAACATTGCATGCACTATCACACAAATGAATAGGTCAGCAGTGCAGAGTCACATCAACCGAACATGCACACAGCACGTTTCGGACTGTTGGTCCTCCTGCTTGGTTACTCCATTGTTCTGCTCCAAGCACTATCCCATGGAGCATATCAATCCCTGCCATGCACTGAGGAGGAACACCAGTCCAAAACAGGCTGTCTGTATGTTGGGTTGATGTGGTTCTGTAAAATGTAAAGCTATAGGCTTGCTATACACCAGCTGTATGGATGCAAGCCTGGCTTCAGGGGAATAAAGAGATCATTTTCATATTCAGTAGCAGTGCATTGTGGGTAACCGCAGATGTTCGCTTAACCGCTTCAGCCTATATGGACGAGCAAGCTCGTCCAGGCAGCGGCAGCTGAAGCCTATCTGGACGAGAGTCCGCGTCCAGGCGCACTTCCGCGTGTGCGCGCGCATGGCCGCGTGGTGCGCGCGGTGCGTGCTCGTCCCCGACGGCTTACAAGCCGTGCTGTTTGGTGAAGAGGAGCCAGCGCTCCTCTGAGCCAATCAGAGCAAAGGAAGTAAAGAATTCACTTAGGCCTCGATTCATAAAGCATTCCCGCATGCAGGAATGCAGAAAACGGCACACTTTACCGACCACACAGCAAGATCTGTATTCATAAAGGCTTTTCCGCATGAAAAGCCGACATTCGCGAGCAAAGTGATAAATCACCGCCTTGCGCGGTGATTATCACAGCAAAAGTAACAAGTGGTCAATTCATAAAAATTAGAGGTAGCGGTATGCGGACGGGTATTACCGCTACCTCTGATGTGGCGAGAAGCGTGCGGAATCCGTTGCAGTGAATGGGACAGACCTCCCAAGCAGCTGCAGAGAGAACACCGCACGGAGGGATTCCGCCTGCTTCTCCGGCTTCCGCATGTCTCCCGACAGCCTAACGCCTGCCTACAGCGGAGTATCTCCGCACGCCTGTCACAACAGGCAACATTTTTATGAATTACCACCCTGAAGGCGGAAATACCGACAGCGGTGTTTCCCCGCTCGACTTTCCCCGCTCGCAGGCACTTTTATGAATCGAGGCCTAGTTACATCCAGTAACAATGTGAATTCTTAATAATGTTTGTAAATAAAACGTTTCCCTCTCTCTGTCTCTCAGCTCCTGTCACACAGATCAATCACTGTTCTGTGGTGACAGGAGCTGAGAGACAGACTGACAGATAAACTGGTAGGACTTTCTCTTAATAAAATTTGCCCCCCATCCCTGAATTTTTAACCCCATAACTGCCCAGAATCCCTGATTCTCCCTCTCCTCGGCCATTTATTCCCTACAGATCTATTGATCACTGATCTATTGTGATCTTTTTCTTCCTATCTGTTACTATCTATACTCTACTGTCCTCCCCCCCCCCTCTCTACCCCCTCTACAACCCCCCTCTACACCCCCCCCCCAAAAAAAAAAAAACTTTAAAAAAAAACTGTCACTTTAAAAAAAAAATCTTTCTATCGCTTTATATTTTTCATCTTTATCTATCCCTTTCTAAATAATGGCAAGGAGGCTCTATTCTGTGGTGGAGGCAGCCGCCATCCTCCAGCAGAGCAGCAGCGAGGATGAGTCAGGTAGTGATTGGCTCCCTCCGTCCGGCTCTGGTTCAGGATCTGAATCTTCAGAGTCCGAAGGGCCGCCATCACGCCGCTTGAAGAGGGACCCAAGTCCTGAGTCCGCTGATGAGGGACCATCAGGACTGTCCACAGCAGGGGGCTCCGTGGGCGACCCAGCTTCGGGCTCCGTGGGCGACCCAGCATCGGGCTCCATGGGCGACCCAGCGGAGGGCTCCGTGGGCAACCCAGCAGAGGGCTCTGTGGGCAACCCCGCTGCTGCTAGCAGCAGTGCGCCAGGGGGAGCTAGGCGCAGACAGGGTAGGCAGCCACAGGTACCTCGCAGGCAGGAGGTACCGCTTCATATGTTAAATGGCACCTGGGAACCCCCTAATTATGCTGCGCCCAACATCCCACCCTTCACAGCCACCGCTGGTGTGTCAGTGCCCATTGTCAATCAGGCACCAATTGACATTTTCCAGCTTTTCATGACAGAGGCAATGTGGGAGCATTTAGTAGAGCAAACTAATTTATTTGCGCTACAATTTTTAGCTGACCACCCCACCAACTATATCACCAGAAAATGGCACCCCACCAACGTGCCTGAAATGAAGGCTTATGTAGGCCTCACGCTCAGCATGAGCATCACCCCAAAGCCCCAGATAAAAATGTACTGGTCCAGGGACCTTTATCATAATGCACCCCTCTATCCAGCAATAATGCGCAGGCAGCGTTTTGAGCTGTTGTCAAAGTTTTTTCACCTAAATGACAACACGCAAAGTGTGAATCATACAGACCCTGACCATGACAGACTGTTTAAATTGAGACCCCTGTTGACCCACCTAAGTGCAGTGTTCATGGATGTATATACCCCACACCGGGAAATAGCTGTGGACGAATCCCTGGTACCGTTTCATGGGAGACTTTCCATGAAACAGTACATCCCAAGCAAGAGGGCAAGATGTGGGGTGAAAATTTATAGGGCATGCGAGAGTGGCACTGGCTATACCTTCACTTTTAAAATTTATGAAGGCAAAGACTCCATTCTGCAGCCAGCTGGGTGCCCTGAGTATATTAGCACCAGTGGCAAAATAGTGGTGGACCTACTAAATCCACTTCTCCACCAAGGCTACCACGTCTACTTGGACAACTTTTATACAAGTGTGCCACTGTTCAAGTTCCTCTTCTCAGTCCAGACTGGCGCATGTGGGACGGTGAGAGCAAACCGTAAAGGCCTCCCCCCACAGGTAGTAAATAAAAAACTATGCAGAGGAGAGTCCTACGCACTCAGATCTGAAGAGCTCCTGGCATTAAAGTTCCACGACAAGCGGGAGGTGATGATGCTATCCACCATCCATACTGAGGCCACAGTTCTTGCCACATCCAGAACGGAACAACATACAAAGCCAGAGGCCATAGTCGCCTACAATAAAAATATGGGAGCAGTGGACTTATCAGACCAAGTCTTGGCGCCTTATTTATTAAGAAGAAGAAGGAAAGCATGGTACAAAAAAATAACATTCTTCTTGTTGCAGATGACCATGCACAATGCATTTGTGGTCTATCTAAAAACCACCACAACACCAACAAGCCAACAGATGACCTTTCTTGAGTTCCAGATTCAAGTCCACAAGTCCCTAATGTATTCCCCTGGCTAAATTGCACAACAGGATCCTATCCATTTGGAGAACTCAATTAGACTGAGGGAGAGACATTTCCCTGAACTAATTCCCCCCAATAAAGTGAAAAAAGCCCCCCTGAGAAGATGCAGAGTGTGTGTGAAACACAAGAGACGGTGTGTGTCACGGTATTTTTGCCCAGATTGCCCCTCAGCCCCAGCACTGTGTGTTATCAAGTGCTTTAGGGCATACCACACACTTGCAGATTACTAATTTATTTTTTCCCTTTTTTGTGTGTTTTTGTTTCTCTCTTTTTTTGTGGGTTTTTTTTTCTTTACCTGGACATATTTGACTGGCATTTTCCCCCTTCCTATATATTCATGTAACTTACAGACCCTCAAAGGAGCTCACATTTGGCATACCCCTATGTTTTTGGGGTGTTAGGGGAAACTGAATTTTTTGAGGAAAAAGAAAACACAAAGTAAGTTCAAAATTGAACTTTGGACCCTGCTGCTCCCATCTTCTGACTCTTGGATCTGCTTGACCCCTGACTTATGGCCTCTGGCTTTTCTCTAATTCTGCAAGACATCCAATGGTACGTTCCAATGTATTTGTTATCACTGTGAAGAGAAGTGATATATTCAAATTAGCCACATTTTGGATTTGTTATAACCAGGGCAATGTGAAAATTCCTTTTGCAGTGTTCCTTTGAGAAGGTAGCTCACAAAATACCTACTGATGAATAGCCCTGGTTGTTAGCCTTCTATGATGGTGTCATGTGCGGTCTTTGTTTGATTCCAATCTCTCCTGGGAATATGCAAACAAACAATAGCTCTGCAACAATTAGTGCAAAAAAAAAAAATAGTGCACATTGGGTATAATTGATTGCTGCACACAACCATTTGTTACTAAGTAAGGCATATGTTGTATCATTTTAACCGTGATGAGCTGTAGAATACATTTTGGTGTGTTTTAGGACTGAGGCCTAAGTCATCAGATTTTTTTATAGTGCCAAAGTGAAAAAAAGATGTAAAAAATATCATTTTCCAAGTTATGATTCAATTTTAGCAAAACTGCAGAAGTCCAATTGTTTCAAAATATGTGTATCTCAGTAGGCCTGGGTCTCTAGTTTTCAGAATGGTGACATTTGTGACCTGTTTCAAATGTTCTGACACTCCAGGGGCTTTGCGAACAAAGAATGACTGTATTACTTTTGTTGCAAAAAATGGCCTTGAAAATTGCATTAGTGCTGCTCATGGTTAACAGAGTATTGCGTGGCCAAGAAGCTATCTGATTATGTGTATAGGGTATCATTTTCACCGGGACAAGCAAGAGAATAGTATTTGGGGTCTTTGAGAGACAAAAACTATGTCAAGTGGGGGGCGTGGCCTGCAGCCGGAGGAAGACGGACGCCATCTAAGAGAGCTCCTGCCTAAGCCTGTCCGAAGCGACATTTAGCATGCCTCAACCAGGGCTCCCGACCTCACCAGAGCAGGAGGACATGTCGCTTGACTCAGATCCCTCAAAAAAGCGGAAGAAGAGAACGCAGAAGCTCCAAAAACTTACGGACTTCTACTCCCCCGCAGCAGAGCAGCGCAGCCAAGATGGCGCCAGAGGCCCCGTGAGTCACGCTCCACAAGCCGCCGCCATTGAAGAACCCACACAGCGCGGAGAAGCAGAGGACTCTTTATCCTCGCCAGAGAACACTTCCCCGTTCCAAAGCCCGGCTAAGTCACGGCCGAGGAGAGAAGAGACTGGCAGCATGGAGGAGGAGGAGGGTCTCACTCAGCCACCGCGCGGTAAGGCTCTTCCAGCATTCCCTATGGAGGCCTTCCCAGCCTCTGATCAGACAGCCTCGCAGTCATACATAAAAGATATTCTGCTCACTTTTAAATCCTCCCTCATGACTGATATAGCAGACCTAAACAAGAATCTACACAAAGAGATCTCAGCCTTAGGAGAAAGGGTGCATAGGTCAGAGATTAGGCTGTCAGAACTCACTAGAGAGCATAACAACATGATTGATGTAGCAGAAGAGCACTCTTCAGATATAGACTGGATAAAATTTAAGTCGGCAGATTTAGAAGATCGCAGCAGGAGAAACAATCTCAAATTCAGAGGGATCCCAGAGCAGGTATCCTTAAATGAGTTGAAACCCTTCCTGAAGAAACTGGCTAAATCCACCCTCCCTGCGATCTCTGACATCGAACTCACAATTGATAGGGCCCACCGTCTCCCAAAGCCGGCTCATTTACCGGATTCCGTACCCCGCGATGTGATTGCCAGATTTCTTTTCTATGAAGTTAAAGAGGGCCTCACTACAGCAGTTCGGAAAACAGGAGGACTGCCTGAGCCCTACACTAACATTCAAATCTATAATGATCTTTCTCCCTTCACGTTGAAGATAAGAAGAGACCTTCTCCCTTTCACCAAAGCCCTGCAGGCGTTGCAGATTCAATACAAGTGGGGCTTCCCCACCAAACTCCTATTCTCTTTCCGCAACAAGCAGTACTCGGTAGCGTCCACAGACTTTGGATTCAAGCTATTCAGACAGTTACAGATAAACATCCCGGAAGGGGCTTCCAGACCGAATCCACCGTCCTCCTCTAAGCTGGCCCTGGAATGGCGTTCCCAAAACAAACGTTGAGGACAGGCTAAGTATAGGCCTAACATCTTTCCTCCCATATGGCCAATAATTTGATCTTTGGATTATTTCTCATAGTCTCAACATGGTTGACATTGTTACCCCCAACTATTCGCATGTGGTTACTAGAACTTTTCCACAGGCTGTGCTCCATAAGAAACCTTAGAGTGCATATGTTTTGTTTACCTGATATTTCTAAAAATGTTCTAGAGTTTGTTTCAGTTAAGTCGCAGATGTTATTGTTTGTTAGATTTGAATACCCCAGGTCTTTTCCAGTATTTACACTCCAGGTGCCCACAAGCCTAGTATTAAAGGAACTAACAACTTCTAAAGTAGCTTTTGATTACCAATGCCCCTGAAGATCACGTCCATAAATGTGAGAGGCCTAAACGTAGCCGTTAAAAGACACTGGTTCTGGAGAGAAATTAAGAATCATTCTCCCCACATAGTTTTTGCACAGGAGACTCACTTACTAGAACAGGATACCAGACTTTGCACTAATCATCTATTCCCCACGATTCTTCACAGCACCTTTTCCCAAAAAAAAAAGGGGAATATTAATTGCTTTCCATAAGGATTTAAAAATCTCCACCTCTAAAACTATAATAGACCCGTTGGGCAGATATATCATATATATCGGCCAGATCAATGACCAACTCTATACATTAGTCAACTTATATAGTCCCAACCAAGGGCAGAAAGCATTCCTGCAAAAGCTCTGCGATAAAATTAAAAAAGAGAAACAAGGCAGAGTTTTACTAGGAGGGGACTTTAACGCAATAATTTCACAGATGGACTCCTCTAGTAAGAGGAGCAGTCCCCTAACTAGCATTGATAAACAAATTAAATGGAATGGGTTCTATGACCCCTGGAGAATTTTTCATGGTAATGAAAAAGACTATACTTATTTTTCCTCGGTCCATAAAACTCATTCACGAATTGACATATTTTTAACAGACAGAGTACTTTTGCAGGATGTACTTAGCACCTCGATTGGCACCAAAACCCTATCTGATCATGCTCCGATCCACATCTCTATCAAAGACGGCCCGCTCCCTAAGAAACCATCCTACTGGAAGTTGAACAACTCACTTCTATTAGATGAGAAGTTCCTATCTGCATTGGGGAGAGACCTACAGGAATTCTTTTCTATCAACTCTAATCAAGAAGCTAGCAGGGCAACGGTGTGGGCTTCACATAAAGCATTTATCAGAGGCATTCTTATTAGACAAGGGGCCCAGATAAAAAAAACCAGAGCTCTAATTTATAATGACCTTCTCTCACAAATATCTATGAAAGAAAAGCTGATCAAGCAAAATTTTTCCAGCTCACTAGAGAGGGAGATCTTCACCTTAAGAGAACAAGTTAAAACCCATATCCAAGCCTCATATGACTTTATGCTCCAAAAAGCCAACTTAAATTTCTACTCTCAGGGGAACAAACCCTCCAAGCTACTTGCCAAAGCATTACAACAAAAAAGAGTTAAATCTAGGATACACTTTATGATTCACCCAGCAACTAAGACCAAGGTAACTAATCCCAAAGACATAGCAGAACTTTTTAGCGAATTCTACGCTAACCTTTATAATATCAAGCAGGACCCCAATACATGCCAACCCTCCGCGCACATTATAAATAGCTTCTTAGATTCTATCAAGCTTCCTCAAGTGTCTCCTGAACAATTAAATAACTTGAACAGCCCATTCACAGAAGAGGAAATAAGGAAAATCATATCCCAGCTCAAAAGGAATAAAGCTCCAGGCCCGGACGGCTTCACAAACGAGTACCTCAGAGCAATGATAGACTTAGTAGCCCCCCAGTTATCCCTTCTCTTCAACTCATTTGCGGAAGGATTTCCGATCCCCAAAGAGTTTTTAGAAGCGACCATCACGGTCATCCCCAAACCAGGGAAGGACCACACAGATCCAGCTAACTTCAGACCAATATCTCTCCTCAATGCAGATATTAAGTTATACGCTAAGCTGTTAGCAAATCGCCTGAAGGAAATAACTCCTGATCTATTAAACTATGATCAAGTTGGCTTCACGAAAGGCAGACAGGCCAGTGATGGCACCCGGAGAATGATCGGTCTGCTCAGACACGTGGAGCTCTGTCGGACGCCTTCTCTGCTCCTAACCCTGGACGCCGAGAAGGCGTTCGACAGGGTACATTGGCAATTCCTCAGATCTACCCTCTCGAGATTCGGCTTCTCAGGCCCAATCCTCACGGCTATTATGGCCCTTTACTCTCTCCCCTCGGCCAGGGTCAATGCGGCAGGCTTCCAGTCGGTCCCTTTTGATATATCAAACGGGACTAGGCAGGGATGCCCCCTATCCCCCCTCATCTTCGTTTTAATAATGGAAACTATAGCACAAAAAATCAGATCCAACAAAAAGATAAATGGAATAAGAATCGGTCAATCTCATCACATCATTAGCTTATTTGCGGACGACGTTGCATTGATCCTGGCCGACCCGCTTGAGTCTCTAGATCAAGTAATGGCGGACCTAGCATCCTTCTCAGAAGCTTCGTACTATAACCTTAATCACCACAAATCGGTAATATTAGGACTAAACATTCCCCCCTCAACAAGATTAGCAATCGAAAAGAAATATAGATTTAAATGGGCCGACAAGGAAGTGTCATATCTAGGGATCAAGTTAACAGCTAAATCAGACGATCTCTTCCCATCTAACTACATTCCCCTGCTAAATTCGATTAAACAAGAATGTAAAGAGCTATCTAAGACCTGGTTATCGTGGTCTGGCCGCATAGCGACCTTTAAAATGTTCATTTTACCAAAAATTCTATATGTCTTTAGAACCGTTAACATCCCCTTGCGCAAAACCTTCCTATCAGATCTGAGGAAAAGTGTAAACCATTTCATCTGGATGGGTAAGAACGTTAGAGTCCCATTCAACACAATGACTCTCCCAAAAAAATTAGGGGGTATGGGGCTACCAGCAATGGATACCTATTATCAAGCCACATTGCTTGATCTGGTCAAAAATTGGTGGTCGGTCCCCGTTAATAAACCATGGTGTGACATGGAACAAACACTGATGGGCAGACCCCTAAGGCAGACCTTAGAAGCTATTCTACTCGGAGCAAAGTCCCCCCCTTCCCAATACCCAACCATTCAGGCTCTTCTTTTAGCCTGGGAACACTTTATTAAATTCCCACCTAACATTTCGCCCACTCACAGCCCCAATATCTCATTGTCAGTTCTCTCCAACTTCAGCCCACACCTAAACCTAGCCCCCTGGAATAAGGCCAATATCCACTCCCTTAACCAACTGTTTCAAGAATCTAATCTCAAATCCTTTGTAGCACTCAACAAAGAATATCAACTACCCCAATCCCAACTATTCACCTATCACAGAATTTTTAGCCTAATCAATACCAACAAGATTAAAATCCCACAACTACCTAGCCAAATACTAACAACTTTGAACAACAAAAGCCTAACTGTAGGGGGAGGAGGTATTTCCATTTGGTATGAATCTATTACAACAGGGAAAGAATCGGCATTAAGAAGATTCGCATTAGCGTGGTCTAATGACCTACAAACAAATATCAATGAACCACAACTCCGCAGGTCCACAGCTATAATATTAAAGTTATCAAAGAATAATGCACATTGGGAACTTTCCCGTAAAGTGTTATTTAGGTGGTATCTTACTCCCAGAAAACTTGCCTCATTCTCAGCAGATAACTCTCCTCTCTGCTGGCACTGTAAGGCCTCAGTAGGGACGTTACTCCATATGCTATGGGAGTGCCCAAGAATAGCGCAGTTTTGGAAACAAGTAGAAGACCTAATCAAATTACATTGCCTACCCAACATACGCCTATCCGCTAAATTAGCCCTACTGCTTGTAGGAGTGGAGGAACTACCACCAAGCGTCCAACCCCAGATCACGCACATCTTACTGTCTGCGATCTCTCAAATAACCACAAACTGGAAATCAGCTTCTGACCTATCCACGACACAATTAAGGGCCCAAGTCAACTCCAACCTAGATATGGAATACAAAATTAGATTAAGGTCTTCAGGAGACCATAAATCCTTTATCCTCCCAAACACCTGGTTAGTCCTACCAAACTAATTCCCCCGTATTCCGGGAGCCTCCTGGGTACATCATGAAGTAAGCAGACTCTAGACATCTAATTTTTCCCTTGTTTCGTTCAAGCTTTTTCTTCTTTGTGTTTCTGTTTCTGAGATGCTCTCTCTAAGTTTCATTTATGTTTATGTGTATGTTAGACGGTTAATTCTACCTTCTGCCGGAATAGATATTGTCTAAGAATAGCGACATGCAGGCCCCATCTCCCTTTAAGGGATTCCCTAAAGGTAAATTTTCATGCCAGATGAAACAATTTATATACACCGAGATCAAGAGCCGCAAAGGCCACCTGACTTGATACTCGTTTCAGAGGTCTCCAATTCTGGGGGTTACCTAATATAGGTCATGTGAAAACCTCCAGTAATAGACCAGCACAGTATGAGTGATATGTGTATTAGCATGTCCCATGTTTAAAAAGATTGTTAACAACTACTATATAAGTCCTGTATGACTCGCTCTTGAGATGTAAACTTTCAGCTTTGTTATTTTGATGTATTGCATTTTCCTTGCATTAATAAAAAACTGTTTTATGATGAAAAAAACTATGTCAAGTGTTTGTTTTTTTTGTGCCAAAGTGAAAAAAGATGTAAAAAAATACCATTTTCCAAGTTATGATTCAATTTTAGCAAAACCGCAGAAGTCCAATTGTTTTAAAATATGTATATCTCAGTAGGCCTGGGTCTCTAGTTTTCAGAATGGTGACATTTGTGACCTGTTTCAAATGTTTTGACACTCCAGGGGCTTTGCGAACAAAGAATGACTGTATTACTTTTGTTGCAAAAAATGGCCTTGAAAATTGCATTAGTGCTGCTCATGGTTAACGGAGTATTGCGTGGCCAAGAAGCTATCTGATTATGTGTATAGGGTATCATTTTCACCGGGACAAGCAAGATAATAGTATTTGGGGTCTTTGAGAGATTAGGCATATGTGATGTGGTTTTGTTTTAGCAGCAAATGAAATGAAAAGCAATGCAATTGTTTTTTTCATATACTCTGCACCAAACTAATACACTTGTAAAAAACACCAAAAGTGACAGAATTGAAAAGTGAATACTTAAATAGTTACCTTAGGGACTCAGCTTTTTAAATATGTATGTCATGAGGATGTATTACTGTTTTTTTTTTCAAATAAAGGCTTGTAATCATTGGTAGTGTGCAATGAGAAAACAAAAAACACAACATAGAAAAAATGCACCTTTATTTCCAAATAACATATTGTCACCATACTATGTACTAGGGACATAATTTAAATCTTGTGATAACCACGACAAACAGGCAGATAAAATGTGTGGGTAAAATGTTCAGTAGCATTGTTCATTTTAAAACTATAGAGACTGGAATTGGAGAAATAGTGTATTTTTTCATTTTTTCCCTCGTTTTTCTCTTTAAAATACATAGACATTTTAGTAGTTACTAAAAACAAATGTCACCCCCCAAAAGCCAAATTTGTGGTGAAAAAAACAAGATCTAAATAATTTATGTGTGATGAGTAGTGATAAAGCTATTAGCGAATGAATGAGAGCAGCGCTGACAGGGGAAAATTGCTTCAGTCCTTAAAGAGAATCTGTATTGTTAAAATCGTTTAAAAGTAAACATACCAGTGCGTTAGGGGACATCTCCTATTACCCTCTGTCACAATTTCGCCGCTCCTCGCCGCATTAAAAGTGGTTAAAAACAGTTTTAATAAGTTTGTTTGTAAACAAACAAAATGGCCACCAAAACAGGAAGTAGGTTGATGTACAGTATGTCCACACATAGAAAAATACATCTATACACAAGCAGGCTGTATACAGCATTCCTTATGAATCTCAAGAGATCATTTGTGTGTTTCTTTCCCCCTTTGCCCTTGTTTGTAATTCCTCAGTATGTGAAAGCCCAGCCAGCTCAGAGGACGATTTATCCAGCTTGTAAAAGATAAGAGAGAAGCGAGAAGCTGCTCTAATCTAAATAACACACAGGCAGTGTGCAGAGAGGGGCCTGTAAGGGTGAGTTCATAGCAGAACCACAACACTGAAGAACTTGGCAGCCTTCCAGACACAGGCCGACAAGTCTGACAGGGGAAAGATACATTGATTTATTACAGAGACAGTGATAGTATTAAGTGCTGCAGTTAGCCAGAACACATTAGAATAGCTTTTGGAACTTGTAGGATGATAAAAAACAGGATGCAATTTTTGTTACGGAGTCTCTTTAAGGTGAAAATAGCTGTGAGGCTGAACCGGTTAAAGGAGCACTATCGATTAACATGTTTTTTCAATTGAGGTAGGAATTTTTTGGGAAGTGCTGATGTATACATGTGACTGCTTATCTGTTGGTTTACTGTTATCAAAGTCCTTTCACACTTCACCTATGCCAACTCTGACAAATCTGATTGACTACTTAATCATGAGGGGAAGGGGGATTCCTTCACACTACATCTGTTAACCCTGTGTGTGAGAAAGCTATCAGTTGCTGCCTATGTCTCTGAATAAGTTGTCTGCAGAGAGCAGAGGTAATGTATCATATGTGCAACATAAACATGTGTAATTGTATGTGAAATCTGACACCAGAGGATTTTCATATACGGTAACTCTGCAGTCTGACATGCAAAAAACTGTGTATTAGTGAAACAGAGATTCTCTTTTGCAAATGAAACATTCCAAAAACTACACACAATAAATTACAGCTTTTGCCTCTGATATTTAACATGAAAAGTAGGAGAGTGTTTACACAGCTACTTAGACATTATTTGTACATTGTCATTTTAAAACACTTGGTTTGATAGTGTTCCTTTAAAGCTGAATTATAGCAAGTACCTTCTGTTTTAAAAAAGCAAATCACACCAAGCATTTCTTTTTTAGTAGAAGGGCTTTTCGGTCTAATACTTTACTAGTGGTTTTGGGTCACCCCGAGCTGCTTGGTTACTCAGTTTATATGACTATTTCCTTACAATTACTTCAACAGATAAAATGTTTTTAGGCATAAGGTACAGTTATGTTTGTTCCCATAGTGCATAAAAACACTAAGCTGGATCCACTACCTAGGATGTCCAGATTCAGATGCTGATTACATTTAGTACTTTTAGACTGAGAATAATCCTTTAATTAGATAAACAATCCGTCCTTATGCAACAAATAAAACAAAGACAATCTGCACACTAAACAAATCAAAAATAAAACTAATTATTTTAATAAACAGCTGCTAAAGTCCTGTAGCCAACAAGAGTAAAAACATAAGTCGGAAGCACACGATTGTTCATTTTTCTATAAAATCAGCTTCCAACACGCACTCTCATAAAACCGTCTTCCACCCAGCCATCTTTTAACACCAGCTATTAAAACCTCTCTCTACCATGCCATCTGATAAAATCTTCCCTTATCTCACCATCTAATAAAATCATCCTCTATCTCACCATCTAATAAAAACTTCTTCTACCACATCATGTAATAAAACCTTACTCTATCACACCATCGGAAAAAAAATGTATTTCACTAGAACAACGAATAAAATTTTTATCTACCACACCATCCAAAAAAAAAATCTTTCTTCACCACACCATTTACTAAAATCATCTTCCACCACATATATAAAAACTTTTTCCCCACCACACCATATAATGAAATATTACTCAACCACACTATCTAACAGATTTGATTACATGGTGAAATGGAGGATAACATTATACAATGGTACAGTGGAGAAGATACTGTAGATTTTATCAGATGGGGTGGTGGAGGAAGATTTGTTTAGATAGCGTGGTGGAGATAGATTTCATTAGATGAGAGGTTCCCAGAAGATTTTTTTTGTCAGAGGGTGTGGTGGAAGAAGACTGTATTAGATGGTGTAGTGGAGGAAGAATTTATTTCCAACAGAACACATCTAAAAAAATATTTTTTCATAACACCTGTAACGATCGGTGTAACACAGAGAGGATCTGATTACCGGTGATCTGCAGTATCACCGAGAATGCAGATGTATACCAGATTATTGATGATCTGCAGTATCACCGATAATCAGATATATCTCTAACCTCTGGACACCTGAGTGATAAGAGTGTTTTGGTACAACAGTAATACTTTGAGGATCGCGCCTGGAAGACAGGTGCAAGAGCAGATAGGAATACTGCTCGGCAACTGGTTCCTTCCGTAGTCTGGACTCTCCACGGGGAGGAGTCAGACTGACAGTGGGAAGGACAGAGCGTGAGTGACACCAATGGAGAAGTGTCACTGACAGATCTGCGAACTATCTCCTAACAGGAGAGATAGTTCTCGAGGTCGGACAAGCCAGGTCGTAAACACACGGACAGATAAGGTACAGAGACAGGAGGCAGGTGCAGAATCCAGAGACTAGCCAAGATTTGGCAACAGAGTATCAGAATGATAAAGGTACAAAATCAGAGATCAGAAGAATGGTCAGGAAAGCGGAAGGTCATAACAAATAATCAACAATGCCTAAGCTAAGGTGTGAGTTCCTTGGCCGTCAACACCTTGGAAACTGATCTAGAATATAATACAGATAATAACAGACTTCCTAGACTAAGGTGTGAGATCCTTGGCCATCGACACCTTGGAAACTGTCTAATAACACAGATACTGACAAGGTCTGAGTGCTACCACGTAGTGATCGCAACGCCAGACACCAGAGAAATGACCAGCATCCAGTATATATACACCAGCGCTCACTAGCGCCTCCCCTAAGTGCCGGACCAATGGAAGTTGCTGAAATTGTCAGCTGACCGGCTTGGTCAGCTGACTCCCTTCTGACTGTCATAAAGGCCCCGCACCGCCAACCGAGCATGCGGCGGTTTACCTGCGCTCAGCCACTGTGTCAGTAGTAGGCCTATGCGTACCGACTGCCGTGTCGGACGCGGACTCCGCCGCCCTGACCGCTGGGCATGCGGCGGTTTCTCCGCGTTTCGTCCCGCTAGTGGATGCGTGCCTAAAGACTCCAGATGCCATGCTAGACGCGGAATCAGCCGCCTCACTCTGAGTATTTGCGGCGGCTCTTCCGCGTTTTCTCACAACACCATAAAAAATTATTTTGCTCCGCCACACTATCTAACAAAAACATCCTCTTCTGCCCAATCTAATAAAATATTCCTCCTCCGCCCCATCTAATAAGATCGTTCTCCTCCCTGCAGGGCCGGTTCAAGTAACAATTGGGCCCTAGGGCAAAATTAGCCTGAGGGCCCCCAACAGACACCCCCGACCAAAAAGCGTCATTAGAGGCCCTTTGTCGCAGCCAAATTTCCCTCCTGGGCCCCTGAGCTAGAGTTGGGCCGAACCTCCGATTTTCGGTTCGCGAACCGGGTTCGCGAACTTCCGCGGAAGGTTCGGTTCGCGTTAAAGTTCGCGAACCGCAATAGACTTCAATGGGGATGCGAACTTTGAAAAAAAAAATAATTATGCTGGCCACAAAAGTGATGGAAAAGATGTTTCAAGGGGTCTAACACCTGGAGGGGGGCATGGCGGAGTGGGATACACGCCAAAAGTCCCCGGGAAAAATCTGGATTTGACGCAAAGCAGCGTTTTAAGGGCAGAAATCACATTGAATGCTAAATGACAGGCCTAAAGTGCTTTAAAACATCTTGCATGTGTATACATCAATCAGGTAGTGTAATTAAGGTACTGCTTCACACTGACACACCAAACTCACCGTGTAACGCACCGCAAACAGCTGTTTGTGTAGTGACGGCCGTGCTGGACTGGTGCGCACCATGGCGAGAGTGCAGGTTTTGGTGGCGGGTTCACTGAACAGGTATACAGTGGTAAGTCCACTGAACAGAACAGGTATACAGTGGCGGGTTCACAGAACAGGTATACAGTGGCAGGTCCACTGAACAGAACAGGTATACAGTGGCGGGTTCACAGAACAGAACAGGTATACAGTGGCGGGTTCACAGAACAGGTATGCAGTGGCAGGATCACTGAACAGGTATACAGTGGGGGGTCCACTGAACAGAACAGGTATACAGTGGCGGGTTCACAGAACAGGTATGCAGTGGCAGGTTCACTGAACACAACAGGTATGCAGTGGCGTGTTCACTAAACAGGTATACAGTGGCGGGTCCACTGAACAGAACAGGTATACAGTGGCGGGTTCACAGAACAGGTATACAGTGGCGGGTCCACTGAACAGAACAGGTATACAGTGGCGGGTTCACAGAACAGGTATGCAGTGGCAGGATCACTGAACAGGTATGCAGTGGCAGGATCACTGAACAGGTATGCAGTGGCAGGATCACTGAACAGGTATGCAGTGGCAGGATCACTGAACAGGTATGCAGTGGCAGGATCACTGAACAGGTATGCAGTGGCAGGATCACAGTACAGGTATGCAGTGGGCTGAGGGCTCACTGAACAGAACAGGTATGCAGTGGCAGGATCACTGAACAGGTATGGAGTGGCAGGATCACAGTACAGGTATGCAGTGGGCTGAGGGCTCACTGAACAGAACAGGTATGCAGTGGCAGGATCACTGAACAGGTATGCAGTGGCAGGATCACAGTACAGGTATGCAGTGGGCTGAGGGCTCACTGAACAGAACAGGTATGCAGTGGCAGGATCACTGAACAGGTATGGAGTGGCAGGATCACAGTACAGGTATGCAGTGGGCTGAGGGCTCACTGAACAGAACAGGTATGCAGTGGCAGGATCACTGAACAGGTATGCAGTGGCAGGATCACAGTACAGGTATGCAGTGGGCTGAGGGCTCACTGAACAGAACAGGTATGCAGCCAGGAAGAAGTTAAGCCTAACTAATCTTTCCCTATATGAGAGACTGCAGCAGCTCGCCCTACTCTCACTAATGCAGGCACACGAGTGGCCGTAACGGCCGCCGCTGCCTGCCTTATATAAGGGGGGGTGGGGCTCCAGGGGCTAGTGTAGCCTAATTGGCTACACTGGGCCTGCTGACTGTGATGTAGAGGGTCAAAGTTGACCCTCAGGTGCATTATGGGGCGAACCGAACTTCTTCCGCAAAACGTTCGCGTGCGGTACCCGCACGCGAACCACCTACGTTCGTGCGAACCACGTTCGCCGGCGAACCGTTCGGCCCAACTCTACCCTGAGCTGGCTGCTGACCCTCCCCCAATCACCTCCCAACTTAACAGACTCTGCAGAGTCCCTGGAGATCAACCGTTAAAATGGGGGAGGGACACCTTGGGGACCCCTACAGGCTCTGAGGCCCTGGGACAATTGCCCATTTTTTCCTATGGTAGCTCCAGCCCTTCCTCCCTGACATCAACTAGAATCTTACTGTATTACACCATCTACTAAAATCTTCCTCTTCTCCCCATCTAATAAGATCTTTCTCCTCCCTGACAACTTCTAGAATCTTCCTGTATTCCACCATCTACTAAAATCTTCATCCACCACATCATCTAATAAAAATATTTCCCACCACACCATTTAATAAAATCTATATCCACTGCACCATTTAATAAAATCTTCCTCCAAGTCTCATGTTGGGATTAACACAAGAACAGTGCCCGAATGAAGAGGCAAAGAGTAAGCGTATTGCATTTGCACTTACCCTGCACTTCAGATATAGCTCATTTGTGGGTCACCCGGCCATCCCTTCTTTACTCTATATTGAGCAGTACACAATAATCACCTATAACTCAGAAGCATGTCTGTACAGCACTCATGCACAATAGTATACCCTAACATTCAAACAATGCTCTTTAGTACAAGTGATGGAAAATTTTGCATGTGATTCCTAACAAATTCTGAATTACCATATGTGGATTCCATCTTTTACAATGTGAAAACGCAGCATTGTAATTTATTATTTATTTTCACATTAACCATAAAATTACTTAAGGTTAGTGCACATTTGAGTAAATATGGTCACAAAAGGTTTCAATTTCGCTTGCAATGTTTGCATAGAATTTTTGCAAATAATTTTTTGATTCATATCCCTTGAACATGCTCAGTACTCATTTAGACATTTTTTCCCTTATTTATGTTAAAAATCATTGTTTGCACTACACAATTGTAATTTAGTTTAACAGTCAGAATTTACACTTTGGAATTCCGTCTTCCAACTTAAATTATGAAATTGAGATGCGAAAGTCAGAATACAGAATTTTGCAAAATCCATGTGCTTATCTCTAATCATTAAGGAGGACACACTGAACATGTGACCAAGCCTTGAGACAGAAGTCACCACCTACACACTGGTCGTTTAATGGCAAAGATAGGATTAGAGATGCTCATGAGATGCTAATAACTTTAGGTTGCATGCAAATATAATGCAACTGGTATGCAGCTTTGAACTGGGCTAAGCAAAATCGACAAGAGGTTCATTTGATCTGCCAATTCCAATCCAAACTGCAACAAAATGTAATTTCTTTATGAAATTGAATAATTAAAATTTGCATCCAAGTCAGAACTGTTGTTGACATTTCATTGACTATACAGAGGATTAAATACATATTAAAGCTCGGGTGAAAAATCACATACTTTTTACGGTACTTATGTATTACCCCGTCTGGAATGGTTGGCAGCTTTTTGTTAACGTTCTGTTTGATCCCTTAGCCAGATTGAACCATTATTAGAAAGCTGAAAGTCCCGGCTTTCCTTTGTACTGGGTCCCGAGTCAATGCGATGCCTAATTCCCAAGTTAGGGGGTGGTTTGGGGGATGTGTGTCCCCTGCACTTTGCTGCAGAGAGCACAGTGGAATAGAGTCTCCTGCCCATGCCAGTAAGACAGAGAGGAGACAAGGGTGCATAGCTGCGCTGCTCCTTTATCTGTAATGAGAGACCCAGGGCACTTGACATAAGTTTTGAAGAAACAGATTTATGCTGCGAAGGAAGAAGACCTACCGGGTGTGCTGCGTATTATCATGTCGGGTACGTCCCGTATTTCTGTAACTGCACTTTCTGCTACCAAGTTCACCAAGGACACCCCTTCTTCAAAACCCCGTAACTTGGGATCTGAGCATCATAATGACCCGGTGCAACAGAAATCCGGGACTTTCAGCTTTCTAAAAATGGTCAGATCTTCCTGGGGGAGCAAACAAAACTTTAACAAAAAGCTGCCAAACTTTTCAGATGGGATAATACGTAAGTATCCTTATTACTTACCTAAGAAGAGGGACGCCTCTGGATCCTGTAAAGGCTTCCCATGTCATATTCTGGTCTACCGCTGCTGAGTGCGAACCCCCTCTCCCAAAGAATTCCAACAAGGACTTGTTGGAAATATGATCAAGACCATGCTCCTCTTCAAGCTTGAGGGTGGCCATATTGCACCTATATGAGTATGGCCACGCCTCCTCCTAAGCCGAGGCCGCTCATGCACGAGCGTCAGCACCATGCCACTGCACAGGCACGGCCTCATGGCAGAAGAGGAGCACAGCCCGGATGTTCTAATGGGTCCCAGGCAGAGGACAGCAAAGGAACCCTCTCGTTAGGTGAGTATATGATGTTTCACCTGAGCTTCGGCTTGGATTCTCTTTAACTAAACAAAAACAAAATACAGATTCTTCTTTGGCAGGGAAGGTGGAATATATACATCAACATGTAAAACCTATAATAAGTCCAAGTAGATACAGTAGCACAGTGCAGCAAACTGAGTGTGGGATGGACCATGTCCTTCTCAGAGGATAACAGGGTTGCTACAGACAGAAGTCAGATCAGTTTACTGTCTGGTGCTTTTCGAAAGATGTTGACTCATTTGGGACATTTCCATTTTTAAAGTACTCTTTTACAAGCGTTCATTTATAAAAGACAAGCTAACTTAATTGTGCATCACAAGGTTGTCCATCTCATCTCTCACCAACCAGCAGGAGACATTTTTCTCTTTAAAACACTTTGCTTAATGATGTATGAATCCAAGTTAATGGACTCTGCTAATTATAGAATTTCTAAATTTCTTTGTGGCCAGCGTTCATCCAGAACAATCAGGCTGGACACCAACAACCTCTGTGCACACATGTGGACTACCAAAGCCTAAGACGATGATTTAAAGCCCACGGAGGTGGAGGTGGTGGGTTTCCTACACAAGTGGGTTTATATCCAGGGTTCTGTTTCCATTTCTCCTGCCAAGGCCAGAAATGCTGTTTGGCAAAAAGAAAGATATTTATTCAAAATGATTTTGTGTAATGTAAAATTAGTGTTTTAGTCATTTAAATGCCAAAAATAATAAGTAAATGAGCACATGTAAATTACAGAGGAGGGGAAAAACAGAAAGGCTGCATCCTGTCGTTTTACTGTGGATCTCCAAAGTAACAAATAAAATATATATAGAATATTTTTTTTTACCAGTTGGAGTCCACAGCTCATATAGGGCCACAAACCACCAGCAAAATTTATCTGTGCAGGCAGCACACGATGACAGTATTACCAGTACTGACTCCAGCAGAGTATCGAGCGTTGCATAGTTAGCGTAATCCACCATACATGGGTAGAACTAGCGTTGCTATTGTAATGCATGTTAAGTGAATAATGTGGGCGTAAACACCAAGGATGGGCATTACGAGTACCTTGTCATGCCTTTAGGACTCTTTAATGCCCTGGTTGTCTTCCAGGATTTTGTGAATGACATGTTTAGACATTTTTTGGGTCGCTTTGTTGTTGTTTACTTAGACGACCTTCTGATTCACTCCTCTTCTCTGTCAGAACATCGGGGTCATGTGAAGGCTGTGTTACAGAAATTAAGAAAGAACTGTCTCTATGCCAAGCTAGAGAATTGTGCTTTTGAGACCAGTCAGATTTTGTTCTTGGATACATTGGCCTCAATTCACTAAGCAATTTAGATTAGTCTACTGATGGTTTTAGTCTACTGATGGTTTGGTGTAAATCAGTTGCATCAAAAGGGAATTCACTAATAATTACAGAATGTTTTAGACCTCATGATGTTCTTAACTCTCAGAAGTGTTAAACTGTTGTATAGAGACGTGGATTCTTGACTATTATTATGAGCATACAATAAAAGAGTAACCCAAGCTAGTTATAAGTAGAATTGGAATTGTACATGCACATGTTGGTCTCAAAATGTTACATGTCACCTAAAGATCTGTTTAAATTGCAATCCACTGCCCAAGATTTCTGACCAATCAAAGTGCACATCTGCACATCTCCCAAGCTTTTGAGACAATAAAGAGGAACGCATTTAAGACAAACTTCTGCCACATAACGGAGGTCTGGAAAACCTAGGATCTTCCAGAAAGGGAAAAAAAATGCATAAGAGAGACCAAGAGCCCCTCTGGTCTTGGTGTAGTATGTTATGTAGAGATGGCCCGAACCTTTGATTTTTGGTTTGCGAACCTACCGCGAAAGTTCGGTTCGCGCAAACTTTCGCGAACCGCAATAGACTTCAATGGGGAGGTGAACTTTGAAAACTAGAAAAATTTATGCTGGCCACAAAAGTGATGGAAAAGATGTTTCAAGGGGTCTAACACCTGGAGGGGGGCATGGCGGAGTGGGATAGACGCCAAAAGTCCCGGGGAAAAATATGGATTGGACGCAAAGCAGCGTTTTAAGGGCAGAAATCACATTGAATGCTAAATTGCAGGCCTAAAGTGCTTTAAAATATCTTGCATGTGTATACATCAATCAGGGAGTGTAATTAGAGCACTGCTTCACACTGAAACATGAAACTCACTGTGTAACGCACCGCAAACAGCTGTTTGCGTAGTGATGGCCACGCTGGACTGGTGTGCACCATGGCGAGATTGCTCTTCCTCACTTAGTGATGTTAGGTAATGTCTGACTGCCTTATCAACTTTTGATGGTTCTTTCTCTACCATTGTTCAAGCTTACATCTATTTTTTTAAATACTTGTTCTGCTTGCTGTTCAGTACCTGCATCGAGAATCTTTTATGGAGGGCAAGTCTGCCATTGCGAGTGACCACGGGTAATGGCCGGGGAATCCTGGTTAGATTCCGGTCCGGAGTGGGAGCTAAAGAAATGGCTACCACCACCACACATCCAAGGAAGGCAGCAGGCATGCTGTGGGCAAAGGAGCAGGAACGGCTACCACACATCCAAGGAAAGCAGCAGGCATGGCATGCACGTCCTGAGGTAGTGACCAAAAGGAGGACTTTCGAGGCCCTGCTGTATATGACACTGATAGACTGTACTACCTGTAACGAGAATCTGTTATGGAGGGCAAGTCTGCCACCCATTCAAGTGGAAGGTATGCACTGACTGCCAGGTATAATACAATGTGCAGTCAAAGATGCAGTGAAAGGTATGCAGTGACTGCAAACAGCTGTTTGCGTAGTGATGGCCGTTCTGGACTGGTGCGCACCATGACGAGAGTGCAGGTGATGGCAGCTTTCCAGACCATATGGTCGCCGGGCTGAGGTAGCTGAATGACAGAACAGTGACTGTCCAGCTGATCAAATTTAGTCTGTCCACAATGAAGCTTTGGTCTGTCCACTGCATGCGCTCAACTCACATAGGTAGGTGGGTGCACTGTGAACAACAGGTAGGTGGGTATATGCATTAATGGGTATTACAATGTGCACCTGTCACACACAGGCAGGTAGTGGACAGACAGTGACACTGCTTGCGCTCATCTCACGTGGGTAGGTAGGTGCACTGTGAACAACAGGTAGGTAAGTATATGCAGTAATGGGTATTACAATGTGCACCTGTCACACACAGACAGGTAGCGGACAGGCACAGTGACACTGCTTGCGCTCAACTCACGTGGGTAGGTAGGTGCACTGTGAACAACAGGTAGGTAAGTATATGCAGTACTGGGTATTACAATGTGCACCTGTCACACACACAGGTAGTCACTGAATGTGCTGGGCCTAGTTGGCAGTGGCACACACACAGTATGAATTATTAAGGCTGTCTATGCAACACAAGTGTCAGTGGGACACACACAGAAAAAAAAAAGATCACAAGAACAAGATTAGCTCTCAAAAGAGCTGTTGTGGGGTGCTATTTTAGCAATAAGAATCAGCAAGGAGCAAGCTAACAAGCCTACAAGAGCCTAACTAATCTTTCCCTATGAGAGTCTGCAGCAGCAGCAGCTGTCCCTTCTCTATTTACTGCAGGCACACAAGTGAGTAAAATAGCTGGCGGTGCCTGCCTTTTATAAGGGGGGGGAGTGGCTCCAGGAGGTAGTGTAGCCTGATTGGCTGTAGCCTGACAGCCTGCTGACTGTGATGTAGAGGGTTAAAGTTGACCCTAATGGTGCACTATGGGGGCGAACCGAACTTCTGGAAAAGTTTGCGGTTCTCCGTGATCGCGAACCCTCAGAAGTTCGCCGGGGGTACAATTAAGACCAATAAAAGAGGTATGTAGGTACGTATGACGTAGGTACGTAGTTGCTGGGCAAACCCAGCAACTACGGTATAGAAGTTTTGGGTGTGATGTATACGATCATGCTTGGGGGTGGGGATTGAAACATTTGCTTTCCAGAAAAAAGTGTAGTTAGGGTCACCAAAGCCCAAACTGATAACCTTCCCCAAAGGGGTTGTAACCTACCTTGGTAGGGAGGGAGGCATCCCCAAAAAATATAAAAAACTTGAAAAACAGGCTCCAAGCCGTGCAATACATTCCCTAAGACACTATTTACTGACCTGATGAAACGTGTTGTCTCTTTTTTATCCTAAACCGTGTCATCCTGAGGTAAGTTCCTCTTACCTTTTAAGTTGTTTTAAAGTGTTTTATACTTTTTGGGGTGCCTTCTTCCCCTCATGGGGCGCCTGCCATATAGGGATGATCGGAATTCATGAATTACAACAAAATTCTAAAATTATTTTATTTATTTTTTACTCAAAATATTTCCGCCTTTCTATCATTATTAGTTTTTCTCCAGATGAACATTTGAAAGTAAGAAATATTTGAATTTTCAGCACTCTGCAACTGAAAAAGTACCAAAAAGTTGGTGTAAAGTACTATTACCAGTATTTTTTGTGTTTTCTTGTTTGCTGGTGGCTTAAAGGGCATTTTATTGATACGATTTGCAAATATCAACTAGGAGAAAACTTGGGGGAAAAGTGATTTGGATAGGGCCCATGATTAACTTTTTCCCTTGAGTATTCTCCCAGGTAATATTTTCATACACCAGCAAACAAGAAAACACTAAACATAATTTTAATAATACTTTTTCACCAACTTGTTGCCACTGTTTAAGTTGCTACTGCTAAAAAAATGAGTTTAAAGAGAAGATGCCAAATTATCTCCAAGGAAAAAAACTCAGAAGAAAAGGATAATTGCAAATGGGCCACAGAGGGATTTGGTTTCCAAAGAGCCAAGCAGACTGGCAGTTATAATTGAATATTGCCCACCCTTTAGAACATTTCTCTTGACCCAGCTCCACAAGTGGGAAACGGGCTTTGGTTGCAAAAGTGGATCATAAGTATGATATCAACCTACCTAGAACAATCATGATGCCCTAGTGACATCAACTTCATTCACCACCATCAGTACTTTCAGAAAGCAGCAAATTTATCTAAAGAGTGTAGCACCTATTTGACTAGTAGAGAAAAAATAAAAGTTGTGGGAAAATAAAAGAAAAAATAACAACAACACAGCCACATGAGTTTATTTTTTATAGTTCCTGAAAGTTGTCCTTTGTAGAGGAGTTGTGCTTTAAATCTCAGAACCATTGTCACCTATAACAAATATGTACTGTTTCTTTTGAAAATAATTGCCTGAAAACCTAGTCCCTTTGTGATTTTTTCAATAGCCGGGTCAATAGCAGCCCTCGGTGGGCTGGAGAAAGAGGGGGCCATTAGCTGTAGAATACATCCCCTCTCTTACTGGGATTTTTTTAACCCCTCTATAAAGATGAGGACAAAAACAACAGATTTTCCTCTGCTGCTGGCTTACTTCCTGTGTGTTTAGTACCTCTCCGCTGCTCTCACATCCCCAACTGTTTCCTACACTTTTTCTGTTATCAAAAATATCTTTGCTGATGATGAGATTATGAAGATGGTGTGATGTTCTCCTCTCGACTTATTTCAAATCCAAATTAGCAAATGGCATGGGCTGATAATTGAAAGAAGCGGGAAGCAGGGGCTCAGCAGAAAAAAAAAAAAAAAGAAAAAAAAAAGGTTTTGTAAGACGTAAGAAAATGTCATCTAAACCGCCAATCTTTTTCGAAACTCCGCGAACGGCAGCCTGTGGCAGGTGGAAGCTGCGCATTCTCTTTCTCCTGGCCTCACCTGACAACTTTGAAATCTATATGATGTCCTGGATTCACCGTGCATGCTGATGTGGGTGCTGATAAAACAAAAAAATAAAAAAATAGAAAAGAGGCTTCAAGATGGGAGTCGCGGACGCTCAACAGCACGCACGTCGATTCTGTTTCCATGGCAACCCTCTTCCCCTCTTCTCAATATGTTCGGAGAGGCTTATATAATTTAAGCAAAATTACTGTTATTGATCAAACACACTGATATATAAATGAATATGACTTAAAGTAGCCATACTGTGATATATATATATATATATATATATATATGTTGCGACTTAACAAACGCATTGTACCATGGTAAGTTGCACTGCGAAGATCGCCCTATGCGACGTTCAGTAAGGTGTGATCTAAAGGCGTGTGGCATCCCAATGCACTTATATCCACTGCATAACTGCAAAACGTGGGTGTGAACATTGACCAAGAAGCATAATTTACATTGACTGTATGCTTCACTGTGTTTGAAACAATGCGTGCATAAACACATAAACAGGCTTTCCTGTTCCATTGAGCTGCGACGCAACACTTACTGTGAAAGTAGTCTCATATAAACACAGAGGACGGAATTGGACCAATCCAGATTGGCTGGCAGGATTGGCTGCCAGCCCTGCATTGCCTAATGATTGGTGGAGACTAGACCTCTAGGTCCCACTGGCGGAGGTATCCAAGCTAGTAGCTCTTACTACTGGCTCTGATACCTCTGCGGGCGGGACCTAGAAGTCCTGTCTCCACCAATCATTAGGCAACGCAGGGCCGGAAGCCAATCCAGGAGGGGTGTTGCCGGGAAAGTTGTGGGGGCGTTGAGAGAGTGGTAAGAGGAAATGGACTCGAAGTGTTCCAGCGCAGTGTCTAACTATTCTACACTGCATCGGCTTCAGTCCTGGGGCATCATCTTCCTCCACTCTGTGGCAGGCATACATTAATCATCCGCTGATGGCTGGGCACTTTCCATGGGCGTAACAATTGGGCCTGCAGCTTCTGCTCCCGCGGGGGGGGGGGGGGGGGGGGGCTGGGGGCGGTGGCTCCTAGTTACAAATTAGGGGCATGCTGCCTGATGTCTGAAGTATTGCCGATGCTTTATTGCTCTATTTGTAACAGTCTGAAACGGTGGAGCAAAAGAAGGACCTATAGGTATAGGTATGTATAAAGCTGCTCACTGCACTGATACTGGCCTGAATTCGTAGTTGTTTAGTGTATGTTGGGAAAGTGTATGCAGTAATGAGTGTAGATAATGAGGGCAGCAAGGGTTTATGTATCTGGGCACTGTAGTTTAGATAGCTTGTTAAGGGCGGGACGTACACGACAGACCAGAAGTGTGTCTCCGTCTTGAGTTGCTTATGTTCCCCGCCGTATATTTCAACATTTGCGCACACTGGCCTTGGATGAATTTTGGCATACACCCCACTAAATGGTTGTAATGCCGTGCACCCTCTGGTGCCCCCACAGCTGCCTCTTCACCACCCAGCTACATACCTCCCAACTTTTTGAGATGAGAAAAAGGGACACGTAAGCCACGCCCCTGCCACACCCCTGATCACGCCCCCATCACACCCCATCACACCTCTAGTCATGCCTACCATAAAGATTTCATAAGAAAAAAGATGTTGTTTTATGATTCAAACCACACTGGCCCTCTCTATCCTGGTTCATTTTTCGTCATAGTAACATTTTAAAATTAGTAATATATCAATTTAAAGGATGGGAATAAAGTTTAGAGTCAATCAAACACTTTTTTTTTATAGATAAATATATATATATTTACATAGAAAGAGGGACAAAGCCCTGAAAGAGGGACAAATGAGGGTGAAAGAGGGACAGAGGGACAGGGCTCCCAAAAAGGGACTGTCCCTCCGAAAGAGGGACAGTTGGGAGCTATGCAGCTACAACACGGACCACAAGTATGTTTTCTTTCTGCATAATATGCACCAGGTTTGCAAACAATTTTCCTTGATCTACGCATTGTTTTTACACTGCACCAATGCACTTTGTGATCCATATTGCTGCTATTAAAGACTATAGTGCCAGACATTTCTTGCCTTTTGGATCCGTAGTTCAGATAGTGACAGCTTGAGGAAAAGGTCCACAAGACTACCCTGCACCATGGACGCAACAGGTTATTTTTTTCCGTTTTTTGTCCTCTAAGCCTAGGTGTGTCTTATAGTCCGGAATGTCTTATGGTCTGAAAATACTATTTTCTTTTGTAGAAAAAGTATGTATTAAGGGGCCAGTGCACACCAAAAACCTCTAGCAGATCCGCGAAATGCTAGAGGTTTTTGAACCAGATTTTCAGAGAGATTCTAGGCATGTTGAGGCCCCATTCACACTAGAGCATTTTGCCAGTGATTTTGGAAAAGTGCTTACGCGCTAGCGCTTTTTAAAGCTCTAGTGCTATAATACCCTATAGGGTCGTTCTTACTTAATCGCAAATCGACAAAAGCAAACGTGTAGCCTGCACCATGTTCAGGCGATCTTCCGGCGATCGTGCTTCAGTGTTATAGAAGTGCTAAACGCGATCGTGGGAAAATTGCTGCAGTGTCCAGTGATTTTTCTGCGTTAAATTGTGGAAAAATCACTCCCGCAAAACGCTGGCAGTAATCACCGGTGTTTTGCACTTTTAAGTGCGAATGAGGCCTTAGAGAGATTTTCTAAACATGCCTAGCATTTTTTTAAGCGTTTTTGTGTAGCAGATTTCATATATTGTTACAGACAGTAAAGCTGTTACTGAACAGCTTCGGTAACAAAAATGCCTGGAAAACCGCTCTGATCTAGCGTTTTTCAGAGCGGTTTTCCACTTACCTATACTTTAACATTGAGGCAGAAACGCCTCAGAAATCTAAAAAATGCTGCAGTCCCCGAGTTTGGGTTTGTGGAAAAAACGAGCCGCTCTGGTGTGCACTAGCCCATTAAAATACATTTTCCCAAGCAGTTTTCAAACCGCTAGAGTATTTAAAAACGCTCATGAACCGATCTGGTGTGCACCGGCCCAAAGACTTATAAATTCTGCTCATACTTTCTACAAGAAACCCTACTTTTTTATTTTAAAAAAGCGGCCCTGGATTTTCCATCTGGTGACTTTGCCTAGGCAGTGCAAATCGCAGACCCTAGAGTGGTTTGTTGCAGCAACAGCATTTTCTACAAGGCGTTCACTTGTATTAGCATCCCAATTAAGCTAGATGGGGACAGGACCGCTTCGCATCCCAACGCCGGCAGACTGCTCTGTATCAGTAAGACCTCCTGCCCGGCGCTCACATTACAATAAAAGTAATGATCATAATTTGGCTGTTTATGGGGACCCTCCTGGTAGCAATTTTGCCACCAGGGTGTAGATGAGCTTTAATAACATCCAGCAATGTACAGAAAAGCAATATTACTGCTCCTGCAAACTTACCACTGTCCTTTATCCACACAGAACCAGCGGGCAGCACCGGAAGTAAAACACTTTGAGAATTAAGTACTTAAAGAGGAACTGCAGTGAAAATAACATAATAAAAAAGTGCTTAATTTTTACAATAATTATTTATAAATGATTTAGTTGGTGTTTGCCCATTGTGCAATCTTTCCTTTCCCTGGTTTACGTTATGAAATGTATTACGTGGCGACATCTTTACTGCTGGTAGGTGATGTCTGTAGAAGGAGATGTTGCTTGCTTTTTTGACATTTGGAAACAGCTGTGATTTCCCACAATGCAACAAGGCTTCCACAGTGTGATGTCAGTACCTAGGTGCTGACATCACAGTGCGGGAAGGGTTCCACCACAATATCAGCCATACAGAGCCCCCTGATGATCTGTTTTAGAAATGGTAAAGATGTCTCATGAGCGAGGGGGTATCAGCTACTGATTGGGATGAAGTTCAATCCTTGGTTACAGTTCTTCTTCAAAAACAGTAAACATTCCTCTGACTCGTCAACAGCACCAAAGCAGACAGCTGATTCTGCATCAGTGAGTGCAGCGGATGAATTCCTCAGCCTGGAAGGTAAGGATAGAAATTAGCAAAGGCCGAAAAATAAAACCCAGCCTCATCGCACTAAAGGTGTCATAAAGATAGCAGAGCTATTAGCTCATTTGTATAAACACATGGATATCCTCATTTGAGCGTCTTCAGCGGAATTCTTTATTGGCAGGGAAGGGGGAACAGGTTTCCGAGCCAGAGATAAAGGTTATGTGGCTGAATAGGCAAGTCAGAATATTCTGTGGTTTAATGTTTGCTATAACCTCTCACAACTAATGCTTGGCTTTTGCGTTTCCTTTCTGATTTATGGTAGAAAGAATCCTGTTAGTATACCTTTAAAAACAGTGCTGCTGTAACTTGGACCCCGGAGAAAGTCCCTATAGTAAATTAGAGGTAATCATTGCCAACATATGTACTATGACCTAACCTAACTCTCACATGAGAACTCCCTCTTGATCCATAACCCTACTCAACCCCCGCGATGTCTAACCTTAAGATCCCCCACCCCGGCAATGTCACTATAGGAACATATTTTAATAGATTCCTGCCCACACTTTGCAGTCACAGGGTGCATAATGGGAGGCCTCTGGCCCCCAAATTACCTGGCGCTAATCGTGGCTACTAACATAGGCACCTGTGGTGACACCCAACTTACCTGGGCACCTCCGGCACCCAAATTGACTGCTAGATCCTAATTTGCTGTAATGTTACAACTGGACAAGCAGTGTGTCAGTACATGGACAGCCAAGGAAGCAGTTACTTTTGATTGACAGTCCGGGCACATTAACCACTTTACCCCCGCGCATACGTATTTCTCCGCCCCTTTTTCCATCCTTTAACAACCAGGGACGGAGAAATACGTACTTTCCGCGTTCCCGACGCTGTCCGCGCTCCCGCTCGTAAACACGCCGCCCGCCGCTAGTAAACACGCCGCCGCCCGCTCGCCCAGAGATCAATGAACGGGAAAATCCATTCCCGTTCGTTGATCTAAGCCCCGCAATGATCCGCTGCTCTCCTATGGGCAGCGCGATCATTGTGAGAAAAAACTCACGTGTCCAGCCTCCTTATACTTCCTCCAAGCTTCCGGAAGGAAGCTTGGAGGTCGCATTAAAACAAAAAGTTACTGTGGCCATCTTGTGGCCAAATAGTAAACTACACCCTACACATTTTTCACATACAAATAAATGACTTTTACACATAAAATTAACTCATTACCTCCCACACTCCCCATTTTTTTTTTTTTTTTTTTTGTAATTAAAAAAAAAATTAAAAAATTTACAATTAAAAAAAATACATAAATAGTTACCTTAGGGACTGAACTTTTTAAATATTTATGTCAAGAGGGTATAACACTGTTACTTTATAAACTATGGGCTTGTAATTAGGGATGGACGCAAAAATGAAAAAAATGCACCTTTATTTCCAAATAAAATATTGGCGCCAAACATTGTGATAGGGACATAATTTAAATAGTTTTATAACCGGGACAAAAGGGCAAATACATTTCATGGGTTTTAATTACAGTAGCATGCATTATTTAAAAACTATAATGGCCGAAAACTGAAAAATAATTATTTTTTTCCCCACATTTTTCCTATTTTCCCATTAAAACACATTTAGAAAAAAATAATTCTTGGCATAATGTCCCACCTAAAGAAAGCCTAATTGGTGGCGGAAAAAACAAGATATAGTTCATTTCATTGCGATAAGTAATGATAAAGTTATAGACGAATGAATGGAAGGAGCGCTGAAAGGTGAAAATTGCTCTGGTGCTCAGGGGGTAAAACCCCTCAGTGGTGAAGTGGTTAAAGATACCATCTTTGTTATTGGTTATCCTAAACAATTAGCCTGAAATAGATTCACAATTTTGTTACGTTGGATCGGATGTTTGCAAATAACTGAATTTGAGAAATGATCTTTCTGCACGAGAAGGAACCTTTTCAGCATATGGAACACAATGTTGTACTTGGCCAAAAAACAAAACCTAAGTGTTTTTAAAGAAATGCAATCACTGGGGCAGTAGGGGTGGTTTGAATCCCTGGAGGTCTCATGGCAATTTTTCTTATAATTTATCTTTTGAGTTTATTTTAGGTTCAGGTTTGATTTAACCAGCTCTGTGTATGTTAAATAGCTTTACTATAGATATTATTATTATTTGTTGTATTTATAAAGCACCAACATATTACACAGCGCTGCACAATAGATAAATGGGTTAACATACAAGGAAGGATATACAAGGAGCTCACAACAAAACAAGATCATGCAAATGTCTTGATAAAGGTAGTTCAATGTCTATGATATAAATAAAGTATGTTCTAGTCCACAAGAGGGGTGACAGACAGTGGGATTTCGTAATCAAGTTAGAAACACTAAGGGGAGGGCCCTGCCAGAGGCTTACAGTCTAAAGGATTGTAAGGAAATCCTAACCTGTGCTTTGCTTTCCCGACACTAGGACTTCCCTGGCTTTAATGTAAACCCATGGTGGTCCAGGAAACAGGAAATGAGGGGTGAGAAATGTCTGATGTAACTTTCAACACTTTTCTACTGTACAAAAATAAATAAATAATTTAAAAAGTTTAACCCCTTCGGGACAGTATTTTACATGCGGGGGGGAGGGGGGGCGCATTTGGGGGACTCAGGCAGCCGAATCCCTAATGTGGGCAATTAGCTTTGGTCCCCCCTGGGTGGCCAGGTGGCCCCCGTATTGATGGCAGCCTTTACTCACCTCCCAGGCTCCAGCGATGAGCTGCTGTTGACCCCTCCGCTCTCGCTGGCTTCCCGGCTCGAACTGACGCTAAGTCCCGGGTCGCGGCTTGATGACGTCATCAAGACGGGAACCAGCACTCAGCATCAATACAGCAGGGATGCCGGCAAGAGTAGAGGGGAGCGCCGATCGTAGGGGGACTGGCAGGAAGGCGAGTGGATGCTCTTCCTTCCCCCCTACCGCCGCAGCTCTGTAAGTGATCTCTATGATCCACCAGCGATCATAGTAACCACGTGATCAGCAGCCATACACGATGGCTGCTGATCACTGAGGGGAGATGTCAGCTGTCATATGACAGCTTAATCTCCCCCCTCCGGTGCGCACGATCGCGTTGGTATGGTTCTTTAGCGCAGACGTTGAATCAACGTCCAGTCAGGGCGGCAGCACCACCTACTGGACGTAGATTCAACCTACGTCGGTACCCAAAAAGCTTAAAGAGAAACTGTGACCGAGAATTTAACTTCATCCCAATCAGTAGCTGAAACCCCCTTTTACGTGAGAAATCTATGCCTTTTCACAAACGGATCATCAGGGGGCTCTGTATGGCTGGTCCCCCTCCCACAGGAAACTGTGAGGACCATGGTACTGGCAGTTTCCTGTCTGTGAAACTCATTGCATTGTGGGAAATAGCTGTTTACAGCTGTTTCCAACTAACAAAAAAGCAAGCGGCAGCAGCTTCCAGTGACATCACCTGCCAGCAGTAAGAATGTCACCGTGTGATAAATGTCAGAATGTAAATCAGGGAGAGAAAAGATTTTACAATGGACAAACTGACTAAATCATTCATACATAATTATTGTAAACATGAAGCACTTTTAAGTCTGTTTAAGTCTCTGTCCTTGCTCCATTTCCATTCTACTGGTTAGCAGCATTAAAAAGAATAAGGAGGTTCTCATACTTTTCTACATTAGCCAAAGATGTTTTTGTTTTTTTTCCGGAGTTGAACTTTAAACTTAGGGAGATGATGAAATGAAAGATGCACCTTTTTACCGAAATTTCCCAATACAAATGCTAAAGAAGACAGAGGGCTCATGATATTAGTAGTAAATATAATTAATAGTGTTTTATATTGCACCAATATATTCCATGGCACTATACAGATAAATCTGTTTCAAAGATTGGTTACATAGACAAATAACTGCATCACAACTCACAATTTTCTGTTGAACTTGTACAGGCGGGGCAGTCACGTGCATCAGGCGGTATCATGCGTCAGGCAACATCCTGCCCACCCCGCTCCCTCACTGGCTGCCGCTAGTTTACCTTCTTGAAACAAGCATCGTCCGCCTCCTGCAGCAAGACCATCTCACCGGGCCCCCCTCTCCAGTCTCCTCAGTCGCTTGCTTCCTCTAAGACTTATATATGCAGTGACCCGCATCGCCGCAGTGTAGAAAGGAGAGCACTCCCCATAGCAGAGCATATACCGAAAGTTTTATTTACGATTTCTATGGGAGCTGCTCTCCTTCCTTCACTGTGGCACTGCGGTGGACCCGGCGAAACGGTCCTGCTGCAGGAGGCGGCTGCTGCTTGTTGCAGGAAGGTAAATTAGCAGTGGCTGGGGAGGGAGGGAGGCAGGCTGGCTATACTGAGGGAACCTACTGAGGGAACCTACCTGGCTAGCCTATACTGGAGGCACCTACCTGGCTAACCTATACTGAGGGAACCTACCTGGCTAACCTATACTGGAGAAACCCACCTGGCTAACCTATACTGAGGCATCTATACTTGGCTTTCTATACAGGGGGCACCTATACCTGGCTATCTACCTATACTGAGGGTATTTTTTTTTGCACCACAGCTATAACGTGATCATCAATGGCAGTTTGGTCAATGAGATGCAAATAATGCTGATCTGAGGCAGGATTAAGCAAATTTTATATGCAAAGGTATGCAGCTTGAAAATGAACCGATCTGACCACACTCAGGGCCCGTTTCCACTATCACGATTCCGCATGCAAGGTCCGCATGCGGATTCGCACAGGCAATACAAGTGGATGGGCCGGTTTCCACTTGTCAGTTTTGCTGTGTGTTTTTCCGTGCAGGATTTTTCTGCATGGCAGAGCCTTCAGAATTCGCTTGCATGTGGAATGCAGGAAAATCGCACGCAATGTATTGAATAGGGAAATCGCATGCGTTTTCCCCATGCGTTTTTTGCCACGATTTCGCATGTGATTTTGCATAGGTACCCATGTTAATTCACACAGGCAGTGACATGGTTAAAATCGCATTACCCTAACCTATGCGAAATCGCATGCGAAATCGCGGCAAAAAACAAATGCGGAATCGCACCCGCACGCGATTTCGCCTGCGGTGGTTCTCCGCGATTCCGCAACGCACTAGTGGAAACGAGCCCTCAAGGTGCCCACTAATGATCCAATCTTTGTTGTCCAATCTTACCATTTCTATGTTATTTCTTGTAAGGGTTTGCTTAAAGTATCCTTTTAACATATTCCTTTAGTTTACTCTTCTTCTACATAGGTTTGGTAAGATTGGACAAAAAAAAGATTGGCTCATTAGTGTCCACCATAAGGTTTGGTATAATTTGATTGGTCCATTTTCAAGCTACATGCATTTGCATATGAAATGTGCATGACCCTGCATCAACTAAAAAGTATTTGCATCCCATTGACCACCCATAATCCCAGTACTCGCTTCATTTACTTTTTTTCTTTTCTTTTGGGAGTGGCCTCAGCAGTGGGAGGGTACGGCACATGCTCACTAGAGCTGGACAACTCACCAGACTGCATAGAGAGATTTTAATCTGAAATATCTCATCCAGAACCAAATCTTCGTAAATGCAGGCGGATAAATGCCTCACCCACCTGGGAGAAATAACTTATGGACTCTTCTACTACATAGACAAACAAATATGACAGCGCTCACAGGCTGCAACTGGCTTATAAACCATCAAGGGTGGTGTACAGACCCCCAGGGGCTAAATACATGCCTTGAATCCAAATCAGATGCAAAATTATGCAACATTAAGTGCAAATTTATGTGCTAGTCCCTAATCTAAAATTTGAATGCAGATTGGATGCAGGCTACCACAAGTATACTTAGAACATTTTACATATAGAAGAGGGTGTAGGCAGTGCTTCCAAATACAGAAGGCTGCACCTGCATCCAATCTGCATTCACATTTTAGATTAGGGATTAGCACATAAATTTGCACTTAATTTTGCATAATTTTGCATCTGATTTGGATTCAAGGCGTGTATTTAGCCCCTGGGGGTCTGTACACGCCCCTTGATGGTTTATAAGCCAGGTGTAGCCTGTGAGCGCTGTCATTTTTGTTTGTCTGTCTTGAAGAGATGTGTATACCATTGTATGATAAGTCGCACCAGGTAAGTTATGCTTTTAATGTCAGGTTAGTGGTAGGTCTTCCCCGAGGGGGCACTTCACCGCCGTGGGGAATTCTAGCAGGAAATGATTTGTGCACACATTATTTATTGAAGCTAACGCCCTCCATTGCTGTACCTGTTTGAATGCATGTTGTGTAATATAGTTCATTGGAACTCTGCACTTCTCTGCAGCTTAATCAACTCAGGTGCAGCCTTCTGTATTTGGAAGCTCTGCCTACACCCTTTTCTCTATGTAAAATCTTCTACTACATAGATTTGGTAAAATTGGACAAAAAATTGGATCATTCAGTGATGAGCAGAAACTATGCCAGTGCGAATTAACGCATCGTAGTTCGTAGGTTACGTTTCAAAACTACGCTTACAAATTTACGCGTAGCGAAGTACCGCTACGCATAGCTTACGCCCACTATGCGTAGTTAACTAACATGTGTATTGCGTAGTGTACTATGAATGCGTTACTTGCGTCAATTTTTCCGCGTGCGATTGTATGCTTACAAATTTACGCATTGGAAAGGGTAATGTACGCATAGCAGAGTTACCAGTATATTATAGAGGGAATTAATGCGTACATTTTTCTGCATACGGGCATAATCATCCGCATACACTATGCTTCGCACTACGCGTAATTGCGTATTATAACGCGTAGCCTACGAAATGCATACAAAGCAAATATTTGATTTTGAAGCCGTAGTTTGGCGAAGCGTAATTACGTAAAACTATGCATATTTCCAGCGTAGCGAAGTTGGCTGACTACGATCATCCCTGGGATCATTAGTGGCTACTATAAAGTGAAATTTGATTGGTCCATTTTTAAGCTGCATATATTTACATAAAAAATATGCATAACCTTGCATCAACTTTTAAATGATTTGCATACCATTAACCACCCATTGTGACAGCACTGGCTTGAGCTATATTTTTACCTTCTTCCCTTCTGGGTGTGGCCTCAGCAGTGGATGGGTTCCAGCACATTTGGACTAGAACTAGTCATCTCATTATAACAACAACAACACATTTGTAAATGTCTTTTCTCTTGTAGGACCCAAAGTGCATAAGCGTGCCTCAGATCAGTACATAGTAATGTGTACAGGGGAAAAAGTTATGTAATCATCAATTCCAGGCTAAACAGGTGGCTTTTCAGTTTTGATTTAAATGTGTCCAGGGATGGAGCTGTCTAGATTAAGCTTGGCATTCCACAGGGTAGGGGCAGCATGACAGAAAGCTCTGGCTCCAAAGGTTTTTAAAAAGAATCTGTACTCTATAAAATTTTTACAATAAAAAGCACACCATTCTATTCATTATGTTCTCCTGGGCCCCTCTGTGCTGTTTCTGCCACTCCCTGCTGCAGTCCTGGCTTGTAATTGCCAGTTTTAGGCAGTGTTTGCAAACAAAAGACATGGCTGCTTACCCGCATGTGATAGGCTGAGAGTAGCTCATTCTGTGAGTCATACAGAGCTTGGAGTCGGCCTGGAGAGGGTGTGTATAGTTTCTATCCTATCACAAGCAGACCTGCACATTCCAGCCTGAGTGCCTGAGCCCGACAGTGCCGACAGAGGAAAGAAGATTAGATTATATAACAGAGATAATGCAGACACTGTGCAACTAGGAAAGGCTGCAGTAAGCCAGAGCACATTAGAACAGGTATAAGAACTTATAGGATAGAAGAAATAAGGCTGAAAATTTTGTTACAGAGTCTCTTTAATTGAACTCTGGGGGTGGTCAAGTTATTTGATCCTTTTGATCTAAAGTTGTGGGAGGTGTGACCCAGTTGCATAGAGTGATTTTAATCTGAAATTTCTCCTCAAGAACCAAATCTTCTAAAATGCAGGTGGATAGAAGCCCTGCCCACCAGGCTCCACCCACCTGGGAGAAATTACTTATGGACAGACATCAAAGTAGTTAAAGTCGTTAAAAATACCGGCTATTAAAACTATTTTTCTCTACTCAGTGTATTGCTATATGCACATATTTTTTCTCTTTTTTAATAATGTTGAAAAATGCAGCCAGACGGGCCGCATTAATACCGTGCCGTGTGAAAATTCTCGCCACAGGCGCCGCGCATTTAGCTTCCTTATTTCTGAAGTGTCAGTAGATCAAGTGAGATGCAAATTGTACTTGACATAAAAGATGTGTTACCTTGTAATGTGCAATAAAAATGCAATGGCCGGCGACAGATGTAAATCACAGAAATAAGTTTTTCAAATAAGTAGATGGGCGAGAGGAGGAATCGCTCCGATATAATGCCATTCAGCTTCATAGTGATGAACCCTTTATGGGGAGAAGAGGAAAAAAAAGTGTAATAAAAACAGCTCATTCAAATTCCATATAAATAACAGCAAACAGATCGAGAGGAGTTTTACGGTTCCGCTGTTTTATGTGTCACTGCCTTCATTCACATTTGGCATTTTTATTATATTAAGAGACATTCTTTTTTCTTTTCAGGTAGGGATCTTAAAAATATACACCTGGTTTTCACGACTGTAAAATAATGCCCTTTAAAATAAATATCAGGGTGGGCGGCGTATAAAGCCGGTCTCGGGAGGTGGCTGCGGGGTTAACGCAATCGACAGAGATACGTATTTGGTTCAGCAGTGTCTGTCTGTTTGCTATTTATACAGTGCTACGCAGCTGGCGGTCCCTGGACTGCTTACATTTTTACCAGCAGTGCTGTTAGCAGTGATAACTAGTGGGAGGTTTAAATTTGCAGCTAATAGAGTGGTAACCGCTGCAGAGTATGAGGATTGGTATAACATCTTCAGCAGGGCTGGATTTCTGGAAAGGCCACACAGGCCAAGGCCTTGAGCGGCTGCATCCCATAAGGGCACCTGAACATTAAAGTGGGGTTGCTACATACGAAAGAGGAGGCTGACAGTCGGGAGCAACACATGAAAAAGGGAAACTGATGCCCAAGGGAGCGGTTCCTAAAAGAGAGCGTGTGCTGTACATGGATGATATACTGAACACTGAGTGGGAGGGGCATTGCTCCACATGAACACGGAGCTACAACTAACTCGGCCTAGGGGCACAAAAAGTATAAATCCGGCCTTGCTCCTCAATCCTGGGGTGTGCTGACTCTGCAATGCTTGTTTTCAGTATTCCAGTGCTTATTCCCCTCCCTAACCACCAAGATTGACTAGTACTAACTGACCAACTTGAAAGACCAACTTGAAAGTAAATCTGCTCCCCAAAGCCAGTCATACACAATACAACTGCACCGCTATCTGCGCTGTCATCCACCCTCGATTATGATTAAAATTACAAAGCACCTACATTGTGGTTCTGTATTTTAATTGTGATTTGGTGTAAGAAAGGATGACTCACTTCACCATATGGATGGCTAAAAGTCTAAACTGTATTGCAATATCTGTGGACAATCAACACAAAAAGCTCGCGCATATCGAAACAGACATGCCTCCTTACTCATAGCTATGACCGAGCCTTTTCTGCTTCGATACACGTGAGCTTTTTTTAACCATTTCAGGACCACAGTGTTAAACCCCCATAAAGACCAGGCCATTTTTCTGTTAATAGGCCACTGCAGCTTTAAGGCCAAGCTGCAGGGCCGCACAACAGAGCACACAAGTGATCCCCCCCCCTTTTCTCCCCACCAACAGAGCTCTCTGTTGGTGGGGTCTGCTTGTGTCACACGGCTGTCCCCAGATCACAGCGCTGTACTAACTGAAAAGACGCCGGTTTCGCAGTCTAACAGTCTCCCGAGCGGCGATCACCACTCGGAGACTGAAGGCGGGGTGGAGCTCCGCCTCCCAAGCAGGAGATGCACGCAAAGTCTGCGCATGATCTCGTGCAGTAGCCGGCTTCAGGACTTGACGCCAATTGGCATTAGGCGGTCCTGAATCGAACATCAATTACATGAGATAAGAAGTTTAGATTTACTCTTTACGGCGCTTGTACTAACAATCCTTGGCAAAGGTAAAATAGTTTAATAACAGCAGCAACAAAAGCAGGAAATATGTCCCGACGCAGAACCAAACAAAAAAAAAACCTCCTAAGAACCCACCACCCCCATGCACATGTCTCCCACCTCCATGCCCACCACTTTCATTATGTTTAAAAAAAAAAACGTGCAACCTTGAGCTCCTTATGCCCTTCCAGGTTTAATCTTACCATCTGGAGAATATTATCTAAGATTTCCCTCATTAGAGAGAATGGATCTGGAGAAATCCAATGCATCAGAACAGCCTTCTGTGTGGCTAGGAGCAAACAAAAAATAAATTCAAACTTGGAGATCTAAGGGAAGTGGTTTCTAGTGTCCCAGTGCTATGGAATAAACAGGTGTGAACTTTTTGTGCTGATTGTCCAAAGATGTTGCAATAAAGTTTGGACTCTTATCCATCCAGCCAAGTGTGCTCATCCTTTCCTACACCAGCTTCCATGGCTTATTGTCAGATTCCCTGCTCCCGGCTGGGTGACAACCTGAGTGGTGCGGTTGTTAGCGGCCCCTTCTCCCTTTCCCAATTTTAATTGTGATGTTGGTTGTAACGTCAATCAAAACACCAAAAACCACTGCAGTTTTTGCCTAATTAAATGTTTTTATCTAATCAAATGTCTAATTGGGCAAAAAAAAAGAAAATTGTGTAGTATATGGCCAACTTAAGATTGTTGATAAAGACAGCCATAAATAAGCTATCAAAAATGTAATTATGGTTAAATAACAGCTGGAGGGCTGTCACAGAGGCGAGAGTAGTTATAAAGAAGAATGATGGATGTATTAAACAAACACAGGTCAATACTTACTTGTTTTGTTTTTTTGTTTTTTGGGTTTTTTTTTGTGTTCAATTAAGTTATTTTGATATTTTAAATTCAAAAATGTTTCATTCTTGTACAGTTCTAAAATTCCCTTTCAGGTTTCTGGATTAAATGTCCTGGTTGAAAAGAATGAGGCCACACGAGCATGCAGTTATCGGAGGTGGGCAAAATTGGCAAAATTCGATTCCCTTCCGGTTTCCAGACCAATTTTCAAAGTTTGTGGCACAGAATTTCTGACTTAATTGCAAACAAACGATCATTAGCAATTTTTTTTACAAGACCCTGTTATTTTTGTGAAAATTGATTTCAATAAAAAAGTTAAAAAAAAAACCTCCTTTTTAAACCTAGAACTACTTTGGTCATCAGGATTAGAGGGATCCCAGCAGTCATCTTAATGATGTGTATGCCCTTGTTGAAGCTTTTTATAACTGATAAACTGTGCAGCAAGTGTAAACAGTCCGGTATGCATATGCCAGGTATTCCTTGAATACATATATCCACCTATCACATCAAGACTCGTCAGGCTTTAGGTCTGGAAAATCTCCTATCCATACCTAATGAGCGTGACTTGGCCGCACCCTCTCCCACCTGTCATTAACTCACTGAGATCTTCTCATTGGCTGACTTTACTACTTGCAGCCCTGTTTCAACCTATCAATAGTCTAAAAATATCTCAGAAGGTTAGGCTACATACCAATAGACAACAATATATAAATATAGGAAGTATTTCTGACACTAGGATAATTTACATAGGAGTGGGAATCCTGAAAAATGTTCTACTTTACTAGAGTGCCTCACCCTCTTTAATGTATGTGTTTAAAGCAAGAGGTTAGAAGAAGTTAACCAGTATTTTAGGCTCCTTCCTTGGTTTAGATAGAAGATGTTACCATTATTGCTTGTATCAACTCAACATTGTTATACACCCCCTACATATAAGATATCATAATATTGTTAAATGTATAATATTTGTTTATTCAACCACCTGACCTAAGTTATCTGTTATGCTTTGTTTTTAATACATTGATAACTTTCATCATTCCTTGTAGAGAAGATGTGGAGGACTGATGTTCCTGCTGTTTCTGTCTTTTTTTTTTTAACCAAAATTGGTAATTGTATGCTACTTAGGTTATCTATAATTTGGTTTGACATTTGATAGAGGGTTTTGTGCACTGTCTTTTGTTTTCTATAGCAGGCCTTAGTATTTTCAGAAAACACTTGCAGTATGCGCAGGATTTGCAATCCTAACATTCTTATGATGCAGAAATGCAATCCTAGAATGTCCTACCCATTGCGAACAATTTTTGCTATTAATGCCACCAGTCCTGTTCCCCTGATAATAATAGCTAAATATCATATACTCGATATATCTTTTATATTGTTTAACAAGGACATTTTAAAGATGCAGCTATAGTTTCTTTAAGTTCTTTTATCCTAGAAGAAGTGTATGATCATTTCTTGTGTTATTTCTTAATTTGCTAGCAGTTACTGTAAAAGTTATTTTATATGATCTTTTTGTCTTTGGAGTGAAATGTGATCCATAAAACCCTTGTCCTTGCTACTTGGGTCTTATACAGAATGTGGGGGTCCTGTACTGACCCCTCGTTTGCATCTAAAAAAAAAATCACTTCTTTTTGATCTAGTGGAAATAGTTTGGGTTATTTAAAATGATTCCTTGAGGCACCATAGAAGGAATACGTTTGGGATTACCATCATTAATAGTTATGGAGACTGATGTATGATCTGCTCATGTTATACATCTTACTTTTGATGTTTCTACCCTTTGAAGGTAAATTTCATCCACAAGTCAAAAAAGAAATCAATACATAAGTTAAAAGTATGATTGTGTGAATAAAAGGAAAGGTTTCTTTTTGAGCCATGTTGGCTTCTTCATGGGTCGAATAATACCTCCCTGTAGACAAAATTGTTGTAACGTGCGTAGACTTCTCTTTGATGGGTTAGAACAAGTGTCCTGAATTTTATCTGTGATAGTTTTGCAGTCTCCTCCTATGATTACTGCTCCTTACATTTGAGAAACTTTGTTAATGGATGTCTTGAGTTGGCAACACTTATGTTCACTAAAGTCATCACAGTACTATTGATGGAGCAAACTATAACCCAATACTTTCATATCCAATATCCAATATCTGGATGGCAACTGTGTCTTTTGGTGCAAAGCTCTGAAGTGACTTTTGAACCCACATTTATTATAGTATTAAAATCATTCTTCAGTCACAGCTGTGTTAGGACATGTCAGTTTACCAGCTGAACACAAGTCGGCACTGGTTGCGCACATGTTGCACTGTCTGTTTACCTTCCTCATGTCGTAAGTCAATTCAATGTAATCCATTTCCACGCCCGCTGAGGGTGGGTTAAAAGCAGTACATTCTATTTTTTTTTAAAGGTTGATTACCAATGGAAGCAGCTTGGTGAGGGAGGAAGGGGCTGGCACAATTTAATACTTACTCCATAAACAGTCAGATATAAGTATAGATTTCATTTTGGTGTTTTTTTTTCTGTTAAAGGACACCTGAAGTGTGATGGATATTGAGGATCCTAATCTGCTAATTATGACTACACAAAATTTTTTGCAGTTATGGCCATATGTTACAATTAGTAAATTCAATTGAATTTGTATGATCCATTCGTAATTTCACATAATTTTTGCATAATTTTGTACCGATTTTAGTGATTAACAGCAAAGCCCCCATACATGCCATCATTACCAAAATTACCACGTATGTTAAGGAGATTAGTGGGAAAAAAAGTGTAAAAAAAAATGCAAACTCAGAACTCAGAAAAATGACAGTTTAAAAACCATGTTTACTTTGAAGTTTTAAAATGTATTTTCTCAAACACTGAAAGGTCTTTTTGATTTTATTTTTTTGACTTGTTCTTACTATTCTCCTTGAAGTGAACCTTAATCCTGGTACATAAAAAAAGTTTAACTTACCCGGAGCTTCCCCAAGCCCCCTGCAGCCGTCCTGTGCCCTCGCAGCTCCTTGTGTGTCCTCTGGTCCCCGCCAGTGGTGCTCAGCAGAGCTCGAATATTCGAGTAGCTCGAATATTCGAGCTCTTTTTCAGCTATTCGAGCTCGGTATTCGAGCTCCGAATAGCTGCAGCTATTCGAATGGGCTATTCGCGTACACTCGAATAGCCCATTCACTATTCGAGCTATTCGAGCAAACGGCGCTATTCGAGCTCGGTACCGAGCTCGAATAGCGTCATAGCCCAGATTGATGTCCTTAGAGCCAATCAGAGGGCTCCCAGGCCCTCTGACGGCAGCCAATCACAGAGGGGGACCCTGGCCAGCCCCTACCCTATAAATAGCGGCCGCCATGTTACGTTTCTCCGTCCTTGCCTGAGACTTGCATAGAGAGAGAGTTGCTCCTTTGTGCTTTGGCTTAGCAAGAGCTTTATTGTGGTCATTTACCTAGCGTTTTTGCTCACATACACCTCCTATACACACCTATATTGTTGTTAGTTAGTTAGACATTGTATTTTAGTTAGTAGCTTTTGTGTTACATAGAGACAGGCCAGCTGCTGCAGGCTTACAGCTTTAGGCCTCAGGGCCTGCCTGTGTGGGCAGCTGTCCTCCTGTCCTCTGTTTATTTCTCTCTATTCTATACCAGTATTTCTGCTGTCCTTTACTACTGATTGTATTAGTATTGTAGTTATATACTGTAACTGTACTAGGACACTCACTGTCACTGTTCATAGGCTACTAGCTGCTCCTGCGTGTGTGCACTCACTGTCTGTGTACACACTACACACACTCTATTTCCAAGTTCTGATAACTGATTGATTATTGTAATTGAATATTGTAATTAGTTAGTTGTACTCACTGTTACTACTTACTGTACTAGGAGTCTCGGACACTCAGTCACTGTTCATAGGCTACTAGCTCCTGCGTGTGTGCACTCACTGTCTGTGTACACACTACACACACTCTATTTCCTTCTGATAACTGATTGATTATTGTAATTAGTTAGTTGTACTTACTGTTACTACTTACTGTACTAGGAGTCTAGGACACTCAGTCACTGTTCATAGGCTACTAGCTCCTGCGTGTGTGCACTCACTGTCTGTGTAAACACTACACACACTCTATTTCCTTCTGATAACTGATTGATTATTGTAATTAGTTAGTTGTACTCACTGTTACTACTTACTGTACTAGGAGTCTCGGACACTCAGTCACTGTTCATAGGCTACTAGCTCCTGCGTGTGTGCACTCACTGTCTGTGTACACACTACACACACTCTATTTCCTTCTGATAACTGATTGATTATTGTAATTAGTTAGTTGTACTTACTGTTACTACTTACTGTACTAGGAGTCTAGGACACTCAGTCACTGTTCATAGGCTACTAGCTCCTGCGTGTGTGCACTCACTGTCTGTGTACACACTACACACACTCTATTTCCTTCTGATAACTGATTGATTATTGTAATTAGTTAGTTGTACTTACTGTTACTACTTACTGTACTAGGAGTCTAGGACACTCAGTCACTGTTCATAGGCTACTAGCTCCTGCGTGTGTGCACTCACTGTCTGTGTACACACTACACACACTCTATTTCCTTCTGATAACTGATTGATTATTGTAATTAGTTAGTTGTACTTACTGTTACTACTTACTGTACTAGGAGTCTAGGACACTCAGTCACTGTTCATAGGCTACTAGCTCCTGCGTGTGTGCACTCACTGTCTGTGTACACACTACACACACTCTATTTCCTTCTGATAACTGATTGATTATTGTAATTAGTTAGTTGTACTTACTGTTACTACTTACTGTACTAGGAGTCTAGGACACTCAGTCACTGTTCATAGGCTACTAGCTCCTGCGTGTGTGCACTCACTGTCTGTGTACACACTACACACACTCTATTTCCTTCTGATAACTGATTGATTATTGTAATTAGTTAGTTGTACTTACTGTTACTACTTACTGTACTAGGAGTCTAGGACACTCAGTCACTGTTCATAGGCTACTAGCTCCTGCGTGTGTGCACTCACTGTCTGTGTACACACTACACACACTCTATTTCCTTCTGATAACTGATTGATTATTGTAATTAGTTAGTTGTACTTACTGTTACTACTTACTGTACTAGGAGTCTAGGACACTCAGTCACTGTTCATAGGCTACTAGCTCCTGCGTGTGTGCACTCACTGTCTGTGTACACACTACACACACTCTATTTCCTTCTGATAACTGATTGATTATTGTAATTAGTTAGTTGTACTTACTGTTACTACTTACTGTACTAGGAGTCTAGGACACTCAGTCACTGTTCATAGGCTACTAGCTCCTGCGTGTGTGCACTCACTGTCTGTGTACACACTACACACACTCTATTTCCTTCTGATAACTGATTGATTATTGTAATTAGTTAGTTGTACTTACTGACTGTTACTGCTTACTTACTTACTGTACTAGGGACACTCACTCAGTCACTGTTCATAGGCTAGCTCCTGCGCGTGTTTGCGCGTGCGTGCACTCACTGTCTGTAGTGTACACACACTAAATTTACTTGTGATTACTACTGATTATTGTAAGTTGTAACTGCTAGTTGTACTTCCTGACTGTTACTACTTACTTACTGTACTAGGGACACTCACTCAGTCACCTCACCCACCAACCCACTCCATTAAAGTACCCCACTTTTCACCCGCCCTTTTAAAAAACTTTTGTCTATACGCCCAAAACATCGAAGATGTCTGGAAGTGGCAGCCAGCGCGGTTTGGGCAAGGGGAAGGGCAGCAAGGGAATCAGGAGGAGAGGGAGCAGCATTGTGGCAAGCCGCGGGCGCGGGCGCGCCACCATGCACAGTTCCGCAGCAGCAGCAGCAGCGTCAGTGGCTAACATTCCTCCCATAGCCACTGGCCGTGGACGCCTTGGGCGCCGCCCAGCAGGAGCATCTGCAACTCACGCTGCAGAGACACAGCAGCAGCAGCGTGTAGCACCTGCTCCGATTTTCCTCCAGCCGGGTCGGAAACGTCCCATTGAGGAAAAGCATGCAGACACTGTGGTGCAACTCATGACGGAGGATGAGCAGCCCGCCATCAGCTCTGCATCTGAGGCCTCCACCCTCACCACCACCACCACCACCCCTGTTCGCAGCAGCCGCCCAGCAGGGTCTGGGGAGGAGGCCAGTTCACCGTCACTCGCCGACCTGTCATTCAGCAGTCTTTTGACCCCAGGCATCATGAGTAAATTGTCTGCTGTTGTTGGCGATCTTGAGGAGGAGATGCTGATGGGCACTTTGGGGGATGAGGGATTGGACAGCAAGACTGTGGCGACAGTCAAGCAGCCCATCCATGCATCAGGAGAGGAGTTTGGGGGGTCCTCATCCCAGCAGGACATGTTTCAGGAGGGGGAGGATGTTGATGACCCGGTGACAGACAGAGACTGGGTGCCACCACCTCCAGGGGATGTCGTCCTCAGCAGCTCTGAGGAGGAGGAGGAGGATGCTCTTGTGGGCCTTGCAAGGAGGCGCATCATTGCAAGCATTGGCAGCAGCAGTAGGCAGGTCCCACAGCCTGCTGGTGTCTCAGGCTCAGCAGCAGCAGCAGCAGCATCTGCCAGTACCACCACCAGCCGCACCCAAGCCCCCCAAGCCCCCCCCAAACCACCACAGGGAGACAGGCAGCAGCGCTTCCATGCCGTAGGGGGATGTTTCTGTCACCAATCTGGCGCTTTTTCACCATGCCCACAGTGTACAGCAAGTACGCCACTTGCAACCACTGTCAGCGGAAGTTGAGCAGAGGTGCAGACCCCTTAAAGTTCTGCACCAGCTCGCTCATCAACCACCTTGCTGCGAAACATTTCCACCAGCATCAGGAGTTCCAGAGGCTGAAGGCATCTGGTGCTGGCAGTGGCACCACACCCATCACTGCACAGCCTTCAGCAGCAGCAGCAACAGCAGCCACCCGCCCTCCTGCTCCTCCAGCAGCACCAGCAGGAGTGCGGAAACGCACTGCTCCTCCCCCCTCTGCAACTCCTGCCGCCGACACTGAGGCCTGTTCTGGCAGCCAGTCCTCAGTGGCCTCCTCCGCTGTGTCTGCTGATTCCCGTGCCAGCAAAAGGCCACGCCAGAGCCTTTTGAGCGAGTCCTTCCAGGGGGTGGTTAGGGCTCTGCCTCCCAGCAGCCGTCGCGTGCGGCAGCTGAACGGCTTGCTGGCACGGGCCATGTGCTCCCAACTCCTGCCGTACACGCTCGTGCAGGAGGGGAGCGACATTCGTGCGCTGCTTGCTTGCGCAGCCCCAGACTGGCAGCTCCCCAGCAGACACTTTTTCTCCCGCAAGGCCATTCCTGCACTGCACCGCTTTGTGATGGCCAATGTGGAGCGAGGGCTGGAGCACGCGGTTGGTGAAAGGGTCCACGTCACCATGGACTCCTGGAGCAGCCGCTTCGGGACAGGCCGCTACCTGTCCTTCACTGTCCACTGGGTCAGCTTGGTGGAAGGGGGTGAGGATGGGAGAGCAGCAGCGGGCACAGCAGCAGCAGCAACACAGTGGGTGTTGCCACCCCGCAGGGTCAGGGGAACTGCAGCAGGTTCCTCCGATCCTCTGCCATCCTCCGGCACACCTGGCCAAACCCCCCGCCTCAGCAGCAGCGGGAAGGCCCGCCACTGCCAAGCGCTGCTGCACTTGGTCAGCCTTGGGAAGACCAAGCTGACGGCAACCCATGTGTTGGCCAAACTCCAGGAGCAGGAGAGGATTTGGCTGACCCCCAGAGGCCTCAGAGTCGGAGAGGTGGTGGCCGACAATGGGGCCAATCTGGTTGCCGCAATAGACAGGGGAAACCTGACCCACATCCCCTGTCTTGCCCACGTGCTGAACCTGGTGGTGCAGAAGTTCTTGCGCACCTACCAGGGGATGGGCGAACTGCTGGAAACGGCAAGGAACGTTGTGCGTCACTTCCGGCGCTCGGCTGCAGCCTGTGCGAGCCTGGAAGACGTGCAAAAGGAGCTGGATCTGCCACGCCATCGGCTGATCCTTGACGTTCCGACTCGCTGGAACTCCACCCTGGCGATGTTGGAGCGTCTGGTTGAACAGAAGCTCGCTGTCAAACAGTACCTTGCCCTGGCCACTGTTTCCGCCGCTCAGAGAAGGGACAAGACCAGCAACATCCCGTCCATCGTCCCCGATGATGACTGGAGGCACATGCAGCAGGTGTGCTTAGTGCTGGCTCCCTTTCTGCAGGCCACTAACATGGTGAGCAGGGACCATGCTATGGTCTGCGAGTGGGTGCCCCTGGTTTGTCTGCTGAACAGGGCCCTCGATGCTTTGCTGGAACAGGGAGCGGCAGCCTTGGACCAGCAGGAGCGGCAAGCAGCTGCACAGTCCACCTCTGAGGGGGAGGAGGAGGAGGACTTGGTGGAGGTCCCTGACCTTGCTGCTGATGAGGGGGATCAGCACAGTGCAGCTGAGTTGGTGCGGGGGTGGAGAGAGGATGAGGCTGACGAGGCAGAGGAGGAGGATGAGGACAGCAACACTGCCGTCGATGTGCCAGCAGACGTGGCCCGCCTCTTCCCAATGGCAGCGCACATGCTGACGTGCCTGCGCAGAGACCCCAGGGTGATCCAGATGAAGCAGAGGGAGGACATCTGGATCAGCATGATGTTGGACCCACGCCTCAAGGGGAAGTTGAGCCAGTTCCTGCCGCCTGCAGGAGGAGACCCAGCGCAACAAATAAGGAGCTTGCAGCAGGCCCTTGTTGAGCGCTTGGAGGAAGCCTTCCCCCAGCCTTCCACCCCCACTGTCCAGCAGCCAGCACAGAGGCAGCAGCAGGTGCCTGCATCCAGCAGCAAGCGCCCCACAGACCTGCTGTCTCTCATCCACGAGCTCTACAGGACTGTAGAGGCTCCGGCAGCAGTGACTAGAGAGGAGGTGCATGCAGCAGCATCCTCCACCGGTCACAGCCAGCGCCTGACCCGCATGGTGGCTGACTACATGGGGTCCTACAGCGGGCTTGACAGCGATGCCCCTGTTGGTCCCATGGAGTATTGGGTCAAGCGCCTGGAGATCTGGAGCGAGCTGGCGCAGTACGCCCTGGAAGTGCTGTCCTGCCCCCCTTCCAGCGTGCTGTCCGAGCGCTGCTTCAGTGCAGCTGGTGGTGTGGTCACCGAGAAACGCTCACGTCTGTCTCACAAGTCTGTGGACAGACTGACGTTTCTCAAGATGAACCAGGCGTGGGTGGAAGGCGAGTTCCTGGCCCCTGTTGTCGGCGAGAGGGGGACATGAACTGGCTAAGAACCATCGTTAATGTGCCTTACCACCCTTTACCACCTCCTGGCTCCTGCTCACTAAGCCAGCCTGGTTCACTTTGACTATTACGTCGCCTGCAGCCACACATTTTACACCTACAGTGGGCTGCTGTGTACTGCCCTTCTGCTGTCTGTCTGTGTTTCCCACTGCCAGGGTACACAGATTTACCTTCTGCTGCCACTCTGCCACCAGCTATTACGTCAAACAATAGCTATATATCTGTGTAATTTGTTTTACAAACAAAACCAAAAAACCATAAAAAAAAAAAAAAAAAGGTTTAATTTTTCTGAGGTGCCCGGGTTGAAAACTGTGTTGTCCCAGTTGTGTATTGGACACGATGTGGGCTGCACGACCGCTGTCTGGGACCTCCTGCCTGCTGTGTTTATTTACAGCCCTGGTATCACCGCTAGGTACCAGGGCTATTATGTCACGCTGCCTGCCTGCTGCCACACTCACACTACTCCTCCATTCCTCCTGCTGATGCTGCTGTCTGTCTGTGTTTCCCAACGCCAGGGTACACAGATTTACCTTCTGCTGCCACTCTGCCACCAGCTATTACGTCAAACAATAGCTGCTCACATTACTCCTCCATTCCTCCTGCTGCTGCTGCTGCTGTCTGTCTGTCTGTGTTTCCCAACGCCAGGGTACACAGATTTACCTTCTGCTGCCACTCTGCCACCAGCTATTACGTCAAAAAATAGCTATATCTGTGTAATTGGTTGTAAAACCAAAACTACAAAACCATAAAAAAAAAAAAAAGGTTTAATTTTTCTGAGGTGCCCGGGTTGAAAACTGTGTTGTCCCAGTTGTGTATTGGACACAATGTGGGCTGCACGACCGCTGTCTGGGACCTCCTGCCTGCTGTGTTTATTTACAGCCCTGGTATCACCGCTAGGTACCAGGGCTATTATGTCACGCTGCCTGCCTCATTGACTGCATGCTGCCACACACTCATCCTCCTCCTCCTGCTGCTGAATTTACCTCCTGCTGTCTGTGTGTTTCCACTGCCAGGGAGCACATACAATGGCGCTTCCAACATGCGTGCGCCACCAGCTATTTGTTACGCTCAAAAATAGCTGCATTTCTTTAAAAAAAAAATTTTGAAAAGAGAAATAAGTGAAGAAGAAGACGATATAGAAGAAGATGAAGAAGATGAAGAAGAAGAAGAAGAAGAAGAAGAAGATGAAGATGATGAAGAAGAAGAAGATGAAGAAGAAGATGAAGATGATGAAGAAGAAGAAGATGAAGAAGATGAAGAAGATGAAGATGAAGAAGATGAAGATGATGAAGAAGAAGAAGAAGATGAAGAAGAAGATGAAGAAGATGAAGAAGAAGAAGAAGAAGAAGAAGATGAAGAAGATGAAGATGAAGAAGATGAAGAAGATGAAGAAGAAGAAGAAGATGAAGATGATGAAGAAGAAGAAGATGAAGAAGATGAAGATGATGAAGAAGAAGAAGAAGATGAAGAAGATGAAGAAGATGAAGAAGATGAAGATGATGAAGAAGATGAAGAAGAAGAAGAAGATGAAGAAGTTGAAGATGAAGTAGATGTAGAAGAAGAAGATGAAGAAGATGAAGAAGATGAAGAAGATGAAGAAGAAGATGAAGAAGATGAAGAAGAAGATGAAGAAGAAGATGAAGAAGATGAAGAAAAAGAAGATGAAGAAGATGAAGAAGAAGAAGACAATATAAAAGAAGAAGATATAGAAGAAGATATAGAAGAAGAAGATATAGAAGAAGAAGATATAGAAGAAGAAGAAGAAGATATAGAAGATAAAGAAGAAGAAGAAGAAGTATATACAGTACTGAACAAATTTCTGGACACAACTTCTCTTTTCAACTTTTTTTTTTTAAAGGAACATCCCCACATAATCACTTGCTGTTGTTACTTGGAAAAAAAGAGGTTTCTTGCATCATTCACCCTCAAAACAAGTGTTGGAAGCTATTTAAGGCCATTTCGAATAGTCAGCTCGAATAATGAGCTCGAATACCGACTCGAATAGTGAGCTCGAATTCCGAGGTCGAATCGAATAGTAAAAATTATTCGACTCGAATATTCGACTGATCTCGAATAATTTACTATTCGAATTCGACCTAACTCGAATTTTGAAAAGGGGTATTTGAGCACCACTAGTCCCCGCCGCGGGTTAGTTTCATTTTCGGCCATCTGAAAGCCGGCCCCCGGCCACACTTATTCTTCTTCGCCTTGCCGCCGTCAAGCACATCCTGCACAGGCGCATTACACCTGCGCCTGCGCAGGACCTGCTGGTTGGTGGGAAGGTGAAGAAGAATATGTGTGTCCAGGGGCCGACTCTCAGCTGGCTGAAAATGTAACTAACCCGTGGCGGGGACCGGAGGACACCCAAGGAGCTGCGAGGTCACAGGACGGCTGCAGGGGGCTTGGGGAAGCTCCGGGTAAGTTATTTCTAAGTTACTTGTTTGTGGAGTAAGTTTTAAATTGTACCAGCCCCTCCCTCCCTCACTAAGCTGCTTCTATTGGTGATCAACGGTCATGTGATATCTGTGACAGGATAAGTTAGCCACTGATCTAGTGAAATGTGGCCAATTATGCCATTAACCACTAAATGTGGCACAAAATTACATGACAATTATGTGAAAATGCTAAATGATAGTTGCTGATTACATTTACAACATTAGTTGTAATTTCCCCCCGAAATTTTGCATTATGATTAAGCATCGTAATTGTGAATTACAATGCAAAATTACAATAATGTGATATGCTCACTCTTCACTAGTGAGGCATATGACGGCTACTATATTTCCTTTTAAACAATGCAAATTGCCCGTCTGTCCTGTTGATTCTCTCACTCGAATACCTTAAGCCATAGACCCTGAACCAGCATTCAGATCACACATTTGCCTCAAGTTTGACTGGATTTGTTGATGCATGTTTCAGGTGTGTGATTCAGACACTACTTACAGATCAGCAGGATAGCCAGGCAACTGGTATTGCTAGAGGCTAGGTTCACAGTGGTCAGTTGCCAAATGCACACCGGTGGAGTAGCTAAAGAGCTATGGGCCCCGATGCAAGTTTTACAATGGGCTCCCCCCCCCAAGCACTTTATACATAACAATTTATATGGCGCACCAAAACCTGCCAATGGCAACTACAGTGTCAGAGGTGCAAGAAGGGGACGGGGAACAGCTTGATAATGATTACCACCATTCAAAGTATCTATAAAAGTGATTATTATGAGCACAGGACCAATAGAGAGCTAATACTGTAGTTGAGGGAGGGCCCTTCGGGGCCCCTCTGGCCCAAGGGCCCCGATGCGGTCACAACCTCTGCACCCCCTATTGCTACGCCCCTGAGGCCCACTTTCTAATGTGTGAGAAGAACTACAATGGAGACTGGACATAGATTTGAACACAAAACCTGCATGCAGCGATTGAATAACGCAATCTGTTACAAGGTTGAATTGTGAACAAGCCCATAGAATTGTATGGGCAGGGAGTTGACATGCAGAATTATTCTGCAATGTAACTAAACACTGTCACTAACTAGCCCTAAAAGGAAATAAATATGGAAGCCTCCATTTCCCTGTTTCAACGGGTTCCCTTTAAAGTGACTCTGTAACAAAAATTACAACGTTTTTTCTACCATCCTACAAGTTCCTAAACCTATTCTAATGTGTTCTGGCTTACTGCAGCTCTTTCTACTATAACCATCTCTGTAATAAATCAATGTATCTTTCCCCTGTCAGACTTGTCGGCCTGTGTCTGGAAGGCTGCCAAGTTCTTCAGTGTTGAACTGTTCCTCTATGCACACTCCAGTGTGTGTTTTATTTACATAAGCCAGCAGCTTCTCTGCTATCTTATCAGTGATAGAAGAGAGCTGGATAAAAATCCTCCTCTGGAGGCTGTGAAAGGAGCTGGTCTGTCACATACTGAGGAATTAACGATATAGGCAGAGCTGTCTGCAGGAAGCCTGTAATGTTCAGTGCATGAGAGAAGCTGGGGACAGAAGGTAAACACACACAAGTGATCGCTTGAAATTCAGAAGTAAGGCTGTATACAGCCTGCTTGTGTATGGATGTATTTTCTATGTGTGGACATGCTGTACATCAACCTACTTCCTGTTTTGGTGGCCATTTTGTTTGTTTATAAACAAACTTTTTAAAACTGTTTTTGACTACTTTTAATGTGGAGGGGAGCGGCGAAACTGTGTCAGAGGGGAATAGGAGATGTCCCCTAACACACTGGTATGTTTACTTTTGTGCGATTTTAACAATACAGATTCTCTTTAACAACATAAGGGGCTTGATTCACAAAGCCGTGCAAACTGTTTAGCACGGGTGTGCTAAACAGTTAGCATGTGAAGTAGCATTCGCGGAGTTTTGTGCCCGCAATTTGCCGCGAATCGCGGCACTTTGCACGCGCAAAAGTCCGCGAACACCACTTCACATGCTAACTGTTTAGCACACCCATGCTAAACAGTTTGCACGGCTTTGTGAATCAAGCCCTAGATGTTGTCTTCAGTCACAAATCCATTCAAAATTAAAGCTGTCATTTATCTGTGATACTAAAGGTTTAGTTAGATGCAAAATGCCAAAATAATATTGTTACCTTCTCAAAAAGTGTGATATGTAGATGTTATTTATTGGGATTCGCAGCCCTCATCTTATTACTTATCAACGAAATAAGCTTTTAGATGTTGGCCTAATTATAGCAATCAAAATGATTTGACATAATTGGGCTACATCGATAACTCTTAACTTTCAGCTGGTTCTAGAAAACACTTATTGAAGCAAATAAATTGTGAAGGATGTTGCTGAAACTCACCTAGTAATATATCAAAATTTAGTAGATAGAGTAACATTTTTTTTTCTATGCCCCAATATAGTAAGAGAAGCTTAAAGCGGGATTGTCAGCCATAAAATCAAAGTCTATTTACTCACTGCTTTGTGTTTATTACGCAGTCTAAAACAGTGACGTAGCTAAAGAGCTATGGGCCCTGGTGCAAGTTTTGTATTGGGCCCTCCATAAGCACTCTATACCAGTGCTGCTCGGATACCCCCCAATCTCAGATTCGAATATTCGGCCTTGATTGAAAAAAAAAATGCAAAAATTCCATGATTATTTCTGGATTTGAAACGGACTTACGAATTCGGCTTGACAATTTTGCGAATGAGGCAATCGCGGAATTGGTAACAGAAAAGTGACGGCCGTCGGCCGTGATTGTGGAAAAGCATTTAATCTAATAGCAAAGCCCCCATACATGCTACAATCGCCAAAATTGCATCGATTATAAAGGTGATAACGGGATTCTACTTAAACAAAATTCCAAAAAGAACTTTTAGTTTTTGAGAAAATGGATTTTAAAGTTAAATGAACACTTTAAATGCGGCTATTAATTGGTAATAAGGGATTTTAAACAGTGAAATACACTTTAAGCAATCACAGAAGTGAAGGTGAGTCCCAATGGCACCTGGGGAATTGACACATGTACATGCCTTTTGTTTTGTTGTTGCAGCTGCAGTGCAGGCAGAAAAATTAGGCAGGCATTTACACGCACCAGAAAAATTATTATTGCGGCCGTTGCTTGTAGCGGCCTTAAAAATTCAGGAATCCACCTCGAGTCCTGGACCCTGTTGTTGGTGGCGGAGAAGGCAGTCAAGCGGCCTGCAGGCAGAAATGCTGTGTGGGGACCGACTTAGTCTTGGGGCAAGCAGTCACATGGTGTGCAGGCAGAGAAGCTATGTGTGGGGACTGTCTTCGGGCAGGCCTGACCGTGCTTTGCAGACCAGGCATCCATGGTCAGATGGACCCTTGACCAAACGCTGTGTGCCAGAGATGTCACCACTTGCCTTTCAACATCACGGTACAGTTTGGGTATTGCCTTTTTTGAGAAATAATTGCGGCCTGGTATCTTCCACTGCGGTGTATGGCTTTGCTTTTGTATGCTGCTTTTCCTCAGGTGGTCATCCCATTGCAGTTCGTGCTTTTTTATCATGTGCCTTCGTAAGGTGGTTGTCCCTATGTGGGTCTTGGTCTTTCCATGGCTCAATTTTCAGTGGCAGAGAGTACAGATGGCAATGCTCTCATCTGAGGCAGACACACAAAAACATTTCCACACCGCTGAGCCCTGGGATGATTGCACTTTGGTGATTGCTGCCAACGGAGTGTTAAGTGGGGTTCCAGAATAAGAGCAGGAGGAGGAAGATATGTCACGTTTCCGTGCGGAAGCTGAGGAAGATGAGGTGTTCTGTGTTAATTAGTCAACCACATCCTGACAATATTGGGGGTTGATGGGACGTGCCTTCTTCTGACCACTGTACTTTGGTCGAGGGCCACACAAAATCACGACAGCACGACCTCGAACAGACCTGCCGGGTGACCTGCCTCTGCCTGTTGTTTTGTCCATATTGGGGAGATGAAGTGAAAGGTATGCACTGACTTGACTAATACAATGTACAGTCACACAGATGCAGTGAAAGTTATACACTGACTGCTGGTATAAAAAACAGCGTGCAGTCACACAGATGCAGTGAAAGGTATGCAGTGACTGCTGGTATAACAATGTGCAGTCACACAGGTGCAGTGAAAAGGTTGCAGTGACTGCTTGTATAACAATGTGCAGTCACACAGGTGCAGAGAAAAGTTTGCAGTGACTGCTTGTATAACAATGTGCAGTCATACAGGTGAAGTGAAAATGGAAGCACTGACTGCTGGCTGGTATATAAAACAGAGTGCGGTCACACAGGTGTAGTGAAAAGCATGCAGTGTCTGGTATTCAAATACAACTTGCAGCAGTCACACCAGGCACTGAATGTGCTGGGCCTGGCATAGTATAGCAATTAGCAAGGGTCAAAAAAAAACATCACAAGAACACAAGCTCTCAAAAGAGCTGTTTTGGGGTGCTTTTCAGCAATAAATATCAGCAAGGAGCAAGCCAACAGACCTCCTAACTATCCCTTTCCCTATCTCTCCAATGTCTCTCCTTTCTCTCACTAATACAGCAGCACACAGATATAAGGGAGGGAGGGGCTCCAGGAGGGAGTGCAGTATGATTGGCTGCCATTTGTCTGCTGACTGTGATCTAGAGGGTCAAAGTTTAGCCCAATGATGTAGTATAGGGGGCGGGTCGAACCCGCATAAAGTTTGCAATCCGTAGTGAACGCGAACCTGCGTTGTTCGTGCGAATACGTTTGTCGGTGAACCCGTTCAGGACAACTCTAGAAGGCACAGGATTGTCCAAAAAAGGTTTGCAGAAAACTCCCTACTAGTGAGCAAAGGAAGTATAAACCCAGACAGTGAAGGTACCTACTGAACAATTCAGAAATCGCTTGCGTTTTCCGAATTGCGGGAGTACTGTGATTTTCTTTGTGAGTGATCAACAAAAGGCCCTTGTTGCCTTGTGTATAGCGATCACTATAGGATCGCACCCAAAATGCTGCAGACAACGGATTTGCATTAGCTAGGCAATCGCAACGCTGATGTAGAACCCTCCCCATAGGGTTCCATTGGTGCAGCACAAAAGTGCTGCTAGTGAACTTTAGCCCTAATGCCTAATACACACAATGAGATTTTCTGGCAGCTTTCTTGCCATATCAATTGTTTCTAGCATGTCCGATCTGATTGCCTATTGATTTTCCGATCAGTTTTCCGTTCTATAGAAAACTGAGCGGAAAAATCGTTTGGAAATCAGATCGGATAAGCTGGAAATAATTGATCTGGCATGATATTTGCCAGAAAATCTCATCGTGTGTATTAAGCATAACAGTCCAGGAGCACAATGTCCCTAGCAGCTTGAAGCAGTATTTCTAAATGTCATCTAGAAGCAGGGAGATTGAGTGATGCCAACACACAGTTTTGTGCTTGGAATGAGGTGGGGTTATCACACTGCGGTATATTGTTAGTAACCTTGATTTCTGAGTCACAGAGCTCTGACTTATAAAGACCTCCCACTGTTCTCCAGGTATTCAGCTTCCATCATCTTTTTTTTTTAATGTAATAGCAACCGCTGTAAAACATTTAGTGATTAATTACTATGTCAGTTTGGTGCAGATAACAGCTACAAGATTGGCTCAATCTCAACAAAATTACTAGTTATAACTTTAAAAAAGACACTTATAAGAATTTTAAATTTTCCGTTCCCAATTACCATAAATACACTGGGTTTTTTTTTTGCTTGTTTTTGTTGTTGTTTGTTTTTGTTTTCTTATCTTGTTTTTTTTTTTCAGACTTTCTATTTCATTTTGAGGCCAGCTAACAACTTCCAAAACTAATGGAAAACTCAAACTGCTTTTTTGCAGCCTTGGCAGCAGTACTCTGAGGAGTTCTGTTACCACGGGAATATCTAGAACCTCCGGCCTGGTGCACACCGAGTGTTTTTTTAAGCGATCCACAAACCGATTCCGCCTTGGAAAATGCTTGGCTAATGTATTTCAATGGGATGGTGCACATCAGCGGTTTGAGATTTTTAGCAAACCGCAAACGTGGGTCCTGCAGCACTTTTGCGGTTTGCAGAAGCGTTTCAGCCGCAATGTAAAGTAAAGGAAAAGCCCAAACAGCTCTGGAAAATGCTAGATCAGAGCTGTTTTCCAGGTGTTTTTGTTACAGTACCTGTTCAGTAACAGCTTCACTGTAACAATATTTGTAATCTGCTACACAAAAATGCTCCAAAAAACGCTAGGCATGTGTAGAAAACCGTCTCTAAATATGCCTAGAATCGCTCTGAAATCTGCTCCAAAAACCTCTAGCGTTTTGAGGATCTGCTAGCTGTTTAGCTGTGCACTGGGCCTGACTCTTACTTTCCTACAGGAACCATAACCAGCCCAAGCAGGTGAAGCAGATAAAAATGGCGCAGGACAAGCACCGATAGAAATGGCAAGGTAATTAAATTATGGCGCCCAATAAATAGTGGGTGCCTAGCATCAATGGCAATGCAGAAACATGGCAGAAAAAAAAAATGTGCATAAAACTTGAAAAAAAAAATTGGACAGGAAAATTTGCCTAATCAGGCTCGCATTTGCAAAAATGCATGAGCGATTTTGAAAAGCGTGAATTCTGTTTTTGAAGCACCATGGAATTCTTGTGTTCGTGGGCATAAATCAAAAGAGAGCAAGCTGAAATCATATTTGCCATTAATCTTTGCAATATAAAGAGCTTTTAAGACTTGAATTTATCTTTAACAATGCTGACAGCACCATTAGACTTGTGCTATAACAGAAATTGTGACCGCTTGCAGAGGAAAACACAGAATACTTACAGAGAGATAAAGGCAGCATAGTTATACAAATGAACGCTACAACAATCTTACATCTAGAAAACGTAACTTGCTATGTGAATATGGAGATCATAACCTATATAAATCGCTTGCAGGCAATGAGAACTGGTTGCTAAGATATATACAGATATATAAACTCTACTGGAGCCAGAATACAGTAGGTTATCACATGCAGAATGCATAGTTATCACATAACAACAACATGGTCATCATATAAACAAACAGAAACCACAGCAAATACGTTCTATAAATGTACACAGCCTCTTTAAACAAAATCTTTACAGCTCTGGAGAGATAACCTAATGTTTGTCCCAAACCAGAACAACATAAAACACAAGCAAGTCTCTTATAGCACCGCAATCGAATGCCTTTTGATTTGTTCAGTCCAGCACACATCGGGCTTGATTCACTAAACCATGATAGCTCATATCACGGCTGTTTTCACGCGCATTTTTGTATTTTGCGTGATAATTTGCGATCGCACGCAAACACAAAAATGCATGCAAAAACGGCCGTGATATTAGTTCTCATTATACTTAGTGAATCAAGCCCATCATGTGCTTCCCAGAGTAGGACTGGTTTGGAGTGAGTTAATAAACCTTTTATTTCTCACCTGAGCTTTCAGGGAGAACACCTAATCCTGAATTGGATTTGTTTTCTTAACTGAGCACCTGTCCCTGCTGGGAGAACACCAAATGCCTTCCAAATGAATCAGACTGGACAGTGTGAGCCAGGCCTTCTCATCCAACATCAAAGCCTGATCTCTGAAAGAAAGGTCAAAAAGTTCCATAAGGCCCCATTCACACTAGCGCTTTTGCCGGCAACTTCTGCAAAACGCTCAAACGCTAGCGCTTTTTAAAACGCTAGTGTAATAAAATCCTATGGGCTCATTCTCACTTAGGCGATTTGCGTTAATCTCCAGCGATTAACGCAAATCGCCAAACTCAATAGCGTAGCCTGCACCATTTTCAGGCAATTCCGAGGCGATCGTGTTTCAGTGCTATAGAAGCGCTAAACGCGATTGCGGCAAAGTCCAGTGATTTTTCCGTGTGAAATTGCGGAAAAAATCACTCCCGCAAAACGCCGGCAGTAATCGCCGGCGTTTTGCGCTTTCAAGTATGAAAGGGCCTTAAAGCGGACCCAAACCAAACATTTTTTTAATTAAAAATATTTAGTTGCACCACTCTGACACATACAAAGATAAATAAACACTCCTTCAAACCTATGATCATTTCAGTGCATGCTTTTCACCCTTCTCTTTTCATAGCTAGGGTTATACTGGGGGCAGCCATTAGCAATTCCTCCATTGCCGGACACCATCTACTCCACCAGTTTGCCGGAAAAATGCCGGCAATTTGAAAGGAAGGGAGGGGTTCCTCCAATAAATGTAAAATATTTTATATTTGTCATCATGCAGCTGAAAAAAGGCTGCTATTTATTATTATAATTTAGAAAATAGATTTTATTTCTGAAATCTTGTATTTTTAATTTGGGTCCACTTTAACCTTTTTCCTAAACCTTGTGCTAAGGCTTTCTCCAAAGAGCTGAAGCTTTAAGAACTGCACATGGGAGACCAATATCACATTAAAATCTAAAGATTAAAAATGGGATTCCATTAAAGACTACCACCAGTATAAAATGCAGGGTCTCAGGGTTAAATACCTCATCCGACATAAACCAGTACTTGAGTGATGCCCCACCCTTCTCCTCAGGAATGCAATCACAAGCATGCATCCGAAGTCTGCAGAGGTGCTTCAGAATAGTATGTCTTCTTTGCTGCAGCCCACCCCCAGCTCAGCAGCCACCAATCAGGCAGCAGCTGTTAAGCTGGAGGCTGGCCGCAGCAACGCAGTTAGGAGTGGCCAGAGCCTTGACAAAAATTTGAAAAAAAATTGCCATACCGGCAATTCCAAGAGGGGCGGAGTGGTCACCTGCCTTGATGAGTTATGTTGGATCAGGTAAGTATTTAACCCTGAGATCCCCCTGGTCCTGTATCATTTTAGGTTCATACACACATGTGATAACCATCAGCTAAAACGGCCAATAACGATTGTTTCAGCTGCCGATTGTTAGGTATAGGCAGCGAATGACCTGGCTCGGGCATCAAGTGTCATTAAAGAGAACCCGAGGTGGATTTGAAGAATATTATCTGCATACAGAGGCTGGATCTGCCTATACAGCCCAGCCTCTGTTGCTATCCCAAACCCCCCTAAGGTCCCCCTGCACTCTGCAATCCCTCATAAATCACAGCCATGTTGCTGACAAACAGCTTGTCAGAGCTGGCTGTGTTTATCTCTATAGTGTCAGTCTGCTGCTCTCCCCGCCTCCTGCAGAACTCCGGTCCCCGCCTGCATCCCTTCCCTCCCTGCTGATTGGAGGGAAGGGAGGGGGCAGGGACCGGAGCTATGCAGGAGGCGGGGGAGCAGCTGAGACTGACACTACAGATGTAAACACAGCCTCACAGCACGGCTGTGATTTATGAGGGATTGCAGAGTGCAGGGAGACCTTAGTGGGGTTTGGGATAGCAACAGAGGCTGGGCTGTATAGGCAGATCCAGCCTCTGTATGCGGATAACATTCTATAAACACACCTCGGGTTCTCTTTAAGGCTCTGTTTTGTCAGGCATGACCTATCCCAATGTAATTTTAAGCCCCCCAACCCGATGAAAGACACTTCATCGCACACCAATCATTAATAATTAATGATTAATCTATAAATACTTACCGTGCCTCCGGCAACATCTTCTAAGCTTCCTGTATCTCCCAGTGGCTTTCCAGTGTCTTCCATGCACAGCTCCCAGCATGTCATGTGACCTGCATTGGGACTGTCGCAGGACCTGCTGGAAGTTGGAAAACTGCTAAGAGCTACAGAAGGGTTAGAAGACGGTGCCGGAGGCTCAGTAAGTATTTTAATGCCTGCAACACATCTGCAAGGCCCCCAAAACACATTAAGCCAAGGCCACACAGGCCATGGCCTAGGGAACCACAGGATCAAAGGTGGGTGGGCAGAAGGTTGTACTGGAGGGGGGAGGGTCATTTGGCTACCTATACTGGAGGGAGGGGGTCATCAGGCTATCTATATTGAAGGGGGGGAGGGTCATCTGGCTTCTTATACTAGAGGTACGGGGGGGGGGGGGTCATCAAGCTATCTAAACTGGAGGGAGTGAAGGGCTATCTGGCTACCTATACTAGAGGGATGGGTCAACGGGTTATCTATACTGGAAGAAGGTGGAAGGGGTCATCTGGCTACCTATACTGAAGGTGGGCAGCTGCTGACAGTGGCCATGACATAAAAGATAGGCTGATAAGTTGTTAACCTTATAAACAGAGCGGAAATCTCACCTCTCTTGAATTTTAGACAACTTTATTGAAAAAGGTCTTTTATTCGAGCACATAAAATTGACAACACGATTCTCGGGTTTGCCATCTCCCCCCCCCCCCCCCCCAGGCCAGCAAAAAAAACAGATGCCTGTTAAGAGACTCTGAAGCGAGTCTAAATTCACGTTTTGCACTTCTATTTATATAAAGCACTATAGCTAGTGGTAAACCACTGCATCCCCGCAGCAAAATGATGGGTTTATACCCCTCAAATCCCCTGTGCAAAATCTACGACTTCTTGGTCATGGATTTTTCTGCCCATGGAGGCAGAGCTTTACAGTTTTTTACAATAGCTTAAGCACAATTTTCAAAAAAATGTAAAATGTTTCAAAACACTTCACACAATTTTCACAACACCACACACAAGTAGCACAACACCTCAGATTATGTGCAAAATGGACCACATTAATCAAAACTGTACACTTTCTTGCCAAAACCCTATTTTCTTGTCAAACAGATAAACATGTCATCATATGAGCAGATTCTGTTTAAATCATTTAAACACTCCAGTGTTTAACTTAAAACACTGTTAGCATTTCCATAGAGAAAGTGTAAAAATACATTCTTCAACACTACATGGTACAAGTTATTCACACCAATGAAAATTGGTATTGCTTTTCATCTATTCGAGTCCGTTTGTGACAATTTAAAAAAAAAACATTTACAGTTAACAAAAAACTTTTTACAGTTATCATACTGTATTTGCTAAATATACCTTTGTACTCTTAGGCTAACTGTAAAAACATAAATAATTCAGTTCAGGGCTGAAAAAATATAAACTCAGGCAATTTATTCTGGATAAAGATAGAATATGAATATATATATATATATATATATATATATATATATATATATATATATATATATATATATATATATATATATATGGAATACTAAAGGTGGCCATAGACCTGACAATTAGCGACAGATTCCACATAGGCACAAATTTATCTCTAATTGAATCTGATTGGAGATAATTTTGTCTATTCATGGAAGCTGCCCATACACTACAGGCCGATTCCGCGTCCGCAAAACTACTGCCCTCCAATGTATAAATGTAACCGCCTTTTTCACTCCCAGAATACTGTAGTTATAAATATGCCTTTTTCTTGTGAAGCAGAAAAAATGCATGCAAAAGTGAAGGCATTTTTATGTGCACATTTTACAGCAGTTTGATATACCTTTATTGTAAAAATGCATGAGCATAGACAGGCCCTTACTGTAATTTTTAAAATTTATTTCATTTCCTGTTTTCATCATTTTTCACTGTAGATCCAAGTTTCTTTGCAGATTGCCCCCCCCCCCCCCCCTTTTTCCTTCTACTGCTGACCCAAACATGTATATTACAGTAGAGAGAAGCCAGAGGACTAAAGCTAGATACACACATCAGATAAAAGTCTTTGTAAAATGAAAGATCACAGACCAATCTTACCACCCTTCATGTAGTATGAGAGCCATACCTACACAGTCTATTCTATTGAGCTGAACTCTCCATCAGATAAAAATCTTAGCAACATGCTGTATACAAAGATGCTGTACACATGCAAATGATCAGTATCTGAAAAAGATCAGTTCCTGGAAATTGCATTCATCATCTATGATATCTGCAAATCTCATACACACCTTGTTTACTGTAACGGACATTCATCTGCAGATCAGATCCACCAGGATGGATTTTCAGATCTGCAGATGATTGTCTGATCTGCAGCTGAATGTCTGTGTGTATGGGATCTGCAGATATCATAGACTATGAATGCATCTTGCAGGAACAGATCTTTTGCAGATACTGATCTGTTGAATGTGTACAGCATCTTTGTGTCCAGCATCTTGCAAAGATTTCTGTCTGATGGGGAGTTCCGCTCCATAGAATAGACTGTGTAGGCATGGCTCTCATACTACATGGTAGGGGGTAAAATTGGTCTGTGATCTTTCATTTCCCACAGACTTTTATCTGATGTGTGTACCCACCTTTACAGTAAAAACCTGGGTGGCGATGGGTTTCTTCAAAATCTAAAAATCCTGTTGCAATTGGACAACCACCCAGTTCGAGTAGTATCGATTTATATGAAGTATTCACAAAAGGTTTCTACATACACTACTACACTGCTGACAGAAGATAGGTTCCTCACCTGTTCTCTTGACGAAATGCGCAAGCTACTGATGCCACTGTGTACCTGCTTAGGTTAGGCTGAACTCTTAACCCAGCCTCCCTCATTGTAAGTCCATGGTTTATTACATGGTCCACAAGCGTAGCACGTATTTCATTCGAAAGATTTTGTTGCCTTATTTGTCCACGTCTTATGCCTCCTCCGGGTCTTCCTCTCCCTCTTCCTCTGCCTCCACCTCCACCTTGTTCTGTCTGGATGCTTCCTCCCATCCACACTCTCCCTCTTGCTCTGACACTATCCATTTTTGTTGAAGATAGGCATCTTGTTACCTTTTTATAGTGTTTAAAAACGTGATTGGTGTGTGCATAATTATGCACTTGTGTGTGTGCACACCTGGTGACTGTGTTTAACCAATTGGCTCATGCGAGTGTTCATTTGAGAGCCTTTGCTTTGATATTGCAAGGAAGTGTCTATATGAATGATTTTTGAGTCAAATGTACACAAATTGTGTTTAGTGTTTTGAAAATCACTGTGTGTAGAGTTTTGCAAAAAGTGTGAAGCTGACAATGTGCTTATAGTTGTGCCTATTTGAGAATGTATTTTGCTCTTTGAGTGTTAGGTTCTGTAAACTGTGGGAAAGTTGTAATTTTAGTGTGTAAGCATTCGAAAAAAAACTGTAAGCTGCAGCTCTGTCTCCATGTGCTTCAATCTGCCGGTGGATCTCCGCCTCTCCCCCGCCCCTCTCAGTGAAGGAAGATTGAGAGGGGCGGGGAGAGGCGGCGATCAGCGGGAATTGATGCACAAAGAGGCAGAGCAACAGCCCTAAGCTCTGCCTCAAGCAGGAAGCGCTCCCCGCACTTAGCACAGGGGATTTCGGAGGTATGAACCCCTCATTTTGCCGCAGGGATGCGTCGGTTTATCACTAGCTATATTGCTTTACATTAATAGAAGTTAAAATGCAAATTTAAACTCACTTCAGAGTCTCTTTAACTGCTATGGCTGTGTAGCAAGCATGAGCATAAATAGTATGCATAGCACAATTCAACTTGGTGTTGGTGAAAGATAAAGACTGTTTCATATAAAACTTCCTTGCACCGTGTCTATCCCAGAAGGCAAAACATCCGCTACCTATGCCCTCGTGTCACAGTAAGCAAAGGCAGGTGTCTCAATACTTCTAGCAACAACGTGTGTATGTATAGTATGTATATACGTACGTGCGAGTGTGTGTCTGTGAGTGTGTGCGTGCGTGCGCGTGTGTGTGTGTGTGTGTGTGTGTGTGTGTGTGTGTGTGTGTGTGTGTGTGAGTGTGTGCGTGCGTGCGCGCGTGTGTGTGTGTGTGTGTGTGTGTGTGTGTGTGTGTGTAGGTGTGTGTGTATGTGGTGTGTGTGTCTGTGTGTCTGTGTGTGTGAGTGTGTGCGTGCGTGTGTGTGTATTTCCCGTACGGAAAAAAAAATTGGGGGAAAATTTAAACTACTGTAAAATCATCTGTGCAGAGCATTGCTGTGATGTGAGACCATCTAGCTATCAGTAGCCGCCCTTTCCCTCTTAGCGGGTCTTTTGCAGCGGTTCTTTCCCAGAAGCATCGCTCTGCTGGACCATCTTCTGGGAATTGCCTGAGCGAGATTAGTTAAGAATGGGAGAGGAAGATTTAAAATATTGTCTGGCTGTAATGCAGAATTGATTCTCTCTCAGAGTGAACAGATAAAAAAAAGTCTTAATTTCAGCAGTTCTTCCAAAATTGCTGCATTCAGAAGTTCCAGCATCGTTCTCTTTCCTCTTCTCTTAGTAATTAAATGTTTTATGGTTTTATCAATACAAGCAAGATTAGAGGTTTCTCATATGTTTATTTTTGAGTTTTTGGGAGTTTAATAAATGTGTTATTTTTTATAGTTAATGGTTAGCTCCAATTTAGGTAAATATATGTACTGTATTGTAATTTAAAGGGAACCTTAAGTGAGAGCAATACAGAGGCTGCCATCTTCAATCCCTTATAAACTATGCCAGTTGCCTGGCAGTCAGACTGAGATTTTGGCTTCAGTTGGTTTTGAGTCACACACCTGCAACAAGCATGCAACCAGAATGAGCATGCAGATCAGCTGCTAGAACCAAAGTCAAAGCAGCTGATCTGCATGCTCATTCTGGGCCAGTGACTTAACCTCCTGGGCAGTGTGCCCAACTGCATGTTGGACAAATAAAATAAGCTAAAAGCAGTATGCCCAACAGTGTTGGGCATGCCGCCCAGGAGGTTATTAAACGTACAATGTGCCCCCAGTTACAGGTGTCCCAGTATAGGTTAGCGAGATATTGGTACCCCAGTATAAGTGCCTCCTCCCCCCCTGCAGCCATCCCTAGTGCTTTGTCAGTACTCACCATGCCTCTCTCCAGCGCCAATCGCATCACCTCTGCCACTTAAAGCTCCGGTCTTTCCTGCCATTAGCATCTGGCAAGGCTTGATGAGGTCATCAAGCCGCGTCACAGTGCTGTGGACAGAGAAGACCGGAGCTGTATGCGGCAGAGGTGATGCGATTAGTGCTGAAGAGAGAGGCACAGCGATGGGGATCGCTGCCGGGTGGAGGGGCAGGGGGGCACCTATACCTGGCTATCTATACAGGGGACACTTATACATGGCTACCTATACTAGGGCACCTATATCTGGCTACCTATACTGGGGGCACCTATACCTGGCTATCTATACAGGAGACACTTATACATGGCTACTTATACAAGGGCACCTATATCTGGCTACCTATACTGGGGGCACCTATACCTGGCTATCTATACAGGGGACACTTATACATGGCTACCTATACTAGGACACCTATATCTGGCTACCTATACTGGGGGCACCTATACCTGGCTCTCTATACAGGGGACACTTATACATGGCTACCTATACTGGGGCACCTATATCTGGCTACCTATACTGGGGGCACCTATAACTGGATATGTATACTGGGGGCACCTATAACTGGATATGTATATTAGGGACACATATACCTGGCTAACCTATACTGGGGCACCTATATCTGGCTACCTATACTGGGGGCACCTATAACTGGATATGTATACTGGGGACACATATACCTGGCTACCTATATTGGGGGCACCTTTACCGGGCTATCTCTACTGGGGACACATACCTGGCTATCTATATTGGAGGCACCACTACCTTGCTACCTAAACTGAGGGCACCTATACCTGGCTACCTATACTGGTGTAATTTATACCTGGCTACCTATACTGGTGGAATCTATGCCTGGCTACCTATACTGGTGGCAGGGCCGGTTCTAGCAACAATGGGGCCCTGGGGCAAAAGTAATCGAGCCACTGTCATGGGTTACCATAGCTGGAGAGACACCTTGGGGGCCACCACAGGGTCTGGGGCCCTGGGGCAATTGCCCCCTTTACCTCCATGGAAGCACCGGCCCTGACTGGCGGAATCTATACCTGGCTACCTATACGAAATACCACATCACAAATAACGTTCTCAAACCCGGGGGGGGGGGGGGGTCTTTTTATAGTACCGATTGGACCCTGCTGTCTAATGGATACCTATACGTATATTCACATATCCCTGTAAAGGGAACCTGAAGTGAGAGGTATATGGATGCTGCCTGCCATATTTATTTCCTTTTACACATTACTAGTTGTCTGATAGTCCTGTTGATCTCTTAGCTTGCAGTAGTGTCTCAATCACACACCTGAAACAAGCATGCAGCTAATCCTGTCAGATTTTTGTCAGAAACATCTGATCTTCATTCCTTTTCTATGGCTAAAAGTATTAGAGCCAGTGGAACAGCAGGATGGCCAGGTAGTATTTTTTATAAGGAAATACTGTACATATGGCAGCTTCCACACACCTCTCACCTAAGATTCTGTTTAAAAAGTCCCAAGACATTTGGTAACATTTAGGAATTTCTCCTATAACATTTTCAAAGTCCTAAAAGGAAATTATTTGTCCTTTTGTATGGGTGGAAACATAGCTACACTTTAAGACAGCCGTCACCTTCCCTTCTATTAGCGTACAGACTGTAGTTTGTGTTTGGTGCAAATTGCAACCTCTGTTACTAGACTGCTCTTTTATTTCACCACTTTGTCGTGCCTGTTTAACAATGCCGTGCAGAAACGATTTTAAAACTATTCAAAGAAGGCAGGGATGTTTTTGGGGACATGCACCTCTCAGCTCCCTCTCACCGTACATCGATGATTATGTGCTGTGCGGCATTGTATCATGCCGGTTTGGTAACAGGACTGTCGCTCTGTATTAAAATGTAGAGGGAGAGAAGAAGGAATAAATATGGGGGTTTAGGAGGTTATTTGGTGGCATTAACGGGTATTCATCTCATCTCCGATAGCATCTGTTAAATAGACATGAAGTAGAACCTGCCCCGGTGCATTAAATGAACACGATTACACCAACGTTTTAGACTTAACGAAATGTTCCAGGTTCCTTCAGAGAAAATAATGAATATTTTAATGTAGTCGTTCTTCATTGCTGTCAGAAAAATCGTGTTTTAGTATTTGTGGAGGGAAACGGAAGAAAATTCATTATCGTGCTCTGGAATTTGGTGAGAAGAGGTAGGAAAATACTGATGGAAGGTTATTTAAAGTGACTCCGAGCACCAAATAAATAATCAGTGGATTATTTCCTGCCGTCTTATAAATGAATGAAAAGTGTGTGTTACGTTTGGCAGTAGTGATTGTTTTAAAGTTTTTCACACACTAATATACAAGTACCACCAGTACACAGTGTAAAGAGTTGTGGAATGTTCAGCACCTGTTACATTCAGAGTGGGGGAGGAGCTAATGAGGGGGCAGCACTTTTACCTAATCAATTGCCTAACCCTAACCACCTAATAGCGAATTCTTCTTTAGTACTCCTCGGCTTCCTTGCCTATTGTTAAACTCCTCCTGAAACCTAACCCTAACCTCTCCCATTATCATTGTCGTAGCTAAGGAGCTATGGGCCCCAGTGCAAGTTTTACATTGAACCTCCTCAAGCAGTCTATACATAATAATTGATACGGCGCAACAAAACCTGCAAAGGATAACAAAGTGTCAGAGGTGCAAGAAGGTGATGGGGAACAGTTAGTTTGTTAATGATTACTACTATTTGAAACATCTATAGAAGTGATTACCAGCTCAGGACCAATAAAGAGCTTAGTTTTCAGTTCAGCGAGAGCCCCTCTGGCCCAAGGCCCCCAATGCGGTCGCAACCTCTGCAGGAAAGAGATAAAAAGGTTCAATAATTCATAAATTTTAGCATAATTTAACTGCTTGCCGACCACGTCACGCCGATGGGCGTGGCCGGGGCAGCAGCCCTAGGACTGCCTAAAGTCGATCGGCGTAAAGTCCATGGGGCTCGCAGTACAGGAGATCGTGCGCACGCTGCGCGCGCATCTCCTGTTAGTGGGCAGAGAGGAGCTCCGCCTTTAGTCTCTGAGCGGCGGTTACCGCTCGGGAGACTGTTAGACGGCTCAATTGCCATCTAATTACATTGTACAGTGCTGCGATCTGCAGCAGCGCTGTACTGGGGACAGCCGTGTGACATGGCTGTCCCCATGAGACACTAGAGAGCGATTGGCTCTCATAGGCAAAAGCCTATGACAGCTGATCGCTGTTATTGGCTGGCTGTGGGGTGGGAGGGAGGGAGGGGGAAAAAAATAGGCAGATTTATTAAAAAACATACAACATAAATATTTACACCAAAAAAACACTGGGGGGGGGGGGGGGCGATCAGACTCCACCAACAGAGAGCTCTGTTGGTGGGGAGAAAAGGGGTAGGAATCACTGGTATGCAGAGCTGTGCGGCCCTGCAGCTTGGCCTTAAAGCTGCAGTGGCCTTTTTTTGACAAAAATAGCCTGGTCTTTAGGGGGGGGGGGGGGGGTAAAGCCCATGGTCCTCAAGAGGTTAATGAATGTGTCACTGAGAAGAGACAATTAAACAGTAAACGCTTACAAAAGTAGATTTAGATATAAAAAAAACCTGTGGGCTATCTAAAAAAAAAAAAAAGCCATTTTCAGGAGAAGAGAAGGATGGATACAATTGTTTATCTCATCGGTTTATTTTCACCTTGTGTTTCCTCTAACAAGTAGCAATAATCTCTACTACCCTATTGCTTTATCTTTCCTTATGCCCAACCCTAATCTCTGTTCTAATATTAACTCCTTTCTAATGCCCAAGCGTAATATCTGCCCTAACATTAACTCTTTCCTGATGCCTGGCTATATTCTCCCTACACTAATCCCTGCTGCCCACCAGATACACTAACTAACCTACACTAGCCCTTGCTGCCTCAGCAGCTGCAATAACTACCCTACATTAATCCCTACTGCCCACCCTACACTATTACCTGCTTCCCCACCATCTACACTAAACCCTGCTGCCCCGCCAGTAACTTGAAAGTGGATCCAAGATAAACTTTTACTCATTGCATAATTGTATTCCTTTCATATAGTTTATAGGGCATTCCTCAAGCCAAATACTTTTTTGGTTTTGTTTTAATATTCTAACTCCCTATAAACTAAACAAGCCTCGTCCACAGCTTCTCCAGAGAGCCTTGGCACTCTCAGCCTTAGTAACAAGGGCTTATGGGAGCTCAGTCTGGGCAGGAGGAGGAGGAGATTACTAGCCAGAGATTTCAGAGGCAGAGGGAGGAGGGAGGAGGAGAGGGGAGTGAAGTTTCCACAGGCTGAGGGCTGGAGATGCTATCAGCTTGACTGTGTGTAATGATGACAAAAAGAACATGGCTGCCCTCATTGCATCACCGGAATAAATAATCATAAACCGTTTAAGCTGTTTACAGCTAGATTTGCTGAGTAAACTATCTAAACTTTAGATAAGATAGACAAGTTATTTGTTATGTTTAGTTTTTCATCTCGGATCCGCTTTAACAACTGCAGCGGAAGCCCTCACCTGATCCAACCAGTGGGTTCCAAATCCTCCTCTTATTCTCCGTCTCCTCCTCCTCCAGCCACTGTAATGACAAATCCTGTTGCACTACAGCTCCGTGTCCTCTTCTGTTCTATCTCTAGCTTCTACAATAACAGATCCTGCTGTCCCAAATCTGCCATTCTTTCTAGTAGGTGCTCTCTCACTGCGCGACCTGATGGAGCACGTGCGCCAGGGTCAGGACGGATGCCATGGACTCAGGGGTAAGACATCATTCAAATGCCAGATATTTCTCGTGGCTGAATTACACTGTTTATAAAGTAATTTGGGCACTGTCTTTTGACGATGCCCAAATTACTGTCTGAGCACCGCTTTAAGAGGCACTGAAGTGATAAAAAAATCATGATATAATGAATTGGTTGTGTAGTATGGATAATTACTAAAACATTAGTAGCAAAGAAAATATTCTCATATTTTTATTTTCAGTTATATAGTGTTTTTTATAACATTGCATCATTCTCTAATATTTGCAGTTTACACACTACTCAGCATTCTAAATGATTTTACAGAGCAGGCCAATGAACTATTGACCTGTCCTCTGCAGAGAAAAAGAAAATACAATGACAGACAGTTGAGATAACAAGCTTCAGAAAACAGAGCTCTCTGCCACTTTGAAAGTCGTGGAGCTCAATGGCTCTTTTGCATAGATAACAACTGGAGTTTCTTAACTCTTCCTGTACTGGAAACAATATTCGACTCATATCTCTGCTCCTAATGTTTTATTTCTTACCTGTACTAGACATACAAATCATTATATCATATATTTTTTTTCCGCTTCAGTGTCTCTTTTAGCCATCATTCCTATCATGGCCTATGGTGGCGCATGCTGCAACGAAATCTCTGACAATGTTTTTATTTGCTTCAATCAAGAAGGACTGAAGACATGAAAAAAAACCTATTTCCCATACAGAGACTGAAACCGATTTTTTTTTCTGCTACAGTTAGAGGAGCAAATTGATAGGTGAACTTACATCTGTAAGTTCAGCTATCCTTTAACTCTGTCAAGAGAAAACTCCATGAACTACCCTGTAGGAACATTTCCCTTCCTTTATTTCACAAGAAGCAGCTTCCTCATTATAAAAAATTAAATTCATTGCAGGACATGAATTACATTTCTGCGTCCAAAATAGATGCTTGCGAGTCTGCCTGGGAGCGGCTGTCATTCATTATAGTGACAATATTCCACTGCCTGTATTTCCAGACAGAAATATCTCCAAATGCTTTTCCTGATCTGTAATCAGTCCTCCAGGGCCAATATTATTTAAAAGCCCGGTATTTATTACCCAGAGGCTCTCGGGTTGTTCCGATGTTTTACAGCGTGTTGTTAAGCTCATTGACATAACGAATCGTATGAATATGTTTTTGTGGGTTTTTACTTTGCATAATTACGATACTTTAGACGACAGCTTTATATCCGAGTTGCAGGTTTAAAAAATGTAAAGCTTAAAGCAGACTCTGCAGTCGTAACCAGTAATGAACAGGCAAAATTGGCAAAGTAATTTTTTTATGTTAAAAACAGCTTCCCCAGGGTTACCAAAAGTTTCTAGAAAATGACCACAATTTACTCTACGCATTTGGCTGAAATGGCTACCATGGGATGACTAGCATATGAAAAGTCTGAAGCATCTTTCTCTTACTAGTGGAATGGTCTTTTGCTGATCTGTGCCGATGTATGCTCTTTGAGTGGGCCTTCGGAGGTATGTAAAGTTTTGATTGCAGGATGAATGACGGTAAAGCCACTGATTGGGCAAGAATTCCTCACCAATCAGTGACTTTGCTGGAAATGAGGCAACCGATCAAAGGTTTAGTTTATTTCTGCAGGCAGAGCCACCATCAAAAAATTCTGTGCCCCATACTGCGCAAACCTTACACCTCCCCTTCCTTCCCCGCCCCTAACTCACACACACACACACACACACACACACACACTGTACCGGGCCAAAAAGCCGATAGAGGAAGAGGACAGTGAGGGGCCTACAAGCCTTCTAGTCCCAGGTAAGTAAAGGAACACTATTTATGTTAGACTGTGACTTGTGTATCCTTTAAAGGGAATGTTAAGTCAGTGACAGTTACATGGGGCTTCTCCCAGCCCCCTAAAGTACGTCTGGTCCCTCGCTGTCATTAATATCCACTTAACATTTCCTTTAAAAATAAGTCTGGCGGGAGGGAGGTCAGAGTCAGGCCAAGTAACTGGTATAAAGGAGGGGGGGGGGGGGGGGGCAGCAAAGTAGGTGATTTCAGTGCCAGGCACCAAAACCAGGTGCAATGCCTTGCTGTACGGGGTGCATAAGAATAATTTGGGACTCTGGCGATAAAAGGTGTGATGACTCAGAGGGGGAATAAGTATTTAGAGACTGTTTATGTAGATTACCTCCTCCAGGCAGTGAAACGGGTCCATGCTCAACATGTTGCTGCCGTCCCTGTTGCATGAAGTGGAACTGAAGCTACATGGTAATTGGCTGGCTGCATGGCACTTGCAACCCTAACAGGAAGTGAAGATGGTCCCTGCATTGTACAGGACCAAGCCCCCACCCTTTTCTGTGATTGGGCTGCCTGATGTAGTTATGCCCCTATATGCATCTTAGCTGTCCGACTAAAAGAAAAAATTGAAAGGCGCAGGAAGACACACTGGGAAAAGGCAATGTTTGGTGACTGCGTACAGACTGCTGATAAAGGGTAGCGCATGTAAACAATGCAAAGCCATGCGGCTCAGAGATCTCTCCCGAAGGCAAAGTGAGTAATGCGCTATAATTGCATTATTGATCGTAAGGAAATTTCCGGTCGATTTAGCATATTGCTTTACAAGTACACTTATCCTTTAAATAGGCCACTATCATTTTTGCCGACTTTCGCCCGTTCTGAGCCATTTTCAGGATATTAAAGCCGCAATTGTATTAAGCATTTTTTTTTCCCAGCGTTCGACTTTCATTAACATAATTCTCTGCCTTTTAATCTTTGTGATTACCGAAGACCTCTTCCCCAGTAATGCACTTATTAATTATATGTTTTTGGGAAGCATGGCCGTTACCTCTCGACAAAATGGGCTTTCAACTTTGCCGTGAGAGCGGGAGGAGCGAAAGACTATTTAATAGTCGGCCCAATTATGTTGCTTTAGCTGCAAAATAACGGATTGCTCCGGCAAACAGTCAAAGTTTTATGATAATGAAGTTTAAATACATCTCCTATAATACTTTGAGCGCTGCCGCCCGCTCCGCTCCCTGTTTGAAGCATAATAACCGGGCGAACTTGTTAGCATAAATCCACAACATCATTAATGTGCAACTTCTTCTCAGAATGAAATAATAAAGAAAACAGATTTTTACAGGTAAAAACCTGGGCTTTTTAAGTGCGTGAATTTATTGAGAACTTGCATTTTATGTTCTATTTCAAATGCATATGTACTAATTTGCCAGCGAATAAATTATAGGCAGAAAACTCAACAATATAATTCGGCAAAGGCTTAATAGAACTTTTTTTTTTCTCCCCCTTAATTATTGATATCTCTTAGAAGTATTTTGCAGTCGTTTTTGGAGATGGGCACAGCGGGAGGGTTGTGGAAAGTGCCAGGAAAGTTTTCACGTTCTGCACAACGCTTGCAGCTAAACTAAAGGCAAATATTAAAATAGTACTATTCAATCCACAGGAGTACTGTATTCAAGTGAAAATAAAAAATATAAAATTGATTTTTTTTTAATGTACAACCGGTGCTGTACCTACCGTTTTCTTTTTGGGGGGGGCGGCAATTTCCTGCACAGCAGCAGTAAGGCTGGGAGAGGGAGGGGTTGCACTGGCCTGCACATTTTACTAACTAACATTTCTTTGTAAGAGTAACAGGAAAGAAGGGCACCGGCTGAGGGTGGACGAAAAGGGCGCTGCCACAGAGTCTAATGCAATTATCGTTAATACAGTGAAAAAAGTAGAAAAAAGGGCCCCGCGATGAATATGGTTAACAACATTAGAACATTAAAGTTTTTGAAGTATGTTATTATTTTAGAAGCTTGCAACGTTATAGTCTGTATCATATTATTTTGTTTGTATGTACAGATTTTACGTTATCAAATATATTAATGTTTCTATGTGTAAAAGGGCTTTTCTGCAGAGTGAGTGGTTAGGCACCACCAGGAGGAGTGGTTAAGGTTAGGCACCACCTGCGTTTTCACCACTACCTGTGTTACATTGGAAAGAGATATTCTCCAGGGCCAGATTTACTGTAAGGCACTGTAGGCTCTTGGCTACAGGCGCCTGATGATGGAATATCGTCTCATTCCCCTCCCCGAGCGCCTCCCTCCTTCCTTCCCTATACAGAGTCCTGAGCAGAATTTAAATGAGAGGTTACTCATCACCCAGCTCTCGACATTGCACTGAGAAGATCTCCCTTCATTTGGGGAGCACCTCTAGCTACTTAATATTGAGAGTTCCTCCGGTGGCTACATCATACTAAGGGACAGAGGAAGCTACCTATGAGATTAAGCGAAGGAAAGTAAGGAAGTGACTGCTGGGCCAGCCAGCACATGTGCGCTGCTGCTGTGTGGTATGGTGATGATTTGTAGGTTCATGGAGGGAGAAGTCTGGGGTGCCAGGACAACCAGAGGCTCTTGTGATGTAAATCCAGGCCTGCGTTCACCTGTTCATAACAACAACTGACTAGAGTTGGGCCGAACCTCCGATTTTAGGTTCGCGAACCGGGTTCGCGAACTTCCGCGGAAGGTTCGGTTCGCGTTAAAGTTTGCGAACCGCAATAGACTTCAATGGGGATGCGAACTTTAAAAAAAAAAATGTATGCTGGCCACAAAAGTGATGGAAAAGATGTTTCAAGGGGTCTAACACCTGGAGGGGGGCATGGCAGAGTGGGATACACGCCAAAAGTCACCGGGAAAAATCTGGATTTGACGCAAAGCAGCGTTTTAAGGGCAGAAATCATATTGAATGCTAAATGACAGGCCTAAAGTGCTTTAAAACATCTTGCATGTGTATACATCAATCAGGTAGTGTAATTAAGGTACTGCTTCACACTGACACACCAAACTGTTCACTGAACAGAACAGGTATGCAGTGGCGGGTTCACTGAACAGAGCAGGTATACAGTGGCGGGTTCACTGAACAGAACAGGTATGCAGTGCCGGGTTCACTGAACAGAACAGGTATGCAGTGGCGGGTTCACTGAACAGAACAGGTATGCAGTGGCGGGTTCACTGAACAGAACAGGTATGCAGTGGCGGGTTCACTGAACAGAACAGGTATACAGTGGCGGGTTCACTGAACAGAACAGGTATGCAGTGGCGGGTTCACTGAACAGAACAGGTATACAGTGGCGGGTTCACTGAACAGAACAGGTATGCAGTGGCGGGTTCACTGAACAGAACAGGTATACAGTGGCGGGTTTACTGAACAGTACAGGTATGCAGTGGTGGGTTCACAAAACAGGTATGCAGTGGTGGGTTCACAGTACAGGTATGCAGTGGTGGGTTCACAGAACAGGTATGCAGTGGTGGGTTCACAGAACAGGTATGCAGTGGTGGGTTCACAGAACAGGTATGCAGTGGTGGTTTCACAGAACAGGTATGCAGTGGTGGGTTCACAGAACAGGTATGCAGTGGTGGGTTCACAGAACAGGTATGCAGTGGTGGGTTCACAGAACAGGTATGCAGCCAGGGACAAGCTAAGCCTAACTAATCTTTCCCTATGAGAGAGAGTGTGCAGCAGCTCGCCCTACTCTCACTAATGCAGGCACACGAGTGACCGTAATGGTCGCCGCTGCCTGCCTTTTAGTAGGGGGGGAGTGGCTCCAGGGGCTAGTGTAGCCTAATTGGCTACACTGGGCCTGCTGACTGTGATGTAGAGGGTCAAAGTTGACCCTCCATGGTGCATTATGGGGCGAACCGAACTTCCGCAAAGGTTCACCTGCGGGAAAGGTTCGCATGGAACCGTTCGCAGGCGAACCGTTCGGCCCAACTCTACAACTGACCATGTGACAGGAAGTGAACACCTGCCAGCCATGAATAAGTAACCCTTATATCTGCATGGTGTCGTGGAAAACAATTACAGACATTTTAGAGAAAAAAAAACACAAATAACGAATTAGTAGAGAAATAACAGAGAGAAGAGGCAGCAGACAAGTGACTAAGCTGAAGTAAATGCCAGCCCAAGTTCATTGCATCGTCCTTTTCTTATTAGCGTTTCAAAGCCTTCATGATTCCCTCAGCCTGGTTTTGCGCAACAGCTGCAGATGAAGCTACATTATCTCACCAGCATTGTGAAAAAGATAATGAGCCGACCAAACAACATTATTATTCTATCTACTGTATCTCCTTATTATCCTCATCTTCCCATCTCCAGGTTATTTTCTGGCCATGCGTTGCATTGTGCACCCGGTTTCCACTATAAACATTTCTGGAACAAAAATAAATAAACACCGGGGAAAATTTCCCAGAGTCGAAGAGTTTGACAGCCAATTTTCGCACCTAATTGAAGTCTGAGACTGTTTAGGAAGACCTGGGTGGATTAGCCAGCTGTTTACTACAATCCGATTATTTTTGGCTGACATAGGGACAGGCAAGCAAGTTTTTTCCAGATTAGCAAAATTGAAGAGCAGTATACCTTCACAGTATTTAGTGACTTGAACTGAAAAGATGTTTAAAGAGGAGCTGTTAGGTATAGGGTCTCAGAGAAAAAAACAACACATATATCAGTAGCTAAATATTGGCTGTACTTACATTACATATGCATTTCACTGTCCACGTTTGGATTTCACGGAATTTGTATATAGTATTTGCAGAGATTGATGCTCCTGACAGCTCATGGCAGGTTCCATGTTCGTCTGTCTTGTATGAAGCCAATTGTGATGTCATATCCTCCCTCACCCTGCTTCCTGATGGTTCGACTCACAAAAAAGATCCAGATCAAAGATCCTAAATGGTTCATGATCTGGACAACACAGAAGTGCAGTGAATATTAATTAGCCATGTGGCTAGGAACAATACCGGACTGGTGCAGTATACTCTAACAGAACATGTGCTCTGTGAACAGCACTTGATTTTTCAGAGCTGTGAGCTTGGCTGCAAGATACAGGCTGCTGTAACATGAGTCCGTAACTTCTCACTGTGAAAACAGCCTAAGGGCGGGGTAGTCAAATGAAGGGGAGGACCAGGGAGAAGAAGCAGCCCCAGAATGCTTTGCAGTATCATGGGGCCTGAAGACCTGCGGCCTCCTTAGGAGCTTGGGAATAAAGAGGCTTGCTATTAATCCAACAACAAAGTAAGAGAGATTTTTAACTTCAGTATTGCCTTTTTGGCTTCCTACTAAACTGTTTAACACAGTAGAATAGAGGTTTAAATTAGCTTTTTTTAGCCAGACAGTTACTCTTTAACGTAGAAATCCAGATTTCTTAACAGTAAGCTAAATTTCCCCAAAAGGGACAGAAAAAACAACGAGGCTTTGTGGTTCTAGTGAAATACAGGGATGAGCAGAGACTACGCCAGTGCGAATTTACGCATCGTAGTTCGCATCTACGCATCGTAGTTCGTAGGCGAAATTTCAAAACTACGCTTATGATTTTACGCGTAGCGAAGTACCGTGATGCGTAGTTTACGCCCCCTATGTGTAGTTCACATGTGTATTGCGAAGTAATCTACAAATGCGTTATTCGCATAATTGCGTAAAACTACTTATAGTTCCAGCGTAGCGAAGTTGGCTGAATACGACAATCCCTGGTGAAATATACTGTATCCCCCCTTATTTCTTGTCCTCTGACATTCAGGAGGCAACAGCATGTTAAATTTTACCATTTATGAAAGGCTAGAGTGAGAGGATAGCAAGTAGGTCACACAAGATTTCTGTATTTTTCTCAAATGAATATATGTATATGATGAGTGTGGAATTTGTCGGAATTATTCCTGCCTTTTATGCTGCTGCACTCAGAGATGCATCACTCACCTGTGATTGACAGTTGTCAATGGGAGGAAAGTCTTGGACATCTAATGATACCTTTTACAACCCCTGGTTGAGCTTATTCTCCTAATGTGATTCTTGTCCAGCAAGCTGCTACCCACTTTAACTTTGAACTTTCAAAGGATATCATATTGCCATTTTTTATCAAGTTGCCCATGACGGTGAGTGGACGGTTTTCTCATTGGAGTGTTGTTAAACTTTTAGTCTAAGGACTAATAATTTGTTGTTAAAGAATTATTGTTATATAAATAATGTGAAGTGCACTACTTGAGAACAGGGGCGTGAAGTGCACTAACTATGTATCAAGGGGCTCCCCTGAAAAACTGTGCCCAGCAAGGAGGCGAGACCCTGACTTCTTCTGTCCTTAACTCCTTAACCTACATCAGGACCCCCTTCCCATGCCCATCGGCTGTGTCAGACCCACAGATCAGCACGGGGGCGGTGGCAGGGCTTACCTCTTCCACCATCAGGTCTATTGCACCTGGTGCTCTGCAGCTACTTTGTTTCACTGTCCTCTTTGGTCTCTGCCTTCTTTTTGGTCTGACCCATGTCATGAGAACAAGTTACCTACGAGGTGCTGCTCATCTGGCTATGGCCCATATGAGACCCACTATCTTCTCCAGGTATCGACTGCTACTTCCAATTAGTGTTGGGCGAACATCTAGATGTTCGGGTTCGGGTCGAACAGGCCGAACATGGCCGCGATGTTCGGGTGTTCGACCCGAACTCCGAACATAATGGAAGTCAATGGGGACCCGAACTTTTGTGCTTTGTAAAGCCTCCTTACATGCTACATACCCCAAATTTACAGGGTATGTGCACCTTGGGAGTGGGTACAAGAGGTGCAGATCCACCTCCAACACCGATCGCCTGGAGAAGATGGTCAAGGACTACATGTCAGATGGCATAGCTGTGTTGAACAATCCATCTGCACCCTCCAACTATTGGGTATCGAAGCTAGACACCTGGCGCAAACTGGCAATGTACGCAATAGAGGTGCTGGCTTGCCCGGCAGCCAGCGTTATGTCGGAACGCTGTTTCAGTGCTGCCGGAGGCATCGTCACAGATCGGCGGCGTATCCGCCTCTCCACAGAAAATGCAGACCGTCTGACTCAAATTAAAATGAATCAATCCTGGATTGGAAACGACTACGCAACACTCCCGGACCCCAACCAAGTAACATGAACAATGAACATCTGTGATGGGTTAGCGTTCCCGGTCCCTGTTTATTGAACCTCTCATCTGTATTACATTTATGACTGCATGGCGACAAAATGCAAATTGCTATCCGCACACTTCTTGTCCTCATGCAAGGCCTGGGTTGTTGTGTCTCAAAGCGTGGCCTTCTCCTCCTGCGCCACCCTCCTCCTGTTCCATCACGTGTGCTGCTGCTGGGTTAGCGTTACCGGTCCCTTTTCCTGGAACCTCTTATATGTATTACATTTATGACTGCATGCCGACAAAAAGCATGTTACCTGTGCAAAGAAAACAGACATTTCCCGCATTTAAAAGACAGTTTTCCCTTTGAAACTTTAAAATCGATTTTCTCAAAAACTATAAGCTCTTTTTGCTAAATTTTTTTTCCCTCTTGTACTCACTCCCAAGGTGCACATACCCTGTAAATTTGGGGTATGTAGCATATAAGGAGGCTTTACAAAGCACGAAAGTTCGGGTCCCCATTGACTTCCATTATGTTCGGAGTTCGGCCATGTTCGGCCCGAACCCGAACATCTAGATGTTCGCCCAACACTACACGTGACCCGTTCGGCCAATCACAGCGATAGCCGAACGTTCGGGTAACGTTCGGCCATGCGCTCTTAGTTCGGCCATATGGCCGAACAGTTTGGCCGAACACCATCAGGTGTTCGGCCGAACCCGAACATCACCCGAACAGGGTGATGTTCTGCAGAACCCGAACAGTGGCGAACACTGTTCGCCCAACACTACTTCCAATTTTCATTCGTGAAATTGTCTGTGGATCCAAGGACAGAGATCTACGGACATAATCTCCCGGCATGCATTGCGGTGGTCACGTGCACAAGCCTACTCCATGGAGAAGATGGTTACAGGAGCAGCCCTCTGTAGGTAAGTAATGCCTATCACCCCAAACCCCGCCCCCCCAAATGGCACACTCCTTTAAGAACCTCCCTTATGGGGAGGTCAATATAAAAAAATCCCTGGTGCTCAGTTTCCTTTAAGGAATGATAAGCTGCAGCAGAACAGAATTTGCCCTCCAGTAACAAAGAATTTTATAAGAAAGAAAAAACAAATTGAAAATCATTGACCACCCAAGTCTATTTTTGCTCCTTCTGTCGCCGAATTTGTCCTGCCTTTGCCGGGAATGACTGTAGATGCTTAGAATGAAATGCACAATTACATAATAGAATTACATGAAGGGGGTTTAATATGCTGACCCAGGCATCCGGGTGTCTCATTTGAAGCCGGGCCTAATTATTGTTTCAGAGAAAATGGCTAGTGACATCTCATTAAAATAAGCGGAAGACATTGTGAACCGTTTTTAAAGCGTTCGTATCTTTGTTCCTTGTATCTGCGCATTGTTTGAATCATTTCTAATTTGCTGAGAAAATTAAGATTACTGTCTTCTTGTAATGGCCTGTGCAGAAGGTGAATGTTTTTCTTCGACGTAGGTAGCAGGCATATGTTTGGATTCAGCACCGATGGCTTAAATAACAACACAGTATTTTGGCTGTAGGGTTCGGGATAGTATGATGTCATTGTTACCAGAGCCGCCATCAGCAATTTACCTTACTGGGAAAACCTCCTGGGCCCCCCTCACTTCCCTCTGCCTCCACATGCCAAATCACAACCTTTAAATATGTGCATAAAAAAGGGGCGCCATGAAAAAATGGCCCGGCTGGATAACAAAATGGCGCCAGTGGATAACGAAATCTGATAATGATAAACATAGTTGTTAAACTTCGTTAACGATAAATACTGTTGTTAAAACAGACAGGAAATGATAACAAAAATATATTAGTGTTAAAAATTGTTACGCAATTCAACAATACAGCCTAACCCAACCCTACTCTCACACAAAACCCTCAATCCCCAGTGGTGCCTAACCCTAACACCCCCCCCCCCTTCCGGGGTGCCTAAACTATGGTAGCAGGAAAAAAGGGAGCCGGCTGAGGGTGGGCGAAAGGGCGCCGCCATAGACTTTAGTGCAATTATCGTTAATACGGCAAAAAAAGCAGAAAAAAGGGCGCTGCGAAAAAATTTGTTAATAACATTAGAACATTATAGTTTTTGAGGTAGTTATCTTTTTAGAAGTCTACAGCGTTATAGTTTTTGTCATATTATTTAGTTAATAAGTACAGATTTTACATTTTAAAAGGTATTATGGTTAATATATGTAAAAGGGTGTTTCTGCAGAAGGAGTGTTTAGGGTTAGGCACCACCAGGGGGAGTGGCTAGGGTTAGGCACCACCTAGGCGGCGGTTAGTTTTAGGCAACACCAGGGGTGGTGGTTAGGGTTAGGCACCACCGGGAGGGGGGGGGGGGCTGGTTAGGGTTAGGCACCACCGGAGGGGTGGTTAGTGTTAGGCGTCACTAGGGGAAGGTTCTGTGTGAGGGTAGGGTTGGGTTAAGCAGTATTGAAGAAAAATGCAACGACATTAGTCGCTAATATTCATTCATTACTATATCTTGTTTGTTTTTTTGCAACAGTAAATATCGTTAATAAAGCTTCACAACGATGGTTCTCATTATCAGATTTCGTTAATACCTGGCGCCAAACTCGTTAATAAGTTGGGCCCTTTTTTCACGGTGCCCTTTTTTCATGCACACCCTTAATCACCATCCTCCCCCGTGTTGCCTAAAACTAACCCCCGCCTGGGTGTTGCCTAACCCTAACCACGCCTCCTGGTGTTGCCTAACCTTCACCACTCCCTCTGCAGGAACACCCTTTTCCACATAGAATCTTTGAAAACGTAAAATCTGCAACAAACAAAATAATATGACAAACACTATAAGGTTGCAAGCTTCTAAAACGATAACATACTTCAAAAACTTTAATGTGCTAATGTTGCTAACGATATTTATCACAGCATTTTTTTTCTGCTTTTTTCAACGTATTAACAATAATTGTATTAAAGTCTATGACTGCGCCCTTTTAATCGACCCTCAGCCCCCGCCCTTTTTTCCTGCTACCCTTTAAAGGCCTAAACACACTAACTTCCGTGTGTCTACTTTTCACATGCTCCCATGGCTGGGAGCATTCTGCATCTGCTTAGTTCGTTAAGACTACTGCTCCTGCAAAGAGTGCTCCCAGCTATGAGATAACAATGGAGCAGGTGCACAGTGCATGTGGGGTACATGTGCAGTGCCCCACAACCCAGCTGGATTGTACAGACTTCACAGGAGCACAATGGATTGGACTGTAAGGGTATCGAGGGAGCTGATGGACTACACCTTTTCTCCTATTCGTCTCAGGTTTACTTTCCTGGGTGAGCTTCCCGACTCCTCTTATCACATTAATGGGCAGCCCATGTGTGACACTGTTCACCGGGCCACAGATTCACTCAGGCCCCATACAGCAGTACCCGCTGTGATGCCCTAAAGGTGGCTCTGATTCTTTCCTCTGCTTTCTGATGTCAACATGGCCCTTGCACTCGCTTTCCAAGCTGTGAATTTATACTCTTGGTCCAGGACCTGTTCATGTCTGACTGTTGTCACATCAGAGATTTAGAGATGCCTTGAACCTCCGATTTTCCGGAACCGCAATAGACTTCAATGAGCAGGTGAACTTTCAAAACTACAAACTTTGTTTCTGGCCACAAAAGTGATGGAAAAGATGTTTCAAGGGGTCTAACACCTGGAGGGGGGCATGGCAGAGTGGGATACACTTTAAAAGTCCCAGGGAAAATTACGGATTTGACGCACAGCAGGGTTATAATCCCTAAGGGGCAGAAATCAGATTGCATTCCTAAATTGGAGGCCTAAAGTGCTTGAAAACATCTTGCGTGTGTATACATGGATCAGGTAGTGTAAGTAGTGTACTGCTTCACACTGACAGACCAAACTCACTGTGTAATGCACCGCAAACAGATGGCCGTGCTGGTGTGCACGTTGGCGAGAGTGCAGGTGATGGCGGCTTTCCAGTCCATATGGTCGGGCTGAGGTAGATCAATGACAGTATTTGGGTAAAAGAGGTGCCCTGGTGTGTGATAAAAGCATTTAAGAACAGTTTAAAAATGACAAGGAAATGAGGTAGCTTACCTCAATGACGAAAAAAATCTTTGTAGTAACAAAAGATTTTTATTAGTGATAGCACAGGCAACGCGTTTCGCGGGTCTGAGCTCGCTTCCTCAGGCCAATAACAGTGCCAAACTAAATGAACAGTCCAGCATAGGGAGCCTCTCCTATAGGAAAGATATACACTGACTGCTGGTATAATACAATGTGCAGTCACAGAGATGCAGTTAAAGGTACTGACTGCTGGTATAATACAATATGCAGTTACACAGATGCAGTGAAAGGTATGCACTGACTGGTATATGTAAAGAAACGCGGAAGAGCCGCCGCCATGAGTCGGCGGGAGGCGGCTCTTTCCGCACATGGCATGGCGGAGCACGGAGAGGCAGCCGCCTCCACTCAGTGTGAGGCGGCTGTCTCCATACGGGGCATGGCGGAGCGCGGAGAAACCGCCGCGTTGGACGCAGCGGTTAGCGCGCATGGCCCCATTGCTGAGGCACCGCAGAGCGGTGCTGGTGTGGCTGGGACACATAGTCCCTCTAGGCTTAGAGTGACGCGCGCGCGCGCACTGAGGCAGGGATTATATGACAGCCAGAAGTGAGTCAGCTGACCAGGCTGGTCAGCTGACACTGGCTCCACATCTCATTGGTCCAGCACTTAGGGAGGTGCTGGAGAGATGCCTGTGTATATATACTGCTGGGCTGGCTGTTCAGTTGCTGGTTGTCTGGCGTTGCGAACACAACGTGGTAGCACTCAGACCTTAGGCAGATGCCAAAGTGTGCCGGGACAAGCTGGAGCTGTAATCCTACACTTAGCTAGATTCTGTTGATAGTTTAAAGTACTAGTTTGATTGTGATTATCTGTTATGACCTGTTAGCCTGTCTGACCATTCTTCTGAATTCTAAACTTGTACCTTGCTATATCTGATACTCTGTTGCCGAACCCCGGCTCGTCTTTAGATTCTGCACCTGCCTCCTGATTCTGTACCTCGATATATCTGATACCCTGTTGCCGACACTGCCTGGTGTGCTGAATGTGCTGGGCCTGGCACAGTATAGCAATTAGCAAGGGCCAGCTGTGACAGACAGGGCTGTATATGCAGTGTCAGTGGGCCACACACAAAAAAAAAACATTGCAAGAACATTAGCTCTCAAAAGAGCTGTTTTGGTGGTGCTTTTCAGCAACAAATATCAGCAAGGAGCAAGCTAACAAGAGCCTAACTAAGCTTTTTCTATCTCTGCAGCAACCTCTCTCCCTTCTCTCACTAAAACAGCAACACACAGAGTGAGAACATGGCCGACGCTGCTGCCTTTTATATTTGGCAAAGTCATTTTCACATTGAAAAATTAAAACACGAAAAACATTGGTTTTTTTTTCTCAGCAAAAATGCAAAAAAAATTATTTTAGTGCGAAAAATGCAGAAAATCTTTAATGCAAAACATCGCAAACTTATTACAAAATGATTTTTCCTCTTAAGTCCAAATTTAACAGTAATTACACAAAAAACCATGCAAAAAGAATATCAGCATTTTTGCTCATCACTGTTTGTGATATACTGCGCCATTTGGGCTTCTGTTGTCTCTGTGTTTTCTTCTTAGGGTGCATCCCTCACCCTTTCACACATCTATTGAGAGCACTTCACTGAATAAATCGACTAGCTAATTAGCTTGTTAATAAAACGTTTTGTTCATCACTGCATAGTGTATATCCAGGGCCGGATATACCATAAGGCACCATAGGCATGTACCTACAGGGCTCATGATGATGGAAAGGCGGCTCACTCCCCTCTCCTAGTGCCTCTCTCTCTCCTTCCCCATGCACAGTCCCAAGCAGAGCATACATGTAAAGTTACTCACCCACTTCTCTGCATTCTACTGACAAGATTTCCCTTCAGTCGGGGGCACCACTAGCTACTTAATATTGAGGGTAGTTCTGGCTACCTAATACTAAGGTGCACCTGTAGCTTCCTATGACAGGCAAGGGAAGTGTAACGATCGGTGTAACACAGAGAGGGTCTGATTACCGGTGAACTGCAGTATCACCGAGAATACAGAATATACCCGATTATTGATGATCTGCAGTATCACCGATAATCAGATACAGTATATCTACTAACCTCTGGACACCTGAGATAGCAAGTGAGTGTTAAGTGCAACAGTAATATTTTGAGTATAGCACAGTAGTAGTTCCTTCCGTAGGCCTAGACTCTCCCGGGGGAGGAGCTAGGCTGAGAGTAGGAAGGACAGAGTGTGAGTGACACCAGGGAGAGGGTGTCACTAACAGGTCTGGGAACTGCCTCTAACAGTAAGGCCAGTTCTCGAGGTCGGGCAATCCAGGTCGTAAACACACAAGCAGATACGGTACAGATTCAGGAGACAGATACGGAATCCAATAAACAGGCAGGGTTTGGCAACGGAGTATCAGAAGAGCGGGGTACAGAATCAGGAGGCAAATACAGAGTCCAGGAACGAGCAGAGTTTGGCAACAGGATATCAGAGATAGCAAGGTACAGAATCAGAGTACAGGAGAATAGTCAGGCAGGCAGAAGGTCATAACAAATAATACAGTTCAATATCCTAACGCTAAGGTGTGAGGTCCGTGATCGTCAACACCTTTGAAAACTATGCTAGAACACAGATACAGACAAGGTCTGAGTGCCACCACGTAGTGATCGCAACGACAGACAACCAGAGAATGACCAGCACCCAGTATATATACACCAGTGCTCTCCAGCACCTCCCTTAAGTGCTGGACCAATGAAAGTTGCTGCAATTGTCAGTTGACCGGCCTGGTCAGCTGACCCTCCTCTGACTGCCATAAAGGCCCTGCCTCTCTGCACGCGCACGCGTCCTCCTAAACCAGTGTGGACTATCAGCCCCAGCCACACCAGTCATGTGTTGTAATGTTGTTGCTGTATGGGATGCGGAATCCGCCGCCACGCTGTCTGAGCGTGCCGCGTTTCCTCCGCATCCCGCCCCACTGAGAGAAGTAGGCCTATGCGTACAAACCGACGCGTCAGAAGCGGCGGTTTCTCCGCGTTCTGCTATGCCAGCCGCGGAAACATCTTGCGTCCATGCGGCGGCTTTTCCGCGTTTCTTCACAGGAAGTAAAGGAGAAGTGACCGCTGGGACAGCCAGCATACGACGGGGGTTTGTAGGTTCAAGGCTCATTGAGAGCGAAGTCTAGCGTGCCAGAATATCTGTGCCTATAGCAGGGGTGCCCATTGGGTACATTGCAATCTACCGGTAGATCACGAAGGACTTCATAATAGATCCCGACCACATTACATTTTCCATTCTGTATATGCAATTGTGCTCCTAAAATTGTACATAGGTAGATCATTTTGACTTGCTAATTTTTAAAAGTAGCTTAGAAAGTGAAAAAATGTGGGCTCCTCAGGCCTATAGGCTCCTGTGATGTAAACCCAGACCTAACAGGAGCCAAAAGGATCAGAAGTTGAAAATGTTACACATAAATTAAAAATAAAATAAATGTATGTACAACATTGTGATATATTTCCAACATGACAGGTCAGCTTTGAGCAGCTAATAACCAAGTACTTCGTATTAGAAGCAGCACTCTCTCGACAAACACACTGGGAACAGGAAATGTCTCTGTCACCGCAGCCGATATTTATTCTCACTGACTGATGGGAAGTTTAGCTTGACTGATCATATGTTACTTCTCATGGAAATGAGAATGTAATGAAGCCACGTTGTTTGGGCAACTGCTGAAACAAATCATATTTATTGGTTAATTAACTGTGTTTCTGGTGTGTGTGCTCTGCTCAATAATTGCAGGGAAATATATTGGCTCGTATTGGTATTCAAGGTGCGATCGTGGCTATAATGAGTTCTGCACTGGCAACATTTTATGATCACTAAAAAGAGGGGAGTGATTGGCAAGTTTATTGATGAAACCAAATAAGATGCACATGTTGCTTGTTGGCGGCACGGAGTCAGGACCCGCTCCAGACTCATTTCAGTCCATAACTGCTCACTAAGCACGTGGCCCAAAGTCTTCCGCAGCTAATAATCGCGTTATAAAAAAAATTGTTTGTATTGCCCAGTGGCAGAAAAAAAACGTATGACATAGTGAATTGTATGTGTAGTACGGATAATAAATAGAACATTAGTAGCAAAGAAAAGAGTCTTGTTTTTTCATTTTCAGTTATATAGCTGAACATTGCATCATCCTCTAATATTTGCAGTTTACAGATTATACTCAGTATTTTAAATGATGAAACAGACCAGAGCTAATGGCACTCTGAACTTCCTGGCAGAAAATCCTTAAAGAGAACCCAAGGTGGGGGGGGGGGGGCAGATGGGACACAAAGGCATGTTTTCTGCCTTATGACATACCTCTGTGTCCCCACACCGCAGCTTTCTGCTCCCCCACCCACCCACCGCCACGCTATAGCTCCCTGAGATCTCAAGGGTAAACATTGAGAAGAAGAATTCCCTGTACAAAATGCCCGTCAGGGGCATTCCTGCAGGATCTCCAGAGCTGCCATTGGGCAGCTTTCTCTCCTAGCCACGCCTCCTGCCACTCCCCACCTCCCTGCAAGCTGGTTAGAGACACGCAGTCTCTCCTTGCAGTGTTGTGACCCAGAGGTCATGAAAGTGAAAGTGGACAGTTGCGGCCCACAGGAGCAGCGGGGAGCAGCGGTTTTTGAGGCTACTTTATCCGCTCAGTCCTCCCGATCAAGTAGCCTACTTCTTTTTATGAGCCCACCTCGGGCTCTCTTTAAATAAACAAGAAACAGTGAGAGGCCTCTTGCACACTGCAAGTGATTCCGATTCAGATTCCGCTTTTTAATCAGTTTTTACATCCAATTCAGATTCCGATTTGCAGTTTGCTCCCTGCACACTGCAAATCGGAATCTGAATCGGATGTAAAAACTGATTAAAAAGCGGAATCTGAATCGGAATCGCGTGCAGTGTGCAAGAGGCCAGAGACAGATTGAGATAAGTGCTTCAAAAAATAGACTAAGACTAAATTAGTCAGAGAGCTGAGAGAAGCTATTTTGCAGCGATAACAACTGAAGTTTTTAAACTCTTTCTGTACTAAAAAACAATATGAGACTCTTTTCTTTGCTACCAATGTTGTATTTCTTAGCTGCACTACACATACAATTCACTATATCATAAGTTTATTTTCACTACAGATTCACTTTAAATAAATCTGAGCTAGCAAAGTAGTTGGTCGGGAGCTGCACGGGAAACTTCCCGCAGACGTCAGGAATTACTGTTCACTGAGATTTAAAACACACCCGAAATGAGAGAGATATTGAGGCTGATGTATTTATTTCCTATTCAACAATACACATTGCCTGGCTATCTTGCTGATCCTCTGCCTCTAATACTTTTATCCGTAGACCCTGAAAAAGCATGCAAATTGGCTGCTTCTGACAGAAGTCTGACTGGATTAGCCGCTGCTGTGGGCTGCGATGGCCCACTTTCACTTTTTTGACCTCTGGGTCACAATGTTGGAAAGAGAGATTCATTCTCTCACTAGCGCTCAGGGAGGCGGGGGAGCAGCAGGAGGCATGGCCAGGGAGAGAGAGCTGCCCAATGGCAGTTCTCTAAACCCTGTAGGAATGCCCCTGGTGGGCGTTTTGAACAGGGAATCCCTCTCCCCTGTATTTACCTCGGAGATGCTGACAAATAATTTAGCCAATCTCGGAGGGCTATAGTGCAGCGGTGGGGAAGCAGAGAGCAGCAGTGGGGGGACACAGAGGCATGTTATGAGGCAGAGAAAATGCCTCTGTGTCCCATCTGCCCCCAAGAACCACCTTGGGTTCTCTTTAAAGAAACTCTGTATAAAAAAGTCCCTTGGGCAGGAGGGGGAAGCCTCAGAGTCCCAATGAGGTTTCCCCATCCCTGTAGCTGCAGGCAATCCAGTGCTGGCGCCCCCCCAAGTCTCCCGCAATCCTCCTTCGACATGACTGACATATTTACCTTACCTAGCTCCCGCGGGTGGCGCGGTTGCGGCTCTCAGCACGGAAAAAGATGGAAATTGCCGATTCCAGTCGGGTCCGCTCTACTGCACAGGCGCAGGCGTCTTACACCTGCATAGTAGAGCGGACCTCACTGGAATCGGCTACTTCGGCCTATTTCCGAGACAAGAGCGGCAACTGTGCCTGCGTTGGAGCTGGACTGGTAAATATTTACATGCTCGACGTTCCCGGACCCGCAGCTAGACCACTGTGGTACACAGGAGGATGGGGGAAGCCTCGATAGGATCCAGAGGCTTCCCCCTATTTTTTTTTTAATACAGATTCTCTTTAAGTCTGTACCTGTACCTCTGAGACTGAAGTTTATGATTGTGCCAAGCAACAGGCCCCCAACAACTGCAAATTCACAGAACTGAAAAGTTCAGCTAATGCACGCACCACAGTTATGGAAAGCAAAAAAACATACTTCCTGCTTAAAAATGGAATCTGGCGCGATTCATGACTCCTCAGCAGTGTTTTCAGGACAACGAGTAACATAATGGGTTATTACAGCTTACATAACAGTACTATCCATTAACAAACCGCAGAGCATTTACCGTTCAATAACAACTCTGAGCTTCTGAATGCTTAGAAAGGCAACGCATTTCCCCGAAACTCATAATCAATGCATTATTTTACGAGTACAAACGGCAGCAACGCCACTGTGAGCTGGCTGGTTGTAAGGCGGTGGCAAGCAAGTTTCTCCTGCCCTGGAAACAAACGGATGCTCTATCTATCAATGTTCGCCACCGCGGATCCCTGTCTCCGAGCCCCGGAGTGTTTGGTCCTCTCTCATTTACATGTAATTAACCAATTAATGATGCATTGCCAAGCAACATGGCGAGATCCCTTTTAAACTTTGTCTGTCAGCCATCTTCGGTGCCCAGGGTGAGACCTACAATCTCTGCGAAGTTTATGTTCCAAATCTTGCAGGGCTGCAGGGCTGCTAATGATTTCTGTATAATGCTGAAAATAAAATTAAATGATGTGCAGTATGTACATGGGGGGAAATGTTAATTTATGGCGCGATTATACTTTTTTGTCGCCTCTGAGTGTTCCTTTCCTTAATTGGCAAAGTTAATTTGTTACCGGGTCACTTAGAAGGACACTTGCTTTCACTCTGAAAGACCTACGAAACCTAAAATCCAGCATGGAAAATTCTGAAAGCAATCATCTTAATTAGTGTAAGTGACAAGTGCTCAGTTTGGAACTACTGTAAACTTTTCAATGCTCTGCAACTACTGAGCTACATTTCAGGCCACTACTGTTTTGTCGTGTTACCAAACGGAGGTCTTAAAATTGCTCCAATCCTACTTCCTGTGAACTACAGGAAGTAAAGTCCCAAAAATATACAGATAAGTTAATTGGCTTTCCCCTAAAGTGGCCCTAGACTACAATAGCACTACACGATACATACATGTGGCTGGTAGGGATTATATAATAACAATCTGAACATTTATATAGCGCTTTTCTCCTGACGGACTCAAAGCGCTCAAGAACTGAAGCCACTGGGACACGCTCAAGAGGCCACCCTGCAGTGTCCAGGACTCAAACCCTGGTCCCCCATGTCAAAGGTAGAGCCCTTAACCAATACACTATCCAGCTTGTGAGCCCCTCTGAGAGAAAGTTAAGTGACAAGCATATGCTCTGTACAGCGCTGTAGAAGATGTTGGCGTTACATAAATATTAAATAATAAATTGAACCCTAGGTGAAATTAAACTGATGAGACACATAATTGTAGCTATCCTACTACTCCTACAAATAACTTTTTTAGATATTCAAGTTTTGTTTTTTTATGTTCAGTGGCGTATTGTTAGGGTGCAGGTCATGCCTGCACTCTTCCTCCGTGCTGCATTGCCCACCTCCTTAAAGACACTCGCAGACCTCAGATCAGTGGTGACCAAAGGACAGGAGAGCAGCAGCACATAGTCACCGCACGATACTCTTCAGATGCAGAACTGAGGTCACTGCCACTTTATGCATTTGAAGTGAATAGCGCACTGACTGTGTGCCCCTATGATGTCTTTTGATCTCCGCTGACCTGAGGTCTGCGAGTGTCTTGAGGAGGGGGGCGGCAATGCGGTGGTCTATTTTGGCTACCTATTCTGAAGGGAGGAGAGCTACCTATTACTGTGTGCTACCTTGGCCACCTGTTTTGGGGGGGCTACCTAAATGGAAGGGGGCTATACCTGTAGGGAATAGATATTTCTATGGGCTACCTTGGACACATCATGCTTTTTTGGGGGGAGGTGAGCCACCTATAGTGATGGTGCCTACCTATCGCTGTGGGCTACCTTGGCCACCTGTTTTTGGGGGCGTGGCTACCTATACTGAGGGAAGGGGGCTTCTCTGGGGCTAACTTGGGGCTTCCCTGGAGCTTCCTGGGGCTACCTTGACTGCCTATTCGAGGAAAGGGGGCTACCTTGGCTACCTGCAATCAAGGGAGTTGGCAACCTTTACCAAGGGTAGCAATGTATACTGGGTGTATGTATTGGATACTTATATGGGGGCTATCTTTGGTAATTAGATTGAGGGCAGGGGGCTACCTATACTGAGCGTAGGGGCTAGCTATCTAGGGGGCTACTTTGGCTACCTAGACTCAGGGGAGGGGGGCTACCTATTCAAAAAGGCTACATCTGCCTTATGTCCCAGAACTGAAATATATTAACTATCTCTTCCCTACTCTCAGAAGCTGTTCTCTGTCAGTAAAGAGTTTTCTGGCTGTAATTCCTTTTCAGTGAGGGTTACACTATAGTCCGACTGGGTCGGAAAGAAACTGTTAAGCTATGTACTCACCTTGCAATGCAGGGAGATGGATCCAGCGACGTCTTCCTGACGACAACCGCTCCCCCGATCCATCTTCCGGCCGGCGGGTATGCTTGACATCACATGACAATACACATTGGGCGTGAACAAGACTTCAAGTGATAGCAATACTTTGCAAGGGAGTCGTCGGGGATCTTGAAGATCCTGTCTACCAACGGTGACAGTCTTTATCCCTGCGCAACGCTAAGTGACGTTCGCATGATCGTGCACCTGTACCCACGTCACGAGATCACGTAAATGACCGATTGTCACTCAAAAGATACACCGGTCAACTGTGGAAAATCATTGGAAAAATCTCAAAGTGGGTAAGGGCCTTTACTAGTATACCAGAATGTTGAACTCATACACATACATAAGTGGGGGGTATTCAAATTTAAAAAAGGGGCCTCACGCCTTCCTTACCCTGCAATGACTTGTGACCTTCACACACCCACTTGCTCTGTCCCAAACCATTCCCCTGAGTCCCTCCTTTTGACACATGCATTTAGTCACAGGAGCGCTGGCTGCATTCAGTGGTATGGAGTCAGTCGGACCTGTCATTGGTGGCTGCATGCTCCCCCCTTCTCGTTTTTGCCTAGGAGGGTATTGGTTGTAATGTGGTTGCTGAATTCAGATGCTGGTTGCCATGTGGGTTCTAGGTGCGGGTACATGGTGTCAAATGGTTGTGAATACTTGGTGCCATGCCTGTCCTGGGTGCTGGCTATGGGTGGGAATTGGGTGTCATGTGGGTTTAAAATGAAGGTATTTTGGGTGCGGATACTGGTTAAGTGGGGGCTTGGTGCATATTGTGTGCAGGTGTGAGTACTGGGTGCAATGTCAGGCCAAGGTGCAGGTACTTGGTGTCATGTGAGTGTGAGTTCTGCATGTCAGCTATGGGGGGAAAGTGTGTGGGTGGATGTTGAGAGAAGTAGAGGTCAGTGTGGGTGCTGCAGGAAGGGGAAGTCATTGGGGGTGCTGGGGTAGGGAGAGGTCACTGGGGGTGCTGGGGGAGAGAGAGGTCAGTTTAGATGCTGGGGAGGTGACTATAGGTGCTGCTGGGGACAGGAAGGGTTCCGCTGGGGGAGGAAAAGGTCGGTGTGGGTGCTGGGGGAGGGAGAGGTCAGTGTGGGTGCTGGGGGAGGCAGGTTCACTGCAGTGCTAATGCTGGGGAGGGAGAGGTCAGTATTGATCCTAGGTGGAGGGAGAGTTCACTGTGGGTGCAAGGTTGAGGGAGAGGTCACTGTGGATGCTGGGGGAGGAAGAGGTCACTGCTCTCAGACAGACACCTTCTGTATGGCACCGTCTGTATGGCACCTCTTTACACCAAAGTGTCTAAGATGGGGAAGGAGCATTCTGACAGGTGGGCAGGGCTTCCTGCGGACAGTGGGTGGAGCTTAATGCAGCTGGGCAGAGCCTCGTTTTTGCAACCCCCCCTCTGCACTTACCAGTATACACGTGTCATACACGTGTCTATCTCATCATGTCACGTCATCTTGGATACACTCAAATTCTGCCTTCTTTTGTAGAGGGCAAATGGTTTTTGTTATAATGCAGGAATGCTGGAAATTGTAGTTAAAAAATTATGTTTTTTCCTACTAGTGTTGTCACATGGTCACTCATCCTCCTCTTGATTGACCTGCCCAAAGAGAAGAGGAAGTGAGCTGTATTGCAGTTTGCCCAGCACATTTGACTTGTACTTCTATACACTGATTGTACACACTTATGAACTTAGTTGCTGTTAGAATATGCTTTGTGTAATTTTGGGTTAAGATGGGCCTCTTTCATAGTATGCGCGGTACAATGTGGTACGATGCCTTGCACAAGTGTACCATCTGCAAATACATCAAGCATTGCATGATAGACAATGTCTGACGTTCTCACCATTGTGCGACAACACTGCCACACAATAGTGTTAGAATTGCAGAGGCACTGGAGCTGGGGTGATTACAATGGCAATGTAAACTGAGACGTGACACCACAAACACAGAAATAAAGTATTTACAAAAATAAAGTAGCTACTATATACAAATAAAAAACAACGCAACGAAAAAAAAAAACACAGTGAAACTAGCCCAGAACACAACAAGAAAAACCTTATCACTTAACCCACTACCCACCAACGTGTTGCGCCCACCCCTCTACGGGCTTTGTCAGGGTGTAGCGTGTTTTTGATGCATAATAAAGTTGCAATTTATACTTTTTGACAAACCACGAGCGGTGTTACAATTTTTTTTTATAGAGGTGAAATGCTGTATATACCTACAATGGACTGACGTTCAAATTGCACAGAGGTGCAATTCTGGACGGTATGCTGCAGATTCCTGCAGCATCCCCCCCCCCCCCCAAATCCCTATAACCGTAAATGCACGGCTTAGCAATTTGGGCTGCGTCTTCGCAGGATGAGGGTAACCATTGCCAAATCGGAAACGGCAGCGGCTCCTGGTGGAAACCAGCCCTAGAGGGAAAACAGCAGCTTTGAGGCAATCATAGGGAACTAACTGACTCACCTGATATTTGTGTAAACTTAGCCATATAGTACATATGGCCCTATTTGGCATAGAGTGAATTATGACCCTTAATCTGCTAATCCCAGACCTGCTGCTACCGATCATACATCATTAATTATTACTTTACAACATTGCTTCAGACAGACAAATCTTGCTCTACCAAGTTAATTACACTCAATCTTACTACAAGATCAATGGGCAAAATCAATGAACAAGATCAAGAAGCACTGCACTGGATGCATTTGTCAGTCTGCACAGAGAGATGACAACCATTGCAGGAAAGCCAACAGAAAATCATATAATGACAACCGGTAGGGACTTCCATAGTTAAACTGGATCTGGGAGCTAAATTATAGGGACCATATTGTTTGTAAACATCTAATATTAGAGGTGAAATAATAACTCGACTAGTAATAATTTGACTAGAGAGTAGTATATAATCAATTATTGTGAACTTTCTTAAATTATGCTGCCTAATTATGTTGTTTAATGGGCACTCTGCCTAGTGATGTCTGGGGTCTGCACTGGGGTCTGCACTCTGTCTAATTATACTCTAGTTACTCTAACATACTCTAACATACTCCACTCCTTTCTCTGCCGGTGCAGTTACTCAATACTTTACCCCTTGTTTGCCATTCGGCATATGATTTAATCTCTGTCTGTCTAACAACACACCTACTTCTTTTTAAATGTCACAGTCCCCCAGAACTCAACCCACTCTCTGCTGCCTAGCATTTATCCCATTCTCTGCTTCTAATAGTGCTGCTCGGACACCCCTTTTCAAAATCCGGATCCGATTCAGATCCGGATACCCAGATATCCTATCCGGGTCGGATATCCGAGTTAAAAATTTTCTGATCCGAATCCGAATCGGATATCCGACCCTAGTATCCGGGATATCCGGACAAATTCGGATATCCGGATAGAAAAACCGGAAGTGGCCTTTAAATTGCTGGTTGTCTGAGGGTTTCCATGGAAACGGCCGCTCGAACCTTTCCATGTCAGTTCACTGAGGGTGTCTCCGTGAACAGACGAAGAGCCGCCGATCGCGGCTCGCCGGCAAAATGTAAACACGGGGGGGAAGAAATCCCCGCTGTTTACATCATACGGCGCTGCTGCGCAGCAGCGCCGTGACGTAGATCGGCAATCCCCGGCCTCTGATTGGCCGGGGATCGCCGGCATCTGATAGGCAGAAGCCTATCCTATCAGGCGCAGGACGGAAATCTGTCCTGCGCCGCTCAGAAGGGAAGGGAGAGGGTGGGAGCGGGCGAGAGGGCGGAGAACGCTGCGGAGGGGGGCTTTGAAGAGCCCCCCCGCTAAGCAAATGCAGGCGGCGGCGATCAGACCCCCCCAGCAGGACATCCCCCTAGTGTGGAAAAAAGGGGGGTAGTCTGATCGCCCTGCTGCACTCCTGATCGGTGCTGCGGGCTGTAGAGCCCACGCAGCACCGATCACTGAAAAAATCCCTGGTCGTCAAGTGGTTAAAAACGTTTTTTAGGGTATATGAGGCATGTAGCATCATTATTTTGTAACGGGGATTCGGGGAACACTAATTGATGATGTGGGGACTTAAAATCCCCCCCTCCCCAAAAAAATTGCTGTCAATTAACATTAGGCCTAGGTTCCAGACAGCGGTCGTGCAGCCCACATTGTGTCCAAAGTCCAACCGCACAACTGGGACATGACAGTTTTCAGCCAAGACACCTCCAAAAAATTACACAGCAATTGTGTTTTGGGTTAAATATAGGTGGTATCAGTGGCAGGTGGCACCCTGGCCTAGCGGTGGGAGCTGCACAGGCAGCAGGAGCAGGGCAATGCAGCAGCAGCAGGTGTAATGTGTGCCAGGAGCATGCCGGACATGGCACATTGCAATTGGCACTTAGCACGTGTCACTTGTCACTTGGCACGTGACACGTGGCAAGTGCCACGTGCCAAGTGACACGTGTCGAGTGACAGTCAGGCAGCAGAGGAGAAGACACTAGTGCACACTAACTGTCACATTGGCACTGCTCACAGCACAGCAGTTCTGTAGAAAGCTAACACAGTAGTACTACTACTCTAACAACTACTAGCACACTGACTGCAGTACTACAGTACTAATTACACAATAACACAGTAATCCTATCCCCTAATGCCTAACCTAACCTATACCTAGGCTAATAGCTGGCCAGCAGGCAGCAGCTGGCCTGGTCTTTGCACAGCACACACACAGACACATAGCAGCTGCCTGCGGCACACACTCTGATTGTCACACAAATAGTTACATAGTTACATAGTTATTTTGGTTGAAAAAAGACATACGTCCATCGAGTTCAACCAGTATAAAGTACAACACCAGCCTGCACCCTCACATATCCCTGTTGATCCAGAGGAAGGCGAAAAAACCCTTACAAGGCATGGTCCAATTAGCCCCTAAAGGGAAAAATTCCTTCCCGACTCCAGATGGCAATCAGATAAAATCCCTGGATCAACATCATTAGGCATTACCTAGTAATTGTAGCCATGGGTGACTTTCAACGCAAGGAAAGCATCTAAGCCCCCTTTAAATGCAGGTATAGAGTTTGCCATAACGACTTCCAGTGGCAATGCATTCCACATCTTAATCACTCGTACTGTAAAGAACCCTTTCCTAAATAAATGGCTAAAACGTTTTTCCTCCATGCGCAGATCATGTCCTCTAGTCCTTTGAGAAGGCCTAGGGACAAAAAGCTCATCCGCCAAGCTATTATATTGTCCTCTGATGTATTTATACATGTTAATTAGATCCCCTCTAAGGCGTCTTTTCTCTAGACTAAATACAACAGAGTAACCAAGCAGCTCAGGGTGACCCAAACTACTAGGAATGTATAGTAGGATGAAAGGAACCAAAAAGCCCTTCTACTAAAAAAGCAAAGCTTGGTGTAATTGCCTTCTTAAAGCAGAAGGAAATTTGCAATAATTCAGTTATAAATGAACATTTGTGGTTACCCACAATGCACACCTACTAAATATGCAAATTATCCCTTTCCGCCCTTGTTAAGCCAAGCAAGCATCCAGAACCGCTGGTATATAGCAAGCCTATAGCTTTAAGTTTTACACAGCCATACCAAACCCACATGTAGACAGCCTGTTTCAGACTTTTGGTCCTCATCAGTACATGGCAGGGATTGATAAGGCTGTATGAAATAGGGCTTGGTCGAGTACAACAGAGTAAACAAGCAGCTCAGGGTGACCCAAACTACTAGGAATGTATAGGGGGATGAAAGGAACCAAAAAGCCCTCCTACTAAAAAAGCAAAGCTTGGTGTAATTGCCTTCTTAAAACAGAAGGAAATTTGCAATAATTCAGTTATAAATGAACATTTGTGGTTACCCACAATGCACACCTACTAAATATGCAAATTATCCCTTTCCGCAATATGCGGGTTATGCGGCCAAATATCCGCAGATAGCTACCTGGATTTCTAGAGAAATCCGGAATCCAATCTGGATAGCGTAAAAAAGTTCGGATATCCAGGTTACCCGGATATCCGGAATCCTGATGAGCAGCACTGCTTTTACAGCCAATTAGAGCTTACACCCATCGCTGTCTGGTCAACAACCAATCACTGATCATCTTCTCTGCCTATATGATAATTAATAACCCATCACCGATCCCCTTCTCTGCCAATCCAAAAACTCATCACCGATCCCCTTTTCTGCCTATCCAATAGCCCATCACTGATCTCCTTCTCTGCCTATCCAATAACCCATCACTGATCTCCTTCTCTGCCTATCCAATAACCCACCACTGATCCCCTTCTTTGTCTATCCAATAACTGAACACTAATCCCCTAAAAGAGCACTGATCTCCTTCTCTGCCTATCCGATAACCCGTCTCTGATCTCCTTCTCTGCCTATTCCATAACTGAGCACTGATCCCCTCCTCTGTCTATCTGATAACCAATGACTTATCCCCATCTCTTCCAATCGGATAACCTGCCACTTATCCCCTTCTTTGCCTATCCAATACAATGTCACAGATCCCTTTCCCTGCCTATGCAACAACCCATCAATGATCCTCGTCTTTGTCTATACAATAGCCCGCCACTAATCCCTTTCTCTGCCTATCCCATAACCTGCCACTGATCCCCTTCTGATCCACTTCTCGGCCTATCCCATAACTTACCACTGATCCCCTTCTCTGCCTATCCCATAACCTGCCACTGATCCCCTTTTCTGTCTATCCGATAACCCATCACGGATCCCCTTCTCTGCCTATCCAACAGCCCTCCACTGATCCCCTCCTCTGCATATCCCATAGCTCACCACTGATCCCCTTCTCTGCCTATCCCATAACCCTCCACTGATCCCCTTCTCTGTCTATCCCATAACCCGCCACTGATCCCCCTCTCTGCCTATCCCATAACCCATCACTGATCCCCTTCTCTGCCTATCCAACAGCCCTCCACTGATCCCCTTCTCTGCCTATCCCATAACCTGCCACTGATCCCCTTCTCTGCCTATCCCATAACCCTCCACTGATCCCCTTCTCTGTCTATCCCATAACCCGCCACTGATCCCCCTCTCTGCCTATCCCATAACCCATCACTGATCCCCTTCTCTGCCTATCCAACAGCCCCCCACTGATCCCCTACTCTGTCTATCCCATAATCCACCACTGATCCCCTTCTCTGCCTATCCCATAACCCATCACTGATCCCCCTCTCTGCCTATCCCATAACCCATCACTAATCCCCCTCTCTGCCTATCCAACAGCCCTCCACTGATCCCCTTCTCTGCCTATCCCATAACCCTCCACAGATCTCCTTCTCTGCCTATCCCATAACCCGCCACTGATCCCCTTCTCTGCCTAACCGATAACCCGCCACTGATCCCCTTCTCTGCCTAACCGATAACCCGCCACTGATCCCCTTTTCTGGCTATCTGATAACCAATTACTGATGAATGATCCACCTCTCTGCCTATCAAAGATCCCCATCACTGGGAGGACGGGGTAACATACCAATATACGGCAATGTATAGATATAGGAAGTGTTTCTGATGCAGAAGCCAGGATAATTAAAATAATGTTTGAGTATCCTGAATAATATATTACCTTTTCTTATATATCATTGTAGTGACTCTTTAAGGAAGAGCCCCAGACTCTCTACAGCATGGCACAGCTGCAGGTGTAACTTCTGCAGCTCCTGTTCTTATGTCACTAGTGACAGGTTCTCTTTCTGCCTAGCAGGGCAGAATCTATATCGTTAATCTCCCTGCCGCTATTTCCCTCTCTACAGTATGCCAGTTATAATTGATGGAGCTGCTGACATCCCTTGTTGTTTGGTTAGAGAAATAGGCGCTATCCTACTAGCTTTATATTTATAATACGCCTTTCCGATATCACAGGGACTATTAAGAATATAAAACATTCCCCAAACACGATTCCTGCATGCTAACGATTTCTTTGGTTTTTTTTTAAACGAAAAATAAAGCATATCATAAAGTGACAGTTTTACATGTTTACATCATAAGCCAATTTGCAGTGTGGTTTTATGTTTACTTCTGAGTCGGAGATTTATTTTTCAGTCAGGACGCGGTGATGGAACAATCTGTTCTGGTTGCCGCGTTTGAGGCTTAAATTGGTCAATGCGAGCTTAAGAAATGGCTGTGTCAGAGCACGCTGTTTTGAATAATCATGCACCGGGCTCACAAATCCATTTTTCAATTTGATCTTCTTATAGCGCCAGCCGGACGGACCGAACGTTTGAGTGGAGGGTGTGGAATGGCGCAACAAGCCTCAAAGTGGCCGAATCAGATTTCTCAGCGGGTCCGCGGATTCGAGAGACTAACGCTGAATCGAAGTGGTGATTCTTGGCCGGCTCCTACTCTCTCTTACACACCTGTCACTTCACATGGACAAATTCAATTTCCAAGGGACAGAAATATTTTTTTCTCCTGACAATTCGAACAGAAAAGGTTCATTATGTGCTGCATTTTTCTCTTCTGCGGGATGCACTATTGAGCATTAAAAGGACTTCGAGAGCCTATTCATATCCAAAAAAGAAGAATTCCGGTTAACAATATAACAAAAATACTGCAATCTTCCTATAACAAATACAAGTATTGGTAATAAAAAAAAGAAGAGGGCTGGTTGAAAAATATAACCTGCCATTTAGTCCAAGTGCACATGAGTAAATTGCCTGCAAATCGGATGCCAGAGCCAGAGGACGGTCATTTTAGGCAACCGTTTCTAATAATTATTTATATATGGGCTGCTCACAGAGTTCGCAGTCAGGGCCATTTTTAGGGATAGGCAACCAGGCATATGCCTAGGGTGACACCTGTAGGAGTGGGGCACCATATGGCTATTCTTTCTTAGCACCTTGTGCTTTTTTTGCATTCTTATACATCACTGCTAAAAATTGACCTCCTTGGCGGTAAATAGAGATGGCTCGAACCTCCGATTTCCGGTTCGCAATAGACTTCAATGGGCAGGCGAACTTTCAAAACTACAAAAACTGTTTCTGGCCACAAAAGTGATGTAAAAGATGTTTCAAGGGGTATAACACCTGGAGGGGGCATGGCGGAGTGGGATACACGCCAAAAGTCCTGGGGGAAAATTCCGGATTTGACGCAGAGCAGGGTTATAATCCCTAAAGGGCAGAAATCACATTGCATTCCTAAACTGGAGACCTAAAGTGCTTGAAAACATCTTGCGTGTGTATACATGGATCAGGTAGTGTAAGTAGTGTACTGCTTCACACTGACAGACAAAACTCACTGTGTAACGCACCGCAAACAGATGGCAGTGCTGGTGCGCATGTTGGCGAGAGTGCAGGTGATGGCGGCTTTCCAGCCCGTATGGTCGGGCTGAGATAGCTCAATGACAGAACAGCAGAGACTGTCCAGCTGATCGAATTTGGTCTGTCCACAATGAAGCAACTGCCCCCCAACACACTCATATAGGTCATTGCTTCATTGTGATACAAAAGCCCCTTTACCGAGGCAAGGTAATGATCATGAAGGAGAATTGGCACATGTACATGCCTTTTGTTTTGCTGTTGCAGCCGCAGTGCAGCCAGAAAAATTAGGCAGGCATGTATACGTACCCAGGGCCGGATTTGGACTTCCCAGTGCCCTAGGCCCGGTACCACCAAGCGCATCCCCCCCCCCCCCCCACACACACACACACACACACTCAGGGTGCATACACACATCAGACCATAGTCTTTGGAAAATGAAAGATCACAGACCAATTTTACCTCCTTCCATGTAGTATGAGAGCCATACCTTCACAGTCTATTCTATTGAGCTGAACTCCCCATCAGATAGAAATCTTTGCAAGATGCTGAACACAAAGATGCTATACACATTCAAAAGATCAATATCTGCAAAAGATCTGTTCCTGCAAAAGATCTGTTCCTGCAAAATGCATTCATAGTCTATGATATCTGCAGATCCTCATACATACCTTGTTTAACAATGATTCATCTGCAGATCAGATCCACCAGGATGGATTTTCAGATCTGCAGATGATTGTCTGATCTGCAGATGAATGTCTGTTAAACAAGGTGTGTATGAGGATCTGCAGATATCATAGACTATGAATGCATTTTGCAGGAACGGATCTTTTGCAGGAACAGATCTTTTGCAGATATTGATCTTTTGAATGTGTACAGCATCTTTGTGTTCAGCATCTTGCAAAGATTTCTATCTGATGGGGAGATCAGCTCCATAGAATAGACTGTGTAGGTATGGCTCTCATACTACATGGAAGGGGGTAAAATTGGTCTGTGATCTTTTATTTTCCAAAGACTATGGTCTGATGTGTGTATGAGCCTTTAGGAAAATGAAAGATCACAGACCAATTTTACCCCCTTCCATGTAGTATGAGAGCCATACCTACACAGTCTATTCTATGGAGCTGAACTCCCCATCAGACAGAAATCTTTGCAAGATGCTGCACACAAAGATGCTGTACACATTCAAAAGATCAGTATCTGCAAAAGATCTGTTCCTGCAAAAGATCCGTTCCTGCAAAATGCATTCATAGTCTATTATATCTGCAGATCATCATACACACCTTGTTTAACAGACATTCATCTGCAGATCAGATCCACCAGGATGGATTTTCAGATCTGCAGATGATTGTCTGATCTGCAGATGAATGTCAGTTAAACAAGTTGTGTATGAGGATCTGCAGATCTCATAGACTATGAATGCAATTTGCAGGAACGGATCATTGGCAGGAACAGATTTTTGCAGATACTGATCTTTTGTGTCTGTACAGCATCTGTGTGCAGCATCTTGCAAAGATTTCTTTCTGATGGGGAGTTCAGCTCCATAGAATAGACTGTGTAGAGTATGGCTCTCATACTACATGGAAGGGGGTAAAATTGGTCTGTGATCTTTCATTTTCCAAAGACTATGGTCTGATGTGTGTATGAGCCTTAAGGATCACTTGTTTGCAGGAGGAAATGCCTGTTTTAGTGACTCGTGTATACCTATGAATGTTTTCTCTCTGAAAAATGATGAATGATTGTTTTTCCTGTCAGAGCAGCGAGTCCCTAATGCCTGGTACGCACCAGATAGATGGGTTGAATCGATTTTCCGATCACTTATACAAAGTCGATTAGAAAATAATCAGAAATCAGATTAGACCTGTCAGAAATAATCTATCTGATGGCAAATTGCATGGTGTGTACCAGGCATGAAGTAGCAGAGCGGCGTTCATCTCCCTCTTTGCTCTTCTGTAATCACAGATCTGTTGCATTTATTTTATAGTATTTATTGTACTGATTCTTTCACAGTTGTTTTTTTTACTGTTTGCCAACACGGTACAAACATATATATTTTTTTTAATTTTTAGTGTATGTTATTACTTTTGGTATACAAAACAGAATGTAACAATACAAAAGTATACAACAGTACATTTGCAATTATAATTATAGCGAAGTTGTCTATCTCATACTAGACTACTGCTGCCTTTAAAATGAGCCAGCAAGGGGTTAAGATTTATCTTAGAAGGGGCTGTCATAAATCTCTCTAAGGAAAAACAAACCTTATCTTTCTGTTTAAGATTTACAATCCAGGGGGAGAGAGGAGAAGGAATGGCTCAAGTCATTAACAGAGTCTGACTGACCAGCAATACATTGTTTAGCCCAGCTTGAGTTGTAAAGTGGAATAAATTCTGTTAAAATGTTTACTTTTACTGGATCAGAAATTGTGTCTACATTGTGATCCATGTTTCTCTCACCCCTGGCAATAAACTGAAGCTTGTATGTTCAGGAGATAGCACTGTCTCATCGCACACCACGAAGTAAGTAAAATACACAGAGCTCTGGAATTCTGACTGTGTGTGCAGCAAAGCCAGGGCGGCTTCAGAGCAGGAGAAATGATATATTTTGACATGCAGCCTCTTATCTCTCTCAGGTCCTGCCGCCCTTTTATCCTTCTGATTTTTTTCCGCCCTAGGCCGTGGCCTTTGCGGCCTTTGCAGAAATCCGGCCCTGTACGCACCAGAAAAACAATTATAGTGGCGGCTGCTAGCAGCGGCCTTAAAAATTCAGAAATCCACCTGGAGTCCTGGACCCTATTAGTGGTGGTGGAGAAGGCAGTCAAGTGGTCTGCAGGAAGAGATGCTGTGTGGGGACTGACTTAGTCTTGGGGCAGGCAGCAGCGCCCGGCAGGCAGGCAGAGATGCTGTGTGGGGACTGACTTAGTCTTTGGGCGGGCAGTCACATGGCATGCAGACAGAGATGCTGTGTGTGGGGACTGATGCTGAGCGTGGGGAGCTAACAGTTCCGCCAAGCCAGCTGTCAGACACCAGGCAAGGGGGTGACTGGCAGACATTGGCTTCTTCTGCTCAAAGATTTCCTTAACGGACACCTGGCTGCTGTGGGCAGAGGAGCAGGAACCACTCAAGGTGAAAGGCGGAGTGAAGGAGAGTGGCTGTGAAGGTGCAAGGGATAAAGCGGCTGAAGATGCTGCACCTGAAGAAGGAAAAGGAGGCGGAGGGGGGCTTTGCATTTGTGTGCTGCTTTTCCTCAGGTGGCCATCCCATTGCTGTTTGTGCTTTCTCACCATGTACCTTCATAAGGTAGTTGTCCCTACACAGGTCTTGGTCTTTCCATGACTCAGTTTTTGGTGGGAGAGAGTACAGATGGCATTGCTCTCATCTGAGGCAGACACACACCGCTGAGCCCTGGGATGATGGCACTTTGGTGGTCTGACCTTGAAGGGCATGTTGGCTGGCTACCCATAGGTGGCGATACATGCCACCGGACACTGCCACGAGCTGTTTCTGACGATGAGCTCCCCCTGCTTCTTTCAGCAAATCATCTCCTCCTACTTCTCTCTGACTCCCCCTCTGAACTGACTAAATAGTCAACTACGTCCTGACAATCTTGAGAGTTTATGGCACGTGCCTTCTGAACACTGTACTTTGGTCCAGGGCCGCACAAAATCATGTCAGCATGACCTCCAACAGACCTGACGGGTGGCCTGCCTCTGGCTCTTCCTCTGCCTTTTGTTTTGTCCATATTGGGGGGGGATGAAGTGAAAGGTATGCACTGACTTGACTAATACAATGTGCAGTCACACAGATGCATTAAAAGGTATACACTGATTGCTGGTATAATACAATGTGCAGTCACACAGATGCAGTGAAAGGTACTGACAGCTGGTATAATACAATGTGCAGTCACACAGATGCAGTGAAAGGTATGCACTGACTGCTGTATAATGATGAGACGAATACATTTGAAATCCTATAACGAGAACCTGTTATGGAGGGCAAGTCTGCCATCCATTCAAGTGAAAGGTATGCAGTGACTGCTGATGGTATAATACAATGTGACACAGGTGCACTAAAAAGGTAGGCAGTGACTGCTGGTGGTGTATTACAATGTGCAGTCACACAGGTGCACTGAAAAGGTATGCAGTGACTGCTGGTGGTATGATACAATGTGACACAGGTGCACTGAAAAGGTATGCAGTAACTGCTGGTGGTATGATACAATGTTACACAGGTGCACTGAAAAGGTATGCAGTGACTGCTGGTGGTATGATACAATGTGCAGTCACACAGGTACACTGAAAAGGTATGCAGTGACTGCTGGTGTTATGATACAATGTGCAGTCACACAGGTGCACTGAAAAGGTGTGCTGACTGTGCTGGGCCTGGCACAGTATAGCAATTAGCAAGGGCCAGCTGTGACAGACAGGGCTGTATATGCAGTGTAAGTGGGCCACACAAAAAAAAAACACATCACAAGAACATTAGCTCTCAAAATAGCTGTTTTGGTGGTGATTTTTAGCAACAAATATCAGCAAGGAGCAAGCTAACAAGAGCCTAACTAAGCGTTCCCTAACTCTGCAGCAACCTCTCTCCCTTCTCTCACTAATAACAGCAGCAGGCAGAGTAAGAAAATGGCCGACGCTGCTGCCTTTTATAAGGGGGGGGGGGCCTCCAGGAGGGAGTGCAGCCTGATTGGCTGCCATGTGTCTGCTGACTGTGATGTAGAGGGTCAAAGTTTAACCCAATTATGTAGTATAGGGGGCGGGTCGAACACGCTAAAGGTTCTCGTTTAGATGTAAACGTGATCCCTGTTCGCGTGCGAACCGTTCGGGCCGTCTCTACCAGTAATCCCGAGCTAGGGTCGGGGTGGAAAACTGCAGCTAAGAGCGGTAATCCTGACCTCTGCTCGGGCTAGCCGCCGGAGGCTGTGTACAGAGTATAACGCGCAGTGGATGGTTTTACATACCTCCCGGGGAATCCCGACATCGCCCGCCATTCTTCTTCCTCTCCTCCGGGGCTCTGCTTCCTCCTGGTGAGATTGCCAGCTGTCGTCATGACGACAGCTGGCAATTTGAGTTTAGAGTTGTAGCGCCACTCGGCGGATGGAGGCTTAACTGCAGCACTGGAGTGATTGCTGGAACTAGGTGAGTGATTGCTGGAACTGCTGCCGATCTCCCTGGCACCATGATTATTTTCAGGTTTTAGGGTCTGACAGGGTGCAAAAAAATTGCACCGCTTTTAGACCCTAGAATCCAGAAAGAATCATAACGCCAAGGGGGGTTAAGAAAGGAAAGAATGGTAACTTTAACACCAACACTGTTAATTACCATAACAACAATAAGGCAGATGCTATTATTGTGCTAGTTAAAGCAATCCTGATGCAAAAAAACAAACCAAAAAAAAAAAAAACGCATGATATAATGGGCTCGATTCACCAAGCGGTGCAAAGTGTTAGCACCGTGGTGAAAAGGCCCTTATCACGCCTAAACTCAGTTTAGGCATGATAAGAAGGGCTTCGCGCGAAGTTACTGCGCGTACGCGCGTACGTGCGCGCGCAGAACCCGACGCTTCGCGCGAAGCTCCCATTAAACCCTATGGGAGTTTGCGCGCGCTCTCACGTGCGTTCGCGCGGTAACTTCGCACGAAGAGCAGGAAAAAGCGGTGATAACTTAGTGGTGAAAAGGTCATCACGCCTAAAGTCCTTTAGGCGTGATAACTGAGTTATCACCGCTTGGTGAATCGAGGCCAATGAATTGTGTGTGTCATACGGATAATGAATAGACTAAGACTATTAGTAGCAAAGAAAAGTCTCATTTTTATTTTCAGTTAGATTGCTTTCTTTTTTGTTTTTTACAACATTGCATCACTCTGTCATATTTGCAGTTTAGAAACCACACTCTGGGCTCGATTCACAAAGCGGTGCTAACCCAGTTAGAGACTTTAGGCATGATAACCATTGCACCACGCTGGTGAAAAGCCAGTTTAGGCGTGATAAGTTTAGGGCCTCGATTCACCAAGCGGTGATAACTCAGTTATCACGCCTAAAGGACTTTAGGGGCTCGATTCACCAAGCGGTGCAAAGTGTTAGCACCGTGGTGAAAAGGCCCTTATCACGCCTAAAGTCACTTTAGGCATGATAAGAAGAAACTCGCGCGAAGTTGCCGCGCATACGCGCGTAAGTGCGCGCGCAACACCCGACGCTTCGCACGAAGCTCCCATTAAGCCCTATGGGACTTTGCGCGCGCTCTCATCTAAAGTCTTTTAGGCGTGATAACTGGGTTATCACCGCTTTGTGAATCGAGGCCTAGGCGTGATGACCTTTTCACCACTGAGTTATCACCGCTTTTTCCTGCTCTTCGCGCGAAGTTACCGCGCGAACGCGCGTTCGCGCGTCCGCGCGTGAGAGCGCGCGCAAAGTCCCATAGGGTTTAATAAGAGCTTCGCGCGAAGCGTCGGGTGCTGCGCGCGCTCGGTAACTTCGCGTGAAGCCCTTCTTATCATGCCTAAACTGAGTTTAGGCGTGATAAGGGCCTTTTCACCACGGTGCTAACACTTTGCACCGCTTGGTGAATCGAGCCCTAGGTGTGATAAGTTTAGGTGTGATAAGTTTAGGCATGCTAAGTTTAGATAAGTGTAGATAGCGTGCAAAGTCCCGCACGCAAAGCAGCACCATTAAAATCTATGCGAAGTACACCAGACTTTGCTAGCGCAAAACTTTTGATCAGCTGTGCACTGCGGTGCTAACGCAGTTGGCGCTTAAACTTATCATGCCTAAACTTATCACACCTAAACTTATCATGCCTAAACTTATCACACCTAAACTTATCACACCTAAACTTATCATGCCTAAACTGAGTTTAGGCGTGATAAAGGGCTTTTCACCAGCGCGCTAACTGTTAGCACCGCTTTGTAAATCTGGCCCTCTGTATTTTAAGTTATAAAACAAAGCAGAAATAGTGACACTTTTAACTTACCTGCAGTAAAACTTATTTCACGCTGCCTCTTGCAGTTTATTTGCTGTTTAAGTGCCTCAGGAAACAGGACAGTATTTGACCCAGTGGGTCAAAGAGCTCAGGGAAGCTCTTTTGCATAGATAATAACTAAAAATGTTTAACTCTTCCTATACTGGAAAACAACATGAGACTTTTTTTCTTTTGCTAGCAATGTACACATACAACTGTCTTATAAGTTTATTTTCACTTCAAGTTTGCCTGACCTGGACTGCAGCCATATATTTACTGCCAACTACCAAGTCAAGGGGCCTGATTCACAAAGCGGTGCTAACAGTTAGCACGCTGGTGAAAAGCCCTTTATCATGCCTAAACTCAGTTTAGGCATGATAAGTTTAGGTGTGATAAGTTTAGGTGTGATAAGTTTAGGCATGATAAGTTTAGGTGTGATAAGTTTAGGTGTGATAAGTTTAAGCGGCAACTGCGTTAGCACCGCAGTGCACAGCTGATCAAAAGCTTTACGCTAGCAAAGACTGGTGCACTTTGTATAAAGTTTAATGGCGCTGCTTTGCGTGCGGGACTTTGCAAGCGATCTAAACTTATCTAAACTTAGCATGCCTAAACTTATCACACCTAAACTTATCATGCCTAAACTTATCACACCTAAACTGGCTTTTCACCAGAGTGGTGCAATGGTTATCATGCCTAAAGTCTCTAACTGGGTTAGCACCGCTTTGTGAATCGAGCCCAATATGTCCCAATTCACAACTCAACGGGCTCGATTCACAAAGCGGTGATAACCCAGTTAGCATGCCTAAAAGACTTTAGGCATGATAACCATTGCACCATGCTGGTGAAAAGCCAGTTTAGGCGTGATAAGTTTAGGTGTGATAAGTTTAGGTGTGATAAGTTTAGGCATGCTAAGTTTAGATAAGTGTAGATCGCTTGCAAAGTCCCGCACGCAAAGCAGCGCCATTAAACTTTATACAAAGTGCACCAGTCTTTGCTAGCGTAAAACTTTTGATCAGCTGTGCACTGCGGTGCTAACGCAGTTGGCGCTTAAACTTAGCATGCCTAAACTTATCACACCTAAACTTATCATGCCTAAACTTATCACACCTAAACTTATCACACCTAAACTTATCATGCCTAAACTGAGTTTAGGCATGATAAAGGGCTTTTCACCAGCGTGCTAACTGTTAGCACCGCTTTGTGAATCAGGCCCAACATGCTTAGAAGTGACAGAGGAGAATAAGCAACATTGGTGGAGTATAGAGATTACAGCCAACAGAGCAAGAGGAGCAACAGAAAAAGAAGGCATGCCAGTGACAGATTCCCTAAATCTAACTCTAATCACAACTCCCATTACCCCAGCGCTAAACCTGACACCATGGGCCTGATTCACAAAGCGGTGCTAAAAGACTTTAGGCGTGATAACCATTGCACCACGCTGGTGAAAAGCCAGTTTAGGCGTGATAAGTTTAGGCGTGATAAGTTTAGGCGTGATAAGTTTAGGCGTGATAAGTTTAGGCATGATAAGTTTAGATAAGTTTAGATCGCGCAAAGTCCCGCACGCAACGCAGCGCAATTATACTCTATGCGAAGTGCATCCAGACTTTTCTAGCGCAAAACTTTTGATCAGCTGTGCACAGCGGTGCTAACCCAGTTGGTGCTATAGTTATCACACCTAACCTTATGACGCCTAAACTTATCACACCTAAACTTATCACACCTTAACTTATCACACCTAAACTTATCACGCCTAAACTGAGTTTAGGCGTGATAAAGGGCTTTCCACCAGCGTGCTAACTGTTAGCACCGCTCTGTGAATCAAGCCCCTTATATACTCACACTCTGGGTTGCCGTTGGGTCATTATAGGGGGGAGGATTGTATGGGGTCTGAGGGATTCTGGTGCCCATCCAGGGGGGCCCTACCATGAAGCAAACTGAAGCACATGAAGGCACTTATCAGACACTTGACCAGGGTTGCAAGTTCTGAGGCAGATGCTTGCTGATATAATATAGATTCTGAGGCCCTTATTCAATTCCCCTTTTCACCTAAGTTTCCTCCTAGGAGATAATTAATCTATTATTGTCTCTCTCATTATGGTCTATTTAAATAAAGCTAGAACATCTGGAATTTGTAAAAAAAAAATAATAACTGTGGGTAACCACTGCTCCACTTACCCTTCACCGCCCCCCTCACTGCGCTCTCATATATGACCAAGTTCAGGACTGCTAACTCCTCAAACTTAATAGGAGACCATTTCATTTAACTCATTAGCAGCTTCAATAGAGTTTTCTCATTTGAGATACCGTAAGTGCCCTGCTTTTGACCTCATTCTGCTGTAAATTATTGAAATGCTTTGATCCCTCTCTCTAGCAGAAAATATAGAAACTGAACGCAGAAGTCCTCTGTTATTGTCTCACACTGCCCCCTAGTGACAAGTGGCCATAAATAAGCATTACAGCAGTACTAATTAGAAGCAGGGAAATGTAAGAAATAAGAAATAAAAAATTGTGCTAAAATAAATTGGACTGGGGTACTTGCAAGTCTATAAATAAATTGGATGATACAGGGTTCATAAAACCATTCAAGATTTGCAGGGTTAATTATGATTTCCAATTCTCTCCACTACACGATAGCCCAAATAGATTTGTCTGACTGTCACTTTTTTCCATTAGTTGATGAGAGTCTTTAATTTAATAAGTATATAAATGGGACTAAAACTAAGACAGGAGCCCGAGTTCACGTGAACACGTTACACACATATGACAAGGATCCTATTAGCTTCCCAAGAACATCTGCTGTAGGTTTATAGAAAGTTTGAAAACAGATGGACATGAAGGCAACGCTTGTAATTAACAAATCTATATGTTGATTAAGCCAGCATGTGGCTAATGGTAATGAATATCTTCTTTCCCCTTTTTTGTATGGCGAGATTTTCAGTTTCCTTAAAGAGATTGTGTGAATACTCAATTATAGCTAGAGATTTGACCTAATAACGAGTGTCTGTGAGCTGCAGAAGTGAACACGGAGTACAGAAGGAGAAAGCATTTTTTTTGCTTCCTTTCTAAATTTACCGTAACGTACAGCATATGTTGTGTTCCCCTGAAGTTTACAGAATAGGAGACAAGTTTAGAATGCACAGGCTGCATATCAGTCAATGTCAGAGCATCCTATTATTGCCCTGTCTGTGTCATTTTTAGTAGGAATGAAGCAGTTAATTTGCGAGCGGGAGGTGCCACGGTAATTTGGGCGCGCCAGAGGCGCCAATGTTAATAGCTGTGACTAGTGGCTATAAGTGCTAATTTAGGTTGATAGGTGCCGCCCACTATTAAAACTGTGACTACATATAGCGGGCGTAGCCAGGGGTGTAACTAGAAATCACTGGGCCCCCCTGCAAAACTTTGGATGGGGCCCCCTCCTGCTGGGGGTAGACCGGCGCAGTACAAAAGACCCTGCTGAACACTGAATACAGATTGTCTACAAATCTTTGTCTGCAAAACTTCATATGATTCCTTATCAGTGGCTGAGCAGATGCAGTCATTAGAACAATTGTGCAGAGAGCAGAAAGTGTTTTTCTCTCTGTGCCCTTAGTTGTCAGTCTTTCAGGGAAGGGCCCCTTGTGGTTTCTGGGCCCCCCTGCTGCTACATCCCTGGCAGGGTCTATTGTTACGCCCCTGGGCTTAGCTACATAGCCGCAGTTTGTATAGCGGATGCCTCCAGCAGCTACTGTATTTGCATTGGCACCAATGTCGGTGACTTAACCTGTTTGTAGTTGCAGTTTTGTTAAGGTTAAGTATCAGTTTGGGGGGTCAGTTGAGGTTAGGCGTAAGTTTGGAGTGTCCTTTAGGATTAGTCATTGGCTAGGGGGTTGTTTAGGTTTAAGTATAGATTAGGAGGTTATTTAGGTTAAGGCAGTTGCTAGGGAGTTGATTAGGGTTAGGCATAGGTTAGGGGGTCTCTTAGAGTAAGGCATAGTTTGGGGGACTCTTAGGGCTCTTTTCCTTTAGCCGATATTAGCCACGCTTTTGGAAACGCTATTGCAGGGACATCAGAGTGCATAGACTGCACTGCCTGATGTTTCCATACATGCGCTGCGATTCACCGCTGAATCACAGCACATGGTTGCACACATTTTGGCTTGTTTGCGCCTCTATCGCATTCATAATAAATGAATGGGAGCGCAAGCGCCACCTCTTGGAGGAATCACATGCAACGCAGAGCCGCGCTGACACACAGCCACCTGCGTTGCAAATGGAAATGAGCACGTACATTTTCACAATTATGCCTATACGTAATTACAAATTGTTAATGCAATTGATTTTGTATAATGATTTGTAATTTTCCATGAATTTACGCGTAATTTAATGCCGACATTGGCGGTGAGTAGCAAAACCCCCATTCATGCTATTGCCACCGAAATTGCTACATATGTTAACTAGTGTTGGGCGAACGGTGTTCGCCACTGTTCGGGTTCTGCAGAACATCACCCTGTTCGGGTGATGTTCGAGTTCGGCCGAACACCTGATGGTGCTCGGCCAAACCGTTCGGCCACATGGCCGAACTAAGAGCGCATGGCCGAACGTTCCCCGAACGTTCGGCTAGCGCTGTGATTGGCCGAACGGGTCACGTGTTTCGGACCCGAACGCGCTCTGATTGGCCGAACGGGTCACGTGGTTCGGGTAAATAAATACCCGAACCACGTCATATCTCCGCCATTTGTCTGTGGGTTTAGCTTTGGGTAGGCAGGCAGGGTAGTTCGCTCTCCAGCCACGCTAGCCAGGGTCCCCCCCAGTCATTGTGTGTCGCTGCTGGGAACAGTAGTACACCGCTCGCTCAGCCACACTATATATAGCATTGTTTACTGCCACTGTGTACCTCGCTCAGCCACACTATATATAGCATTGTGTGTACTGCCACTCTGTGTACACCGCTCAGCCAGACTATATAGCATTGTGTGTACTGCCACTGTGTACCTCGCTCAGCCACGCTATATATAGCATTGTGTTTACTGCCACTCTGTGTACACCGCTCAGCCAGACTATATAGCATTGTGTGTACTGCCACTCTGTGTACACGGCTCAGCCAGACTATATAGCATTGTGTGTACTGCCACTCTGTGTATACCGCTCAGCCAGACTATATAGCATTGTGTGTACTGCCACTCTGTGTACACGGCTCAGCCAGACTATATAGCATTGTGTGTACTGCCACTCTGTGTACACCGCTCAGCCAGACTATATAGCATTGTGTGTACTGCCACTCTGTGTACACCGCTCAGCCAGACTATATAGCATTGTGTGTACTGCCACTCTGTGTACACCGCTCAGCCAGACTATATAGCATTGTGTGTACTGCCACTCTGTGTACACCGCTCAGCCAGACTATATAGCATTGTGTGTACTGCCCCTCTGTGTACACCGCTCAGCCAGACTATATAGCATTGTGTGTACTGCCACTCTGTGTACACCGCTCAGCCAGACTATATAGCATTGTGTGTACTGCCACTCTGTGTACACCGCTCAGCCAGACTATATAGCATTGTGTGTACTGCCACTCTGTGTACACCGCTCAGCCAGACTATATAGCATTGTGTGTACTGCCACTCTGTGTACATCGCTCAGCCAGACTATATAGCATTGTGTGTACTGCCACTCTGTGTACACCGCTCAGCCAGACTATATAGCATTGTGTGTACTGCCACTCTGTGTACACCGCTCAGCCAGACTATATAGCATTGTTTACTGCCACTCTGTGTACACCGCTCAGCCAGACTATATAGCATTGCGTACTCTGCCAGTCAGTGTGTATATTGCTGGGATCAGTAATACTCCACTCACCGCCAACCACTATATGAGCTCACCATGAGTTCCTCAGAGACCTCCGCTGTGAGCAGCACTCCCAACAACAGCAACAGCCAACGCCCCACGCAAGCTATAACATCCACCCCAGCAGCCAGTGGTCAGCAGCAGCCCTCCCCGGAGGAGAACGTTGTGTCCATCGGTCCGTCGCCAGAGCGATTAATGAGGGCTGCCATTAAGGAGATGATGGGGCCTGATGTGGAGTAGGAGGTCTGGCTCAGTCCAGCATCCCAAGTTAATGTTGAGGACGATGGGGGGTCTGTGTGTGGGGATGTTGGGGTGGCAGAGGTGGTGGGTGGGTCAGACTCAGGAGAAGAGTTGTATGATGAGGATGATGATCGGGACCATCTGTATGTGCCTCAGAGTCCGACCCCGGAAAACATGTTGTATCGTGTGTTTAGGTACTAAAATCTGCGTTCCCACTTCCCAGTACTGCCCGCAGTGCCCGGGTCCACGGATCCATATAATTTTTTGGGCAGCACTATCAAACTGTGGTACTATGAGTGAGTTGCCATGGTCCTTCTGTGCTGCCTGTCACACTCACCGTCTGTCTGCAGATGGATTGTTCAACACAGCTACGCCATCTGACATGTAGTCCTGGACCTTGACCATCTTCTCCAGGCGATTGGTGTTGGAGGACGTGGAACTGCCCGATTGCTGTTCTGTGGGCTGCTGCATGGGTGTCAGAAAATGTTCCCACTCCAAGGACACTGCCAATACCATTCCCTTTTGGGCACTAGCAGCAGCTTGTGTTCTTTGCTGCCCTCCTGGTCCTCCTGGGTTTGCTGAAGTCAGTCTGTCGGCGTACAACTGGCTAGAGAAGGAGGAGGATGTCAATCTCCTCTCTAAAGTCTCCATCCTCAAGGGCCTGCTGGAATTGTTCTATTTTTGACCTGTCTGACACTTTCTTCAATCAGTTTTTTAACATTATGTTTGTATAAACTGGGTATAAACCCAGTCATTGGTGTTGTCCAGATTCCAGAATAATAAATAATAATGAATAGTGAATAATGCGCGGGCCGCGTTCAATGCAGTCTAGCATGAATTGAGCCATGTGTGCCAGAGAGTCCTGCCAGACTCCTCTGTCTTCATGTTCTTGTGAGCGTTGTGATTGTTGTGATGCACCATATTCGTCACCAGCATCACTTTCTTCCTCTTCTGCTGTCCATTCCCGCTAAATTGTGGAAGTCCAACGTGCACTGCTCTGTCCCTTGGCAGTGGGGGCATCCAATTCCTGCTCCAACTCCAGCTGTTCCTCGTCCTGTTCTTTGTCATAGCTGGGACCAGCGTTTCCTGAGGCAGGTTGCCTAATGTTGGTATCATCACGCTGATCGTTTTCATCTTCAGAATCCCCCACTTGCATCATGCCAGCGGTTTCCATCTTCAACATTGATTTCTTCAGTAAACACAGCAGTGGTATTGTAATGCTGACTGTAGAGTTGTCACTGCTCAGTCACGCAACGTGGATTGCTCAAAATTTTGGAGGACTTGGCAGAGATCCAACATGGTGGCCCAATCAGATCCACAGAAGCTTGGTAGCTAGCTGCTGGAATGCGCCTCGGCACTGCGCAAAAGCGTGCTAGCATGTGCAGCGTAGAATTCCAGCGCGTAGGGAGGGACGTCACCCAGCGAGCGATGGTGCGCTAGATTGAAGCGCTCCTGCATCTCTTGGTGAGTCCTTCAGAAGCGATACTGGACTTTGAACAATGTTTTTTTTTTTTCCTTCAACAGAAGATCTGCCACGTTGGAGTGAGGAGGACGCCGCCGACCCCGACACCACGCTGAACCCCGGCGAACTCCAAGCAGAGGATCTTCAGGAACCCTCAAGGCTTTGAGCAAGCTGAGGAGGATCAGCAGTCCCGACGAGACCTCTCCTCATATGCGACTGAGTGCAGTGGAGCTCCCCAGAACAACCTCTCAGTTGTCACTTTGTCACTTGTCACTTTGTCACTTGTCACTTGTCACTTGTCACTTTGTCACTTGTCACTTTGTCATTTTGTCACTTTGTCACTTGTCACTTTGTCACTTGTCACTTGTCACTTTGTCACTTGTCACTTGTCACTTTGTCATTTTGTCACTTTGTCACTTTGTCACTGGTCACTTTGTCACTTTTCACTTTGTCACTTGTCACTTGGTCACTTGGTCACTTGTCCAGATGATCTCGGTACACCTCCTGCGATTCAAATTCCTGCACACATTGCTCTGGGATTTGGGTGTGATGAATGATGCATCTAACTGGCCACCGGAGGCAATTAAGGCCTTCAAAACATTGAAAGCAGCTTTCTGTTCCGCCCCCATTTTGCGTCATGTTGAGTTGTTGACGTCATGTTCATCCTCGGCCTCGCCTTGCATTTCAGTGCGAGGTGCATTTTCCACAGAAAAAGGTTGTGAATCCGGGCACAACATTTGTGGCTGTTCCATTGACCTTTCACAGGTAAAAGATAGTGGGGGTGGGAATAGCTCCTCCGAATAGCCCATTGTGTCCTGAAAACTACTCATTGCATTGCTTTGCGCACACATTTTTTTGTCCTCATGCAAGGCCTGAGTTGCACCTGAAAGCGTGGCCTTCTCCTCCTGCGCCTCCTCCTGTTCCATCACGTCTGCTGCTGCTGGGTTAGCGTTGACGCCCGGTCCCTGTTTATTGAACCTCTTATCTTTATTACATTTATGACTGCATGGCGGTAAAAAGCATGCTATCCGCACGCTTCTTGTCCTCATGCAAGGCCTGGGTTGTTGTGTCTCAAAAAGCATGGCCTTCTCCTCCTGCGCCTGCTCCTGTTCCATCACGTGTGCTGCTGCTGCTGGGTTAGCGTTACCGGTCCCTTTTCCTGGAACCTCTTCTCTGTATTACATTTATGACTGCATGGCGACAAAAAGCATGTTACCTGTGCAAAGAAACATGACATTTTCTACATTTAAAAGACAGTTTTTCCTTTGAAACTTTACAATCAATTTTCTCAAAAACTATAAGCTCTTTTTCAAATATTTTTTTTTCTCTTGTACCCACTCCCAAGGTGCACATACCCTGCTAATTTGGGGTATGTAGCATGTAAGGAAGCTTTACAAAGCACGAAAGTTCGGGTCCCCATTGACTTCCATTATGTTCGGAGTTCGGCGCGAACACCCGAACATCGCGGCGATGTTCGGCGAACGTTCGCGAACCCGAACATCTAGGTGTTCGCCCAACACTAATGTTAACCACTTCACCCCAAGGCGGTTTTTACTGTAACGGACAGGAGCGATTTTCACCTTTCAGTGCTTATCCCTTTCATTTGCCAATAGCTTAATCACTACTAATCACAATGAAATGATCTATATCTTGTTTTTTTTTTACCACAAATTGGGCTTTTTGGGGTTGATATTTGTTTTCAGTAATTACTTTAATTTCTATGCATTTTAAAGGGAAATACAAGGAAAAAAATTTAAAAAATACACTATTTCTCCAATTTCCTCCCCTGTGGTTTTAATATAAACACTGCTACTGTACATAAAACCCACACATTTTATTTGCCCATTTGTCCTGGTTATCACAAGATTTTAATTATGTCTCTAGTACAAAGTATGGTGACAATATATATCGTTTGGAAATAAAGGTGTATTTTTGCTTGATAAAGGATTTCATTTGCTCAGCAGTCCAGTGTTTCCTTAACCGGTTCGTGTTCCACGGTTTTCACCCCTCGACCAATTCAGGACCAGCATAGTTGAAATTTACATACTGCTTGTGGCCCTGACAGGATGCAGCATTCAACAATCGTCGCCGCTCGGTCCCGCCACGCCCACCGATCGCGCCCTGCCACAGCCTACTTGCCCTGCTGTCAGTAAAATGGCAGAGCTGTCTGAGCGGGTCAGGAGCCGATTTCATTGGCTACTGTCCTTGTAATCCCTGCAAGCCAATCCTATTGGTTTATATTGATTGACAGTGTCAGGAGCCAATGAAAGCGGCTCCTGAACTGCTCGCACAGCTCTGCCATCACAGGAACGGCCGAGAGAGGTGCTTGTGGTGGGGACAGAGTGGCGTTGCCAGCGAGAGCGACGAATCATTGCAGCGATTCGTCGGTAAGCATCGTTTTACTGTACCAGCAGTCTCTGGTCCTTAAAGGACTACTGTAGAAGAGTAGGGGAACAAGAGTTGAACTTACCCGGGGCTTCTAACGGTCCCCCGCAGACGTCCTGTGCTCACACAGCCACTCACCGATGCTCCGTCCCTACCGCCGATTCACTTCTGGAATCTCCGACTTTAAAGTCGGAAAACCACTGCGCCTGCGCAGCCGTGTCCTCGCTCCTGCGGACATCACCAGGAGTGTCCTGCGCAGGCACAGACCATACTGGGCCCAAAGCAATACACTCCTGTGGAGGTGAGATCAGCGGTAGCGAGGGAGCGGCCGTGCAGGCGCAGTGGTTTTCCGACTTTAAAGTTGCAAGTTCCTGAAGTGAACCCAGAAGTGGGAACCAGAGCATAGGTGAGTGGCTGCGCGGGCACAGGACTTCTGCGGGGGACCATTAGAAGTCTTAGGTAAGTTCAACTCTTTTTTTTTCCCCCTACCCCCCTACAGTACTCTTTTAAAAGACCACTATTGTGAAAATCATAAATTTGAAAATACATGTAAACACATACAAATAAGCAGTACATTTCTTCCACAGTAAAGTGAGCCATGAATTACTTTTCTCCTATGTTCCTGTCACTTACAGTAGTTAATAGAATTCTGACATTACCGACACGTTTTGGACTAGCCCATCTTCTCATGGGGGATTCTCAGGGTTTTGTTTTGCTTCAAAAGCACTTAGTGAAAGGCATTTGCTACATTCTACTGCCAACAAAGTGTGTGGTGAGTGGGGAGGCTGGCCAGCATCTTTGTATAAATCTTTTTCAGGGACTGTCTTTATAAAGAATAATGGCCATGCTGAGGATCCCCTATGGAGAAATGGATTAGCCCAAAACCCATCAGTAATGTCAGATTTCTACTAGTGACAGCAACATAGGAGAAATGTAATTTATGGCTGATTTTACTTTGAAAAAAGTAAATATTTCTTATTTGTATGTGTTTACATGTATTTAAAAATTTTTCACGATAGTGGTCCGTTAAGGGGGCAGAGATTGCTGGTATGGAAGTAGTTAAGGTTCCTGACACTTTTGACACTTCAGCTGTGTCATTCTGATACAGCTGTAACTTTTTAATTACTTATGCCATCTTAGTGATATATAGCTTTTTTTTTTTCAGTACAATCTAGGCTTTCTTTACGTAATATTTTTTCTCTCAAATCTATTTTATTTTATTGTCATTTTATGGGGAAAAATTAGGCGTAAATGCAGAAAATACCCCCTTTTTTTTTCATTTTTTACCCCTAGGCTAGTGCGATCTAAACTCAGGAACAAGAAAACAGATCAGAAGGATCTACACACAGCGCTAGCGCTAGAGGCTAGTGCGATCCAGGAAGACAGAACAGAAGGATCCACAGCACTAGCGCAAGGCGAGTGCGATCCAGGCAAGACAGATCAGAAGGGGCTACCAGTAACAACCGCTATTCCGGTTAGCACCCAGACACACAGAACGATTTCCTGTCGACCACTGCTGGGACAGGACAATCGCAACAGACAAACAAACAGATATGCAATCCTAACTGCACTAAGGAAACTACCTAGTGCAGTCCCATGAATTACTCTAAGCTAACTTTAACAAGAAGTAGCATGGCTGACACTCTAGGAGTGTTTACTACAAACCCTGAAGGAATGACCAGCAAAGGACTCTGGGAAACATAGCTCTTTATACTGCAAGTCATCAAAGGAGGCAGGTAGGGGATTTGCATAACGAATGTATGCAAATTCCTCAGCAGCAGAACAGACCAGAAACTTGTAATGGAAAGACAGGTCTCTCTTCCAGAGACCTGCAGCCCACAGACTAGAGGAATGGTCAAACAGCTGTCTGCCAGTGCCGCCAGCTGAGCGGATCATCACAGACACATCCCACAGTTATAAAACATATAAAAATGAATTATTTGGCCCTTCCCATGTTAAAAAGATACAGATGCATTGCTAGGCAATGGCAGAGCATTACATCTGTAGAACATTTAAACTTTCACCCTAGCGATCGCACTCTGATCACTACAGGCAGCAGTCAATAAAAGTATATAAATAGGTATTGGTGTTGCAGGGATTAATAATGGGTTAATAGGCTAGGCTTGGGGTTGAAAAAAATTAAAAGGGATTAAAAAAATAAAACACTTTTTATTTTATTGGAACCATGTCACTTTTTTCAACTTTTTTTTTCTAACTTTATTGAATAATTGTTGCTATTAACTACCAACAATCCTTCACAAGACTGCATGACCACATGCACGTGCTGGACCATGCACATGGATCTTGACATCTCATGTATATATGTTCCCGCCGCTATATAAATAAATAATAATATCGAACATACGCTTGTGACAAATCATCTACGTTTTTCGCAGACACAACCGTGATCCCTCTCTCAGTCTGTTTTATTCTATTTCAAAAGGAAAATTATGTAGAGTTTGATATCAATTAGAGAGAACTTTAGATAAACGCTGTGCAATTAGCAAATTTTCTATAGCATTTGACTCTAATCTCAGATTTGAGGATTGTTTACTGAAATCATGTCTCATTTGGAGATACCTGAAAACAGGTTGCTAAGCCATTTGTAAAGATTTATTTTACGTTTTTCTGACGTGACGATAGGGCTGCCTCACAAAACTATTCTCCTTGCCTCTTATTTCATTAAACTTGTCTTATATTTTCTCCTAGCATATAACTCAAAAGAAGGTATTTACTGGAACTCTAGGATCAGTGCAGTTTCTAGGCTAAAGGTCCGTACACACGCCGGACTGGAGGCAACGACGGGTCCTTCGTTGCCTCCCGCTGGGTGGGCGTGCCAACGACAGTCCGGCGTGTGTACGGCGCACAGTCGGCAGACTGATACGGCTGTTTCTGAGCGATCCGCCCAGCGGATCGCTCAGAAACAGCCGTATCAGTCCGCCGACAGTGCGTACACACGCCGGACTGTCGTTGGCACGCCCACCCAGCGGGAGGCAACGACGGACCCATCGTTGCCTCCAGTCTGGCGTGTGTACGGACCTTAAGGGTGAGGTTGTAAAAATTGCGCCCCACCCCGTGGCCTCGCAAACTCTTACTCTTTAGGTACAGTCACACAGCCACAGGTCACAAGAAGATCTACCTACTTACTAGTGACCCCGCCCCTCATCCAGGAGGAAGCAGGGACAGGGAAAACACACAGGTGAAGGGAGACAGGAAAACTGACTCCTCCATGGGCACCGCGCACTGACAGCCTGCAATACCGCTACAGGACATTAGATGTCATCACGCGCAAGTGGTGATGTGATGATGACTTGACTTTCGACGTGGGCAGTAGGGTAATCTTCTTTCTTCTTCTGTTTGGCTGCACCATGCGTCACCAGCTCCCTAGCGGTTATGGTCTTCTGCCTGTGCTCCCTTCTACTACTTGCCAGTCTGCGCCCAGTGCGGTCGCCCTGCCCGCACTGCCTAAGAAATGGCTCTGTCTAGGATCATCTAAGAAAAAAAAAGACCAGGAGCCCAATGGTGCGGTATCGCTGAATATTTGTATAAATGTTATGTAACTACTAGTGACCTTAGCCTGTTTAAAAACAGGCTAGGTCTGTCACTAATCCGCCGCACACATGCCCCTTCTGGCCCCGTCCTCCTCCGGTGTAATGGCAAATGTGCAGCCCTGCATGCGCAGTAGGAGCCTGTTTCCCATTGAATTGTGCTTCCATGTAAAACGTCCTAAATACGCCCTAAATATCTCCGCTTCTACAACACCTACACTCCTGAAATTTTCAGGGTAGGGAGTGGACCGCCGATCTAGCTCTGTGTGATTACAGCCCCCGAGCCCCGTTGGTTCCCAAGATAGGTTTGCTGTAAACAATCTCGGAAACCAGCGGAGCTCGGGGGCTGCAATTTGGCACAGAGCTAGATTGGGGGTCCCCTCCTTACCCTGAAAATGTTGGGATTGTATGTGGTGCAGAAGCGGAGATATTTCAGGAAAATATCTAACTTCCCACAAAGCATGCGTGATAGTCAGTAAGGTCAGTAAGGAAGGCTGCTTCTGGGCTGCACTATCTGTCATTACACCGGCTCTCGGCAGTGTCTCTGCATCTGTCCCTGCACATGCGCACTTGCACAGTACAAAAAAGCACTGACACAGGGAAAGACGCAGGGACACTTGCAAATTATATAGAGAGATATACTGTGGTGTTCATGCTTCTGACCTGTAGATGGCACTGTGATATTACTGTGATACTGCAGGATTAGGTAGGATGTATCTGTGGTGTTCTAGGATTGTTGATTTCCTGTTCCTGCCTGTCTGTGTGTGTGTTAGAGATTCAAAGCATGGCTTGTTACAATAACTTGTAAATAAAGCTAGTTCCAGTTATTCTGCATCTGTGATTACTGCTCACAAAGGTAGGTTGCTAACACTTGCAGGGTTCACACAATAGGAAACACCTTATAAATACAGTAATGCACTTATGGATAAGGCACAATCTGGTTGATTCACTAAGAGAAATAGCATGAGTAACCTCCTGTTACTCACGCTATTTCATCAGTGTGCCTTAATTTTCAGTGTTAGCACGCTACGCGCCCTGTTGGCTGCATAGCGCGTAATCAACCTCAGTAACAGGAGCGCACACTATGCTGTTGCATTGCAGCCCCTTCACGTCCAGGGCGAGAGGAGTGGAGTGGCAAAAAGTTACTTGTGCTCGCTATCTTGCAATACCGCAGCATAGCATGCAGTCCTGTTACTGGGGTTGATTACACGTGCTACATGGCCAATAGTGCGCGTAGCATGCTAACACTGACAATTAAGGCACGCTGATGAAATAGCGCGAGTGCTATTTCTCTTAGTGTATCAACCACAATGCACTTTATAAGGAAAAGCAACTTAGAGACCATGCACTTTATAGATTATCAGCTGGAGTTGTATTTATAAGTATTTGTGGATAATAACCACACTTATTATCCACTATGCACCATTATAACACACACAAACATATATACAATTTATACTGTATATACTTAATAATACATACCATACAATATCTTGACGCTATGAAATGTGATATCTCCTTTAAAAAGACACTGAAGTGAAAAAAAATTATGTTATAGTGAATTGGTTGTGTACTACGGATAAATACTAGAACATTAGTAGCAAAGAAAATATTCTCATATGATAGAGGGTGGGAGAATGTTAAGGGAGTTCAGGATGCTAACGGCCGAAGGGAAGAAAGAGTTCTTGTGTCTGGTGGTCCTGGTGGGGATGGCCCAAAGTCTATAGCCCAATGGAAGTGGGGTGAACAAACAGTGGCCTGGGTGTGAGAGGTCACTTGCGATCCTCAGTGCCCAGGCACGCAGTCTTGTGTTATACAGGAGGTCAAGTGGAGGCATAGGTCTCCCAATGTTCTTCTCCGCTGACCTGATGATCCTCTGTAGTTTGTGCCTGTCGCTGGCAGTGGCTCCCGCATACTAGACCAATATGGCGGAGCAGAGGATTAATTCAATGGTGGCAGAGTAGAAACATGTTAGAATCTCCTGCGCCATGCCAAACTTCCGCAGTTGGCGGAGGAAGAAGTGTCTCTGCTGGACTTTTCGCTGGGTTGACGTGATGTTGGCCCTCCAATTGAGATCGCTGGAGATGGTAGTGCCCAGACGACGAGCGCATAGCACTCTGGCCACCTCGGTGCCATCGATGTAGATAGGAGGTGGGGTGGGAGCAGACTTCCTAAATTTCTTAGCTGTACTACACATACAGGGAATGCAGAATTATTAGGCAAATGAGTATTTTGACCACATCATCCTCTTTATGCATGTTGTCTTACTCCAAGCTGTATAGGCTCGAAAGCCTACTACCAATTAAGCATATTAGGTAATGTGTATCTCTGTAATGAGAAGGGGTGTGTTCTAATGACATCAACACCCTATATCAGGTGTGCATAATTATTAGGCAACTTCCTTTCCTTTGGCAAAATAAGTCAAAAGAAGGACTTGACAGGCTCAGAAAAGTCAAAAATAGTGAGATATCTTGCAAAGGGATGCAGCACTCTTAAAATTGCAAAGCTTCTGAAGCGTGATCATCGAACAATGAAACGTTTCATTCAAAATAGTCAACAGGGACGCAAGAAGCGTGTGGAAAAGCCATGGCACAAAATAACTGCCCATGAACTGAGAAAAGTCAAGCGTGCAGCTGCCAAAATGCCACTTGCCACCAGTTTGGCCATATTTCAGAGCTGCAACATCACTGGAGTGCCCAAAAGCACAAGGTGTGCAATACTCAGAGACATGGCCAAGGTAAGAAAGGCTGAAAGACGACCACCACTGAACAAGACACACAAGCTGAAACGTCAAGACTGGGCCAAGAAATATCTCAAGACTGATTTTTCTAAGGTTTTATGGACTGATGAAATGAGAGTGAGTCTTGATGGGCCAGATGGATGGGCCCGTGGCTGGATTGGTAAAGGGCAGAGAGCTCCAGTCTGACTCAGACGCCAGCAAGGTGGAGGTGGAGTACTGGTTTGGGCTGGTATCATCAAAGATGAGCTTGTGGGGCCTTTTCGGGTTGAGGATGGAGTCAAGCTCAACTCCCAGTCCTACTGCCAGTTTCTGGAAGACACCTTCTTCAAGCAGTGGTACAGGAAGAAGTCTGCATCCTTTAAGAAAAACATGATTTTCATGCAGGACAATGCTCCATCACACACATCCAAGTACTCCACAGTGTGGCTGGCGAGAAAGGGTATAAAAGAAGAAAAACTAAGGACATAGCCTCCTTGTTCACCTGATCTGAACCCCATTGAAAACCTGTGGTTCATCATAAAATGTGAGGTTTACAAGGAGGGAAAACAGTACACCTCTCTGAACAGTGACTGGGAGGCTGTGGTTGCTGCTGCACGCAATGTTGATGGTGAACAGATCAAAACACTGACAGAATCCATGGATGGCAGGTGGCTACATTGGTCACTGATTTGTTTTTGTTTTGTTTTTGAATGTCAGAAATGTATATTTATGAATGTTGAGATGTTATATTGGTTTCACTGGTAAAAATAAATAATTGAAATGGATATATATTTGTTTTTTGTTAAGTTGCCTAATAATTATGCACAGTAATAGTCACCTGCACACACAGATATCCCCCTAAAATAGCTAAAACTAAAAACAAACTAAAAACTACTTTCAAAAATATTCAGCTTTGATATTAATGAGTTTTTGGGGTTCATTGAGAACATGGTTGTTGTTCAATAATAACATTATTCCTCAAAAATACAACTTGCCTAATAATTCTGCACTCCCAGTACACATCATTATATAAAAAAAAAGCTTTCACTTCAGTGTCTCTTTAACAATAAGAAATTGTACATAAAATTGTAAATTATACATAACTGAGGTACTGTAATATACCATTGAAATAATGCAAACTGCACTAAGTACTTTTAGGCCAGTGGGACGTTAAATTCGCACATTATGAATATGTAACACAGACTAACGCACAGCAATACAAAGTCTGTGTGACATTCACAGTGCACACGTTGTGTGTAACGTGTAGCAATATTTAGAATGTGCTGCATGCTGTGCGTTTAGCAATAAATGTGCTGCGTTATGTGTGTTGCACATGCTCAGTAATTTCATTTTTTTTTTAAATGTAACGCATGCGCCGTTTTCGTTGCATCAGTATGCGACGAAAACGGTGCACCAAGAGACACATAACGCAGTGCAAAATAACGTCTAATTTCATAACCTACATGTGCTGCGTTAGGGGCACGTTGTGCGACTTTAATGTTGCATCAAACGCAACGTCCCACTGTGAAAGAGGCCTAACAGCCTAACTAAAAACTCATGCCCGTTATTATAAAAATGAGTATATACAGTATGTATAAACAGAATGTTCATATATGCAAATGTGTACTAAGATTTAAAGCAAACCTGAGGTGAAAATAAACTTATGAGATAATGAATTGTATGTGTAGTACAGCTAAGAAATAGAACACATTGGGCTTGATTCACAAAGCGGTGCTAACCTACTTAGCACGTCTAAAGTCTTTAGGTGTGCTAACCAGGGTGCTAAGTAGGTTAGCACCGAATTTCTGAATCAGAGGTACCGCGCGCAAAGTCCTATGCACGCGCTAAGTCCCATAGGCTTTAATGGGCACTTTGCGCGCGCGTAAAGTTTTGCGCGCGTAAAGTTTTTGCGCGCGCTAAAAGCTCGTTTAGACGTGCTAAGGGGGTTTTCACAGGTGTGCTAACAGTTAGCACCGCTTTGTGAATCAAGCCCATTCTCTGACTGTGCAGACTCTCCTGAACACAGACAGACAGTCAGAAAGCATTTCTGCCTTCAATACAAGATAAATAAAACCAGTTATGTATAAAATGCAAAGGCAGCTCTCAGAGCAAAAAAAAAAAAAGTACTTTGAGTACTTGTAATGTCTAAATGAATAATAATACTTATGCACAAAAGCAAATATGATAACCGTATGACATATACAAAAGTAGGAAAACATGTTTTTATTGAATATTATGTCAGGGTTTTATACTGCTTTAAGATGAATTACACCATAAGAGTAAAGTACAATCATGTCATAAATGGAATAATGAATCATATATTGAAAACTATGGTACAATATGTAGGGTAATATGATTGATGATGAGAGGCAGATTGTGAATGAATTGTTATGTAGATATGAATTGATATGGAAGATAACTGACAAGATATGATATATTATACAGGACATACTATACTTTATAGGTATTGAGATACTGTAGTAGAAATAACTCCTTAAAAGAGAAAGAAAATCATGTTAAATGTGAAATAAGGATTGTGTATAATCAAATAGATACAATATGGTTATCCTTGAAACAGTCATGGCTAATGTTTTTACACTGTGAGTTTTAGCATACAGTTTGTATTTATTTCTGTTGTAAGCACTGTGATCACAAGCAGGCAAGATCCCACGAAACGGTTGTCCCTTTTTTATTGCTTCAACTAAAAACCTTTTTTTCCAGTAGCACTAGCTTCATTCTTCCCTCCCCTAGATTCTACCAGCAACATCTGATGCCTTTAAAAAATAACTGAGGTGAAGTATATTCTGAAAATTAAGGGAGCAGGCATGTATAGGTTACAGTTTTCATGCCTTGGAAGGCAAGATCACCAGACTCAGACTCACATTTTTCGGCCCCGTGATAAAATTCCTTAGAGAAAGACCTAATGCTAGGACTGATCAGCGGCAAAAGGCGACAAGACCGCCAGAGAACGCATTGGCTTGAAACCATCAAAGCTGACACAGGATTAAGCTTAAGGCAAGTGGCAGAAAGGGTACAAGATCAGACAGCATGGAGAGAGCTAACCCATAGAATCGCCAAGAGTTGGATACGACTGAATGGATAACATCATCATCATCTCATGCCCACCACTACACTACCCGCATCAGGGCCAGAGGGGCCCCAACGGGCCCTCCCTCAAGCACAGTATTAGCCCTCTATTGGTCTTGTACTGGTGGTAATAATCATTTCCATAGATGCTTGAAATAGTAGTAATCATTAACCTCATTGGTGTTATGATTATTTACAGATTTAGGGTTTAAAAGCTGTGCTGTTTTTTCACAAGCTTTTAGACCAGGCTTTCTCAACCAGGGTTCCCTGGAACCCCAGGGTTCCTTGAGGAGTCTGCAGGGGTTCCTTGGCATTTTACCCCATCATGGGGGAAGTATAATAGAGCACACTATAATAGGTGGTACTGTAACAAGAAGCACTAAATTAGGGGTTCAGGAGACAGTATACTGAGTGGCAGTGTAGTAGGAGATAGTAAAATTAGCAGCCTAACCTATTTAAAGAGTCTCTGAAGCGAGAATAAATCTCGCTTCAGAGCTCAAAGTTATCGCGCCGCTAAACGGGGTCCCTTCACCCCCAAACCCCCCACTGCAACACTTGGTCGCAGACTTGGTCGCTCCTGGAGGCAGGGCTAACCGCCGCAGCCCTGCCTCCAGTCGCGTCTATCAGCGGTGCATCGCCGCCTCTCCCCCGCCCCTCTGTGTGAAGGAAGACTGAGAGGGGCGGGGGAGAGGTGGAGATACGCGCTGACAGACGCGCGTGGGGCAGTGCTGCGGCGATTAGCCCTGCCCCAACCAGGAAGCGCTCCCCCGCTGCACCGAGGGGATTTGGGGGATCAGGGACCCCCGTTAAGCCGCGGGATGGCGGCGGTTTAGCAGGGGCACACATGCCCCTGCTATTTATGAGGTCTGAAGTGAGATTTATTCTCGCTTCAGACTCTCTTTAAAGAGCATGCCTCCTGAAAAATAAATGTAGGGGTTCCTCGAGACCAAACAATTGTTTGCAGGGGTTCCTCGAGATTCAAACGTTATTTACAAGGTTCCTCCAAGTTAAAAGGGTTGAGAAAGGCTGTTTTAGACCATAAAAACAAGAAAAAAAACATACCACAGATATACCTGCAGCAGCTCCTGCATATAACTCACTCAGGCACGGGATTACCGCTCTGAGCTACGGATTTCCATCCCAAGCCTGACTCTGAATTACCGCTAAGGAGGTTAATACACTGTTTCCCATCCCCTCCTTGTACCTCTGACACGGTGGAAATCCTTAGCAGGTTTTGGTGCACCATATCAATTATTTCTTATAGAGTGCTTTGGGGGCCCCATGTAAAGCTTGCACGGGGGCCCATAGCTCCTTAGCTATGCCACTGTCCCCCTTCGTTGAGTCACAAATGCCCCCATACTTCCTGCCTGGTTGGCTAGGATGCACACTAATGCCCAAACACTGACCCAGCAGCACATGTTTTTTAATCACGCTCCCCTGCTTGGGAACGATCTGTGCATGTGCACTATGTCACAACTCATAGTGTGACTCATAGTGTGCATGTGCAGTGCACTCCTGGCCATGGGAGCACGATCATGGATGCGCACTGCCGGGCCAGCGCTTGCGCAATAGTGTGGTGGGCCTGAGTACTGCAGCCTGTGCATGCCTGCGCTCTCCATTTCTATAAGATACTGCGCCTCTGTTGTCATTTAGAAGCCCTCCATGCAGGATGTGTGTACAACCAGTAATTTAACCTCTCTGTGACCGCCTAACGCAGATTGGTAGCCGCAGAGTGGCTCAGTTGTTTTTCCACAATGCCATATGGCGTCATCTCGCGAGGAGCAAGATTTCACTGTGAACAGCCGTCTCCAGCGATCAGCCTGCCAGCGGTAGATCAGGTGGCTGGCAGGCTGTTCTTTTTATTTATAATTAAAAAAATGTATATAGCGCTGACATCTTGTACAGAGAATATTGTCTTGTCACTGTCCCTCTGATGGGCTCATAATCTAATATTGAAAGAGACCAAGTGCATGGCAAGTTTGCCAGTCCTAATGCCGAAGGAGGACCCCCCACTGCTCTATTGGCAGTACGTGGGTTTCTGGGGTAATGTGCGCATTGCTATGGTAACGCGTGTTATGCCCCATATTGGCTGATGATTGGCGCCCTCTCACACTCTCAGCATGGCAAAAGAGAATTGACTCCTGTCTTGCATTCTGAAACTCGTGTATGTCCACAGAAATAGGCCTAAGCAATCCCATCTAACATGGGATAGATGGAAAGAAAGGTAATAAGGTTATGGTGTGATTATCATTCATCTATTCGTGTTTCAGGCAGATTTCCTAAGGGGCTTTTATTTATATATTTCAAATTGTGTTTTCTAGTTGCCTTGCTTACTTTAATGATCATATTATCCTCCCATCTGTGCACTTTTCTAGGAATTCCCTGTTTGTTGACTTGTTTATGTGCGATGTATTATACGCATTTCCTTGTCAGATGTTGTATTGTATGAAATATGATACAGACCTGTACAGAAGGTATGGGCACTATTACACCAGAAATTAAGAATTAAAGAGATAAATTGTATAATTGGGTAAATTGCATTTTGGTCACAGGGATTCTTTTTAGGCACTCCCTGCTCTGCACCTTGGCTAACCAGACACTGCTTTATTTGATCTGAGGAAGTGGACTATGCTCCGCGAAACGCGTTATCATTTTTGTGTCTGATTATTAAAATGTCTTTCTTATATTGGCATTGCCCCTCTTTCTTAGAGGTCAGCCATTTTATGTTTATTACATCCATGGTTATTTTTTGGGGAACCTTCTCCCTCCCAGTGATATTGTTTACAGCCCCTTAGCTATTAGAGGCTGCTGTGAATTGTTTGTTTTGTGTAACCAAACAATTGTTTTTTTCTGGAGTGCGACCTATGCAAGTAAAGACAAAGAACCCGAGTGGGGATGGGATTTCCTCACTTGTTTTTATACTGTGGTTGCTGATCTTGCGACCCACCTTTGTGAGTACCTCATCACTTTGTATTTATCCAGCACTTGACATTAATATACTACACCATAAGGGGCTTCTGGTCTTTCTCTGTGTTTTTCCTGTATTCGTAGGAAGTCTTGGGACCCCTCTGGACCAGATTTGTACTCTTTATTGCCCTAGGCCACTGTCAGAAGCCGCACCCCTTCAGTATAGGTAGCCACATGACCCGTCCCCCTCCCTCCAATATAGGCAGTCCGTTAACACTTCCCTCTAGTGCAGGCAGCCAGATGAACTTTCCACCACCCACCTCCAGTATAGGTAGCCAGATAACACCTCCCCTCCCCTAGAGTTTAAATAGCTTGATGACACCCCTCATCCCCCCTCCCTTCATTATAGGTAGCCTGATGACCCCTCCCCCGCCTTCCCTCTAGTATCAGAAGCCAGATGACCCTCCCTACCCATTCCGAATAGATAGCCTGATGACCCCCTCCTTCCAGTATAGCTTGATGCCCACCCACCCTTCATCCTGTGCTGCCCTAGGCCATGGCCTATGTGGCCTTGGCTTAAATCCGGCCCTGCTCTGGACTACACACCTCTCCACATTGGTCGCAGGGATTGTTCAGGGGATACATAATATGTAGTCAAAAATTATAGTCATATGTCATTTGTATGTGTTAAAAGCATGGGGTGATATAGGAAAGAAAGGAGGTGGGGAACTGAGAATAAAGAGAGGTAATAAGGAGGGAAGGGGAAGGAAGGGAGGGAAAGAAAGGGAGGAAAGTAGGGGAGGGGGGGGGGGGTAGCAGAGAGAAAAGGAGTGAAAAAAGGTGAAAGGGAATGGAAGAAAAGTGGGAGGGGAGAAAAGAAGGGAAAGGGAAGGGAAGGGAAAGAAAGTTGGTGTGTTGTTGTATTGGTTTCTTTTTCTTTCTTTCTTTCTTTTTTCTTTCTTGTAAGATGTACAATAAACATTATTGGTTTAAAACAAAACTAGCTGTGTAATTTCAAAATTGCACACAATTTTTCATGCAAAACACGATTATTATGTATTCGAATTACTTGCATTAAAGCTCAATTTGCGGGGCCCCCCCTGAACTGTCACCCTACCAGTCACATCTGATATACAGTATATACTATATATATATATATATATATATATATATATATATATATATATATATATATATATATATATATATATATATATATATATATATATATATATACACACACATATCATCTCACTAATGTCATAAATGCGAAAGTTTGGATGTTTGTTACTCAATCAACAACAATGGCTGAACGGCGGATTTGAATTAAATTTAGCACACACATAGTACATTACCTGGAACAACATATAGGATACTTTTATCCCCATAACTAGAAAGTGGGAGGAGACAAATGCTAATTTCACTGGGAAAATGTAAACTGCAGCCGTTCTTACACTGTTAATGGCAGGGTTCTCAAACTTTGCACAATTGGTCACTGGGTTACTGGAATTAATTTTCAGAAAAGTGGGTGGAGCCTACAAAAGCCAATCAAAATTCACCTATCTATTTTCAAGGGGAATATTTAATTGCTGCCATTCTTGCACTGGTAATGGCACAAGTCTCAATTATGATACAATTGGTCATTGGGTGACTGGGGTTCAAATTCAGAAGAGGGGGTGGAGCCACAAACAGCCAATCAGATTTGTTTCATTTCATCGCAAATTATTGATGCCAAAGACCACAAAACTCACAAACTTGGTCATCGAGTAATTGTGTGTTAGGGTTAGAAAAAGAGGGTGAAGCCAACACCAGCCAAATATATACCCGGCCATCAGCTAGTATATATATAAAATCGGATGTATGTATGCGTGTGTGTATGTATGTATGTATGTGCCGTGATCACTCGAAGACGGCTTGATCGATTTGAACGAAACTAGGTATACAGATCCCTTACTACCTGGGATGATATGTTCTGGGGGTCTTGCGATCCCCCTGCTTACCTGGGCGGAGCTATAAACAGCAAATCAGATTTCACTCATTCATGTCAATAGAAAAAATGTAAAAGGCTGCCATTCTCACAGTAATCAAGCCAGAGTCCCCACACTTGGCACAGGTGGTCACTTGGTGACCGAAGTTACAAATCCAGAAAAATTGGGTGGAGCATAAAACAGCCAATCAAATTTCAGCCATTCATTTTTAATGGGAAAATGTAAACTGCAGCCATTTGTAGACTGTTAATCGCAGGGTCCTCAAACTTGGCACACTTTGTTTATGGCAGAGGCTTCAAACTTGCTACAGTCGGTCATTGGGTGACTGGGGTCCAAATTCACTAAAGGGGCGGGGCCACAAATAGATTTCTTTGCTCGATAAACTGCTTCCATTCACACATTTTTGATGCCAGGAACCTGAAAGCTCACAAACTTGGTCATTGAGTTACTGTGTGTCAAGGTTGCAAAAAGTGGGCGGAGCCAAATCCAAAATTCACTCGTCAAATATAAACTGCAGCCATTCTTACACTGTTAATGGCAGGGTTCTCAAACTTTGCACACTTGGTCATTGGGTGACTGGAATACATATTCAGGAAAATGGGTGGAGCCTACAACAGCAAATCAACATTCACCTGTTGATTTTCAAGGGGAATATTTAAATTGCTGCCATTCTTTAACTGTTATTAGCAGATGCCTCAAACCTGGTACAGTTGGTCACTGGGTGACTGGGGTTCAAATTCAGAAAGGGGGCGAAGCCACACACAGCCTATCAGATTTAATTAATTTCAATGGGAATATACAAATTATTGATACCAAGGACACCAAAGCTCATAAACTTGGTAATTGAGTGACTGTATGTCAAGGTTAGAAAAATTGGGCGGTGCCAACAACTACATTTTTAACATGGGAAAATATAAACTGAAACCATTCTTACACTGTTAATGGCAGGGTTCCCAAACGTGACACAGTTTGCCACTGGGTGACTGGGATTAATATTTAGAAAGTGGGTGGTGGCTACAACAGCCAATCAAAATTCACCTATTGATTTTTCAAGGGGAATTTACATTGCTACCACTCTTACACTGTTAATGGCAGAGACCTCAAATCTGACACAGTCAGTCATTGGGTGACTGGGGTCCAAATTCACTAAAGGGGTGGAGCCACAAACAGCCAATCAGATTTGTTACATACGTTTCAGCCATTCCGTTATTGGCAGGGTTCTCAAACTTGACACAGTTGGTCACTGGATGACTGGGATTAATATTCAGGAAAGTGGGTGGAGCCTACATCAGCCAATCAACATTCACCTATTGATTTTCAAGGGGAATATTGAAACTGCTGCCATTCTTACACTGTTAATGGCAGAGGCCTCACTAAAGGGGCGGAGCCACAAACAATAATCTGCTTTTATTCACAGTCATTGAGTGACTGTGTGTCAAGGTTACAAAAACTGGGTGGAGTCAAAAACAGATTTTCGTGGGAAAATGTTAACTGCAGCCCTTCTTCATTGTTAATGGCAAGGTTCTCAAACTTTGCACAGTTACTGGGTGACTGGGATTAATAATCAGAAAAATAGGTGGAGCCTAAAAAAGCCAATCAATATTCACCTGTTTATTTTCAAGGGGAATATTAAAATTTCTGCCATTCTTGCACTGTTAATGACACAAGCCTCAAATCTGGTACAGTTGGTCATGGGGTCATGGGGTTTCTGGAGTTAAAATTCAGACAAGTAGGCGGAGCCACACACAGCCTATCATATTTGTTTTTATTGATGTCAATAACCCGAAAGCTCACAAACTTGGTCATTGAGTGACTGTGTGTCCAGGTTACAAAAATAATAAACTGCAGGCCTTCTTACACTGTTAAAGAGAACCCGAGGTGTGTTTAAAGAATGTTATCTGCATACAGAGGCTGGATCTGCCTATACAGCCCAGCCTCTGTTGCTATCCCAAACCCCACTAAGGTCCCCCTGCACTCTGCAATCCCTCATAAATCACAGCTGTGCTGTGAGGCTGTGTTTACATCTGTAGTGTCAGTCTCAGCTGCTCCCCCGCCTCCTGCATAGCTCCGGTCCCTGCTCCCATACCTTCCCTCCAATCAGCAGGGAGGGAAGTTCTGCAGGAGGCGGGGAGAGCAGCAGACTGACACTATAGAGATAAACACAGCCAGCTCTGACAAGCTGTTTGTCAGCAGCGTGGCTGTGATTTATGAGGGATTGCAGAGTGCAGGGGGACCTTAGGGGGGTTTGGGATAGCAACAGAGGCTGGGCTGTATAGGCAGATCCAGCCTCTGTATGCAGATAATATTCTTCAAACCCACCTCGGGTTCTCTTTAAAGGCAGGGTTCTCAAACTTTGCCCAAATGGTCACTGGGTGACTGAGATTAATATTCAGGGAAGTGGGTGGAGCCTATAATATCAAAATTCACCTGTTGTTTTTCAAGGGGAATATTTAAATTGCTGCCATTTTTACACTGTTAAGAGCAAATGCCTCAAACCTGCTACAGTTGGTCACTGGGTGACTGGGGTTTAAATGCTGGAGAGGGTCTGAGTCACAATCTGATTTATTTCATTTCTTTGGGAATATACAAATTATTGATGCCAAAGCTCACAAACTTGGTCACTGAATGTTTGTGTGTCAGGGTTTGAAAAAGTGGGTGGAGCTGACACCAGCCATATACATACCCAGCCATCAGCTAGAATATATATATATATATATATATATATATATATATATATATATATATATATATATATATATATATATATAATCAAAATTGTCAGGAATGTACATGGTAAAAATCCAGGAATGCAAAGGGGTTAAGCTGTAATTACATTTCCCTCCTAATAATGGGGCCTGGTAACTAACAAGATCAATTATGTATATAATCTAGCAAATTGTTATTGGAGCCAGCAAAACAAATACATGTATTAATGTAGGCTAAGATCTTCCCATTCACACAAGATTTGATGCAACAAAAGGAGTCTTGCCTAGGGCACCACAATAGCCAGAAACAACCATATTATGATTCTGATGATTCTGATATATGAATGGGAAACATTATAAAATAATTGAATAGAACTGCACCTCCATGCCCGAGCTTTTGCTGCTGTCCTGGGGTTGCCGTGGGTTGCACTGTGCACTACGAACAGCTAGTGGAACCGACCAAAGCTAGCAGCCATTTCGTTCGGTGCATATGCAGGTTATTGTGTGAACAGATGACACATAATTACATTCTAGCAGCACAGAAGAGGCCGAGTGTCTATAGCTTAGAAAACATATTGTTGCAAAGCTCCGAAGGCCGCTAACGAGGTTGAGGCTCCTCATCTGTGCTATTGTTGGTGTAAAGAGCCACTGGCATGCTTGAGGTGAAGTGATCTCCTTAACCTAGATGTCATGTTTCAACATTCCTCATCACTTCAACCTACCAATACCATGCAGATGTGACTCAGAGAGTGGAAAACATGATTTAACGGGTCAGACTACAACCAGTATTATTATTTTCTATTTTATATATAAAGCACTAACCTATAACGCAGCGATGTACAATAAATGCAGGTAAAAAAACGGCATATGTGACAAGGACAAGAGTGGCAGACAACATGCGAGAGGAGATTCCAACTGAGCTTACAATCTGAAATATCTGAGTGCGTGGAGGAAGCTGAAGCTACATTGTTACAATAGGGGAGGCAGCCGCTGCACCCGCTTTCCAGTGCGGATGTTCCTCTCTCTAGCGTCTGACGCTACTTCCTGTATAAACAGGAACTTGTGTCAGACGCTAGAGAAAGAGGAACACCTGCACTGGAACGCAAGGAAGGTATGTGGATTTGCCGCTGCCCACCGCCTACACAGACACTAATTGATGCTGGAGGGGAAAGTCCGAAGTGAAAGAGGGGGGGACCGTCCGCCCCAAATGTGTGGTCAAGCGCCCCCTTCATGCTGCAACCCCTCCGGCCCCCCAAAATGGCCCTGAATGAGCCCCAAGGGGAGGGGGCCCGTTAGAATTTCTGCAGGGGGGACCGGAGATTCCTGGTTGCACCACTGAGCTGAAGATATGGGTCACCTAATAATTTAGTATGTCTGCCAGGTACTCCAGTGGTGGCATCTGTGTGTTTAACCCTGAGATCCTAGCCAGTAGCTAAATGTGCCGATGTAATGCAGTGTGTGCAATGTCTTATCTGTCAAAAAGGTTTGCATTTCCATCCAGCTGCTCCTAAAGACCTGTACACACCTTGCAATTTTTCAGATGATTCTCACAACGACTTTTTGAGTGACCAGCGGTCGTTTACGTGATCTTACGACGTGGGTACAGTCAGGTGCACAATCACACAAACGTTGCTTAACGTCATGCAGCAATAATGACCACCACGGTGAATCAGATCTTTAAGATTCCCGATGACTTCTGTGCAAAGTACCGCAATCGCTTGAAGTCTCATCGCACCCATCATGAGGGTAGATGGATCTGGGGAGCGCTCGTTGTCAGGGAGATGTCCCTGTTTCCATCTCCCTGCATCGCGTGGTGAGTACATAGCTTAAAGCGGTTTATCACCCAGCATTACAACTTTGCTTTAAAAGATTGCTTACAGCTTACAAACTATTATGCCAGATTTTTTTTTAAGCAGAAATTCACTGAATGGGTTAAACATGACATTTTAGTGTTGGATTTAACTAGGAATCCGCATCCGTTCTTATCTGTAGTTACAAAATGTATCTTTATTTGTAATACAAATAGACCTTTGAAAAGCCTGCCGGGGAAGCACTCTTTGTTCTCTCAGAGCAGTGTTTGTTTGTTACATTGTAGATAGATACATTTGTAACTAAACAAGCAAGCACGAGAAGCATTTCTAGCTAAATGCAGCACTAAAATGTCATGTTTAATCCATTCAGTGAATTTCTGCTAAAAAAAAAATCTGGCATAATAGTTTATAAGCTGTAAGCAATCTTTTAAAGCAAAGTTGAAATGCTGGGTGTTAGACCACTTTAAGGTGGCTCTCAAAAGCTCAGGGAAACAGCAGAGCCAACCACCTGACATTTTTGTATCGGTGTGGTAAGGCACAAAGGGATATATTTTGGTGAAGTTAATCCATGTGGGACTAAAAGCTCTAGTCCCTTTAAAAAGGAGGAACTGTAACCAAGGATTGAACTTCATCCCAGTCAGTAGCAGATACCCTCTTTCCTACAAGAAACCTTTACCTTTTCTTAAATACATCATAGGGAATGTCTGTATGGCTGATATTGGGCATGATTAACAAAGCTTTTTCACCTGTTTTCATCTGTTTTCACCTTATCTATATTGCATTTTTTAAGTTCCCAAGGAGCAAAAATATAAGGTAATTATAAGGAATCTACCTGTGGTTAATCTTGATTCCGCCGAGACCCGATCGGAATCCACCACTTCCGGGTCTCGGCACTTGTTCCCCGCTGATGACGCTGCCAGTGGCTCACAGGCCGCACATCTTGATAGGCGGAGGGTGCGTTCCCAGTACGCCCTCCGCAAAGGTAAACAATAGTCAGCTGATTCTACAGCTGACACCTAGGCAGGGCCTTGCTGTGTGATTGGTTGTGCGGAGTATGGCCGGCCACTGATTGGATGCTGTGTTGTATTTAAACCTGCAGAGTGCTCGCAGTCATGGCCCGTGATAAGCATAGCTTTGGCTAGTTGCTGGGTGCACTCAATTGTAACTAATATTCTGGATATTGACCTTGGCTTGTATTTGACTACTCTGTTGTGATTAACTTCTGCTCGATTTCTGGAAATCTTTGCTTGCTGCCTAAACTGACCACTGTCTGTTTACTGGATATTCTTGTCTGCTGCCTGGACCGACCACTGCCTGTTTACTGGATACTCTTGTCTGCCACCTGGATTGCCCATTGCTTGTTACTGGATACTTTTAGCATGCATTCTGGACTGGACGATAAGTATACTCACTTTACCCCTGTTGGTATTGAATCACCTTGAATGAATTGCCTTGTAACTTGGATCTAGGGCTGATTGGAACAGCTGAATTCCGATTTCACCGAAATTCTGTGTATCGCATGCGATAACCGAATTTCGTGTTTAGAATTTTCGTGTTCTGAGTGCATTTCTATTGAATTAAATAGTGCCAAATTCCGTAGTTAATTGTGAAGCCCCTGTACATGCTATCATCACCAAACTTGGCATGTATATTAAGCAGATTAGTAGGAACATGGTACAAAAATTGTGAAAAAACCTTATAGTTTTTGAGCAAATCAATTTTAAAGTTTCATAGTAACAATGGTTTTTAAACTGTGTAAAATGACACTGCTGCAGTACAGGTTACTGCATTCTGAGTTCTCTATACATATTGTATACATTTCATATACAGACAGCGTGGGGTCCCCCCTCCCAAGCCTCCTTAACTCCTTGTCTCCCATGCAGGCTGGGATAGCCAGTATGTGGAGCCCCGGCCGACTGGGGCTTCGCACCCTGAGCTATACCGGCCCGCATAACCCATGGTATGGGTGGGCTCTGGAGGAGCGGGGCGGCCAAGCCTCCCCCTCTCCCCCAGAGCCCTTGTCCAATCCATGGACAAGGGGCTCTTCCCCACCATCCGGTGCCCCAGGAGGAGGTGGGGCCGCCGACGTCCTGGGGGGGTTCATGGTGCCATCCGGGGGTCCCCTATAACAAGCTGATCCCCGGAGGCCGCCCCCTCCCCAGGAGAAATGAGTATAGGGGTACACAGTACCCCTTACCCATTTCCACAAAGAGTCAAAAAAGGAAATAAAAACACGACAATGAAAAAAGTCCTTTATTGTTCTAGATTAACCAGGGATACTTACCTTGCGATAATCCCACGCCAGTATCCTCAGGAGTGGTCCCACGCCAGTATCCTCTTAGGACATCTCACCACCCTCCCACACCGACGAACTCCCGCCACTGAATGGTCACAGTCAGCCTCTGCATCTGTATAGCAGAGGCTGGGAACAGGAAAATGTAGGTTTGCTACATTAACTGTCATTTACCGCATTAAATTTATAATTTTTTCCTTTGAAACGTTAAAATCGATTTTCTCAAAAACTATAAGGTCTTTTTGAAAAATGTTTTCCTCTTGTCCCCACTGTTCTTTTTAACATATGCTGCAAATTTGGTGTTTCTAGCATGTAAGGGGGCTTTGCTATTAACCACGAAAGTCGGCTGGTTTTTAATCGCGGATACAGACATGTGATCTCGAGTAGCTCTTGATCACGAGTTGGGTAGCGAGTGCGATCACGAGTGAATTCGTCATCGAGAGACGATCAGTAGTGTCGACTATAAACTCGTGATTGCAAAAACAGCTTGTGATCACGAGTTTGTGATGAGCACCACTGGCAGCATACATACTCACCTGTCTCGGCCCACTGCACCATCCTTGCTGCCTGACGTTATTCCTGGGGGCATCTTCATCACACGTCATTACACCTAACATCCGCTGGGTCACTGAGAAGAGTATCCCCTGCGAGGATGAAGATAGGAAGCACGGAGAGAGCAGCACATCAAGACAGGTGAGTTACAATACATCTACAAATTGGGCAGGGGCCCCGGGGAGCTCCGAGGTGGAATTTGCTGTGGGAAGGGGTCAGGTTACCTTTGCCCTGGGGCCCCATCGGAACTTGAACCAGCCCTGCGTTCAATAATGAGCACTTTGGGTCTGAAGTGGGGGTTTGATTTTAATATGACAGACGCTGTGCAAAAGAAAAACCTACAGAAGTAGTGGGAGCTCAGCCAGCAGGAAAGGGAGCGACATCGGTGGTGTTCTGTAATTGCTTTATTGACTATTCTCTCATTTGGGACCATTTTAGCCAGAGCGGCGGCACAGGTGTGGGCAATCTGCAAATAATGCACTTGTCACAGATTTCCTTAGAAATTGCTTCATTTCATTCCATTACAAAATCCTTACAATGGGAAATGGTGAATAGTATGAAAGGACTCGGTTCTGTAACCTTCTGACACCTAAAACTTGTATTACCTGCTGTGCCACTGAATGCTTAGGAGAGGAACAGCTGTGAACAATGTAACTTTTACTGCAGCACTCTTTGAAGTATAAGCGGATTATGCTGGAAGTATTAACAGGATTATTACCTAAACTGCAGTATAGTAAAGCAACCACAAGATGTCACTGTAAAATGTATAGTGCTGTAATGATCTCTATGGCATAGTTATTTCCTATATTCACTCTGTTTCTCTCTCTTCTAAGTAAGCTGCATTTCCTGTTGGTGGTGTAGGTTTTATCTCTGCATGTTTTCTTCAGTTAAAGAGTTTTAGCTTGTTATAACAGGTGCTTATCTGCATGTACAGACCACTCTGCTCCAATAGATTGGTCATATAGAGCAAAAATAGCATTTATATAATTTATATCTTTTAAAAAAAGTATCTTTTAAGCACCCTTGCACACTTGTGCGCTGGGTCGCCCTGCGCTATGCTTCTCCACCACAAGGGTTTTGTAAGCCTACGTAGATTTGTAAAGTTTGCACAATGCAATGTGTCGGAAGTAGCAAAATCACTGCAATCCCAATGCACAGTATGCAGCGCATTACCGCCTGATCTGTGTCTGCTGCATGGATTTTGCAGCAATGCAAGTCAATGGCCGATGCAGCAAGTGTGTATGGCAGTATCGCGGTGCGATGCTCCAAGCATGCACGGACCTACAGGAATCCCAGTGACGTACTTCCTGCCCAGCAGGGAGAACATCACTAGCTGGGGGCGGGCCTATGCATATGACCTTGATGCCGCACCTCACAGTGGCGCAGGCTCATATAAAGCCTAATTTCTGCGGTGCGATGCTCACACTGCAAACCTCAGTAAAAGTTATTCAACTTAGGAAACCTCAAAGATAACGGGGGTAAGGATGGGAGCTTATCTGGTTGAGTATGTAAGGATACCAAGAATATTATATGTAAGGTGATGTTATATAATCACAAAATTCGGTTGCTACTACCCCTCTGAGGGCTTATATGGACTTAAGACCTCAATATATATATATAAATTATTTTCTTAACCAATTGAGGACAGCAGTGTTAAACCCACTAAAGATCAGGCCATTTTTTTTGTTAAATTGGCCACTGCAGCTTTAAGGCTTTGCTGCAGGGCCGCCCAACTAAGCACACAAGTAACCCCCCCCCCCTTTGCTTCCCACCAACAGAGCTTTCTGTTGGTGGGGTCTGATCCCTCCCCCCATGTTTATTTTCTTTTTATAAATACAGCCAGCCAATCACGGAGATCGGATGTCATAGGCTTTAGCCTATGAGAGCCGATCTCTCTCCTGTGTCCCAGGGGGACAGCCGTGTCACATGGCTGTCCCCAGTACAGCGCTGCCTTAGATCGCAGGTCCGCCATCCAAGCAGGGATGCACGTGCATCAGTGCGCGCGATCTGCTGCAAAACAGGCCGGCAGGCCAATCAGCGTTAGGCGGCCCTGGGGCTGCCACCTCAGCCATGCCCATCGGCATGATGCGGTCAGCAAGTAGTTAAATAAAACTTAAAGGAATACTATCGATGAAAGCATTTTTTTTAAATGCTGCATGTTAAGGCACACATTAGCACAAGTACTAGGAGCAGTTTCCTTCCTCACACAGCTCTGCATCTCTGCTGTAAAATCCTGTCATTTTTAGGTACAAAAGTGTTGGGGCTCTTTTCGGGCTAGACCATGTCCCTGCACAGGGAGGTTGCTATCAACTCCTCAGTGTACAGTTTAATAATCACCTTGCTGAAAGAGTCTTATTCAGATGGTAGTAAGGGGTTAAGGATTCCAGCAATGTGTGTTCCTTGTCTTCTGTTCTCTGACTGATAAAGATCCTGATAATGCCTTTGTAAACAGCATCTCTCCCTCTCATAGCAGCCTATGAAGTAGATGCAGCCTGGAATGTAACTTAACAAGCAAGCCAGTCAGTCAGTCAGGAGTAGTGTATACACATCTACCTGCTAGTTAATTACATCAGTATTACAGAACATCTAGTTACCTGTTATCTCCTCAGATCAGCCTCCTCCTCCTCATGTCTCCTGCATGCTGTGACACTGTGAAGTATATTTGTGAGCTGTGTGAGGAATGAAGGATGATTTTTAAGCAGAGAAAGAGGGAGAGAGAACTGGGTGAATACATAAAGTGCCCATAGCACTAGTGGTAATGTGTATCCTAACACAGAGTATTAAGGAAAAAGTCGTTGTAATTGATAGAGTTCCTTTATCCACTTCAGGACCGCAGTGTTAAACCCTCCTAAACGCCAGGCCTTTTTTGAACAGATACGCCACTGCAGCTTTAAGGGCTCGCTGCAGGCCCGCACAACTTAGCACACAAGTGATCCCCCCCCCCCTTTTCTCCCCACCTTTTCTTCCCACCAACAGAGCTTTTCTGTTGGTGGGGTCTGATCACCCCCATATGTTTATTTTTTTTCTTATAAATATTTACATCCTTTAGTTTTAAATCAATTCTGCCAATTATTTATTTATTTTTTTCTTTAACCCTCTGGGGGATAATCCCGAGCTGAGCTCGGGGTAAGCCGCCACAGAGGATTTCTAAGGCCCTGGTGGGCCGATTTGCATAATTTTTTTTTGTTGCAGGCAGCTAGCACTTTGCTAGCTGCGTGTATATACCGATCGCCGCCGCTCCGCGCTGATTCGCTGCTACCCGCCGTGCCGCGCCGCTCCCCCCCCCTCAAGACCCCGTGCGCAGCCTGGCCAATCAGTGCCAGGCAGCGCTGAGGGGTGGATCGGGACTCCCTCTGACGTCACGACATCGTTGACGTCGATGACGTCATCCCGATCGTCGCCATGGCGACGGGGGAAGCCAAACAGGAAATTCCGTTCTGAACGGGATTTCCTGTTTGCTTTGATTGCCGGAGGCGATTGGAGGGGGTGGGGGGATGCCGCTGCACAGCGGCTATCATGTAGCTAGCGCTAGGCTAGCTACATGATTAAAAAAAATAATAATTAAAAAAAATGTTCTGCGCCGCCCCCTGGCGATATTATTGTATCGCCCAGGAGGTTAATCCCTCCCTCCGCCCAGCCAGCCAATCATGGCGATCAGCTGTCATAGGCTTCTGCCTATAAGAGCCGATCCCTCTCTTGTGTCCCAGGGGGACAGCCGTGTCACATGGCTGTCCCCAGTACAGCACTGCTGCAGCGCTGTGCAAGGTTTATGGATGGCGGTTTCGCTGTCTATCAGTCTCTGAGTGGCGATCACCGCTGTGGGACTAAAGGCGGAGCCTTCCAAGCAGGGATGCAGCAGCAAGCGTGATCTCCTGCAACATGGAGGCTACAATATATTCCTTGTCAGCCAACTGGTGCCTAGATGTGTGTAAGTCCTTCTACTCCCTCCACTATTAATGACTGGAAGTTTGAGCAATACTCAGCTCATGGTGACCCAGAACCACCAGGAATGTATAAAGAGGTAAAGAGAACAAAAAGCGCTTTATTAAAAAATAAAGCTATCATAAATGTAATTTTGCCTTTTTAAAACAGAAGGTTTTTAAGAAAGTTTGAATAAGGCTGCACAACTTGAGGGCTGCACAACTTACAACAATGAAAGCCAGTTTTTCATCAGTTTTAGGTAAATACTGTAAGGCACAGGTCTTGTGTAGCTTAAAGAAAAACTTAAAGAGGAACTTCAGCCTAAACAAACATACTGTCATTAAGTTACATTAGTTATGTTAAATAAAATAGATAGGTAATATAATCTCTTACCCACCCTGTTTCAAAAGAACAGGCAACGGTTTGTGATTTCATGAGGGCAGCCATCTTGGTTGAAAGGAGGTGACAGGGACCATAGACAAGGTTCCAACTGTCCTGTGTGTTGATCACCCCTCCCAGTTGCTAGGCAACGTGAATAACAACATAGAAAATCCCATCATGCTTTGCACAGCATCAGGTAAGAAAAAACCCGGGCAGTTTTCTTTGATGGGTGGAGCTTAGCTAAAAATGCAGCTAAAAATGATGCTTTGGTAAGGAAAACAAAGTTCTGATGCTGTGAAACTGTTAAAGAAACACCAAGCCTTTTCAGTTCTGCTGAGTAGATTTTTAATCTGGAGGTTCACTTTAAGTCAAATAAAAAAAAAAGATTTTAACTTACCTGGGGCTTCTTCCTTCCCCCTGGACTTGTACTGCGACTCCCACAGAGCTAGCCTGTTGCCGGCTACTGCGTATGCATGGCTGCCGGGAGCGTTCTGCACATGTACAGTAGCGATTTCCCTGTACTGCGCATTAACTTGATGGTGGCGGTCAGACGTCTTCTTCATTGATCCAGATCTGAAGTGCTGCCAGACCCACCGAGGCATAATACAACGTACATAAGGGAGGTGCTCCACCATTTCCTCATAGCCCGTACTGCACATTTGTAGAACACTGCTGTGCACAGGGTTGCAATGCATGGCTGGCCAACTTTGAAGGGGTTGTCGCTGCTGACTAGAGGGTCATGGAAGGGCAGCACAGGCGCAGGATTAATGCAGGGGGCTGCAAAAAGCCCCAGGTAAGTAAAATTGCTATTTTTTTTAGACTTAAGATTTCCTTTAAGTGATGGCAATCAATCAGGTAAATATGCCCTTATATCAGCATATAGGCAGGTAAGATGAGCTGAAGACTGGTGTATGTTGTTAAAGGAACTGGCTGCATTGATGCTTGTTTTATCTAACCATCTGGAACCGTATGCTTCCCTCTTTAATGAATAAGCACCTAGATTCTGCTGATCTTGTGGTGCACATCCTGGTCAGAGCCCAAGGCTGTATTTTCGACAGAAGACTGGTAGATTCCAGTCTTGACCTCTTGCAACCATTATTTTTACATGCAAGGCTGCAGAGTGCAGGAACTGTTTATGGTATTTACGTTTTGCAAAGTTCACTTTTCTAAGCTTTCCGTCGTCCCAATTACTGTTAGGAGTGAAATGTGGTCTTCTTGAGTCTTGACAGGCGCAGCTGGGGACCGTCACATGGGAAATTCAGCTGTCACGGCAGCAGTGACAGGAAATACTTCTGTGAAGGAAAGAAGAAACGTGGAACAGAAAGTACCTTCAGCAAAACCTAGTGGTAGTGAGATCATACGACCATTCGGTGAGTGTTGGCAGTGAAAGGACGAGATAGCAGTCAATTATAAATAGTAGAGTGCAAATCCGAAAAAAAAATTGTAATGAAAATTTGGTAAGCATTAAAACCGTTTATTGCCCATGTGTTGAAAACTCTATCATGCAAATATTTTGCCCACTTTATACATACTTAAAAGGAGCACTGCACAGCGAGAAAGACTTCCTGCCTGACTGGCGCTTGTTCACGTGCTAAATCCAGACTTAGCACGTGAACAAGCACCAGTCAGGCGTGAAATGGCTGTAGTGCCGTCCAACCACCCCCCTGGTCACCCAAGCCCTGAGCCCCAAGCACCTCTACCGATCCAGGTTTGCTCTATACCTATTTTACTGGTGTATGAATAACCTACAGTACAGACCAAAAGTTTGGACACACCTTCTCGTTCAAAGAGTTTTCTATATTTTCATGACTATGAACATTGTAGATTCACACTGAAGGCATCCAAACTATGAATTAACACATGTGGAAGTATAGTACATAACCAAAAAGTATGAAACAACTGAAAATAAGTTCTTCAAAGTAGCCAACTTTTGCTTTGATTACTGCTTTGCACACTCTTGGCATTCTCTTGATGAGCTTCAAGAGGTAGTCACCTGAAATGGTCTTCCAACAGTCATAAAAAATAAAGAAAACTCTTTGAATATGAAGGTGTTTCCAAACTTTTGGTCTGTACTGTATGTGGCATGAAGATGAAATAAAAAGTGTTTCTAGTGACTAGTGCCCGGTCTTTCTTGCTGTGCAGTGCATTTTCAAGTAGGGCAGCATGGGTGGTCCCCCCTGGACGTCGTCCGCATCTGGGAGGGGGTGTACCAGCCATGTTTTCTCGCTCCCCCCCCCCCACCCCCTGAGGGGCTGCTGCAGCACTCCCAGGCAGTAAATGCCTTGTGGGGGTGTTTGCGCTGCCCTTCATTTCTTTGGGGTACACCTGTTGAGATGCAATGTATATTGCGTGGGCCTACTCCTGCAGGAATAGCAGGGAGATAGCTTTAGATCCTGCATATTCTGGTACATGAATGCAATAATTGTGTAGTTGGTAAAAAATCTGGAGCCAAATGTGGCAATGCCACATGGGATCAGATCCCCTTCCAGAAGAGGGTGGAAGGCATAACGAGGGGTTGAGGCACCCAAAAGAATATAAAACTAGGTTGAAAGCATATAAATGAGAGAAAAAGGGGAGTAGATGGCTTACCACAATAATAAAAACTTAATCTAAAAAGTGAAATGTATTATGCCCTGGCAATGCGTTACGTGGGTCTTACCCCACTTCCTCAGACCAAATAGTAGCGTCTAGAATTATTAAATGAGAGGAACTCAGTTCTCAAGTAGTGTTGGGCGAACATCTAGATGTTCGGGTTCGGGCCGAACAGGCCGAACATGGCCGCGATGTTCGGGTGTTCGACCCGAACTCCGAACATAATGGAAGTCAATGGGGACCCGAACTTTTGTGCTTTGTAAAGCCTCCTTATATGCTACATACCCCAAATTTACAGGGTATGTGCACCTTGGGAGTGGGTACAAGAGGAAAAAAAAATTTAGCAAAAAGAGCTTATAGTTTTTGAGAAAATCGATTTTAAAGTTTCAAAGGGAAAACTGTCTTTTAAATGCGGGAAATGTCTGTTTTCTTTGCACAGGTAACATGCTTTTTGTCGGCATGCAGTCATAAATGTAATACATATAAGAGGTTCCAGGAAAAGGGACCGGTAATGCTAACCCAGCAGCAGCACACGTGATGGAACAGGAGGAGGGTGGCGCAGGAGGAGAAGGCCACGCTTTGAGACACAACAACCCAGGCCTTGCATGAGGACAAGAAGCGTGCGGATAGCATGCTTTGTACCACCATGCAGTCATAAATGTAATAAAGATAAGTGGTTCAATAAACAGGGACCACGCGGCAACGCTAACCCAGCAGCAGCACACGTGATGGAACAGGAGGAGGCGCAGGAGGAGAAGGCCACGCTTTGTGAGACACAACAACCCAGGCCTTGCATGAGGACAAAAAGCGTGCGGATAGCATGCTTTGTACCGCCATGTAGTCATAAATGTAATAAAGATAAGAGGTTCAATAAACAGGGACCACGCGGCAACGCTAACCCAGCAGCAGCAGCAGCAGCAGCACACGTGATGGAACAGGAGGAGGCGCAGGAGGAGAAGGCCACGCTTTGTGAGACACAACAACCCAGGCCTTGCATGAGGACAAAAAGCGTGCGGATATAGCAGCAATGCTTTTTGCCGCCATGCAGTCATAAATGTAATACAGATGAGAGGTTCAATAAACAGGGACCGGAAACGCTAAACCATCCCAGATGTTCATCGGTCATGTTACTTGGTTGGGGTCCAGGAGTGTTGCGTAGTCGTTTCCAATCCAGGATTGATTCATTTTAATTTGAGTCAGACGGTCTGCATTTTCTGTGGAGAGGCGGATACGCCGATCTGTGATGATGCCTCCGGCAGCACTGAAACAGCGTTCCGACATAACGCTGGCTGCCGGGCAAGCCAGCACCTCTATTGCGTACATTGCCAGTTCGTGCCAGGTGTCTAGCTTCATGCCCGGTTTCAGGTCCAGCGGTGCCAGCCACAAATCCGTCTGTTCCTTTATTCCCCTCCAAATTTCCTCCCCTGTGTGCTGCTTATCCCCAAGGCAGATCAGCTTCAGCAACGCTTGCTGACGCATGCCAACAGCTGTGCTGCACTGCTTCCACGATCCTACTGCTGCTGGTGCTGGGTTAGCATTTCCGGATGAGGTACAGCTTTGAGATGCGTTGGAGGAGAAGGAGTCAGAGAGGTAGGTGCTGCTGTTGTTATCCAGCTGTTTGCGGCGTGGGCAACACCCGCGCCGTAGCAGGTGAGGAATCGCTGCCAGGCTCCACAAGGTTCACCCAGTGCGCGGTAAGGGAGATGTATCGACCCTGGCCGAACGCACTCGTCCAGGTGTCAGTGGTGAGGTGAACCTTGCAGGCAACGGCATTCTTCAAGCTTCGGGTTATTTAGCTGACCACGTGCTCATGCAACTCAGGCACTGCAGAGCGCGCAAAGTGGTAGCGGCTGGGAACCACGTAACGTGGGATGGCCACTGACATCATGCCCTTGAAGCTGTTTGTCTCCACCACTCGATATGGCAGCATTTCGCAGGCCAGAAGCTTGGCTATGCTGGCTGGCTGTTACTGCCACGGCCCGGGGGTCATTTGCTGGCAATTTCCTCTTGTGCTCAAACATCTCAGAAACAGACAACTCAACCGTAGCGCTGCACACCGAAGGGCTGTTGGTTGTTGTGTTTGATGAACACTGGGAGACCTCAAGAGCACTAGTCCGGAAAGTGACAGTGTCAGCATCGTCTGATGTTTGTGAATGTTGTGAACCACGCAATGGCTGGGCTACTGCTGCTGCTGAGGCGGGTCTGGTGGTGAGTCTGGTGAACCCAAGGGAGGCAGTGTTGCTGGTGGTACCCTGTCCTGCCGCGTTTGCCCACAGAGTGGGATGTTTGGATAGAATGTGGCGGCTCATGCTGGTGGTGGAGAGGTTGTTAATACTTTTCCCCCTGCTCAGGCGGGTCTTGCACACCTTGCAAATCGCCATGGTAACATCCTCAGTGCAGTCTTCAAAGAAAGCCCAGACTTTAACTGGCTGAGGACTCGGACCTCGTGCGTGATGTGCTGGTGCTGCTTAACCCACTGCTGGACGCTTGAGAGGTCATCCAAGTAATTATCTGGTCCTGTTCTTTTGGATCTGTGAGGGTTGTTGTCCTGGACAACATGGGCAGTATTGAGTGGGTTTTCTTGGGTGCTCCCCTGTGGCCTGTACGTGAACCGTCAGGGGAAACACCTCTTCCCTTGCCCCTCCCTCTTTCACCGGATTTCTTCCTCATTTCACTTATCCTTAAAGTACACGCTGACTGGCAGCAGTACAGTGGCAGTACAGAAATGCTATACAGTGGTGGGTGAGCGGTGTACCACTATTGTCAGCAGTGACACAGAGCACAATGCTATACAGTGGCGGGTGAGCGGTGTACTACTGTTCCCAGCAGACACAGAGTGGAAGTAAACACAATGCTATATAGTGTGGCTGAGCCGTGTACACAGAGTGGCATTAAACACAATGCTATATAGTCTGCTATATAGTCACCCCGAACAGGGTGATGTTCTGCAGAACCCGAACAGTGGCAAACACTGTTCGCCCAACACTACTGGGAGGGAACGCAGATTTTAGTACCTAAACACACGATACAACATGTTTTCCGGGGTCGGACTCTGAGGCACATACAGATGGTCCCGATCATCATCCTCATCATACAACTCTTCTCCTGAGTCTGACCCACCCACCACCTCTGCCACCCCAACATCCCCAGACACAGACCCCTCATCGTCCTCAACATTAACTTGGGATGCTGGCCTGAGCCAGACCTCCTCCTCCACATCAGGCCCCATCATCTCCTCAATGGCAGCCCTCATTAATCGCTCTGGCGACGGACTGATGGACACAACGTTCTCCTCCGGGGAGGGCTGCTGCTGACCACTGGCTGCTGGGGTGGATGTTATAGCTTGCGTGGGGCGTTGGCTGTTGCTGTTGTTGGGAGTGCTGCTCACAGCGGAGGTCTCTGGGGAACTCATGTTGAGCTCATATAGTGGTTGACGGTGAGTGGAGTATTACTGATCCCAGCAATATACACACTGACTGGCAGAGTACGCAATGCTATATAGTGTGGCTGAGCGAGGTACACAGAGTGGCAGTAAACAGAATGCTATATAGTGTGGCTGAGCGAGCGGTGTACCACTATTCCCAGCAGACACAGAACAGTGAACAGAATGCTATATAGTGTGGCTGAGCGAGCGGTGTACCACTATTCCCAGCAGACACAGAACAGTGAACAGAATGCTATATAGTGTGGATGAGCGAGCGGTGTACCACTATTCCCAGCAGACACAGAACAGTAAACAGAATGCTATATAGTGTGGCTGAGCGAGCGGTGTACCACTATTCCCAGCAGACACAGAACAGTGAACAGAATGCTATATAGTGTGGCTGAGCGAGCGGTGTACCACTATTCCCAGCAGACACAGAACAGTGAACAGAATGCTATATAGTGTGGCTGAGCGAGCGGTGTACTACTGTTCCCAGCAGACACAGAACAGTACACAGAATGCTATATAGTGTGGCTGAACGAGCGGTGTACTACTGTTCCCAGCAGACACAGAACAGTACACAGAATGCTATATAGTGTGGCTGAACGAGCGGTGTACCACTATTCCAAGCAGACACAGAACAGTGAACAGAATGCTATATAGTGTGGCTGAGCGAGCGGTGTACCACTATTCCCAGCAGACACAGAGTGGCAGTAAACAGAATGCTATATAGTGTGGCTGAGCGAGGTACACAGAGTGGCAGTAAACAGAATGCTATATAGTGTGGCTGTGCAAGCGGTGTACTACTATTCCCAGCAGACACAGAGTGGCAGTAAACAGAATGCTATATAGTGTGGCTGAGCGAGGTACACAGAGTGGCAGTAAACAGAATGCTGAGCGAGCGGTGTACTACTATTCCCAGCAGCGACACACAATGACTGGGGGGGACCCTGGCTAGCGTGGCTGGAGCGCGAACTACCCTGCCTGCCTACCCAAAGCTAAACCCACAGACAAATGGCGGAGATATGACGTGGTTCGGGTATTTATTTACCCGAACCACGTGACAGTTCGGCCAATCAGAGCGCGTTCGGGTCCGAACCACGTGACCCGTTCGGCCAATCACAGCGCTAGCCGAACGTTCGGGGAACGTTCGGCCATGCGCTCTTAGTTCGGCCATATGGCCGAACGGTTTGGCCGAGCACCGTCAGGTGTTCGGCCGAACTCGAACATCACCCGAACAGGGTGATGTTCTGCAGAACCCGAACAGTGGCGAACACTGTTCGCCCAACACTATTCTCAAGCACAAAGTAATGATAAACAATTATTTATAAAATTAAAAATTATAAAAACTAAATATTTATTTAAATACATATTTTAGATTATACATATATTATTTATATGTTTTTAACCTAGTTTTATATCCTTCTGGGTGCCTCTACACCCCCTCGTTGTATATAAAATGTCGCTATTTCTGTTGACTCTGAACATTTGAACCTGTGCTGGGTGGTTTCAATTTTCAAAACAGCTTTTAAAGTAAAATAGCCATTATCTTATAACATTGATTGAACTCCTTCATGCACTAATTTTAGGATGTATCTTTTTCCTTTCTTTCTTTTTTGGGGGAAATATGCAGTTGCTAGGCAACCGCAGAAACCACGGGAAGGATCAGACCAAGGATGCATGTCTGTGACATATTCTGTAATTTAAAATATAATGATCGAATGTCAGGAGACGATAGGAAAATAAATATTTCTGATGTCCAAATGAATATTTTACCTATTGTGTATGAATTATTTACTTGCTTACCCGATATGGAAAGGCACAAACTAAGTAAATGTGCACAATGTATAAATGATGACATTTCATTGGCGCTGGGCTTCTTACTTACCTGCAAAGATGGTGACAAATTAAGGTTTTAGGAAAGCTACAGGAAGTAAAAGATTTTGTGATTAAAGCACCCCCTGCCCTCAGGGCAGCCATCAAATGGGTACAAGAGGGACAATAGTATTGGGCCCAGGAAGGGTTTAGGGCCCAAACAGTGGCAGTCCCACTTAAGCCTCTGCTGGCAATTATTCTCCCGTGGCATAACAGGAGTTGTGTTGTCATCTCCCTCTTCCCTTCTGCGTGATTGGTGAAAACGCATCAATGCAGGGGGGAAGGGCGTTATGGGTAACAGGCAAGTTGCTTTGTCGCTACCCACCATACCGTAGCTCTGCCCCCACACAATCTTCCTATCAGATTGTTATTTGGCGTGAAGGGGGGAGGGGGCTGTAGGTTTGCCAAGTATGGGGCCCAGAAAATTCTGATGGCAGCCCTGTCTGCTCTGCTCCCCCTCCCATCAACCACTCACTCCTGGCTGCTGCTTGTTCTGTAAAAATTAACAGTAAGCACCCCCTTAATACCTTTCTTTTCTTAAAGTGGATCCGAGATGAACTTTTACACATTGCATAATTGTGTTCCTTTCCTATTGTTTATAGTGCATTCCTTAAGCCAAATAATTTTTTGTTTTTGTTTTAAAACTGTAATTCCCTATAAACTAAACAAGCCACACCCATAGGTTTTCAGAGAGCCAAGGCACTTTCAGACAGTAGCAAGGGCTCATGAGAGCTCAGTCTGGGCAGGAGGAGTGGGAGGTATTACTAGCCAGAGATTTCAGAGGCAGAGGGGAGGAGAGAGGAGGAGGGGGGATTAGATTGTTTTGCACAAGATGCAGATAAGCCTGCCTCTGTGTAATGTTTACAAACAACATGGCTGCTGTCATTGTATCACAGGAAGAACTAATCATATTCTGTTAAAGCTGTTTGCAGCTAGATTTGCTGTGTAAACAATCTAAACTTTAGATAAGATATATAGACAAGTTACTTGTTATAGTTAGTTTTTCATCTCACATCCGCTTTAACTATTTTTGGACCACGCAGGTTGAAATCAACGTCCTGTTTGCTAGAGATTCGGCGGTCGCCGCATATGTTGGGGGGAGCTCATCGCTCATGCTGCAAGGGCTGGGACGCCCAGGATATGGAAGAAAGAGATCACGCTGTGCCCATAAAACACGCCTCTTCCACCCTTCTGGCCCGCCCTATCCTGTTACCGCCTCTCTGATCTCGCTGCTGAGGACTGTAGTGAAGTGGCGCAGATGAGCATGTGCGAGAGCTGAGAGGCAGAGAAGGAGGTAAATAGGATACAAGGGCGGGCCAGACAGATTAAAAGGTGTGTTTTATGGGCACAGAGCAGTCTATTCTTCCATACCGTTCTAATAAGCAGAGACGAGGAGAGCTGACCAATCCAGTTATGGAGAGGGAGAGTTGACCAATCCAACCAGTCAATCCCCTGTATACTGTCATATACTGGGTACCACATACAGTACACTACCAGTATCTATTCATCCATAGCACCAGTCCAGTATATGATTTTTTTTTTATTTGGTGTGCATTGGAAGAGGGGTAGTCTTATACGCCGAGTATATCACAAACTATATTTTAACTGGAAAAGTTGGGGGTCATCTTATTCGCCCAGTCGTCTTATACGCCAGAATATACGGTATATTAAAGTGGAATAAAACTCTAACATAATATTCTAAAAAAACATATGTTCCTACTTTATATTACCCTTACAGTTATCATATTTACTTTTGTGCACAAGTATTATTGTCCATTTACAAATTACAAATTGCCAAAGTAGAGTTTATCTGCTCTGAAAGCTGCCATTACATTTTACTGCGTAGCTGCTATATTTATATATATTATAATCTATTGAGCGATCACTGCTCAGCTCTCTGTGATTCTACTATGTATGCAGCTCAGTTTCACCTTTGCCCCAGTTTTATTTTCTTTTGTAATAATAAATAATGTCTTAAAATGTTCCAAAAACAACAAAGTAAAAATGTGCTTTCAGTGACCAATCACAAGTCCATGCCCATGATGGCCCTTTTTCAGTTCCTTTTCTCCTCTAAGTACATGTCAGGTACAAAATGTTAAATAGAAGATAAAAAAAAAATCTCCTTGGACAGGATTGTTCAACTCCAGTCTTTCAGGGCCATACCCATGCCAGTATTTAGAATGGACTGATAAATGGAAAAAATGTTGATGAAACACACCTTTCCTGATTCGGTATCAGTTGAAAAAGACTACTGAGCAGTCTGTGTAAGAAGGACGCCATCACAGACTTCAATGTTATTTGCCACGAATTGCGGCTTTAAGGTGGTGACAAGTGCAGCCGACTTTTTTTTTTCAGCTATAAAAGGGCGCCGGATATAGTTGAGATTTTTTTTTACGGCTATATAAATGTGGCTAAAAGGAGGACGTCTAAAGATCAGTTATATCAGCAGGTAACAAAGTCGGTTATATCACAAATTCAGTTATATTTGGGGTTTTTTTGTCTATAAAAGGGCACCGAAAATAGCTATGATTATTTTTATTGCTATATAAATGCGGTCACAAATTCGGTTATGTTTTTAGAATAATGTATATTTTCAAATGCAGCTACAACAATAATACATTTGGTTATACCAGTTAATTTGGTTATATCAGTCCAAAATAACAGGCACCACCATGAAGATTTGGGGTTGAGCATCACGAGTGGGTTTAAAGTTAGGCATCACAAGGGGGGGGGATCTTAGGGTTAGGCACCACCATGGGGGAGGGTCTTAGGGTTAGGCAGTGGGCACCACCAGGCGTTCTTAGGGCTAGGCACCACCAGGAGTTCTTAGGGTTAGGCTCCACTAGGGGGGTCTTAGGGTTAGGCAGCACCAGTGGTTTCTTAAGGTTAGGCACCATCAGGGGGTTCTTAGGTTTAGGCACCTTTAGGGGGTCTCAGGGTTAGACACCACCAGGGGCAGGTCTTATGGTTAGGTACCACCAAGGGGTCTTAAGGTTAGGCACCACCAGGGAGTTCTTAGGGTTAGGCACCACCAGGGAGGTCTTAGGTTTAGGCACCACCAGGGGAGGTATTAGAGTTAGGCACCACTGGTGGGGTCTTAGGGTTAGGCACTACCAGAGGAGGGTTCTGTGTGAGAGTAGGGAGAAGTTAGGCCATAGTAATCAATTTTCTCTGCTATATCCGAAGCCCTTTTATAACAGAACTCATTTATTTTCGGCTACACCAGGCACCTTATCACTTTTCTTGGCTATATCCAACATCCTTTTATAATCAAATTTAAGTTTCTCAGCTACATCAAGCACCATTTTTTCCAGGCACCCTTTTCAAATGAATGCCCTGATTCAGTTCTGTTAATTTATTTGAGCTGTGCCAAGTGTGTGTGAGGACCTTCGCCCTTGAGGGCTGGAAATGGACATCCCTGTCCTAGGAGAAAACGTAGGAGAAAAAGTGAACTGAATAAGGGCCCATGACTGGCAAAAGCCAGAGGGGATTTCTGTCTACTAAGTCGACTGTTGCCTGGGACAACCATGTAACAATTTAGATGAAAAATAGACATGAAAAACATGCTTATTCAAAAAGAAGAAAAAAAAAAAGTTTAGACTTTTTTGAAAAAATATAAAAATGAACGGGAAAATTGACTTTTATAATATCAGTATAATTTTCCTTTACAAGGGAGTGGATGAGTATATATGGAGATGGGGATGGGGGGCTTCTATGTTTATGATGAAGGGCTCCATATGAGATTCCGAATCTGCAGAATAGAATTATAGAGCCCTTTAATGATGCTGCATTTCATCACAATATTACTGTGGAGGATTTCAGGAAGAAAAGGATGCAACAAGCAAGATTAGATTAATTAAATAGATAAATCCTCAGACTTGGATACAAAAAAAAAATATTGAACACTTTGAAAGTCATTAAATTGAGAGTATAAATGGCCGCCAGATGTTTTAATACCATCAAGTCTGTCGTGTAATTGGCAGATTTACAGCTCTGTGCCGTTATTAATGAAGAGGCCACAGCTAATGCAAAGCCATTTCCAGCCACTTATATAGCGGTTATTGCTGCTAGCCCGTGTAGACTAGCTGTAAACTAACTCGTGCAATTTCCATGCAGATAATACGTTACTGCAGCAGGAGAACAAATATGGCGGGAAAAAATTACATAGTAGCTAAGTACTGCTGCTAGAAGTAATGCTCTCCACTGGCTGGCTGGGACTTAGGAGTGACTGTAGTTAGACTTCTAGAGTGTCCAGCCTGCCCAATGACCTAGACTAACTAGGGGTATCATGTGACCCAACTTCCTTCCATAGAGGTAGGACGGAGAGAACAAGGCTGTATTACGTTGCTATTTGGAGGGCAGGAGGGTCGACAGTGTGACACATGTGGGAGCAGCTTCCTGCAGGCAATGGTAACAGGGAGAAAATGCCTTTGGCTGAATATTTAAAGGGGACATTTAAACAAGGACTGAACATTATCTCAATCAGTAGCTGATGCCCCCTTTCCCATGAGAAATCTTTATCTTTTCTCGAATAGATCATCAGGGGAGGTCTGTATGGCTGATACTGTGGTGAAATCCTTCCCACAGTGTGATGTCATGACCATGGTCCTGACAGCTTCCTGTCTGTGAACCTTGTTGCATTGTGGGAAATAATGTCTGTTTCCAACTACCAAGTTCCAAGTTACGACTTCCAACCAAGAAAGCAGCAGTAATCCCTTCTGTTCATAGAGCTCTTAATAAACAAAACATTCTGTAGAGATCTGTATTTTCAAGAAAACAGGTAAGGAGGCACACCCCTAAAGTGGATTAGTAAACATGATCAAGAATACTCTCACCATAGTGCTTGGTTGATCCTCTGTATGGGCCTCTGGATGGGTGCTCCTAAGTTAGTCAAGGAAGGAAGAATCCAAACTGTAAACCATCATAAAGAAAAACAAAAATCATGTGCACCTTCCATCTGTGCAACATTGGCATTTATTACCTTAGGTCTCCATACAAAAATGTGTATCAATGATTGCCAAAAGTCATAAGCATACTGCCTAGGGTTAGGCTTCGCTGGTCACCACCATGGGAGTGGAGGTGGGTGGCGGGGACAAGAAGAGAGCTGGCATCACAAAGACACTTAGTCACGCTGCGTGTTTCTGACATTATTTTCAGAGCTGATTAGATTAGCTGCATGCTTTTTTCTGGTGTGATTCAGGCTGCATTCACAGTGGGATGTTTTGTTGTAATGCAACGTTAAAGTCGCAACGCAGCATCACAACGCAACGCAAAAATAACCATCGCATACAGTAGGTACCGGAAAGTATACAGGCAATGAAAAGTATCCTTTCCTGTACCTGGTAATGTGTGCGTTTAGAGGTAGTGCACTGCAGCAGTGTGTTACCATAACACTACACGTAACTATGCAACGCTAACGTCACACTGTTAACGACGCATAGGATTAGCATTGCAGTGCGGTAAGTTGCTTTATAAGAGTTTATAACGCAGCTCCGCAACGTCCCACTGTGAATGCAGCCTCAGACACTGGACTGCCAGGCAACTGGTATTGTTTAAAAGAAAATAAATATGGCAGCCTCCATGTCACTCTCACTTTGGGTTCACTTTAAGCAACATCGGTGGACTCCTTTACATATGCTAAATAATTTTGGCTCCATACAGGGCTGGATTTACCATAAGGCATTGTAGGCACGTGCCTACAGGCGCCTGATGATGGAAAGGCGGCTCCCTCCCCTCCCCGAGTACCTCCCTTCCTCCTTCCCTATGCAGAGTCCTGATGAGAGTAAATAAGAGATTACTCAGCCTGCTCTCAGCATTCAACTGACAAGATCTCTTCAGTCAGGGATACCTCTAGCTACCTAATACTTGGGGACACCTCTAGCTACTTAATATTGAGGTTCCTTTAGCTACTTAATACTTGGGGGCAACTCTAGTTACTTAACATTGAGGGCACGTCTGGCTACCTCATACTAAGTGGCACCTGTAGCTGCCTATGATGGGCAAGGGACTTTAGGGAGAAGTGACGGCTGGGACAGCCAGCACGCTTGTGGTCCAGTTTGGCGGGGGTCTGTATATTCCTAGAGGTCAAAGTCTAAGGTGCCAGGACATCTGTGCCTATAGGCTCCTCTGAGGTAAATCCAGGCCTGGCTCCATATACATATTAAATAACAATAATATGTACCCAGTCAAGAAAGCCCTGAAAAACCATCTCAGCCAAGTAAAGTCTAGTGTGTATAGGAGACTTAAAGAGGAACTCCAGTGAAAATAATGTAATGAACAGTAGTGCTTAATTTTTCCAATAATTATGTATAAATGATTTAGTCAGTGTTTGCCCATTGTAAAATCTTTCCTCTCTCTGATTTACAGTTTGATATTTATCACATGACAACATGTTTACTGCTGGCAGGCGATGTCAGTGGAAGTAGCTGCTGCTTGCTTTTTTGGCAGTTGGAAACAGCTATTATTTCCCACGATGCATTAAGGCTCCCACAGCGTGATGTCAGCACCGTGGTCCTGACATCACACTGTGGGAGGGGTTTCACCACAATATCAGCTATACAGAGCCCCTTGATGACCTGTTTGAGAAAATGAAAAGATTTCTCATGGGAAAGGGGGCATCAGCTACTGATTGGGATGAAGTTCAGTCCTTGATTATGGTTTCTCTTTAAGAACTATGCTACTAGACTTAAATTTTTCATTTCTTACAAAACTTCTCTGAAAAAGACGGGTCTATCTTTGTACTGTTGCTCTAAGATCTTAATGAACATTGCTTTAAGATCTCAGATATGTGAGTCAAATCACGATTATGTAATGTGATCACACAGCCAGGAGCAGCAGGGAGGGACTGGGAGAAATACAGCAAGATCTTGGAGAAACTGTCAGCCTAGCAGGCGGCAGCTACAGGTGTCCCAGTGTTCATGTGCGGACTAATAATGTATTATAACTGTATTACTGAACAGGAGGAGACAGACTGGGGTCAGTTTAGCATACTAATCCCTGGATGGCTCATTATATTTCATACCTATGTGATAGGAGCAAATATTGTCTATTAGCCCTATTGAAATTAATTAATACATTTTAAATAGCTTTTTGCATAAACATAACATTTAAATCATATAAAGAGAAACACAGAGAAGCAGGAAAAAAGAACTCAGGAGTCCTTTCAGAAATAACGGCGCCGCCATAGGCGTCTATAATAAAAGCCGCGTTTTGCAGCACGTGACAGAAATTTGGGTGCACGGCGGCGGCCACTACCGGGAGCCTCGGGGTGTCAAAATGTATCTTCTTTGCCGCAAATCACCGCTTTTTTTTTGAATGGCCACAATATGTGGCAAACAAGGTAAGTTTGGGTGCCCAGGGTGCCCAATTAGCGGCAAGAGGCTGAAATAGAGTACAATTAGGTGCCCTACAATTAGTGGTAAGAGGGTGCAATTTCTGTGGCCAGAGGCGGGATGCTTTAGCCGAGATTTAGGGTTAGGCGCCACCAGGAGGGATTAGGTTTAGGTACAACTGGGGGTCTTAGGGTTAGGCACCATTGGGGGGGGGGGTCTTAGGGTTATGCACCTTTGTTGGGTTAGGGTTAGGCACCCCCAGGGAGGGTTTAGGGTTAGGCACCCCATGTAAGAGTTCTGTGTGACAGTAGAGTTAGGTTTAGCCATAGTAAAATATTGGTAAATTATTGGTAAATTACTATCAAAATCCAGTTGTAGATATCTCTAATTTTAGCAATATTTTACTAGCGCCAATCCCTGCGCCCTTTTTTCCAGGCGCTTTTTTTTTCTTTCTTGTTTTCTTTCTCTCTTTCTTTCTTTCTTTCTTTCTTTCTTTCTTGTATTGCGAAACACAGAACTTTCTTTTGCAGTCAATTACAATTAAAAATAAATTACAGAAAATAATTCCAATAAAAAAACCCTATTTAATCCGTTTTAGTTTATGAATTTTTTTTTTTAAATGTAGATATTAGAAAAAGTCTTGCTCTTTTATTCTCATAAATATCTTTAAAGGTAATCTGAAGTGAAAATAAACTTATGAATGATATAATGATCAATTATATTGGAATTTAAAGAGAGCTCTGTCTTCTGAAACCTTTATCTCAACTGTCTTTCATGGCATTTTGTTTGTTTAAGGTTTTACTACAGTGGAAAGTTGAAAAGGTCATTAACTCTGCTTTGTGAAATCATTTAAAATGCTGAGTGTGGTGTGCAAACTGCAAATATTAGAGAATGATACAATGTTATAAAAAAAAATAAAAAAAAGCTGTATAATTTAAAATAAAAATATGAGACTTTTCTTTGCTAATAATTTTCTACTAATTATTCGTACTACCCATACAATTTATTATATCATACGTTTTTTTCTTTTCAGTGTCACTTTAAGTCATATTTGTTCCACAGTTATAATTCTAAATATATAGTCTCCTGTTAGCTTTTATTTGTGAAACACTATATATATATATATATATATATATATATATATATATATATATATATATATATATATATATATATTACCTAGGGGTTGATTTATCGATAGCCCAAAAAATGGCTTTTTCCAGGTCGCTGTGCTCTGATGTCAGTTATCAGTTCAAAGTAAAAAACAGATAAAGTGTTATTTTTATTGAAAAAACAGCTTCAATCTTTGGGCCATGTCATACAGGCAAGTGAGTCATCACCCCAGGAAATACTGGCTAAAAACAGCAATGAGCTGCTGTGACTAGTCTGAAAGGCAAAACTAGAAATCTGGAGCTTGTGTTTTTTGCTGGAATTACTTGTGAATATTTTTTTTCTGTATTTAATTATATTTAATTTAATTGTATTTTTTATACAAATATCAACTTGGATTGTATATAATTAGCACTGGCATAGTGAGTGACACATAAACAAAACACTCCAGATTGTTTTGACAACTTCTGCCATGTGTAGTTAATATGCAGTTGAAGTAACAACGCTTGTGTATGTGTATCATGTCCATTGCCAGCACAGCTAAAAGTATCCCATTATAGTCTGTAACTGATGTATTAGGGGGTTTTAATTATGTACTGCATTTCATACATAAAGCAACCAAACAGAGTGGGACAGCATGCAAATGCAGGGGTTGCTTGGCCGATACGCATCATCACGCCGGCCGGCTATGTGTCAACCCGCCAGCTGGTGTGAGAGTCCTGCGCATGTGCGGTTCAATATTAGAGAATCACACATGCACAGGACTCTCACACCGGTCAGCGTGATGACGCGTGGCTGGCCGACGTGATGACGTATATCGGCCAAACGGGAAGCAGCCCTGGTGGCTTCAGGCCGAAGTTGTACTATAATGGAGCCAACAAGCAGGACCAGGAGAGGAGCCAGGATGACGCCGGGAGACCTCACAGCCTACGGTGGGCTGGAGGAAGTCCCAGGTAAGTGGAAATTCTGATTTTAGAACCAGCTCAGGGTCCCTTTAACCCCTGTATCAATGGGGTCCATACATCCATCACTCAAAACATAAAGTGGAATATATATATATATATATATATACATATATATATATATATATATATATATATATATATATATGCCCGCTTCAAAAATAGGTAATACAAACAGCGACCACTGCACCCCCCCCCCCCCCATGCACCCCAATCAATCAGCGTGCATGTCAACAGCCATGGACGCAGCTAATGGACATAGGTACCAGGACTTTGAATATGTAGGATATATATATATATATATATATATATATATATATATATATATATATATATATATATATATATATATATATATATATATATAAAATCGGATGTGTGTGTGTATGTATGTATGTGCCGCGATCACTCGAAAACGGCTTGACCGATTTGAACGAAACTTGGTATACAGATCCCTTACTACCTGGGATGATAAGTTCTGGGGGTCTCGTGTGCCCCCTGAACACTGGGGCGGAGCTACAAACAGCAAATCGTGTTTCACCCATTAAAGTCAATGGAAAAAATGGAAAAGGCTGCCATTCTCACAGTAATCAAGCCAGAGTCCCCACACATGGCACAGTTGGTCACTTGGTGACCGAGGTTACAAATCCAGGAAAAATGGGCGGAGCATAAAACAGCCAATCAAATTTCAGCCGTTCATTTTAAATGGGAAAATGAAAACTGTAGCCATTCTTAGACTGTTAATCGCAGGGTTCTCAAACTTGACACAGTTGGTCACTAGGTGAATGTGATTAAGATTCAAGAAAATGGGTGGAGCCTACAACAGTCAATCAAAATGCACCTATTGATTTTCAAGGGGAATATTTAAACTGCTGCCATTCTTACACTGTTAATGGCAGAGGCTTAAAACTTGCTACAGTCGTCATAGGGCAGGGGTCTCAAACTCAATTTACCTGGGGGGCCGCAGGAGGCAAAGTCAGGATGAGGCTGGGCCGCATAAGGAATTTTTACAATCGCGGCGCATTGCCGCCTCTGCCCACTCCTCTCACTCTTCCTTCACAGAGAGGGGCGGGGAGAGGCGGCAATTGACATCAGGATGGGCAGAGCTGAAGCTGAAAGCTCTGCCCCTTCCAGGAAATGCTGGCGGATTGCCCCCCGGGCGATTTGGGGGCTCTGCAGACCTCATTTAGCGGCGGGGATGCGGCGGATTACTTTGGAGCACTGAAGCGAACTATAAGGAAGCTTTTGCCGGTGAGGGCCACAAAATATTGCATCAAGGGCCGCAAATGGCCCGCGGGCCGTGAGTTTGAGACCCCTGCATAGGGTGACTGGGGTCCAAATTCACTAAAGGGGCAGGGCCACATACAGCCAATCAGATTTCCTTGGTGGATAAACTGCTTCCATTCACGCATTTTTGATGCCAGGAACCTGAAAGCTCACAAACATGGTCATTGAGTGACTGTGTGTCAAGGTCACACAAAGTGGGCGGAGCCAAAAACAGCTTTTACTGGGAAAATATAAACTACAGCCATTCTTACATCGTGGCAGGGTTCTCAAACTTTGCACAGTTGGTCATTGGGTAACTGAGATTAAGATTTTGGAAGGTGGGTGGAGCCTACAACAGCCAATAAAAATTCACCTTTTGATTTTCAAAGGGAATGTTTAAGCTGCTACCATTCTCTTATACTGTTAAAAGCATATGCCTCAAACCTGGTACAGTTGGTCACTGGGTGACTAGGTCCCAAACTCAGAAAGGGGGCAGAGCCACAAACAACCAATAAGATTAGTTTATTTTTAAATGGGAATATACAAAGTATTAATACCAAGGACCCCAAAGCTGATAAACTTGATAATTGAGTGACTGTATGTGAAGGTGTAACGATTGCGGAATCGTCTCCGTGGTCAGCGCACCAGGCGTGCGCTGACGCGGCGGATTTCCTCCACAAGCGTATAATTGAGGACACCCAGGCTAGGTGCTATGCACCTGCAGAGGGAAATTCCTGTCAGCAGGTGGAGCTGTGGAGTGCAGAGGAACAGCTCCTCTGCCCTACCACACACGCCAGACAGGAATTGTACGAAGGGAAGAAACGCAATCGCAAGAGAAGCGATTGAGAGTGAGCACAGAGACAGATTGTGTGTGTGTGCATAAAACTAGTCGCCAACCCGCGACTGTGCACACACCACAGCAGATAAGAAGCAGGAACGCGATCGCGAGAGGTGCGATCGCCAGACGTGACACAAGGCTACAGCAAGGCGGAGCACGAGAGTAGCAAAGGCACAGCAAATCATACAATGAGGAGATACGGAAAATAACAAACGCTAGCTAACCGCGAACACCGCACTCATTCGCAACAGTGCACGCGGTTATGCGCGGTCTCCACGTGATAAGCACAATAGAGACAAGCACGCCTAACTAACCATCGAGAGACAAACATGAAACAGGGGACGCGTACGCTTGCTTAATGGTTACCTCACCGAGCCTCCAGCAAGCGGTCGTAGCAGACAAGACAGACACACGAAAACAGGGACAAGCGAGAGATAGGATCCACAGCACTAGCGAAAAGTGGCTAGCCCGATCCAGGTACAGAGTAGCAGAACAGAAGGATCCACAGCACTAGCGAAAAGTGGCTAGCGCGATCCCAGGAGACAGAACAGAAGGATCCACAGTGCTAGCGAAAAGTGGCTAGCGCGATCCCAGGAGACAGAACAGAAGGATCCACAGCACTAGCAAAAAGTGGCTAGCGCGATCCCAGGAGACAGAACAGATGAGGTAGGCAGAAACAACCGCTGTTCCAACCTACACTCCAGACTCAATCAGAAGGATCCACAGCCGCTAACGCTAGGGCTTGTGCGATCCAAACACAAGGCAGACAGAACAGGCAAAACAGATAATGCAATCCTAACTGCACTAGGGAACCTGCCTAGTGCATTCCCACGAATTACACTAAGATAACTTTAACAAACGGGAATGGCTGACACTCCAGGAGTGTCCATCAGGAACAGACCATGAAAGGGAAATGTCCAGCAAAGCATTCTGGGAGCAGAATGCTTTTATAGTGCCAGTCATCAAAAGAAGGCAGGTAACGGATTTGCATGACTAATGTATGCAAATCCCTCAGCAACACAAGCTGCACAACTGACAGAAGGTCTCCTTTCCAGAGTCCTGCAGCAAGCAAACCTAAACAATGGTCAAAAGGCTGCCTGCCTGCGCAGGCAGCTGAGCGGATTCTCACAGAAGGTTAGAAAAAGTGGGCGGTGCCAACAACTACATTTTTAACATGGTAGGGTTCCCAAACTTTACACAATTGGCCACTGGGTGACTGGGATGAATATTCAGAAATGTGGGTGGAGCCTACAACAGCCAATCAAAATTTACCTATTGATTTTCAAGGGGAATATTCACATTGCTACCATTCTTACACTGTTAATGGCAGAGGCCTCAAACCTGATACAGTCAGTCATTGGGTGACTGGGGTCCAAATTCACTAAAGGGGTGGAGCCACAAACAGCCAATCAGATTTGTTAGATTGATTTCAGCCATTCTGTTATTGGCAGGGTTCTCAAATGTGACACAGTTGGCCGCTGGGTGACTGGGACTAATATTCAGGAAAGTGGGTGGAGCCTACAGCAGCCAATCAAAATTCACCTTTTGGTTTTCAAGGGGAATATTGCAACTGCAGCCATTCTTACACTGTTAATGGCAGAGGCATCAAACCTGCTACAGTCGGTCGTTAAGTGTCTGGGGTTCAAATTCAGTAAAGGAGCGGAGCCAAAAACAGCCAGATTTCTTTGCTGGATAAACTGCTTCCATTACCACAATGTTGATGCCAGAAACCCAAAAGCTCACAAACTTGGTCATTGTGTAGTGACTGTGTGTCCAGGTTACAAAAAGTGGGTGGAGTTAAAACAAATTTTTCTGGGAAATTGTAAACTGCAGCTCTTCTTCAATGTTAATGGAAGGGTTCTCAAACTTAACATAGCTGCTTACTGGGTGACTGGGATTAATGTTCAGAAAAGTGAGTGGAACCTAAAAATCACATGTCGCTTTTCAAGGAGAATATTACAATTTCTGCCATTCTTGCACTGTTAATGGCACAAGCCTCAGACCTGGTACAGTTGGTCATTGGGTCACTCACTGGGGATCAAATTCAGAAAAGGGGACAAAGCCACAAACAGTGAATCAGATTTGTTTCATTTCATGGGAAAATACAAATTATTGATGCCAAGGACCCCAAAGTTCACAAACTTGGTCATGGAGTAGTGCCTTTGTGTCCAGGTTACAAAAAGTGGTCGGAGCCAAAAACAAATTTCACTGGGAAAGTGTAAACTGCAGCCCTTCTTACACTGTTTATGGCAGGGTTCCCAAACTTTGCCCAGATGGTCACTGAGTGACTGAGATTAATATTCAGGGAAGTGGGTGGAGCCTATAATAGCCAATCAAAATTCACCTGTTGATTTTAAAGTGGAATATTTAAATTGCTGCCATTTTTACACTGTTAATAGCAGATGCCTCAAACCTGCTACAGTTGGTCATTGGGTGACTGGGGTTCAAATGCTGGAGAGGGGCGGAGCCACAAACAGCCTATCTGATTTGTTTAATTTCTATGGAAATATACAAATTATTGATGCCAAGGACCCCAAAGCTCACAAACTTGGTCATTGAGTGTTTGTGCGTTAGGGTTAGAAAGTGGGCGGAGCTAACACCAGCCAAATACATACACGGGCAATGCCGGGTCATCAATGGGTGGAGACAAATACAAATTTCACTGGGAAAATGTAAACTGCAGCCATTCTTACACTGTTAATGGCAGGGTTTTTAAACTTTGCACAGTTGCTCACTGGGTAACTGGGATTAATATTCAGAAAAGTGGGTGGAGCCTACAAAAGTGAATCAAACTTCACCTATTGCTTTTCAAGGGGAATATTTAATTGCTACCATTCTTGCACTGTTCATGGCACAGGCCTCAAACCTGGTACAGTTGGTTATTGGGTGGCTGGGGTTCAAATTCAGAAAAGGGGGAGGGGGGGAGCCACAAACAGCCAATCAGATTTTTTCATTTCAATGCAAATTATTGATACCAAAGACCGCAAAGCTCACAAACTTGTTCAGTGAGTAATTGTGTGCTAGGGTTAGAAAAAGTATGCAGAGCCAACACCAGCCAAATACCCGGGCAACCAGCTAGTATATATATATATATATATATATATATATATATATATATATATATATATATATATATATATATATATATATATATATATATATATGTATATATATATACATATATATAAATACAGAGGGGCTGCAGCACACAACAGGAAAACAGTGACAGGGGCTCTTGGTTACGCTTTAACGCGCTTAAGCTCACCAACTGCGCCAAAGTGTCCCCAATCTGGTGAGTCCTACTCTAACCAGGCAAAAATGCTAGTTTTAATCAGCGTTCTAGTGGGAACCATACCAAAAGCCCAAAGGTCAACTAAATGGCAGAAATGAAATTAAAAACACCTCACCTTCTACTAGCTACTAACTGAACTATGAGCACCGCTCATTTATATGCTTAACTGTGCTAGAGGTGGGCGTGGTCATGCAGGCTCACAGGGGAAAGTTATAAATAAATTACCAAGGGGTAAGCAGCACAAACCAATTTTTTTTATGCAATTCTATGCAAAGCATGCACGCAGCGCTGGAGGTCCCCAGACTCCATAAGAAATATATAAATACAGAGGGGCTGCAGCACACAACAGGAAAACAGTGACAGGGGCTCTTGGTTACGCTTTAACGCGCTTAAGCTCACCAACTGCGCCAAAGTGTCCCCAATCTGGTGAGTCCTACTCTAACCAGGCAAAAATGCTAGTTTTAATCAGCGTTCTAGTGGGAACCATACCAAAAGCCCAAAGGTCAACTAAATGGCAGAAATGAAATTAAAAACACCTCACCTTCTACTAGCTACTAACTGAACTATGAGCACCGCTCATTTATATGCTTAACTGTGCTAGAGGTGGGCGTGGTCATGCAGGCTCACAGGGGAAAGTTATAAATAAATTACCAAGGGGTAAGCAGCACAAACCAATTTTTTTTATGCAATTCTATGCAAAGCATGCACGCAGCGCTGGAGGTCCCCAGACTCCATAAGAAATATATAAATACAGAGGGGCTGCAGCACACAACAGGAAAACAGTGACAGGGGCTCTTGGTTACGCTTTAACGCGCTTAAGCTCACCAACTGCGCCAAAGTGTCCCCAATCTGGTGAGTCCTACTCTAACCAGGCAAAAATGCTAGTTTTAATCAGCGTTCTAGTGGGAACCATACCAAAAGCCCAAAGGTCAACTAAATGGCAGAAATGAAATTAAAAACACCTCACCTTCTACTAGCTACTAACTGAACTATGAGCACCGCTCATTTATATGCTTAACTGTGCTAGAGGTGGGCGTGGTCATGCAGGCTCACAGGGGAAAGTTATAAATAAATTACCAAGGGGTAAGCAGCACAAACCAATTTTTTTTATGCAATTCTATGCAAAGCATGCACGCAGCGCTGGAGGTCCCCAGACTCCATAAGAAATATATAAATACAGAGGGGCTGCAGCACACAACAGGAAAACAGTGACAGGGGCTCTTGGTTACGCTTTAACGCGCTTAAGCTCACCAACTGCGCCAAAGTGTCCCCAATCTGGTGAGTCCTACTCTAACCAGGCAAAAATGCTAGTTTTAATCAGCGTTCTAGTGGGAACCATACCAAAAGCCCAAAGGTCAACTAAATGGCAGAAATGAAATTAAAAACACCTCACCTTCTACTAGCTACTAACTGAACTATGAGCACCGCTCATTTATATGCTTAACTGTGCTAGAGGTGGGCGTGGTCATGCAGGCTCACAGGGGAAAGTTATAAATAAATTACCAAGGGGTAAGCAGCACAAACCAATTTTTTTTATGCAATTCTATGCAAAGCATGCACGCAGCGCTGGAGGTCCCCAGACTCCATAAGAAATATATAAATACAGAGGGGCTGCAGCACACAACAGGAAAACAGTGACAGGGGCTCTTGGTTACGCTTTAACGCGCTTAAGTTCACCAACTGCGCCAAAGTGTCCCCAATCTGGTGAGTCCTACTCTAACCAGGCAAAAATGCTAGTTTTAATCAGCGTTCTAGTGGGAACCATACCAAAAGCCCAAAGGTCAACTAAATGGCAGAAATGAAATTAAAAACACCTCACCTTCTACTAGCTACTAACTGAACTATGAGCACCGCTCATTTATATGCTTAACTGTGCTAGAGGTGGGCGTGGTCATGCAGGCTCACAGGGGAAAGTTATAAATAAATTACCAAGGGGTAAGCAGCACAAACCAATTTTTTTTATGCAATTCTATGCAAAGCATGCACGCAGCGCTGGAGGTCCCCAGACTCCATAAGAAATATATAAATACAGAGGGGCTGCAGCACACAACAGGAAAACAGTGACAGGGGCTCTTGGTTACGCTTTAACGCGCTTAAGCTCACCAACTGCGCCAAAGTGTCTCCAATCTGGTGAGTCCTACTCTAACCAGGCAAAAATGCTAGTTTTAATCAGCGTTCTAGTGGGAACCATACCAAAAGCCCAAAGGTCAACTAAATGGCAGAAATGAAATTAAAAACACCTCACCTTCTACTAGCTACTAACTGAACTATGAGCACCGCTCATTTATATGCTTAACTGTGCTAGAGGTGGGCGTGGTCATGCAGGCTCACAGGGGAAAGTTATAAATAAATTACCAAGGGGTAAGCAGCACAAACCAATTTTTTTTATGCAATTCTATGCAAAGCATGCACGCAGCGCTGGAGGTCCCCAGACTCCATAAGAAATATATAAATACAGAGGGGCTGCAGCACACAACAGGAAAACAGTGACAGGGGCTCTTGGTTACGCTTTAACGCGCTTAAGCTCACCAACTGCGCCAAAGTGTCCCCAATCTGGTGAGTCCTACTCTAACCAGGCAAAAATGCTAGTTTTAATCAGCGTTCTAGTGGGAACCATACCAAAAGCCCAAAGGTCAACTAAATGGCAGAAATGAAATTAAAAACACCTCACCTTCTACTAGCTACTAACTGAACTATGAGCACCGCTCATTTATATGCTTAACTGTGCTAGAGGTGGGCGTGGTCATGCAGGCTCACAGGGGAAAGTTGATTGGGGACACTTTGGCGCAGTTGGTGAGCTTAAGCGCGTTAAAGCGTAACCAAGAGCCCCTGTCACTGTTTTCCTGTTGTGTGCTGCAGCCCCTCTGTATTTATATATTTCTTATGGAGTCTGGGGACCTCCAGCGCTGCGTGCATGCTTTGCATAGAATTGCATAAAAAAAATTGGTTTGTGCTGCTTACCCCTTGGTAATTTATTTATAACTTTCCCCTGTGAGCCTGCATGACCACGCCCACCTCTAGCACAGTTAAGCATATAAATGAGCGGTGCTCATAGTTCAGTTAGTAGCTAGTAGAAGGTGAGGTGTTTTTAATTTCATTTCTGCCATTTAGTTGACCTTTGGGCTTTTGGTATGGTTCCCACTAGAACGCTGATTAAAACTAGCATTTTTGCCTGGTTAGAGTAGGACTCACCAGATTGGGGACACTTTGGCGCAGTTGGTGAGCTTAAGCGCGTTAAAGCGTAACCAAGAGCCCCTGTCACTGTTTTCCTGTTGTGTGCTGCAGCCCCTCTGTATTTATATATTTCTTATGGAGTCTGGGGACCTCCAGCGCTGCGTGCATGCTTTGCATAGAATTGCATAAAAAAAATTGGTTTGTGCTGCTTACCCCTTGGTAATTTATATATATATATATATATATATACTGTATATCTCATGGGAAAACATGTGATGATGAACGGTTTGGTTGGCTGATTGATCTGCAAACTTGTGTACACATATCAAATCTTGATTGGCCAATTTTACCACTGCCATGTCGTTTAAGGGCCGACAGGTTTTTAATACCTTTAATACCTTGAACAGACCTTGAACAGGTTTTTAATACCTTGAACAGATTGTGTTCCATGTAGCTCTCATACTACATGGAAGTGGTAAAATTGGCCAATCAAGACTGGATGTGTGTACGCACCTTAACCAGTCTGTGACCGCCTAACGCAAATCGGCGGCTGTAGAGTGGCTCCCCAAGGACTGCCTAAGGCCAATCGACATCAAGACCTAGGGTAGGAGATTAACGGGGATTACGCACGCATTCCCGCTGGCGTGATGTAGCTCTGCTCCACCAGCAATCTGCCAGCGGCAATCAATGCTGGCAGACTGTAAAAAAAAAAAGAAACTTTTTTTTCCTTGTACAGAGCTGCGATCTAGTGCAGCGTTGTACTGGGGACAGCCGTGTCACTTAGCTGCCCCCTAGATCGGCTCACCACGCGATCCCCTCTCATAGGCTGATGCTATACAATCAGAAGACGGTAAAGAGATTTTTTTTGCAAATGTAAGTGTCAATTATAAGTTACATTAATTAGAAGGGATCTTGCAAGGATTGTGAGTTAAAGAGACTCTGAAGCGAGAATAAGTCTCGCTTCAGAGCTCATAGTTAGCAGGGGCACGTGTGCCCCTGCTAAACCGCCGCTATCACGCCGCTAAACGGGGGTCCCTTCACCCCCAAACCCACCCCCGCAATCGTTGGTCGTAAAATTGGTCATATATTTAGTCTTCCTGGAGGCAGGGCTAACGGCTGCAGCCCTGCCTCCAGTCGCGTCTATCAGCGGCGCATCGCCGCCTCTCCCCCGCCCCTCTCAGTGAAGGAAGACTGAGAGGGGCGGGGGAGAGGCGGAGATACTCGCTGACAGACACGCGTGGGGCAGGGCTGCGGCGGTTAGCCCTGCCCCAACCAGGAAGCGCTCCCCCGCTGCACCGAGGGGATTTGGGGGTGAAGGGACCCCCGTTAAGCTGCGGGATAGCACACATGCCCCTGCTATCTATGAGGTCTGAAGCGAGATTTATTCTCGCTTCAGACTCTCTTTAAATGGCAAATAGATTTTCTTAAAGGGACTCCGAGCTCTAAATATAAACAAAATTGGTACTTACCTGGGGCTTTCTGCAGCCCACCGTTGGTCGGGAGGTCCCCCGGCATGGTCCTGGCTCCTCTCCCGGTCCCTCCGCCGCATACCGCACCACCGACACCTGGGCCGGGCGTCGGGCTCCCACTTCCTGAACCGCGACACTCTTCGTCATTATGCCGGCCGCTGCGCGTCATCACGGCGGCCGACATGACAGTACTGCGCATGCGCGATTTAAGTGCGCATGCGCAGTACTGTCACGCTGGGCGCCGTGATGACGCGCAGCGGTCGGCGTACTGACGAAGAGCTTCCTGGTTCAGAAAGTGGGAGCCCGACAGTGCGGTATGCGGAGGAGGGACCGGGAGAAGAGCCAGGAGGAGGCAGAGGGACCTCCCGACCTACGATGGGCTGCAGAAAGCCCCAGGTGAGTACTATTTTTGTTTATTTTCACTTCGGGTGTCCTTTAAAGGGACCCTGACCTCTAAAAATAAACTAATGAAATAAACAATTGCATCTATCCTCCTTCTACTAAAAATGACCTTTTAAGATATTCCACAGTTTTATTTTATGTTTAAATTAACTTTTTAAGTGTTTACTGTTTTATTGTTTTTGCTCAATGACACATTCATTCAAGTATCCTAGCGCTAAAATCTATGAACTATTGACCTTTTTTATCTGTTTCCTGCTCTCAGAAGCCATTTTCTGCTAGGAAAGTGTTTTATAGTTGTAATATTTTATCAGTGAGGGTCACACTGTAGTCTGACCCAGTCCTGACTCAGACAGGAACTGACACTTGCATACCTGATGTTTAACTCTTTGAGGCAGAGAAAGAAAAAAAGGAACACAGCATTGTTATTTGTGTGCTAGGCACTGAATGTCTATGTCACCTTTGAGTATCCTTTAATGCCTACCTAGACTCAGTTTGACATGGAGTGTTTTTTACAGACCTTATCCTATTCACTGTACTCCGAAAACAGTTAACTGTATGTTACTAAGCGCAGGGGGCACTATGATTTCTGGGGAGGGAGGGGCAATGCCTCAGTGTAGCACCGTCCATGCCTATGATGAGGGGGAGAGGTCTTAAAAAAATTGCAAAGGTCACCAAGACGTTTATGTAGTAAATGTGTTTGTTCTTTAGCATCAGAACCCAGAAAAAAAACTAACAACGGATGTTTCTGAGCTATGCTCAAAGGCACTGACATTTTTATCATGTCTACAGTACACGTTAACTCAACACATTATCTAATAGAACAATTGTTGCAATTAATGGGTGGAGTTTTGATGAAACTGCACAACACTCAATTAAAACACAATCCAACTCCTGCATTGAATAATAAACACAATAATTGTAAAAAAAAATAATTGGGTCTTCCTATTAGACGATGTGGAGAAGAGGGAACTCTGAACCGTATGTCACAGAGAAGTTTGTTGCCTTTTAATGACTGAAAAAAAAAGAATGCTTTTCAAGCTATTATTTTAATTAGTGTACTTTTAAGTTGCTTAGCTCTTGTTGAACTAGTTTTTCCCAAATATCAGAAAATCAAATTAGTTACACTGAAGAGTGTGCAAGTGTCTTGAAAGGCTTTAAAGAGAGTCTGAAGCGAGAATAAATCTCGCTTCAGACCTCATAGATAGCAGAGCATGTGTGCCCCTGCTAAACCGCCGCTATCCCGCGGCTTAACGGGGGTCCTTGATCCCCCAAATCCCCTCCGTAATGCGGGGGAGCGCTTCCTGGTTGGGGCAGGGCTAACCGCCGCAGCCCTGCACCACGCGCGTTTGTCAGCGCGTATCTCCGCCTCTCCTCCGCCCCTCTCAGTCTTCCTTCACTGAGAGGGGCGGGGGAGAGGCGGCGATGCGCCGCTGATAGACGCAACTGGAGGCAGGGCTGCAGCCGTTAGCCCTGCCTCCAGGAGCGACCAAGTGTCGCAGTGGGGGGTTTGGGGGTCAAGGGACCCCCGTTTAGCGGTGCTATTGCGGCGGTTTAGCAGGGGCACACGTGCCCCTGCTAACTATGAGCTCTGAAGCGAGATTTATTCTCGCTTCAGAGTCTCTTTAAAGGGATACTGTAGGGGGGTCGGAGGAAAATGAGTTGAACTTACTTGGGGCTTCTAATGGTCCCCCACAGACATCCTGTGCCCGCGCAGCCACTCACCGATGCTCCAGCCTCGCCTCCGGTTCACTTCTGCATTTTCAGACTTTAAAGTCTGAAAACCACTGCGCCTGCGTTGCCATGTCCTTGCTCCTGCTGATGTCACCAGGAACGTACTCCACAGGCACAGACCATACTCAGGGCCGGATTTGTACTTTTTACTGCCCTAGGCCAACTATCACCAGCCGCCCCATGACCAACAGCATCCCCCCCCCACAATGGTCAATCTCTGCCCTCTTTAAAGTGAAGTAGTGAAGCGGAATTCATTTTTTTAAAACTCGTGTACCCATTTTTAGGTGCAAGGGTAGTTGTTTTAGATCCCATACCTACCCGATTCCTCAGTGTGATTACAGCAGAGCACTGAAAACCCAATCTCCTCATTCCTAGTTTTTCTAGTGATGCATCAGCCACATATATCCATTGGCCTGAACACTGTCTGTGACGAGTCAGCTGCGTCACTAGGAAGGAGGCAGGGAGGAGCGGAAGTGTACTGTGCTGTAATCACACTGAGGAATTAGCCAGGTAGTTATTAGTTTATCTTGCTATAGACATCTCACTTTAAATGTTGCCCCTTGCTGCAGCCAAATACCCCCCTACACACAGAGAGAGTCATGGGCCGTAGTGCATTACCATTACACAGCCTATGTCCATCTCAGCCTTACTTATAAAGGAATACCTAGGAAGGGGGGAGGCTGGGAAGATCCGATTTACCTACCTGGGGCTTCTTCTAGCTCCCAGCAGTCTATCAGATCCCTTGCTTTAGTTTTGATTCTCTCCATGGTGCCGCTTTCACATCTAAAAGATCCAGCTACTGTGCATGTATGAGCCAGTCTGCACACCTCCTCGATCACACCTTTTAGCCAGGAGTGGTCTGGGCACATGCAGTTCATGTGAACAGCCAATGCTCCCAGCTATGGGGGCGCGATTGAGAAGGCACCCAGATGGGCCCACGCATGTGCAGTAACATTCGACACTGGGTGACTATCAAATCTTTTGGAGGGGCCAGTGGCACTCTGGAGGAAGTCAGAATTACAGCAAGTAAGGGACCTGATAGACTGGGGGGCCTGGAAGAAGCCTCAGGGAAGTAAATCTGAACCAGCCACCCAATTAACTCCCTAGACAAGTGAGCCATTTGCTGCAGTGTACCCCTCCCTTCCCACAGGCCCCTCTGCCAGGATCAGTCATATCCATTCCTTTTAAAAGGATCAGTTGTCTGTAATGAAATGCTTTGGCTTGGGTAGAGTCACACAACTGCAGCAAGCACGCAGCCAGTGAAAACAGATGGGGGTAAGAAAACCTGGTCTGCATGCTTGTTATACCTGAAAATAATATCCGAGGAAGATATAAAACAACACAACAGCCAGGAACATGTTAAAAACAGACAAACCTCTGCCCCGAGTCCCTGGCAATTCCTTTACATCCCCACACCATTCCAGCACAGGCAGGCTGCTAATAGGATACACTCACCCACATGCACACAAAAGCAGTCAGGATGTAGTTAGTTCCATTAGCAGAGCATCCTGATCAGCAGGAGTTGTGGTGATAAGGCAGACGCTGCTCCGGTCTCCTCCACATGAAGCTTCAGGGGGCGGGGAGGTGAAGCCAACAAAACACCAGCCAGCCTGGATCGACACTGGAGGCAGCAGCAGCAAGCATGGATGCTGCTCTGCACGTCTGTGTGCGTTATCCTTGCTGACTGCCTGATTCCTTAAAGTAATCACCACAGGGAGGCCATGCTCTGTGTGTGATCAGTTGGACTAGTCCCTAGGCTTTCGAAGTTCCTCTGCGTCCCAATGCTGTCTCATAGCAGCTTTTTTGCCTTGCCGCTGTGGAGTTCCTTCTTCCTCCTGCTTTTGCCAACCATGTGTGCTTTCATTCCCGCCAGCGTATAAGTCACATGCCTGCCTGCCTCATTGCCTGTAGCCGCCGCTGCTATCTGTAAACGAATGCAGGGCGGCGGCAAAAGGACCAGGTCTGACGGCCTCATCCTGGCTGCTGCTTACATACACAGTGTGGAGGAGTCAGGACTGAAAGTTAGCATAAAGATTAGTGCGATCCGGTGATCTTGTTTAATGTATACAAATGCTTCCTGCCCCTCAGCCGCCCTATACAAGGTTGATTTTTCTGGCGCCCTAGGCCATGGCCTAGGTGGCCTAGCCAGAAATCCGTCCCTGACCATACTGGGCCTGTGCCGTCCGCTACCGGTGACATCAGGGGAAGCGAGGACACGGCAATGCAGGCGCAGTTGTTTTCAGACTTTAAAGTCTGAAATTCCAGAAGTGAACCGGAGGCGGGGCCGGAGCTTTGGGGAGTGGCTGCACGGGCACAGGATGTCTGCGGGGGACCATTAGAAGCCCCGGGTAACTTCAACTAATTTTCCCCTGACCCCCTACAGTATCCCTTTAAAGGACAACTGAAGGGAAAGGGATATGTAGGCTGCCATATATATTTCCTTGTAAGCAATACCAGTTGCCTGACTATCCTGTTGATCCTCTGCCTCTAACACTTTTAGCCATATACCCTGAACAAGCATGCAGCAGATCAGGTGTTTCTGACATTATTGTCAGATCTGACAAAGTTAGCTGCATGCTTGTTTCTGGTGTGATTCAAACACTACTGCGGTCAAATAGAGCAGCGGGTATTATTTAAAAGGATATAAATATGGCAGCCTCCATGCTCTTCTCACTTCAGTTGTCCTTTAAAGGGAAGGTTCAGGGAGGGTGGAGGAAAAATAAAAATCAATTTCCACTTACCTGGGGCTTCCTCCAGCCCGTGGCAGGCAGGAGGTGCCCTCGCCGCCGCTCCGCAGGCTCCCGGTGGTCTCCGGTGGCCGACCCGACCTGGCCAGGCCGGCTGCCAGGTCGGGCTCTTCTGCGCTCCAAGTCCTGGTACTTCTGCGTCCCACGCCGGCGCTCTGACGTCATCGGACGTCCGCCGGGCTGTACTGCGCATGCGCAGAACTACTTCCTGGAGGAAGCCCCAGGTAAGTGGAAATTGATTTTTATTTTTCCTCCACCCTCCCTGAACCTTTCCTTTAATCTCTTCCAGGACTTCAGGAGTGGAAGGCAGCAAGTCCGGAAGCAGGAAATGTGGCTCTTAGTGGCTAATGGACGATGTGCGCACCACATAAGCACTAATGCAAATATCAGCTATTGGGTGCCCAAAGCAAAAATTTGGTTGCACGATAATTATCTTTTTGAAAATTACAACATCATTGTTTGTTTTTGTTTGTTTGTTTTTATCATTTTGACAATTTGAACAATATAGTTTTTGAAATTTTTTAAAGAGAATCTGAAGTAAAATTCTATTTAAAAAAAGAATGATGTGTCTGTGAAACACTTACTTTAAAGACGCTGTCCCCCCTCTTACCACCGCTCAGAGCCCTTTAGTTTTTCATTTTATAAGGTATTTAAAAATCTAGGACTACCTGGATAAAATGGCCGCGACCCCTTTTCCTGTTTCGGGGTCGGGACTCCAGCCTGGCTAATACTATGGTAATGATATGCGCCTGGCTGTGCGCATGGCCGTACACACTACACGCTAGTTCCAACTATCGTACTGGACACGGAGCAGGGTGGTCTGGCGAGCATGAGGGGGCGGTATGATTTATGACAGAGCCTGAGAGGGGCTGGGAGAGGCGGAGATCAGCTAGATTGACTTGTGTTAGAGGCTGAGCTACTGCGCACAGCTCTGCCTCTTCCTGCAGCTTCAGGGCAGCACAATCTGCAACCTTCAAAGTCGAAGATTTCACCAAGGGTGATTTTGGGTCAAAAGTAACTTGTTCTGCCGCAGGAATGCTGCGATTCTGCATGGAATTTAGTGGCTATATAACATGGCTATATAAGAATAAAAGGTTAAAAAAAATCTCTTTTCGGCCTCTTGCACACTGCAACCGATTCCGATTCAGATTCCGCTTTTTAATCGGTTTTTACTTCCGATTCAGATTTACATTTGCAGTTTGCTCCCTGCACACTGCAAATCGGAATCTGAATCGGATGTAAAAACTGATTAAAAAGCGGAATCTGAATCTGAATCGGTTGCAGTGTGCAAGAGGCCTTCAGTGTCTCTTTAATGTTTTGTATTTACAGATGATTCGTTATTGAAAATTTTAGTTTTGAAATGTATAGTTTTGAGCAGTATAAGGTTAGGAAGGGGGTTCTAAGGTTAGGCGTCAAGAAGGGGGGGGGGGTGTTAGGGTTAGGCATCAGGAAAAGGGGTTTTACAATTAGAAATCAGGAAGAGGGTTTTAGGGTTAGGCATGGGAGGGAGGAGGGATCCTATTTTATTTTTCTCTTGGTGTGAAACTTCAGATGGTGCTTTCCACCTCCGGCTGTGCTAACAATGATAAGCAGTGTCTTCCAGCCAGACTGTAACCATTCCATTCTTCTTGTGGATAAGGGTCGGTTTCCACTGAGCCACTGAGCACGCTGGCACTTTCAGTGATCCCTGTAGCCATACCATTCACTGCTATAGAGATTCGGGTGCATGCTGCGGTAAAATACAGCATGCTGTCCGAATTGCACTGGTATGTGATTCCGACAGCAAGGCTATTGGGAGTATAGCCATCATTTTCCCCATAAAATTGCTCACAGGGAAACGCTGCAGATTCAGCAGCAGTAGAAATAGGCCCTAAGGGCTCGTTTCCACTATCGCAAATCCGCATGCGTCCAACGCATGCGGATTCGCACATGTAATGCAAGTGGATGGGCCTGTTTCCACTGTAGCGTTGTTGAGGTGCATTTTTTTCAGCAGTGAAAAAACGCACAAACGAGCAGCAGAATTCGCCTGCGAGTGGAATGCATGCGAATCGCATGCAATGTATTTAATAGGGAAATCGCATGCGATTTCCCCATGCGTTTTTTGCTGCGAATTCGCATAGGTACTAATGTAAATTCACACAGGCAGTGACATGGTTAAAGTCGCATATACCCTCACCTATGCGAATTCGCGGCAAAAAACGCATGGGGAATCGCATCCGCATGTGATTTCATCAGCGGTGGAATCCAGGCGATTCCCCACCGCAATAGTGGAAACGAGCCCTCAGTCTACAATCTTTACTGGCATGTGATTCCGACGACAAGGCTGAGCGGCCATCTCAGTCGACTTGAGTCAGGTGTGTGTATGGGCCTTTAGAGTGAAATAATACAAGTTGGGCATCTGGATAGAGAATTTAAATAGCTAATCAATTTCAATCAAGGACAAAATAAGTAAACTATACATTTTAAATGTAACTAACAAATCCAAGGATGTCTCATGAGGCTCACCTTTAAAGGACCTATGTTGCGAAAATCTTAAAATTTAAAATACATGTAAACATATACTAATAAGAAGTATGTTTCTTCCAGAGTAAATTGAGCCATAAATTACTTTTCTCCTATGTTGCTGTCACTTACAGCGGATCAGTGAATAATGGTGCACAGCGCCTATGCATACAAATGGCGCCGTATTAAAAAGATACGCTTATCGCTATTTATCGTTAGTACTGCATAATAATGGCGCACAGGGAAAAAAGAAGAAAAACGGCACACAGTAACGTTATTTATTAATAGTGCCGTTCATATGCCAAACAGCAGACGTTATTGTGCCCAGTAACGTTATTTATCAATAGCGCACTACATTAGCCAAACTGCAGACGTTATTTAACAACTTAGAGTTAGGGATAGGTACAGAGAGGCTTCTGTGTGTTAACGCTAAATAACAATAAGGCTTTAACGTTAAACAGCGATAAGCGTCAAACGGATTAGCGGCGACACCGCGCGCCATTATTCGCAGGCGCCATTTTCAGATGGACCCCAGGAGGAAGCCCTGGGTAAGTATCTAATCTTTAGAATGTGACGTCTCTGGTTTACTTTAAACCACCTTTTGTACTTCCTACAAGATAACCTAAAACACATCGCCTCTAGGTATGATAATTGTATACTACCGCATCTCTTGATCCCCCCCCTATTCCTTTAGATTATAAGCTCTCTCACCCTTCTGGATTTTATTACTCATTTATTCAGATTAATTTTGTCACTGTAATTACCAATTCTGTACTTTGTACCAACTCTGTATTTTGTATACTGGTGTATACCATTGTCGGTATTATTTTGAACCCCGTTTGTTTCTTACTTTGTACAGTGCCACTGAATATGTTGGCGCTTTATAAATCAATAATAGTGTAACAACTGTGACGCTATGGATTTTATACTTTTCTGTGCTAACTTATCCAACTGTTGTACTTGAAACTGTACTTCAATAAAAACATAAAACAAGAAAAATGATGTTCCATGTGTATTCAATTCAAGCCTAATCTAGGGCTTTAACAACTTTATTTGTGAACTTAAAGAGAACCTGTACTGAGTAAAATCATTTAAAATAAACACATGAGGTAACTTCAAATGAACATTGCATAGTTACCTTGCCATCAGTTCCTCTCAGAAGCTCACCATTTTCTTCTGACAATAATCCCTTCCAGTTCTGACAATATTTTGTCAGAACTGAAATAGATCAGTTGCTGCCAGTTATATATCAGTTGCTGTTAGTTACAGCTGAGAGGAAAACTGATGTGTCCATGTTTCCCTATGGCTCAAGTGGGCGATGTTACAGTTTAACAGTGTGCTGACCAGGAAGCTGTTATGGGGTAATAGCCATTTTCAAAATGGAGGACGGAGAATTCTATTGATCACAGTGGACAAACAGGACGCAGGAGAGGAAAAATAGATTGAGGAGTAGACTGCACGGGAGGCAAGTATGACTTGTGTATGTTTATTTTTACTTTTAATTTTCAGTATAGGTTTTCTTTAAGAGACCCTTTATGTACTTCTTGTTTAAAGGAATACTGTAGGGGGTCGGGGGAAAATTTGTTGAACTTACCCAGGGCTTCTAATGGTCCCCTGCAGAAGTCCTGTGCCCACGCAGCCACTCCCCAATGCTCCGGCCCCACCTCCAGTTCACTTCTAGAATTTCAGACTTTAAAGTCTGAAAACCACTGCTCCTGCGTTGCCGTGTCCTCGATCCTGTTGATGTCACCAGGAGCGTACTACGCAGGCCTAGTAAGGTCTGTGTCTGCGCAGTACGCTCCTGGTGACATCAGTGAGAGCGAGGACACAGCAACGCAGGCGCAGTGGTTTTCAGACTTTACAGTCAGAAATTCCAGAAGTGAACCGGAGGCGGGGCCGGAGCATCGGGTAAGTTCAACTGATTTTCCCCTGACCCCCCTACAGTATTCTTTTAATAGATTAAGAACCGTTCAGTGTGGAAAAAACAGGTCCATTCGCATATTTTTTTTTTTGCTGCACGCAGCTAGCACTTTGCTAGCTGCGTGCAGTGCCCGATCGCCGCCGCTACCCGCCGATCCGCCGCTATACGCGTCGCCGCAGCCGCCCCCCCCCCCGACCCCGTGCGCTGCCTGGCCAATCAGTGCCAGGCAGCGCTGTGGGGTGGATCGGAGTCCCCTTTGACGTCACGACGTCGATGACGTAGGTGACGTCATCCCGCCCCATCGCCATGGCGACGGGGGAAGCCCTCCAGGAGATACCGTTCTTTGAACGGGATCTCTTGATCTCCGATCGCCGGCGGCGATCGGAGGGGCTGGGGGGATGCCGCTGAGCAGCGGCTATCATGTAACGAGACCTCGTCTCGCTACATGAAAAAAAAAAAAAAAAAAAACGTATTTGCTGCCCCCTGGCAGATTTTGACAAACCGCCAGGAGTGTTAAGAACAGGCAAATACTTTTCACAGCACTATGTATAAAATATAACTATACTGAGGAGGAAACATAACATATAATACAGTCTTATTAAAATGTAAATTAGTCTTTTACTGTCCATGTGATTGATGCAATCATTTTGTGACAAGTGGAGCAGATGCTCTTTATTTTGTCTGCTCAATACTTATGCACACCGGATTTGAAAGTGATGTGTCATGATTCAATCTTTTCTGTAAACACTGCACATGGGAGGAGTACTTCCCATACAGTAAGGGGCTCGATTCTCTAAAGCATGATAACTGCTATCACAGCAGTTATCACGCGATCCGCCAGACGTCTTTCGTCTTGTGTCTTCCGTCTTCAGTCTTCCTTCTTGCGTCTTCCGTCTTGGGTCTTCCGCCTTCAGTTTTCCGTCTTCCATCTTGCGTCTTCCGTATTCCGTCTTGCGTCTTCCACCTTCAGTCTTCCGCCTTCCTTCTTGCGTCTTCCGTCTTGCATCTTCCTCCTTCAGTCTTCCATCTTCCGTCTTGTGTCTTCCATCTTCCGTCTTGCGTCTTCCGTCTTGCATCTTCAGTCTTGCATCTTCAGTCTTCAGTCTTGCGTCTTCCGTCTTGCGTCTTCCGTCTTGCGTCTTCCGTCTTGCGTCTTCCGCCTTCAGTTTTCCGTCTTGCGTCTTCCGTCTTGCATCTTCCACCTTCAGTCTTCCGCCTTCAGTCTTCCATCTTCCGTCTTGCGTCTTCCGTCTTGCATCTTCCGCCTTCAGTCTTCCGCCTTCAGTCTTCCATCTTCCGTCTTGCGTCTTCTGTCTTCCATCTTGCGTTTTCCATCTTGCGTCTTCAGTCTTCAGTCTTGCGTCTTCCGTCTTGCGTCTTCCGCCTTCAGTCTTCCGCCTTCAGTCTTCCATCTTCCTTCTTGCGTCTTTCGTCTTGCGTCTTCCTCCTTCAGTCTTCCGTCTTCCTTCTTGTGTCATCCGTCTTGCGTCTTCCGTCTTGCGTCTTTCGTCTTGCGTCTTCCACCTTCAGTCTTCCGTCTTGCGTCTTCCGTCTTGCGTCTTCTGTCTTGCGTCTTCCGTCTTGCATCTTGCTTCTTCCGTCTTGCGTCTTCCGTCTTGCGTCTTCCGTCTTGCGTCTTCCGTCTTGCATCTTCTGTCTTGCGTCTTGCGTCTTCCGTCTTGCATCTTGCGTCTTCCGTCTTGCGTCTTCCGTCTTGCGTCTTCCGTCGTGCGTCTTCCGCCTTCAGTCTTCCGTCTTCAGTCTTCCATCTTGCGTCTTCCGCCTTCAGTCTTCTGTCTTCCGTCTTGTGTCTTCCTTCTTGCGTCTTCCGTCTTCAGTCTTGCGTCTTCCGTCTTGCGTCTTCCATCTTGCGTCTTCCGCCTTCAGTCTTCCGTCTTGCGTATTCCGTCTTGCGTCCTCCACCTTTAGTCTTCCGCCTTCCTTCTTGCGTCTTCCGTCTTGCATCTTCCTCCTTCAGTCTTCCATCTTCCGTCTTGTGTCTTCCATCTTCCGTCTTGCGTCTTCCGTCTTGCATCTTCAGTCTTGCATCTTCAGTCTTCAGTCTTGCGTCTTCCGTCTTGTGTCTTCCGTCTTGCGTCTTCCGCCTTCAGTTTTCCGTCTTGCGTCTTCCGTCTTGCATCTTCCACCTTCAGTCTTCCGCCTTCAGTCTTCCATCTTCCGTCTTGCGTCTTCCGTCTTGCATCTTCCGCCTTCAGTCTTCCGCCTTCAGTCTTCCATCTTCCGTCTTGCGTCTTCTGTCTTCCATCTTGCGTTTTCCATCTTGCGTCTTCAGTCTTCAGTCTTGCGTCTGCCGTCTTGCGTCTTCCGCCTTCAGTCTTCCGCCTTCAGTCTTCCATCTTCCTTCTTGCGTCTTTCGTCTTGCGTCTTCCTCCTTCAGTCTTCCGTCTTCCTTCTTGTGTCATCCGTCTTGCGTCTTCCGTCTTGCGTCTTTCGTCTTGCGTCTTCCACCTTCAGTCTTCCGTCTTGCGTCTTCCGTCTTGCATCTTGCTTCTTCCGTCTTGCGTCTTCCGTCTTGCGTCTTCCGTCTTGCGTCTTCCGTCTTGCATCTTCTGTCTTGCGTCTTGCGTCTTCCGTCTTGCATCTTGCGTCTTCCGTCTTGCGTCTTCCGTCTTGCGTCTTCCGTCTTGCGTCTTCCGTCGTGCGTCTTCCGCCTTCAGTCTTCCGTCTTCCGCCTTCAGTCTTCCATCTTCCGTCTTGCGTCTTCCATCTTCCGACTTGCGTCTTCCGTCTTGCGTCTTCCGCCTTCAGTCTTCCGCCTTCAGTCTTCCATCTTGCGTCTTCCGCCTTCAGTCTTCTGTCTTCCGTCTTCCTTCTTGCGTCTTCCGTCTTCAGTCTTGCGTCTTCCGTCTTGCGTCTTCCATCTTGCGTCTTCCGCCTTCAGTCTTCCGTCTTGCTTCTTCCATCTTGCGTCTTCTGCCTTCAGTCTTCCGTCTTGCATCTTCCGTCTTGCGTCTTCCGTCTTGCATCTTCCACCTTCAGTCTTCCGTCTTGCGTCTTCCGTTTTGCATCTTCCACCTTCAGTCTTCAGTTTTCCATCTTCTGTCTTGCGTCTTCCATCTTGCGTCTTCCGCCTTCAATCTTCCGTCTTCCTTCTTCCGCTTTCCTTCTTGCGTCTTCCGTCTTGCGTCTTCCGTCTTGTGTTTTCCGCCTTCAGTCTTCCGTCTTGCGTCTTCCGTCTTGCCTCTTTCGTCTTGCGTCTTCCGCCTTCAGTCTTCCATCTTCCTTCTTCCGTCTTCCTTCTTGTGTCTTTCGTCGTCAGTCTTGCGTCTTCCATCTTGCGTCTTCCGCCTTCAGTCTTCCATCTTCCGTCTTCCGACTTGCGTCTTCCGTCTTGCGTCTTCCGCCTTCAGTCTTCCGTCTTGCGTCTTCCGTCTTGCGTCTTCTGCCTTCAGTCTTCTGTCTTCCCCCTTCCTCCCTTCGTCTTGCGTCTTCTGCCATCAGTCTTCTGTCTTCCGCCTTCAGTCTTCAGTCTTCCGTATTCTGTCTTGCATCTTCCGTCTTGCGTCTTCCGCCTTCAGTCTTCCGTCTTTCTTCTTCCGTCTTCCTTCTTGCGTCTTCCTTCTTGTGCCTTCTGTCTTCAGTCTTGCGTCTTCCGTCTTGCGTCTTCCGTCTTGCGTCTTCCATCTTGCGTCTTCCGCCTTCAGTCTTCCGCCTTCAGTTTTCCGTCTTCCGTCTTGCGTCTTTCGCCTTCAGTCTTCCATCTTCCGTCTTGCGTTTTCTGTCTTCCGTCTTGCATTTTCCGTCCTGCGTCTTCCGTCTTGTGTCCTCCACCTTCAGTCATCCGCCTTCAGTCTTCCGTCTTCCGTCTTGCGTCTTACGTCTTCCGCCTTCAGTCTTCCATCTTCCTTCTTGCGTCTTTCGTCTTGCGTCTTCCTCCTTAAGTCTTCCGTCTTCCTTCTTGTGTCTTCCGTCTTGCGTCTTCCGCCTTCAGTCTTTCGTCTTCCGCCTTCAGCCTTCCGTCTTGCGTCTTCCGCCTTCAGTCTTCCGTCTTCCTTCTTCCATCTTCCTTCTTTCGTCTTCCGCCTTCAGCCTTCCGTCTTGCGTCTTCCGCCTTCAGTCATCCGTCTTCCTTCTTCCATCTTCCTTCTTTCGTCTTCCGCCTTCAGCCTTCCGTCTTGCGTCTTCCGCCTTCAGTCTTCCGTCTTGCGTCTTCCGCCTTCAGTCTTCCGTCTTCCTTCTTCCATCTTCCTTCTTTCGTCTTCCGCCTTCAGCCTTCCGTCTTGCGTCTTCCGCCTTCAGTCTTCCGTCTTCCTTCTTCCATCTTCCTTCTTTCGTCTTCCGCCTTCAGCCTTCCTTCTTTCGTCTTCCGCCTTCAGCCTTCCGTCTTGCGTCTTCCGCCTTCAGTCTTCCTTCTTCCATCTTCCTTCTTGCGTCTTCCGTCTTCAGTCTTGCGTCTTCCGTCTTGCGTCTTCCGCCTTCAGTATTCCATCTTCCATCTTGCATCTTCTGCCTTCAGTCTTCCGTCTTCCTTCTTCCGCTTTCCTTCTTGCGTCTTCCGTCTTCCGTCTTGCGTCTTCCGTCTTGTGTCTTCCGCATTCAGTCTTCCGTCTTGCGTCTTTCGTCTTGCGTCTTCCGCCTTCAGTCTTCCATCTTCCTTCTTCCGTCTTCCTTCTTGCGTCTTCTGTCGTCAGTCTTGCGTCTTCCATCTTGCGTCTTCCGCCTTCAGTCTTCCATCTTCCGACTTGCGTCTTCCATCTTCCGACTTGCGTCTTCCGTCTTGCGTCTTCTGCCTTCAGTCTTCCGCCTTCAGTCTTCCATCTTGCGTCTTCCGCCTTGCATCTTCCACCTTCAGTCTTCCGCCTTCAATCTTCTGTCTTCCGTCTTCCATCTTGCGTCTTCCGTTTTCAGTCTTGCGTCTTCCGTCTTGCGTCTTCCATCTTGCGTCTTCCGCCTTCAGTCCTCCGTCTTGCATCCTCCGTCTTGCGTCTTCCGTCTTGCGTCTTCCATCTTGCGTCTTCCGCCTTCAGTCCTCCATCTTGCGTCCTACGTCTTGCGTCTTCCGTCTTGCGTCTTCCATCCTGCGTCTTCCGCCTTCAGTCTTCCGTCTTGCGTCCTCCGTCTTGCGTCTTCCGTCTTGCGTCGTCCGCCTTCAGTCTTCCGTCTTGCGTCTTCCGTCTTGCGTCTTCCACCTTCAGTCTTCAGTCTTCCATCTTCTGTCTTGCGTCTTCCGTCTTGCGTCTTCCGCCTTCAGTCTTCCGTCTTCCTTCTTCCATCTTCCTTCTTGCGTCTTCCGTCTTCAGTCTTGCGTCTTCTGTCTTGCGTCTTCCGCCTTCAGTCTTCTGTCTTCTGTCTTGCGTCTTCTGCCTTCACTCTTCCGTCTTCCTTCTTCCGCTTTCCTTCTTGCGTCTTCTGTCTTCCGCCTTGCGTCTTCCGTCTTGTGTCTTCCGCCTTCAGTCTTCCATCTTGCGCCTTCAGTCTTCTGCCTTCAGTCTTCAGTCTTCCGCCTTCTGTCTTGCGTCTTCCGTCTTGCGTCTTCCGCCTTCAGTCTTCCGTCTTCCTTCTTCCGTCTTCCTTCTTGCGTCTTACGTCTTGCGTCTTCCGTCTTGCGTCTTCCTCCTTCAGTCTTCCATGTTCCGTCTTGCGTCTTCCGCCTTCAGTCTTCTGTCTTCCCCCTTCCGCCTTCCGTCTTGCGTCTTCCGCCTTCTGTCTTCCCCTTCCGCCTTGCGTTTTCCGCCTTCAGTCTTCTGTCTTCCGCCTTCAGTCTTCAGTCTTCCGTCTTCTGTCTTGCGTCTTCCGCCTTCAGTCTTCTGTCTTCCCCCTTCCGCCTTCCGTCTTGCGTCTTCCGCCTTCTTTCTTCCCCCTTCCGCCTTGCGTCTTCCGCCTTCAGTCTTCTGTCTTCCGCCTTCAGTCTTCAGTCTTCCACCTTCTGTCTTCCCCCTTCCGCCTTGCGTCTTCCGCCTTCAGTCTTCTGTCTTCCGCCTTCAGTCTTCAGTCTTCCCCCTTCCGCCTTCCGTCTTGCGTCTTCCACCTTCTGTCTTCCCCCTTCCGCCTTGCGTCTTCCGCCTTCAGTCTTCTGTCTTCCGCCTTCAGTCTTCTGTCTTGCGTCTTCCGTCTTGCGTCTTCCGCCTTCAGTCTTCCGTCTTCCTTCTTCCATCTTCCTTCTTGCATCTTCCGTCTTGCGTCTTCCGACTTCAGTCTTCCGTCTTCCTTCTTCCATCTTCCTTCTTGCGTCTTCCGTCTTGCGTCTTCCGCCTTCAGTCTTCCGTCTTCCTTCTTCCATCTTCCTTCTTGCGTCTTCCGTCTTGCGTCTTCCGCCTTCAGTCTTCCGTCTTCCTTCTTCCATCTTCCTTCTTGCGTCTTCCGTCTTCAGTCTTGCGTCTTCCGTCTTGCGTCTTCCGCCTTCAGTCTTCCGTTTTCTGTCTTGCAACTTCTGCCTTCAGTCTTCCTTCTACCGCTTTCCTTCTTGCGTCTTCTGTCTTCCATCTTGCTTCTTCCATCTTGTGTCTTCCGCCTTCAGTCTTCCGTCTTGCGTCTTCCGCCTTCAGTCTTCCATCTTCCTTCTTCCGTCTTCCTTCTTGTGTCTTTTGTCTTCAGTCTTGCGTCTTCTGTCTTGCATCTTCCGCCTTCAGTCTTCCGTCTTCCTTCTTCCGTCTTCCTTCTTGCGTCTCCCGTCTTCAGTCTTGCGTCTTACGTCTTCCGCCTTCAGTCTTCCATCTTCTGTCTTTTGTCTTCCGACTTGCGTCTTCCGTCTTTCGTCTTCCGTCTTCAGTCTTCCGCCTTCAGTCTTCCGTCTTCCTTCTTCAGTCATCCGTCTTGCGTCTTTCGTCTTGCGTCTTCCACCTTCAGTCTTCCATCTTCCGTCTTGCACCCTCCGTCTTGCGTCTCCTGTCTTCCGTCTTCCCTCTTCCGGCTTGAGTCTTCTGTCTTCCGTCCTGCATCTTCCATCTTGCGTCTTCTGCCTTCAGTCATCCGTCTTCCTTCTTGCGTCTTCCGTCTTGCTTCTTCCGCCTTCAGTCTTCCATCTTCTGTCTTACGTCTTGCGTTTTCCGTCTTCAGTCTTGCGTTTTCCGTCTTGCGTCCTCCGCCTTCAGTCTTCCGCCTTCAGTCTTCCGTCTTCTGTCTTCCATCTTGCGTCTTCCATCTTGCGTCTTCCGCCTTCAGTCTTCCGTCTTCCTTCTTGCGTTTTTCGTCTTGCATCTTCAGTCTTGCATCTTTAGTCTTCAGTCTTGCGTCTTCCGTCTTGCGTCTTCCGTCTTGCGTCTTCCGTCTTGCGTCTTCCGCCTTCAGTTTTCCGTCTTGCGTCTTCCGTCTTGCATCTTCCACCTTCAGTCTTCCGCCTTCAGTCTTCCATCTTCCGTCTTGCGTCTTCCGTCTTGCATCTTCCGCCTTCAGTCTTCCGCCTTCAGTCTTCCATCTTCCGTCTTGCGTCTTCTGTCTTCCATCTTGCGTTTTCCATCTTGCGTCTTCAGTCTTCAGTCTTGCGTCTTCCGTCTTGCGTCTTCCGCCTTCAGTCTTCCGCCTTCAGTCTTCCATCTTCCTTCTTGCGTCTTTCGTCTTGCGTCTTCCTCCTTCAGTCTTCCGTCTTCCTTCTTGTGTCATCCGTCTTGCGTCTTCCGTCTTGCGTCTTTCGTCTTGCGTCTTCCACCTTCAGTCTTCCGTCTTGCGTCTTCCGTCTTGCGTCTTCTGTCTTGCGTCTTCCGTCTTGCATCTTGCTTCTTCCGTCTTGCGTCTTCCGTCTTGCGTCTTCCGTCTTGCGTCTTCCGTCTTGCATCTTCTGTCTTGCGTCTTGCGTCTTCCGTCTTGCATCTTGCGTCTTCCGTCTTGCGTCTTCCGTCTTGCGTCTTCCGTCGTGCGTCTTCCGCCTTCAGTCTTCCGTCTTCAGTCTTCCATCTTGCGTCTTCCGCCTTCAGTCTTCTGTCTTCCGTCTTGTGTCTTCCTTCTTGCGTCTTCCGTCTTCAGTCTTGCGTCTTCCGTCTTGCGTCTTCCATCTTGCGTCTTCCGCCTTCAGTCTTCCGTCTTGCGTATTCCGTCTTGCGTCCTCCACCTTTAGTCTTCCGCCTTCCTTCTTGCGTCTTCCGTCTTGCATCTTCCTCCTTCAGTCTTCCATCTTCCGTCTTGTGTCTTCCATCTTCCGTCTTGCGTCTTCCGTCTTGCATCTTCAGTCTTGCATCTTCAGTCTTCAGTCTTGCGTCTTCCGTCTTGTGTCTTCCGTCTTGCGTCTTCCGCCTTCAGTTTTCCGTCTTGCGTCTTCCGTCTTGCATCTTCCACCTTCAGTCTTCCGCCTTCAGTCTTCCATCTTCCGTCTTGCGTCTTCCGTCTTGCATCTTCCGCCTTCAGTCTTCCGCCTTCAGTCTTCCATCTTCCGTCTTGCGTCTTCTGTCTTCCATCTTGCGTTTTCCATCTTGCGTCTTCAGTCTTCAGTCTTGCGTCTTCCGTCTTGCGTCTTCCGCCTTCAGTCTTCCGCCTTCAGTCTTCCATCTTCCTTCTTGCGTCTTTCGTCTTGCGTCTTCCTCCTTCAGTCTTCCGTCTTCCTTCTTGTGTCATCCGTCTTGCGTCTTCCGTCTTGCGTCTTTCGTCTTGCGTCTTCCACCTTCAGTCTTCCGTCTTGCGTCTTCCGTCTTGCATCTTGCTTCTTCCGTCTTGCGTCTTCCGTCTTGCGTCTTCCGTCTTGCGTCTTCCGTCTTGCATCTTCTGTCTTGCGTCTTGCGTCTTCCGTCTTGCATCTTGCGTCTTCCGTCTTGCGTCTTCCGTCTTGCGTCTTCCGTCTTGCGTCTTCCGTCGTGCGTCTTCCGCCTTCAGTCTTCCGTCTTCCGCCTTCAGTCTTCCATCTTCCGTCTTGCGTCTTCCATCTTCCGACTTGCGTCTTCCGTCTTGCGTCTTCCGCCTTCAGTCTTCCGCCTTCAGTCTTCCATCTTGCGTCTTCCGCCTTCAGTCTTCTGTCTTCCGTCTTCCTTCTTGCGTCTTCCGTCTTCAGTCTTGCGTCTTCCGTCTTGCGTCTTCCATCTTGCGTCTTCCGCCTTCAGTCTTCCGTCTTGCGTCTTCCATCTTGCGTCTTCTGCCTTCAGTCTTCCGTCTTGCATCTTCCGTCTTGCGTCTTCCGTCTTGCATCTTCCACCTTCAGTCTTCCGTCTTGCGTCTTCCGTTTTGCATCTTCCACCTTCAGTCTTCAGTTTTCCATCTTCTGTCTTGCGTCTTCCATCTTGCGTCTTCCGCCTTCAATCTTCCGTCTTCCTTCTTCCGCTTTCCTTCTTGCGTCTTCCGTCTTCCGTCTTGCGTCTTCCGTCTTGTGTTTTCCGCCTTCAGTCTTCCGTCTTGCGTCTTCCGTCTTGCCTCTTTCGTCTTGCGTCTTCCGCCTTCAGTCTTCCATCTTCCTTCTTCCGTCTTCCTTCTTGTGTCTTTCGTCGTCAGTCTTGCGTCTTCCATCTTGCGTCTTCCGCCTTCAGTCTTCCATCTTCCGTCTTCCGACTTGCGTCTTCCGTCTTGCGTCTTCCGCCTTCAGTCTTCCGTCTTGCGTCTTCCGTCTTGCGTCTTCTGCCTTCAGTCTTCTGTCTTCCCCCTTCCTCCCTTCGTCTTGCGTCTTCTGCCATCAGTCTTCTGTCTTCCGCCTTCAGTCTTCAGTCTTCCGTATTCTGTCTTGCATCTTCCGTCTTGCGTCTTCCGCCTTCAGTCTTCCGTCTTTCTTCTTCCGTCTTCCTTCTTACGTCTTCCTTCTTGTGCCTTCTGTCTTCAGTCTTGCGTCTTCCGTCTTGCGTCTTCCGTCTTCCGTCTTGCGTCTTCCATCTTGCGTCTTCCGCCTTCAGTCTTCCGCCTTCAGTTTTCCGTCTTCCGTCTTGCGTCTTTCGCCTTCAGTCTTCCATCTTCCGTCTTGCGTTTTCTGTCTTCCGTCTTGCATTTTCCGTCCTGCGTCTTCCGTCTTGTGTCCTCCACCTTCAGTCATCCGCCTTCAGTCTTCCGTCTTCCGTCTTGCGTCTTACGTCTTCCGCCTTCAGTCTTCCATCTTCCTTCTTGCGTCTTTCGTCTTGCGTCTTCCTCCTTAAGTCTTCCGTCTTCCTTCTTGTGTCTTCCGTCTTGCGTCTTCCGCCTTCAGTCTTTCGTCTTCCGCCTTCAGCCTTCCGTCTTGCGTCTTCCGCCTTCAGTCTTCCGTCTTCCTTCTTCCATCTTCCTTCTTTCGTCTTCCGCCTTCAGCCTTCCGTCTTGCGTCTTCCGCCTTCAGTCATCCGTCTTCCTTCTTCCATCTTCCTTCTTTCGTCTTCCGCCTTCAGCCTTCCGTCTTGCGTCTTCCGCCTTCAGTCTTCCGTCTTGCGTCTTCCGCCTTCAGTCTTCCGTCTTCCTTCTTCCATCTTCCTTCTTTCGTCTTCCGCCTTCAGCCTTCCGTCTTGCGTCTTCCGCCTTCAGTCTTCCGTCTTCCTTCTTCCATCTTCCTTCTTTCGTCTTCCGCCTTCAGCCTTCCTTCTTTCGTCTTCCGCCTTCAGCCTTCCGTCTTGCGTCTTCCGCCTTCAGTCTTCCGTCTTCCTTCTTCCATCTTCCTTCTTGCGTCTTCCGTCTTCAGTCTTGCGTCTTCCGTCTTGCGTCTTCCGCCTTCAGTATTCCATCTTCCATCTTGCATCTTCTGCCTTCAGTCTTCCGTCTTCCTTCTTCCGCTTTCCTTCTTGCGTCTTCCGTCTTCCGTCTTGCGTCTTCCGTCTTGTGTCTTCCGCATTCAGTCTTCCGTCTTGCGTCTTTCGTCTTGCGTCTTCCGCCTTCAGTCTTCCATCTTCCTTCTTCCGTCTTCCTTCTTGCGTCTTCTGTCGTCAGTCTTGCGTCTTCCATCTTGCGTCTTCCGCCTTCAGTCTTCCATCTTCCGACTTGCGTCTTCCATCTTCCGACTTGCGTCTTCCGTCTTGCGTCTTCTGCCTTCAGTCTTCCGCCTTCAGTCTTCCATCTTGCGTCTTCCGCCTTGCATCTTCCACCTTCAGTCTTCCGCCTTCAATCTTCTGTCTTCCGTCTTCCATCTTGCGTCTTCCGTTTTCAGTCTTGCGTCTTCCGTCTTGCGTCTTCCATCTTGCGTCTTCCGCCTTCAGTCCTCCGTCTTGCATCCTCCGTCTTCCGTCTTGCGTCTTCCATCTTGCGTCTTCCGCCTTCAGTCCTCCATCTTGCGTCCTACGTCTTGCGTCTTCCGTCTTGCGTCTTCCATCCTGCGTCTTCCGCCTTCAGTCTTCCGTCTTGCGTCCTCCGTCTTGCGTCTTCCGTCTTGCGTCGTCCGCCTTCAGTCTTCCGTCTTGCGTCTTCCGTCTTGCGTCTTCCACCTTCAGTCTTCAGTCTTCCATCTTCTGTCTTGCGTCTTCCGTCTTGCGTCTTCCGCCTTCAGTCTTCCGTCTTCCTTCTTCCATCTTCCTTCTTGCGTCTTCCGTCTTCAGTCTTGCGTCTTCTGTCTTGCGTCTTCCGCCTTCAGTCTTCTGTCTTCTGTCTTGCGTCTTCTGCCTTCACTCTTCCGTCTTCCTTCTTCCGCTTTCCTTCTTGCGTCTTCTGTCTTCCGCCTTGCGTCTTCCGTCTTGTGTCTTCCGCCTTCAGTCTTCCATCTTGCGCCTTCAGTCTTCTGCCTTCAGTCTTCAGTCTTCCGCCTTCTGTCTTGCGTCTTCCGTCTTGCGTCTTCCGCCTTCAGTCTTCCGTCTTCCTTCTTCCATCTTCCTTCTTGCGTCTTACGTCTTGCGTCTTCCGTCTTGCGTCTTCCTCCTTCAGTCTTCCATGTTCCGTCTTGCGTCTTCCGCCTTCAGTCTTCTGTCTTCCCCCTTCCGCCTTCCGTCTTGCGTCTTCCGCCTTCTGTCTTCCCCTTCCGCCTTGCGTTTTCCGCCTTCAGTCTTCTGTCTTCCGCCTTCAGTCTTCAGTCTTCCGTCTTCTGTCTTGCGTCTTCCGCCTTCAGTCTTCTGTCTTCCCCCTTCCGCCTTCCGTCTTGCGTCTTCCGCCTTCTTTCTTCCCCCTTCCGCCTTGCGTCTTCCGCCTTCAGTCTTCTGTCTTCCGCCTTCAGTCTTCAGTCTTCCCCCTTCCGCCTTCCGTCTTGCGTCTTCCACCTTCTGTCTTCCCCCTTCCGCCTTGCGTCTTCCGCCTTCAGTCTTCTGTCTTCCGCCTTCAGTCTTCTGTCTTGCGTCTTCCGTCTTGCGTCTTCCGCCTTCAGTCTTCCGTCTTCCTTCTTCCATCTTCCTTCTTGCATCTTCCGTCTTGCGTCTTCCGACTTCAGTCTTCCGTCTTCCTTCTTCCATCTTCCTTCTTGCGTCTTCCGTCTTGCGTCTTCCGCCTTCAGTCTTCCGTCTTCCTTCTTCCATCTTCCTTCTTGCGTCTTCCGTCTTGCGTCTTCCGCCTTCAGTCTTCCGTCTTCCTTCTTCCATCTTCCTTCTTGCGTCTTCCGTCTTCAGTCTTGCGTCTTCCGTCTTGCGTCTTCCGCCTTCAGTCTTCCGTTTTCTGTCTTGCAACTTCTGCCTTCAGTCTTCCTTCTACCGCTTTCCTTCTTGCGTCTTCTGTCTTCCATCTTGCTTCTTCCATCTTGTGTCTTCCGCCTTCAGTCTTCCGTCTTGCGTCTTCCGCCTTCAGTCTTCCATCTTCCTTCTTCCGTCTTCCTTCTTGTGTCTTCTGTCTTCAGTCTTGCGTCTTCTGTCTTGCATCTTCCGCCTTCAGTCTTCCGTCTTCCTTCTTCCGTCTTCCTTCTTGCGTCTCCCGTCTTCAGTCTTGCGTCTTACGTCTTCCGCCTTCAGTCTTCCATCTTCTGTCTTTTGTCTTCCGACTTGCGTCTTCCGTCTTTCGTCTTCCGTCTTCAGTCTTCCGCCTTCAGTCTTCCGTCTTCCTTCTTCAGTCATCCGTCTTGCGTCTTTCGTCTTGCGTCTTCCACCTTCAGTCTTCCATCTTCCGTCTTGCACCCTCCGTCTTGCGTCTCCTGTCTTCCGTCTTCCCTCTTCCGGCTTGAGTCTTCTGTCTTCCGTCCTGCATCTTCCATCTTGCGTCTTCTGCCTTCAGTCATCCGTCTTCCTTCTTGCGTCTTCCGTCTTGCTTCTTCCGCCTTCAGTCTTCCATCTTCTGTCTTACGTCTTGCGTTTTCCGTCTTCAGTCTTGCGTTTTCCGTCTTGCGTCCTCCGCCTTCAGTCTTCCGCCTTCAGTCTTCCGTCTTCTGTCTTCCATCTTGCGTCTTCCATCTTGCGTCTTCCGCCTTCAGTCTTCCGTCTTCCTTCTTGCGTTTTTCGTCTTGCGTCTTCCTACTTCAGTCTTCCGTCTTCCTTCTTCCGTCTTGCGTCTTCCGTCTTGTGTCTTCCATCTTGCGTCTTCTGCCTTCCGCCTTCAGTCTTCCAACTTCCGTCTTGCGTCTTCCGTCTTGCATCTTCCGCCTTCAGTCTTCCATCTTGTGTCTTCCACCTTCCGTCTTGCGTCTTCCGCCTTCAGTCTTCTGTCTTCCGCCTTCAGGCTTCCGTCTTCTGTCTTGCGTCTTCCGTCTTGCGTCTTCTGCCTTCAGTTTTCCGTCTTCCTTCTTCCGCTTTCCTTCTTGCGTCTTCCGTCTTGCGGCTTCCGTCTTCCATCTTGTGTCTTCCGTCTTGTGTCTTCCGCCTTCAGTCTTCCAACTTGCGGCTTCCGCCTTCAGTCTTCCGTCTTCCTTCTTCCGTCTTCCTTCTTGCGTCTTCCGTCTTCAGTCTTGCGTCTTCCGTCTTGCATCTTCCGCCTTCAGTCTTCCATCTTTCGTCTTACGTCTTCCGTCTTGCGTCTTCCGGATTCAGTCTTCCGTCTTGCGTCTTCCGTCTTCTGTCTTCCCCCTTCCGCTTTCCGTCTTGCGTCTTCCGCCTTCAGTCTTCTGCCTTCAGTCTTCAGTCTTCCGCCTTCTGTCTTGCGTCTTCCGTCTTGCGTCTTCCGCCTTCAGTCTTCCGTCTTCCTTCTTCTGTCTTCCTTCTTGCGTCTTACGTCTTGCGTCTTCCGTCTTGCGTCTTCCGCTTTCAGTCTTCCGTCTTCAGTCTTCCGTCTTCCTTCTTGCGTCTTCCGTCTTGCGTCTTCCATCTTGCGTCTTCCTCCTTCAGTCTTCCATGTTCCGTCTTGCTTCTTCCGTCTTGCGTCTTCCGCCTTCAGTCTTCCGTCTTCCGTCTTGCGTCTTCCGCCTTCAGTCTTCTGTCTTCCCCCTTCCGCCTTCCGTCTTGCGTCTTCCGCCTTCTCTCTTCCCCCTTCCGCCTTGCGTTTTCTGGCTTCAGTCTTCTGTCTTCCGCCTTCAGTCTTCCGTCTTCTGTCTTGCGTCTTCCGCCTTCAGTCTTCTGTCTTCCCCCTTCCGCCTTCCGTCTTGCGTCTTCCGCCTTCTGTCTTCCCCCTTCCGCCTTGCGTCTTCCGCCTTCAGTCTTCTGTCTTCCGCCTTCAGTCTTCAGTCTTCCCCCTTCCGCCTTCCGTCTTGCGTCTTCCGCCTTCTGTCTTCCCCCTTCCGCCTTGCGTCTTCCGCCTTCAGTCTTCAGTCTTCCGTCTTCTGTCTTGCGTCTTCCGTCTTGCGTCTTCCGCCTTCAGTCTTCCGTCTTCCTTCTTCCATCTTCCTTCTTGCGTCTTCCGTCTTGCGTCTTCCGACTTCAGTCTTCCGTCTTCCTTCTTCCATCTTCCTTCTTGCGTCTTCTGTCTTGCGTCTTCCGCCTTCAGTCTTCCGTCTTCCTTCTTCCATCTTCCTTCTTGCGTCTTCCGTCTTGCGTCTTCCGCCTTCAGTCTTCCGTCTTCCTTCTTCCATCTTCCTTCTTGCGTCTTCCGTCTTGCGTCTTCCGCCTTCAGTCTTCCGTCTTCCTTCTTCCATCTTCCTTCTTGCGCCTTCCGTCTTGCGTCTTCCGTCTTGCGTCTTCTGTCTTCAGTCTTGCGTCTTCCGTCTTGCGTCTTCCGCCTTCAGTCTTCCGTTTTCTGTCTTGCGTCTTCTGCCTTCAGTCTTCCTTCTACCGCTTTCCTTCTTGCGTCTTCTGTCTTCCGTCTTGCGTCTTCCATCTTGTGTCTTCCGCCTTCAGTCTTCCGTCTTGCGTCTTCCGCCTTCAGTCTTCCATCTTCCTTCTTCCGTCTTCCTTCTTGCGTCTTCCGTCTTCAGTCTTGCGTCTTCCGTCTTGCATCTTCCGCCTTCAGTCTTCCGTCTTCCTTCTTGCGTCTCCCGTCTTCAGTCTTGCGTCTTACGTCTTCCGCCTTCAGTCTTCCATCTTCTGTCTTTTGTCTTCCGACTTGCGTCTTCCGTCTTTCGTCTTCCGTCTTCAGTCTTCCGCCTTCAGTCTTCCGTCTTCCTTCTTCAGTCTTCCGTCTTGCGTCTTTCGTCTTGCGTCTTCCGCCTTCAGTCTTCCATCTTCCGTCTTGCACCCTCCGTCTTGCGTCTCCTGTCTTCCGTCTTCCCTCTTCCGTCTTGAGTCTTCAATCTTCCGTTTCCCGTCTTCAGTCCTCAGTGTTCAGTCTTCAGTCTTCTGTCTTCTGTCTTGCGTCTTGCGTTTTTTGTCTTGCTTCTTCCGTCTTCAGTCTTCCGTCTTGCGTCTTCCGTCTTCACCTTCAGTCTTCCGTCTTGCGTCTTCAGTCTTCCGTCTTGCGTGTTCTTACTTGCGTCTTTCGTCTTGCGTCTTCTGCCTTCAGTCTTCCAACTTCCATTTTGCGTCTTGTGTCTTCCGTCTTGTGTCTTCCGTCTTGCGTCTTCCGCCTTCAGTCTTCCGTCTTGCGTCTTACGTCTTGAGTCTTCCGTCTTGCGTCTTCCGCCTTCAGTCTTCTGTCTTCCCCCTTCCGCCTTCCGTCTTGCGTCTTCCGCCTTCTGTCTTCCCCCTTCCGCCTTGCGTTTTCCGCCATCAGTCTTCTGTCTTCCGCCTTCAGTCTTCAGTCTTCCGTCTTCTGTCTTGCGTCTTCCGCCTTCAGTCTTCCCCCTTCCCCCTTCCGCCTTCCGTCTTGCGTCTTCCAACTTCTGTCTTCCCCCTTCCGCCTTGCGCCTTCCGCCTTCAGTCTTCTGTCTTCCGCCTTCAGTCTTCAGTCTTCCCCCTTCCGCCTTCCGTCTTGCGTCTTCCGCCTTCTGTCTTCCGTCTTCCTTCTTCCATCTTCCTTCTTGCGTCTTCCGTCTTGCGTCTTCCGCCTTCAGTCTTCCGTCTTCCTTCTTCCATCTTCCTTCTTGCGCCTTCCGTCTTGCGTCTTCCGTCTTGCGTCTTCTGTCTTCAGTCTTGCGTCTTCCGTCTTGCGTCTTCCGCCTTCAGTCTTCCGTTTTCTGTCTTGCGTCTTCTGCCTTCAGTCTTCCTTCTACCGCTTTCCTTCTTGCGTCTTCTGTCTTCCGTCTTGCGTCTTCCATCTTGTGTCTTCCGCCTTCAGTCTTCCGTCTTGCGTCTTCCGCCTTCAGTCTTCCATCTTCCTTCTTCCGTCTTCCTTCTTGCGTCTTCCGTCTTCAGTCTTGCGTCTTCCGTCTTGCATCTTCCGCCTTCAGTCTTCCGTCTTCCTTCTTGCGTCTCCCGTCTTCAGTCTTGCGTCTTACGTCTTCCGCCTTCAGTCTTCCATCTTCTGTCTTTTGTCTTCCGACTTGCGTCTTCCGTCTTTCGTCTTCCGTCTTCAGTCTTCCGCCTTCAGTCTTCCGTCTTCCTTCTTCAGTCTTCCGTCTTGCGTCTTTCGTCTTGCGTCTTCCGCCTTCAGTCTTCCATCTTCCGTCTTGCACCCTCCGTCTTGCGTCTCCTGTCTTCCGTCTTCCCTCTTCCGTCTTGAGTCTTCAATCTTCCGTTTCCCGTCTTCAGTCCTCAGTGTTCAGTCTTCAGTCTTCTGTCTTCTGTCTTGCGTCTTGCGTTTTTTGTCTTGCTTCTTCCGTCTTCAGTCTTCCGTCTTGCGTCTTCCGTCTTCACCTTCAGTCTTCCGTCTTGCGTCTTCAGTCTTCCGTCTTGCGTGTTCTTACTTGCGTCTTTCGTCTTGCGTCTTCTGCCTTCAGTCTTCCAACTTCCATTTTGCGTCTTGTGTCTTCCGTCTTGTGTCTTCCGTCTTGCGTCTTCCGCCTTCAGTCTTCCGTCTTGCGTCTTACGTCTTGAGTCTTCCGTCTTGCGTCTTCCGCCTTCAGTCTTCTGTCTTCCCCCTTCCGCCTTCCGTCTTGCGTCTTCCGCCTTCTGTCTTCCCCCTTCCGCCTTGCGTTTTCCGCCATCAGTCTTCTGTCTTCCGCCTTCAGTCTTCAGTCTTCCGTCTTCTGTCTTGCGTCTTCCGCCTTCAGTCTTCCCCCTTCCCCCTTCCGCCTTCCGTCTTGCGTCTTCCAACTTCTGTCTTCCCCCTTCCGCCTTGCGCCTTCCGCCTTCAGTCTTCTGTCTTCCGCCTTCAGTCTTCAGTCTTCCCCCTTCCGCCTTCCGTCTTGCGTCTTCCGCCTTCTGTCTTCCCCCTTCCACCTTACGTCTTCCGCCTTCAGTCTTCCATCTTCTGTCTTTTGTCTTCCGACTTGCGTCTTCCGTCTTTCGTCTTCCGTCTTCAGTCTTCCGCCTTCAGTCTTCCGTCTTCCGTCTTCCTTCTTCAGTCTTCCGTCTTGCGTCTTTCGTCTTGCGTCTTCCGCCTTCAGTCTTCCATCTTCCGTCTTGCACCCTCCGTCTTGCGTCTCCTGTCTTCCGTCTTCCCTCTTCCGTCTTGAGTCTTCAATCTTCCGTTTCTCGTCTTCAGTGTTCAGTCTTCAGTCTTCTGTCTTCTGTCTTGCGTCTTGCGTTTTTTGTCCTGCGTCTTCCGTCTTCAGTCTTCCGTCTTGCGTCTTCCGTCTTCACCTTCAGTCTTCCGTCTTGCGTCTTCAGTCTTCCGTCTTGCGTGTTCTTACTTGCGTCTTCCGTCTTGCGTCTTCTGCCTTCTGCCTTCAGTCTTCCAACTTCCATCTTGCGTCTTGTGTCTTCCGTCTTGTGTCTTCCGTCTTGCGTCTTCCGCCTTCAGTCTTCCGTCTTGCGTCTTACGTCTTGAGTCTTCCGTCTTCCGTCTTCCTTCTTGTGTCTTCCGTCTTGCGTCTTGCGTCTTGCGTCTTCCACCTTCAGTCTTCCGTCTTGCGTCTTCAGTCTTGCGTCTTTCGGCATCAGTCTTCTGTCTTCCGCCTTCAGTCTTCAGTCTTCCGTCTTGCGTCTTCCGTCTTCCGTCTTCCGCCTTCAGTCTTCCATCTTCCTTCTTCCGTCTACCTTCTTGCGTCTTCCGTCTTCAGTCTTGCGTCTTCCGTCTTGCGTCTTCCGCCTTCAGTCTTCTATCTTCCATCTAGCGTCTTCCATCTTCCGACTTGCGTCTTCTGTCTTGCGTCTTCCGCCTTCAGTCTTCCGTCTTGCGTCTTCCGTCTTTCATCTTGCGTCTTCCGCCTTCAGTCTTCTGTCTTCTGCCTTCCACCTTCCGTCTTGCGTCTTCCGCCTTCAGTCTTCTGTCTTCCGCATTCCGCTTTAAGTCTTCCGTCTTCCGTCTTGCATCTTGTGTCTTACGTCTTCCGTCTTGCGTCTTCCGCCTTCAGTCTTCCGTCTTCCGTCTTGCGTCTTCCGCCTTGCATCTTCCGTCTTGCGTCTTCCGCCTTGCGTCTTCCGCCTTGCGTCTTCCGCCTTCAGTCTTCCGCCTTCTGTCTTCCGTCTTCCATCTTGCATCTTCCGTCTTGCGTCTTCTGTCTTGCATCTTCCGCCTTCAGTCTTCCATCTTGCGTCTTCCATCTCGTGTCTTCAGTCTTGCGTCTTCCGTCTTGCGTCTTCCGCCTTCAGTCTTTCGCCTTCAGTCTTCCATCTTCCTTCTTGCGTCTTGTGTCTTCCTTCTTGCGTCTTCCGTCTTGCGTCTTCCGCCTTCAGTCTTCCGTCTTGCGTCTTCCGCCTTCAGTCTTCCGTCTTCCTTCTTCTGTCTTCCTTCTTGCGTCTCCCGTCTTCAGTCTTGCGTCTTCCTTCTTGCGTCTTCCTTCTTGCGTCTTCCGCCTTCAGTCTTCCATCTTCCGTCTTGCGTCTTTTGACTTGCGTCTTCCGTCTTGCGTCTTCCGTCTTCAGTCTTCCGCCTTCAGTCTTGCGTCTTCCGTCTTGCGTCTTCCGCCTTCCGCCTTCAGTCTTCCATCTTCCGTCTTGCGTCTTCCGTCTTCCATCTTGCGTCTTCTGCCATCAGTCTTCCGTCTTCCGCCATTAGTCTTGCGTCTTGCTTCTTCCGTCTTCAGTCTTCCGTCTTGCGTCTTTCGTCTTCAGTCTTGCGTCTTCCGTGTTGCGTCTTCCGCCTTTAGTCTTGCGTCTTGCTTCTTCCGCCTTCAGTCTTCCGTCTTGCGTCTTTCGTCTTCAGTCTTGCGTCTTCCGTCTTGCGTCTTCCGCCTTTAGTCTTGCGTCTTGCTTCTTTCGCCTTCAGTCCTCCATCTTGCGTCTTCAGTCTTGCGTCTTCCGTCTTGCGTCTTCCGCCTTCAGTCTTCCGTCTTGCGTCTTCCACCTTCAGTCTTCCGTCTTCCTTCTTCCGTCTTCCTTCTTGCGTCTTCTGTCGTCAGTCTTGCGTCTTCCGTCTTGCGTCTTCCGCCTTCAGTCTTCTATCTTGCGTCTTCCGTCTTCCGACTTGCGTCTTCCGTCTTCCGCCTTCAGTCTTCCGTCTTGCGTCTTCCGTCTTCCATCTTGCGTCTCCCGCCATTAGTCTTCTGTCTTCTGCCTTCCGTCTTGCGTCTTCCGTCTTGCGTCTTCTGTCTTGCATCTTCCGCCTTCAGTCTTCCGTCTTGCGTCTTCCATCTTGCGTCTTCCTCCTTCAGTCTTCCATGTTCCGTCTTGCTTCTTCCGTCTTGCGTCTTCCGCCTTCAGTCTTCCGTCTTCCGTCTTGCGTCTTCCGCCTTCAGTCTTCTGTCTTCCCCCTTCCGCCTTCCGTCTTCCGCCTTCTGTCTTCCCCCTTCCGCCTTGCGTTTTCCGCCTTCAGTCTTCTGTCTTCCGCCTTCAGTCTTCCGTCTTCTGTCTTGCGTCTTCCGCCTTCAGTCTTCTGTCTTCCCCCTTCCGCCTTCCGTCTTGCGTCTTCCGCCTTCTGTCTTCCCCCTTCCGCCTTGCGTCTTCCGCCTTCAGTCTTCTGTCTTCCGCCTTCAGTCTTCAGTCTTCCCCCTTCCGCCTTCCATCTTGCGTCTTCCGCCTTCTGTCTTCCCCCTTCCGCCTTGCGTCTTCCACCTTCAGTCTTCTGTCTTCCGCCGTCAGTCTTCAGTCTTCCGTCTTCTGTCTTCCGTCTTGCGTCTTCCGCCTTCAGTCTTCCGTCTTCCTTCTTCCATCTTCCTTCTTGCGTCTTCCGTCTTGCGTCTTCCGACTTCAGTCTTCCGTCTTCCTTCTTCCATCTTCCTTCTTGCGTCTTCCGCCTTCAGTCTTCCGTCTTCCTTCTTCCATCTTCCTTCTTGCGTCTTCCGTCTTGCGTCTTCCGCCTTCAGTCTTCCGTCTTCCTTCTTCCATCTTCCTTCTTGCGTCTTCCGTCTTGCGTCTTCCGTCTTCAGTCTTGCGTCTTCCGTCTTGCGTCTTCCGCCTTCAGTCTTCCGTTTTCTGTCTTGCGTCTTCTGCCTTCAGTCTTCCTTCTACCGCTTTCCTTCTTGCGTCTTCTGTCTTCCGTCTTGCGTCTTCCATCTTGTGTCTTCCGCCTTCAGTCATCCGTCTTGCGTCTTCCGCCTTCAGTCTTCCATCTTCCTTCTTCCGTCTTCCTTCTTGCCTCTTCCGTCTTCAGTCTTGCGTCTTCCGTCTTGCATCTTCCGCCTTCAGTCTGCCGTCTTCCTTCTTCCGTCTTCCTTCTTGCATCTCCCGTCTTCAGTCTTGCGTCTTCCGTCTTACGTCTTCCGCCTTCAGTCTTCCATCTTCTGTCTTTTGTCTTCCGACTTGCGTCTTCCGTCTTTCGTCTTCCGTCTTCAGTCTTCCGCCTTCAGTCTTCCGTCTTCCTTCTTCAGTCTTCCGTCTTGCGTCTTTCGTCTTGCGTCTTCCGCCTTCAGTCTTCCATCTTCCGTCTTGCACCCTCCGTCTTGCGTCTCCTGTCTTCCGTCTTCCCTCTTCCGTCTTGAGTCTTCAATCTTCCGTTTCCCGTCTTCAGTGTTCAGTCTTCAGTCTTCTGTCTTCTGTCTTGCGTCTTGCGTTTTTTGTCTTGCATCTTCCGTCTTCAGTCTTCCGTCTTGCGTCTTCCGTCTTCACCTTCAGTCTTCCGTCTTGCGTCTTCAGTCTTCCGTCTTGCGTGTTCTTACTTGCGTCTTCCGTCTTGCGTCTTCTGCCTTCTGCCTTCAGTCTTCCAACTTCCATCTTGCGTCTTGTGTCTTCCGTCTTGTGTCTTCCGTCTTGCGTCTTCCGCCTTCAGTCTTCCGTCTTGCGTCTTACGTCTTGAGTCTTCCGTCTTGCGTCTTCCGTCTTCCTTCTTGTGTCTTGCGTCTTGCGTCTTCCACCTTCAGTCTTCCGTCTTGCGTCTTCAGTCTTGCGTCTTTCGGCATCAGTCTTCTGTCTTCTGTCTTCCGCCTTCAGTCTTCAGTCTTCCGTCTTGCGTCTTGCGTCTTCCGCCTTCAGTCTTCCATCTTCCTTCTTCCGTCTTCCTTCTTGCGTCTTCCGTCTTCAGTCTTGCGTCTTCCGTCTTGCGTCTTCCGCCTTCAGTCTTCTATCTTCCATCTTGCGTCTTCCGTCTTCCGACTTGCGTCTTCTGTCTTGCGTCTTCCGCCTTCAGTCTTCCGTCTTGCGTCTTCCGTCTTCCATCTTGCGTCTTCCGCCTTCAGTCTTCTGTCTTCTGCCTTCCGCCTTCCGTCTTGCGTCTTCCGCCTTCAGTCTTCTGTCTTCCGCATTCCGCTTTAAATCTTCCGTCTTCCGTCTTGCATCTTGTGTCTTACGTCTTCCGTCTTGCGTCTTCCGCCTTCAGTCTTCCGTCTTGCGTCTTCCGCCTTGCATCTTCCGTCTTGCGTCTTCCGTCTTGCGTCTTCCGCCTTGCGTCTTCCGCCTTCAGTCTTCTGCCTTCTGTCTTCCGTCTTCCATCTTGCATCTTCCGTCTTGCGTCTTCTGTCTTGCATCTTCCGCCTTCAGTCTTCCGTCTTGCGTCTTCCATCTCGTGTCTTCAGTCTTGCGTCTTCCGTCTTGCGTCTTCCGCCTTCAGTCTTTCGCCTTCAGTCTTCCATCTTCCTTCTTGCGTCTTGTGTCTTCCTTCTTGCGTCTTCCGTCTTGCGTCTTCCGCCTTCAGTCTTCCGTCTTGCGTCTTCCGCCTTCAGTCTTCCGTCTTCCTTCTTCTGTCTTCCTTCTTGCGTCTCCCGTCTTCAGTCTTGCGTCTTCCTTCTTGCGTCTTCCTTCTTGCGTCTTCCGCCTTCAGTCTTCCATCTTCCGTCTTGCGTCTTTTGACTTGCGTCTTCCGTCTTGCGTCTTCCGTCTTCAGTCTTCCGCCTTCAGTCTTGCGTCTTCCGTCTTGCGCCTTCCGCCTTCAGTCTTCCATCTTCCGTCTTGCGTCTTCCGTCTTCCATCTTGCGTCTTCTGCCATCAGTCTTCCGTCTTCCGCCTTTAGTCTTGCGTCTTGCTTCTTCCGTCTTCAGTCTTCCGTCTTGCGTCTTTCGTCTTCAGTCTTGCGTCTTTCGTCTTGCGTCTTCCACCTTCAGTCTTCCGTCTTGCGTCTTCAGTCTTGCGTCTTTCGGCATCAGTCTTCTGTCTTCCGCCTTCAGTCTTCAGTCTTCCGTCTTGCGTCTTCCGTCTTGCGTCTTCCGCCTTCAGTCTTCCATCTTCCTTCTTCCGTCTACCTTCTTGCGTCTTCCGTCTTCAGTCTTGCGTCTTCCGTCTTGCGTCTTCCGCCTTCAGTCTTCTATCTTCCATCTTGCGTCTTCCATCTTCCGACTTGCGTCTTCTGTCTTGCGTCTTCCGCCTTCAGTCTTCCGTCTTGCGTCTTCCGTCTTTCATCTTGCGTCTTCCGCCTTCAGTCTTCTGTCTTCTGCCTTCCGCCTTCCGTCTTGCGTCTTCCGCCTTCAGTCTTCTGTCTTCCGCATTCCGCTTTAAGTCTTCCGTCTTCCGTCTTGCATCTTGTGTCTTCCGTCTTCCGTCTTGTGTCTTCCGCCTTCAGTCTTCCGTCTTCCGTCTTGCGTCTTCCGCCTTGCATCTTCCGTCTTGCGTCTTCCGCCTTGCGTCTTCCGCCTTGCGTCTTCCGCCTTCAGTCTTCCGCCTTCTGTCTTCCGTCTTCCATCTTGCATCTTCCGTCTTGCGTCTTCTGTCTTGCATCTTCCGCCTTCAGTCTTCCATCTCGTGTCTTCAGTCTTGCGTCTTCCGTCTTGCGTCTTCCGCCTTCAGTCTTTCGCCTTCAGTCTTCCATCTTCCTTCTTGCGTCTTGTGTCTTCCTTCTTGCGTCTTCCGTCTTGCGTCTTCCGCCTTCAGTCTTCCGTCTTGCGTCTTCCGCCTTCAGTCTTCCGTCTTCCTTCTTCTGTCTTCCTTCTTGCGTCTCCCGTCTTCAGTCTTGCGTCTTCCTTCTTGCGTCTTCCTTCTTGCGTCTTCCGCCTTCAGTCTTCCATCTTCCGTCTTGCGTCTTTTGACTTGCGTCTTCCGTCTTGCGTCTTCCGTCTTCAGTCTTCCGCCTTCAGTCTTGCGTCTTCCGTCTTGCGTCTTCCGCCTTCCGCCTTCAGTCTTCCATCTTCCGTCTTGCGTCTTCCGTCTTCCATCTTGCGTCTTCTGCCATCAGTCTTCCGTCTTCCGCCTTTAGTCTTGCGTCTTGCTTCTTCCGTCTTCAGTCTTCCGTCTTGCGTCTTTCGTCTTCAGTCTTGCGTCTTCCGTCTTGCGTCTTCCGCCTTTAGTCTTGCGTCTTGCTTCTTCCGCCTTCAGTCTTCCGTCTTGCGTCTTTCGTCTTCAGTCTTGCGTCTTCCGTCTTGCGTCTTCCGCCTTTAGTCTTGCGTCTTGCTTCTTTCGCCTTCAGTCTTCCATCTTGCGTCTTCAGTCTTGCGTCTTCCGTCTTGCGTCTTCCGCCTTCAGTCTTCCGTCTTGCGTCTTCCACCTTCAGTCTTCCGTCTTCCTTCTTCCGTCTTCCTTCTTGCGTCTTCTGTCGTCAGTCTTGCGTCTTCCGTCTTGCGTCTTCCGCCTTCAGTCTTCTATCTTGCGTCTTCCGTCTTCCGACTTGCGTCTTCCGTCTTCCGCCTTCAGTCTTCCGTCTTGCGTCTTCCGTCTTCCATCTTGCGTCTCCCGCCTTTAGTCTTCTGTCTTCTGTCTTGCATCTTCCGCCTTCAGTCTTCCGTCTTGCGTCTTCCATCTTGCGTCTTCCTCCTTCAGTCTTCCATGTTCCGTCTTGCTTCTTCCGTCTTGCGTCTTCCGCCTTCAGTCTTCCGTCTTCCGTCTTGCGTCTTCCGCCTTCAGTCTTCTGTCTTCCCCCTTCCGCCTTCCGTCTTCCGCCTTCTGTCTTCCCCCTTCCGCCTTGCGTTTTCCGCCTTCAGTCTTCTGTCTTCCGCCTTCAGTCTTCCGTCTTCTGTCTTGCGTCTTCCGCCTTCAGTCTTCTGTCTTCCCCCTTCCGCCTTCCGTCTTGCGTCTTCCGCCTTCTGTCTTCCCCCTTCCGCCTTGCGTCTTCCGCCTTCAGTCTTCTGTCTTCCGCCTTCAGTCTTCAGTCTTCCCCCTTCCGCCTTCCGTCTTGCGTCTTCCGCCTTCTGTCTTCCCCCTTCCGCCTTGCGTCTTCCACCTTCAGTCTTCTGTCTTCCGCCGTCAGTCTTCAGTCTTCCGTCTTCTGTCTTCCGTCTTCCGTCTTGCGTCTTCCGCCTTCAGTCTTCCGTCTTCCTTCTTCCATCTTCCTTCTTGCGTCTTCCGTCTTGCGTCTTCCGACTTCAGTCTTCCGTCTTCCTTCTTCCATCTTCCTTCTTGCGTCTTCCGCCTTCAGTCTTCCGTCTTCCTTCTTCCATCTTCCTTCTTGCGTCTTCCGTCTTGCGTCTTCCGCCTTCAGTCTTCCGTCTTCCTTCTTCCATCTTCCTTCTTGCGTCTTCCGTCTTCAGTCTTGCGTCTTCCGTCTTGCGTCTTCCGCCTTCAGTCTTCCGTTTTCTGTCTTGCGTCTTCTGCCTTCAGTCTTCCTTCTACCGCTTTCCTTCTTGCGTCTTCTGTCTTCCGTCTTGCGTCTTCCATCTTGTGTCTTCCGCCTTCAGTCTTCCGTCTTGCGTCTTCCGCCTTCAGTCTTCCATCTTCCTTCTTCCGTCTTCCTTCTTGCCTCTTCCGTCTTCAGTCTTGCGTCTTCCGTCTTGCATCTTCCGCCTTCAGTCTGCCGTCTTCCTTCTTCCGTCTTCCTTCTTGCGTCTCCCGTCTTCAGTCTTGCGTCTTCCGTCTTACGTCTTCCGCCTTCAGTCTTCCATCTTCTGTCTTTTGTCTTCCGACTTGCGTCTTCCGTCTTTCGTCTTCCGTCTTCAGTCTTCCGCCTTCAGTCTTCCGTCTTCCTTCTTCAGTCTTCCGTCTTGCGTCTTTCGTCTTGCGTCTTCCGCCTTCAGTCTTCCATCTTCCGTCTTGCACCCTCCGTCTTGCGTCTCCTGTCTCCTGTCTTCCCTCTTCCGTCTTGAGTCTTCAATCTTCCGTTTCCCGTCTTCAGTGTTCAGTCTTCAGTCTTCTGTCTTCTGTCTTGCGTCTTGCGTTTTTTGTCTTGTGTCTTCCGTCTTCAGTCTTCCGTCTTGCGTCTTCCGTCTTCACCTTCAGTCTTCCGTCTTGCGTCTTCAGTCTTCCGTCTTGCGTGTTCTTACTTGCGTCTTCCGTTTTGCGTCTTCTGCCTTCTGCCTTCAGTCTTCCAACTTCCATCTTGCGTCTTGTGTCTTCCGTCTTGTGTCTTCCGTCTTGCGTCTTCCGCCTTCAGTCTTCCGTCTTGCGTCTTACGTCTTGAGTCTTCCGTCTTGCGTCTTCCGTCTTCCTTCTTGTGTCTTGCGTCTTGCGTCTTCCACCTTCAGTCTTCCGTCTTGCGTCTTCAGTCTTGCGTCTTTCGGCATCAGTCTTCTGTCTTCTGTCTTCCGCCTTCAGTCTTCAGTCTTCCGTCTTGCGTCTTGCGTCTTCCGCCTTCAGTCTTCCATCTTCCTTCTTCCGTCTTCCTTCTTGCGTCTTCCGTCTTCAGTCTTGCGTCTTCCGTCTTGCGTCTTCCGCCTTCAGTCTTCTATCTTCCATCTTGCGTCTTCCGTCTTCCGACTTGCGTCTTCTGTCTTGCGTCTTCCGCCTTCAGTCTTCCGTCTTGCGTCTTCCGTCTTCCATCTTGCGTCTTCCGCCTTCAGTCTTCTGTCTTCTGCCTTCCGCCTTCCGTCTTGCGTCTTCCGCCTTCAGTCTTCTGTCTTCCGCATTCCGCTTTAAGTCTTCCGTCTTCCGTCTTGCATCTTGTGTCTTACGTCTTCCGTCTTGCGTCTTCCGCCTTCAGTCTTCCGTCTTGCGTCTTCCGCCTTGCATCTTCCGTCTTGCGTCTTCCGCCTTGCGTCTTCCGCCTTGCGTCTTCCGCCTTCAGTCTTCTGCCTTCTGTCTTCCGTCTTCCATCTTGCATCTTCCGTCTTGCGTCTTCTGTCTTGCATCTTCCGCCTTCAGTCTTCCGTCTTGCGTCTTCCATCTCGTGTCTTCAGTCTTGCGTCTTCCGTCTTGCGTCTTCCGCCTTCAGTCTTTCGCCTTCAGTCTTCCATCTTCCTTCTTGCGTCTTGTGTCTTCCTTCTTGCGTCTTCCGTCTTGCGTCTTCCGCCTTCAGTCTTCCGTCTTGCGTCTTCCGCCTTCAGTCTTCCGTCTTCCTTCTTCTGTCTTCCTTCTTGCGTCTCCCGTCTTCAGTCTTGCGTCTTCCTTCTTGCGTCTTCCTTCTTGCGTCTTCCGCCTTCAGTCTTCCATCTTCCGTCTTGCGTCTTTTGACTTGCGTCTTCCGTCTTGCGTCTTCCGTCTTTAGTCTTCCGCCTTCAGTCTTGCGTCTTCCGTCTTGCGCCTTCCGCCTTCAGTCTTCCATCTTCCGTCTTGCGTCTTCCGTCTTCCATCTTGCGTCTTCTGCCATCAGTCTTCCGTCTTCCGCCTTTAGTCTTGCGTCTTGCTTCTTCCGTCTTCAGTCTTCCGTCTTGCGTCTTTCGTCTTCAGTCTTGCGTCTTCCGTCTTGCGTCTTCCGCCTTTAGTCTTGCGTCTTGCTTCTTCCGCCTTCAGTCTTCCGTCTTGCTTCTTTCGGCTTCAGTCTTGCGTCTTCCGTCTTCCGCCTTTAGTCTTGCGTCTTGCTTCTTTCGCCTTCAGTCTTCCATCTTGCGTCTTCCGTCTTGCGTCTTCCGCCTTCAGTCTTCCGTCTTGCGTCTTCCACCTTCAGTCTTCCGTCTTCCTTCTTCCGTCTTCCTTCTTGCGTCTTCTGTCGTCAGTCTTGCGTCTTCCGTCTTGCGTCTTCCGCCTTCAGTCTTCTATCTTCCGTCTTGCGTCTTCCGTCTTCCGACTTGCGTCTTCCGTCTTCCGCCTTCAGTCTTCCGTCTTGCGTCTTCCGTCTTCCATCTTGCGTCTCCCGCCTTTAGTCTTCTGTCTTCTGCCTTCCGTCTTGCGTCTTCCGTCTTGCGTCTTCTGTCTTGCATCTTCCGCCTTCAGTCTTCCGTCTTGCGTCTTCCATCTCGTGTCTTCAGTCTTCCGTCTTGCGTCTTCCGCCTTCAGTCTTTTGCCTTCAGTCCTCCATCTTCCGTCTTGCGTCTTGTGTCTTCCTTCTTGCGTCTTCCGTCTTGCGTCTTCCGCCTTCAGTCTTCTGTCTTCCGCATTCCGCTTTAAGTCTTCCGTCTTCCGTCTTGCATCTTGTGTCTTGCGTCTTCCGTCTTGCGTCTTCCGCCTTGCGTCTTCCGTCTTGCGTCTTGCGTCTTCCGCCTTGCGTCTTCCGCCTTCAGTCTTCCGTCTTCCTTCTTGCGTCTTCCGTCTTGTGTCTTCCGCCTTTAGTCTTCCGTCTTGCGTCTTCCGTCTTGCGTCTTCCGCCTTCAGTCTTCCATCTTCCGCCTTCAGTCTTCCTTCTTGCGTCTTCCGTCTTCAGTCTTGCGTCTTCCGTATTGCGTCTTCCGCCTTCAGTCTTCCGTCTTCCTTCTTCTGTCTTCCTTCTTGCGTCTCCCGTCTTCAGTCTTGCGTCTTCCTTCTTGCGTCTTCCTTCTTGCGTCTTCTGCCTTCAGTCTTCAGTCTTCCCCCTTCCGCCTCCCGTCTTGCGTCTTCCGCCTTCTGTCTTCCCCCTTCCGCCTTGCGTCTTCCACCTTCAGTCTTCTGTCTTCCGCCGTCAGTCTTCAGTCTTCCGTCTTCTGTCTTGCGTCTTCCGTCTTCCGCCTTCAGTCTTCCGTCTTCCTTCTTTCATCTTCCTTCTTGCGTCTTCCGTCTTGCGTCTTCCGACTTCAGTCTTCCGTCTTCCTTCTTCTATCTTCCTTCTTGCGTCTTCCGCCTTCAGTCTTCCGTCTTCCTTCTTCCATCTTCCTTCTTGCGTCTTCCGTCTTGCGTCTTCCGCCTTCAGTCTTCCGTCTTCCTTCTTCCATCTTCCTTCTTGCGTCTTCCGTCTTGCGTCTTCCGTCTTCAGTCTTGCGTCTTCCGTCTTGCGTCTTCCGCCTTCAGTCTTCCGTTTTCTGTCTTGCGTCTTCTGCCTTCAGTCTTCCTTCTACCGCTTTCCTTCTTGCATCTTCTGTCTTCCGTCTTGCGTCTTCCATCTTGTGTCTTCCGCCTTCAGTCTTCCGTCTTGCGTCTTCCGCCTTCAGTCTTCCATCTTCCTTCTTCCGTCTTCCTTCTTGCCTCTTCCGTCTTCAGTCTTGCGTCTTCCGTCTTGCATCTTCCGCCTTCAGTCTTCCGTCTTCCTTCTTCCGTCTTCCTTCTTGCGTCTCCCGTCTTCAGTCTTGCGTCTTCCGTCTTACGTCTTCCGCCTTCAGTCTTCCATCTTCTGTCTTTTGTCTTCCGACTTGCGTCTTCCGTCTTTCGTCTTCCGTCTTCAGTCTTCCGCCTTCAGTCTTCCGTCTTCAGTCTTCCGCCTTCAGTCTTCCGTCTTCCTTCTTCAGTCTTCCGTCTTGCGTCTTTCGTCTTGCGTCTTCCGCCTTCAGTCTTCCATCTTAAGTCTTGCACCCTCCGTCTTGCGTCTCCTGTCTTCCGTCTTCCCTCTTCCGTCTTGAGTCTTCAATCTTCCGTTTCTCGTCTTCAGTGTTCAGTCTTCAGTCTTCTGTCTTCTGTCTTGCGTCTTGCGTTTTTTGTCTTGCGTCTTCCGTCTTCAGTCTTCCGTCTTGCGTCTTCCGTCTTCACCTTCAGTCTTCCGTCTTGCGTCTTCAGTCTTCCGTCTTGCGTGTTCTTACTTGCGTCTTCCGTCTTGCGTCTTCTGCCTTCTGCCTTCAGTCTTCCAACTTCCATCTTGCGTCTTGTGTCTTCCGTCTTGTGTCTTCCGTCTTGCGTCTTCCGCCTTCAGTCTTCCGTCTTGCGTCTTACGTCTTGAGTCTTCCGTCTTCCGTCTTCCTTCTTGTGTCTTCCGTCTTGCGTCTTGCGTCTTGCGTCTTCCACCTTCAGTCTTCCGTCTTGCGTCTTCAGTCTTGCGTCTTTCGGCATCAGTCTTCTGTCTTCCGCCTTCAGTCTTCAGTCTTCCGTCTTGCGTCTTCCGTCTTCCGTCTTCCGCCTTCAGTCTTCCATCTTCCTTCTTCCGTCTACCTTCTTGCGTCTTCCGTCTTCAGTCTTGCGTCTTCCGTCTTGCGTCTTCCGCCTTCAGTCTTCTATCTTCCATCTAGCGTCTTCCATCTTCCGACTTGCGTCTTCTGTCTTGCGTCTTCCGCCTTCAGTCTTCCGTCTTGCGTCTTCCGTCTTTCATCTTGCGTCTTCCGCCTTCAGTCTTCTGTCTTCTGCCTTCCGCCTTCCGTCTTGCGTCTTCCGCCTTCAGTCTTCTGTCTTCCGCATTCCGCTTTAAGTCTTCCGTCTTCCGTCTTGCATCTTGTGTCTTACGTCTTCCGTCTTGCGTCTTCCGCCTTCAGTCTTCCGTCTTCCGTCTTGCGTCTTCCGCCTTGCATCTTCCGTCTTGCGTCTTCCGCCTTGCGTCTTCCGCCTTGCGTCTTCCGCCTTCAGTCTTCCGCCTTCTGTCTTCCGTCTTCCATCTTGCATCTTCCGTCTTGCGTCTTCTGTCTTGCATCTTCCGCCTTCAGTCTTCCATCTTGCGTCTTCCATCTCGTGTCTTCAGTCTTGCGTCTTCCGTCTTGCGTCTTCCGCCTTCAGTCTTTCGCCTTCAGTCTTCCATCTTCCTTCTTGCGTCTTGTGTCTTCCTTCTTGCGTCTTCCGTCTTGCGTCTTCCGCCTTCAGTCTTCCGTCTTGCGTCTTCCGCCTTCAGTCTTCCGTCTTCCTTCTTCTGTCTTCCTTCTTGCGTCTCCCGTCTTCAGTCTTGCGTCTTCCTTCTTGCGTCTTCCTTCTTGCGTCTTCCGCCTTCAGTCTTCCATCTTCCGTCTTGCGTCTTTTGACTTGCGTCTTCCGTCTTGCGTCTTCCGTCTTCAGTCTTCCGCCTTCAGTCTTGCGTCTTCCGTCTTGCGTCTTCCGCCTTCCGCCTTCAGTCTTCCATCTTCCGTCTTGCGTCTTCCGTCTTCCATCTTGCGTCTTCTGCCATCAGTCTTCCGTCTTCCGCCATTAGTCTTGCGTCTTGCTTCTTCCGTCTTCAGTCTTCCGTCTTGCGTCTTTCGTCTTCAGTCTTGCGTCTTCCGTGTTGCGTCTTCCGCCTTTAGTCTTGCGTCTTGCTTCTTCCGCCTTCAGTCTTCCGTCTTGCGTCTTTCGTCTTCAGTCTTGCGTCTTCCGTCTTGCGTCTTCCGCCTTTAGTCTTGCGTCTTGCTTCTTTCGCCTTCAGTCCTCCATCTTGCGTCTTCAGTCTTGCGTCTTCCGTCTTGCGTCTTCCGCCTTCAGTCTTCCGTCTTGCGTCTTCCACCTTCAGTCTTCCGTCTTCCTTCTTCCGTCTTCCTTCTTGCGTCTTCTGTCGTCAGTCTTGCGTCTTCCGTCTTGCGTCTTCCGCCTTCAGTCTTCTATCTTGCGTCTTCCGTCTTCCGACTTGCGTCTTCCGTCTTCCGCCTTCAGTCTTCCGTCTTGCGTCTTCCGTCTTCCATCTTGCGTCTCCCGCCATTAGTCTTCTGTCTTCTGCCTTCCGTCTTGCGTCTTCCGTCTTGCGTCTTCTGTCTTGCATCTTCCGCCTTCAGTCTTCCGTCTTGCGTCTTCCATCTTGCGTCTTCCTCCTTCAGTCTTCCATGTTCCGTCTTGCTTCTTCCGTCTTGCGTCTTCCGCCTTCAGTCTTCCGTCTTCCGTCTTGCGTCTTCCGCCTTCAGTCTTCTGTCTTCCCCCTTCCGCCTTCCGTCTTCCGCCTTCTGTCTTCCCCCTTCCGCCTTGCGTTTTCCGCCTTCAGTCTTCTGTCTTCCGCCTTCAGTCTTCCGTCTTCTGTCTTGCGTCTTCCGCCTTCAGTCTTCTGTCTTCCCCCTTCCGCCTTCCGTCTTGCGTCTTCCGCCTTCTGTCTTCCCCCTTCCGCCTTGCGTCTTCCGCCTTCAGTCTTCTGTCTTCCGCCTTCAGTCTTCAGTCTTCCCCCTTCCGCCTTCCATCTTGCGTCTTCCGCCTTCTGTCTTCCCCCTTCCGCCTTGCGTCTTCCACCTTCAGTCTTCTGTCTTCCGCCGTCAGTCTTCAGTCTTCCGTCTTCTGTCTTCCGTCTTGCGTCTTCCGCCTTCAGTCTTCCGTCTTCCTTCTTCCATCTTCCTTCTTGCGTCTTCCGTCTTGCGTCTTCCGACTTCAGTCTTCCGTCTTCCTTCTTCCATCTTCCTTCTTGCGTCTTCCGCCTTCAGTCTTCCGTCTTCCTTCTTCCATCTTCCTTCTTGCGTCTTCCGTCTTGCGTCTTCCGCCTTCAGTCTTCCGTCTTCCTTCTTCCATCTTCCTTCTTGCGTCTTCCGTCTTGCGTCTTCCGTCTTCAGTCTTGCGTCTTCCGTCTTGCGTCTTCCGCCTTCAGTCTTCCGTTTTCTGTCTTGCGTCTTCTGCCTTCAGTCTTCCTTCTACCGCTTTCCTTCTTGCGTCTTCTGTCTTCCGTCTTGCGTCTTCCATCTTGTGTCTTCCGCCTTCAGTCATCCGTCTTGCGTCTTCCGCCTTCAGTCTTCCATCTTCCTTCTTCCGTCTTCCTTCTTGCCTCTTCCGTCTTCAGTCTTGCGTCTTCCGTCTTGCATCTTCCGCCTTCAGTCTGCCGTCTTCCTTCTTCCGTCTTCCTTCTTGCATCTCCCGTCTTCAGTCTTGCGTCTTCCGTCTTACGTCTTCCGCCTTCAGTCTTCCATCTTCTGTCTTTTGTCTTCCGACTTGCGTCTTCCGTCTTTCGTCTTCCGTCTTCAGTCTTCCGCCTTCAGTCTTCCGTCTTCCTTCTTCAGTCTTCCGTCTTGCGTCTTTCGTCTTGCGTCTTCCGCCTTCAGTCTTCCATCTTCCGTCTTGCACCCTCCGTCTTGCGTCTCCTGTCTTCCGTCTTCCCTCTTCCGTCTTGAGTCTTCAATCTTCCGTTTCCCGTCTTCAGTGTTCAGTCTTCAGTCTTCTGTCTTCTGTCTTGCGTCTTGCGTTTTTTGTCTTGCATCTTCCGTCTTCAGTCTTCCGTCTTGCGTCTTCCGTCTTCACCTTCAGTCTTCCGTCTTGCGTCTTCAGTCTTCCGTCTTGCGTGTTCTTACTTGCGTCTTCCGTCTTGCGTCTTCTGCCTTCTGCCTTCAGTCTTCCAACTTCCATCTTGCGTCTTGTGTCTTCCGTCTTGTGTCTTCCGTCTTGCGTCTTCCGCCTTCAGTCTTCCGTCTTGCGTCTTACGTCTTGAGTCTTCCGTCTTGCGTCTTCCGTCTTCCTTCTTGTGTCTTGCGTCTTGCGTCTTCCACCTTCAGTCTTCCGTCTTGCGTCTTCAGTCTTGCGTCTTTCGGCATCAGTCTTCTGTCTTCTGTCTTCTGTCTTCCGCCTTCAGTCTTCAGTCTTCCGTCTTGCGTCTTGCGTCTTCCGCCTTCAGTCTTCCATCTTCCTTCTTCCGTCTTCCTTCTTGCGTCTTCCGTCTTCAGTCTTGCGTCTTCCGTCTTGCGTCTTCCGCCTTCAGTCTTCTATCTTCCATCTTGCGTCTTCCGTCTTCCGACTTGCGTCTTCTGTCTTGCGTCTTCCGCCTTCAGTCTTCCGTCTTGCGTCTTCCGTCTTCCATCTTGCGTCTTCCGCCTTCAGTCTTCTGTCTTCTGCCTTCCGCCTTCCGTCTTGCGTCTTCCGCCTTCAGTCTTCTGTCTTCCGCATTCCGCTTTAAATCTTCCGTCTTCCGTCTTGCATCTTGTGTCTTACGTCTTCCGTCTTGCGTCTTCCGCCTTCAGTCTTCCGTCTTGCGTCTTCCGCCTTGCATCTTCCGTCTTGCGTCTTCCGCCTTGCGTCTTCCGCCTTGCGTCTTCCGCCTTCAGTCTTCTGCCTTCTGTCTTCCGTCTTCCATCTTGCATCTTCCGTCTTGCGTCTTCTGTCTTGCATCTTCCGCCTTCAGTCTTCCGTCTTGCGTCTTCCATCTCGTGTCTTCAGTCTTGCGTCTTCCGTCTTGCGTCTTCCGCCTTCAGTCTTTCGCCTTCAGTCTTCCATCTTCCTTCTTGCGTCTTGTGTCTTCCTTCTTGCGTCTTCCGTCTTGCGTCTTCCGCCTTCAGTCTTCCGTCTTGCGTCTTCCGCCTTCAGTCTTCCGTCTTCCTTCTTCTGTCTTCCTTCTTGCGTCTCCCGTCTTCAGTCTTGCGTCTTCCTTCTTGCGTCTTCCTTCTTGCGTCTTCCGCCTTCAGTCTTCCATCTTCCGTCTTGCGTCTTTTGACTTGCGTCTTCCGTCTTGCGTCTTCCGTCTTCAGTCTTCCGCCTTCAGTCTTGCGTCTTCCGTCTTGCGCCTTCCGCCTTCAGTCTTCCATCTTCCGTCTTGCGTCTTCCGTCTTCCATCTTGCGTCTTCTGCCATCAGTCTTCCGTCTTCCGCCTTTAGTCTTGCGTCTTGCTTCTTCCGTCTTCAGTCTTCCGTCTTGCGTCTTTCGTCTTCAGTCTTGCGTCTTTCGTCTTGCGTCTTCCACCTTCAGTCTTCCGTCTTGCGTCTTCAGTCTTGCGTCTTTCGGCATCAGTCTTCTGTCTTCCGCCTTCAGTCTTCAGTCTTCCGTCTTGCGTCTTCCGTCTTGCGTCTTCCGCCTTCAGTCTTCCATCTTCCTTCTTCCGTCTACCTTCTTGCGTCTTCCGTCTTCAGTCTTGCGTCTTCCGTCTTGCGTCTTCCGCCTTCAGTCTTCTATCTTCCATCTTGCGTCTTCCATCTTCCGACTTGCGTCTTCTGTCTTGCGTCTTCCGCCTTCAGTCTTCCGTCTTGCGTCTTCCGTCTTTCATCTTGCGTCTTCCGCCTTCAGTCTTCTGTCTTCTGCCTTCCGCCTTCCGTCTTGCGTCTTCCGCCTTCAGTCTTCTGTCTTCCGCATTCCGCTTTAAGTCTTCCGTCTTGCATCTTGTGTCTTCCGTCTTCCGTCTTGTGTCTTCCGCCTTCAGTCTTCCGTCTTCCGTCTTGCGTCTTCCGCCTTGCATCTTCCGTCTTGCGTCTTCCGCCTTGCGTCTTCCGCCTTGCGTCTTCCGCCTTCAGTCTTCCGCCTTCTGTCTTCCGTCTTCCATCTTGCATCTTCCGTCTTGCGTCTTCTGTCTTGCATCTTCCGCCTTCAGTCTTCCATCTTGCGTCTTCCATCTCGTGTCTTCAGTCTTGCGTCTTCCGTCTTGCGTCTTCCACCTTCAGTCTTTCGCCTTCAGTCTTCCATCTTCCTTCTTGCGTCTTGTGTCTTCCTTCTTGCGTCTTCCGTCTTGCGTCTTCCGCCTTCAGTCTTCCGTCTTGCGTCTTCCGCCTTCAGTCTTCCGTCTTCCTTCTTCTGTCTTCCTTCTTGCGTCTCCCGTCTTCAGTCTTGCGTCTTCCTTCTTGCGTCTTCCTTCTTGCGTCTTCCGCCTTCAGTCTTCCATCTTCCGTCTTGCGTCTTTTGACTTGCGTCTTCCGTCTTGCGTCTTCCGTCTTCAGTCTTCCGCCTTCAGTCTTGCGTCTTCCGTCTTGCGTCTTCCGCCTTCCGCCTTCAGTCTTCCATCTTCCGTCTTGCGTCTTCCGTCTTCCATCTTGCGTCTTCTGCCATCAGTCTTCCGTCTTCCGCCTTTAGTCTTGCGTCTTGCTTCTTCCGTCTTCAGTCTTCCGTCTTGCGTCTTTCGTCTTCAGTCTTGCGTCTTCCGTCTTGCGTCTTCCGCCTTTAGTCTTGCGTCTTGCTTCTTCCGCCTTCAGTCTTCCGTCTTGCGTCTTTCGTCTTCAGTCTTGCGTCTTCCGTCTTGCGTCTTCCGCCTTTAGTCTTGCGTCTTGCTTCTTTCGCCTTCAGTCTTCCATCTTGCGTCTTCAGTCTTGCGTCTTCCGTCTTGCGTCTTCCGCCTTCAGTCTTCCGTCTTGCGTCTTCCACCTTCAGTCTTCCGTCTTCCTTCTTCCGTCTTCCTTCTTGCGTCTTCTGTCGTCAGTCTTGCGTCTTCCGTCTTGCGTCTTCCGCCTTCAGTCTTCTATCTTGCGTCTTCCGTCTTCCGACTTGCGTCTTCCGTCTTCCGCCTTCAGTCTTCCGTCTTGCGTCTTCCGTCTTCCATCTTGCGTCTCCCGCCTTTAGTCTTCTGTCTTCTGTCTTGCATCTTCCGCCTTCAGTCTTCCGTCTTGCGTCTTCCATCTTGCGTCTTCCTCCTTCAGTCTTCCATGTTCCGTCTTGCTTCTTCCGTCTTGCGTCTTCCGCCTTCAGTCTTCCGTCTTCCGTCTTGCGTCTTCCGCCTTCAGTCTTCTGTCTTCCCCCTTCCGCCTTCCGTCTTCCGCCTTCTGTCTTCCCCCTTCCGCCTTGCGTTTTCCGCCTTCAGTCTTCTGTCTTCCGCCTTCAGTCTTCCGTCTTCTGTCTTGCGTCTTCCGCCTTCAGTCTTCTGTCTTCCCCCTTCCGCCTTCCGTCTTGCGTCTTCCGCCTTCTGTCTTCCCCCTTCCGCCTTGCGTCTTCCGCCTTCAGTCTTCTGTCTTCCGCCTTCAGTCTTCAGTCTTCCCCCTTCCGCCTTCCGTCTTGCGTCTTCCGCCTTCTGTCTTCCCCCTTCCGCCTTGCGTCTTCCACCTTCAGTCTTCTGTCTTCCGCCGTCAGTCTTCAGTCTTCCGTCTTCTGTCTTCCGTCTTGCGTCTTCCGCCTTCAGTCTTCCGTCTTCCTTCTTCCATCTTCCTTCTTGCGTCTTCCGTCTTGCGTCTTCCGACTTCAGTCTTCCGTCTTCCTTCTTCCATCTTCCTTCTTGCGTCTTCCGCCTTCAGTCTTCCGTCTTCCTTCTTCCATCTTCCTTCTTGCGTCTTCCGTCTTGCGTCTTCCGCCTTCAGTCTTCCGTCTTCCTTCTTCCATCTTCCTTCTTGCGTCTTCCGTCTTCAGTCTTGCGTCTTCCGTCTTGCGTCTTCCGCCTTCAGTCTTCCGTTTTCTGTCTTGCGTCTTCTGCCTTCAGTCTTCCTTCTACCGCTTTCCTTCTTGCGTCTTCTGTCTTCCGTCTTGCGTCTTCCATCTTGTGTCTTCCGCCTTCAGTCTTCCGTCTTGCGTCTTCCGCCTTCAGTCTTCCATCTTCCTTCTTCCGTCTTCCTTCTTGCCTCTTCCGTCTTCAGTCTTGCGTCTTCCGTCTTGCATCTTCCGCCTTCAGTCTGCCGTCTTCCTTCTTCCGTCTTCCTTCTTGCGTCTCCCGTCTTCAGTCTTGCGTCTTCCGTCTTACGTCTTCCGCCTTCAGTCTTCCATCTTCTGTCTTTTGTCTTCCGACTTGCGTCTTCCGTCTTTCGTCTTCCGTCTTCAGTCTTCCGCCTTCAGTCTTCCGTCTTCCTTCTTCAGTCTTCCGTCTTGCGTCTTTCGTCTTGCGTCTTCCGCCTTCAGTCTTCCATCTTCCGTCTTGCACCCTCCGTCTTGCGTCTCCTGTCTCCTGTCTTCCCTCTTCCGTCTTGAGTCTTCAATCTTCCGTTTCCCGTCTTCAGTGTTCAGTCTTCAGTCTTCTGTCTTCTGTCTTGCGTCTTGCGTTTTTTGTCTTGTGTCTTCCGTCTTCAGTCTTCCGTCTTGCGTCTTCCGTCTTCACCTTCAGTCTTCCGTCTTGCGTCTTCAGTCTTCCGTCTTGCGTGTTCTTACTTGCGTCTTCCGTTTTGCGTCTTCTGCCTTCTGCCTTCAGTCTTCCAACTTCCATCTTGCGTCTTGTGTCTTCCGTCTTGTGTCTTCCGTCTTGCGTCTTCCGCCTTCAGTCTTCCGTCTTGCGTCTTACGTCTTGAGTCTTCCGTCTTGCGTCTTCCGTCTTCCTTCTTGTGTCTTGCGTCTTGCGTCTTCCACCTTCAGTCTTCCGTCTTGCGTCTTCAGTCTTGCGTCTTTCGGCATCAGTCTTCTGTCTTCTGTCTTCCGCCTTCAGTCTTCAGTCTTCCGTCTTGCGTCTTGCGTCTTCCGCCTTCAGTCTTCCATCTTCCTTCTTCCGTCTTCCTTCTTGCGTCTTCCGTCTTCAGTCTTGCGTCTTCCGTCTTGCGTCTTCCGCCTTCAGTCTTCTATCTTCCATCTTGCGTCTTCCGTCTTCCGACTTGCGTCTTCTGTCTTGCGTCTTCCGCCTTCAGTCTTCCGTCTTGCGTCTTCCGTCTTCCATCTTGCGTCTTCCGCCTTCAGTCTTCTGTCTTCTGCCTTCCGCCTTCCGTCTTGCGTCTTCCGCCTTCAGTCTTCTGTCTTCCGCATTCCGCTTTAAGTCTTCCGTCTTCCGTCTTGCATCTTGTGTCTTACGTCTTCCGTCTTGCGTCTTCCGCCTTCAGTCTTCCGTCTTGCGTCTTCCGCCTTGCATCTTCCGTCTTGCGTCTTCCGCCTTGCGTCTTCCGCCTTGCGTCTTCCGCCTTCAGTCTTCTGCCTTCTGTCTTCCGTCTTCCATCTTGCATCTTCCGTCTTGCGTCTTCTGTCTTGCATCTTCCGCCTTCAGTCTTCCGTCTTGCGTCTTCCATCTCGTGTCTTCAGTCTTGCGTCTTCCGTCTTGCGTCTTCCGCCTTCAGTCTTTCGCCTTCAGTCTTCCATCTTCCTTCTTGCGTCTTGTGTCTTCCTTCTTGCGTCTTCCGTCTTGCGTCTTCCGCCTTCAGTCTTCCGTCTTGCGTCTTCCGCCTTCAGTCTTCCGTCTTCCTTCTTCTGTCTTCCTTCTTGCGTCTCCCGTCTTCAGTCTTGCGTCTTCCTTCTTGCGTCTTCCTTCTTGCATCTTCCGCCTTCAGTCTTCCATCTTCCGTCTTGCGTCTTTTGACTTGCGTCTTCCGTCTTGCGTCTTCCGTCTTTAGTCTTCCGCCTTCAGTCTTGCGTCTTCCGTCTTGCGCCTTCCGCCTTCAGTCTTCCATCTTCCGTCTTGCGTCTTCCGTCTTCCATCTTGCGTCTTCTGCCATCAGTCTTCCGTCTTCCGCCTTTAGTCTTGCGTCTTGCTTCTTCCGTCTTCAGTCTTCCGTCTTGCGTCTTTCGTCTTCAGTCTTGCGTCTTCCGTCTTGCGTCTTCCGCCTTTAGTCTTGCGTCTTGCTTCTTCCGCCTTCAGTCTTCCGTCTTGCTTCTTTCGGCTTCAGTCTTGCGTCTTCCGTCTTCCGCCTTTAGTCTTGCGTCTTGCTTCTTTCGCCTTCAGTCTTCCATCTTGCGTCTTCCGTCTTGCGTCTTCCGCCTTCAGTCTTCCGTCTTGCGTCTTCCACCTTCAGTCTTCCGTCTTCCTTCTTCCGTCTTCCTTCTTGCGTCTTCTGTCGTCAGTCTTGCGTCTTCCGTCTTGCGTCTTCCGCCTTCAGTCTTCTATCTTCCGTCTTGCGTCTTCCGTCTTCCGACTTGCGTCTTCCGTCTTCCGCCTTCAGTCTTCCGTCTTGCGTCTTCCGTCTTCCATCTTGCGTCTCCCGCCTTTAGTCTTCTGTCTTCTGCCTTCCGTCTTGCGTCTTCCGTCTTGCGTCTTCTGTCTTGCATCTTCCGCCTTCAGTCTTCCGTCTTGCGTCTTCCATCTCGTGTCTTCAGTCTTCCGTCTTGCGTCTTCCGCCTTCAGTCTTTTGCCTTCAGTCCTCCATCTTCCGTCTTGCGTCTTGTGTCTTCCTTCTTGCGTCTTCCGTCTTGCGTCTTCCGCCTTCAGTCTTCTGTCTTCCGCATTCCGCTTTAAGTCTTCCGTCTTCCGTCTTGCATCTTGTGTCTTGCGTCTTCCGTCTTGCGTCTTCCGCCTTGCGTCTTCCGTCTTGCGTCTTGCGTCTTCCGCCTTGCGTCTTCCGCCTTCAGTCTTCCGTCTTCCTTCTTGCGTCTTCCGTCTTGTGTCTTCCGCCTTCAGTCTTCCGTCTTGCGTCTTCCGTCTTGCGTCTTCCGCCTTCAGTCTTCCATCTTCCGCCTTCAGTCTTCCTTCTTGCGTCTTCCGTCTTCAGTCTTGCGTCTTCCGTATTGCGTCTTCCGCCTTCAGTCTTCCGTCTTCCTTCTTCTGTCTTCCTTCTTGCGTCTCCCGTCTTCAGTCTTGCGTCTTCCTTCTTGCGTCTTCCTTCTTGCGTCTTCTGCCTTCAGTCTTCAGTCTTCCCCCTTCCGCCTTCCGTCTTGCGTCTTCCGCCTTCTGTCTTCCCCCTTCCGCCTTGCGTCTTCCACCTTCAGTCTTCTGTCTTCCGCCGTCAGTCTTCAGTCTTCCGTCTTCTGTCTTGCGTCTTCCGTCTTCCGCCTTCAGTCTTCCGTCTTCCTTCTTTCATCTTCCTTCTTGCGTCTTCCGTCTTGCGTCTTCCGACTTCAGTCTTCCGTCTTCCTTCTTCTATCTTCCTTCTTGCGTCTTCCGCCTTCAGTCTTCCGTCTTCCTTCTTCCATCTTCCTTCTTGCGTCTTCCGTCTTGCGTCTTCCGCCTTCAGTCTTCCGTCTTCCTTCTTCCATCTTCCTTCTTGCGTCTTCCGTCTTGCGTCTTCCGTCTTCAGTCTTGCGTCTTCCGTCTTGCGTCTTCCGCCTTCAGTCTTCCGTTTTCTGTCTTGCGTCTTCTGCCTTCAGTCTTCCTTCTACCGCTTTCCTTCTTGCATCTTCTGTCTTCCGTCTTGCGTCTTCCATCTTGTGTCTTCCGCCTTCAGTCTTCCGTCTTGCGTCTTCCGCCTTCAGTCTTCCATCTTCCTTCTTCCGTCTTCCTTCTTGCCTCTTCCGTCTTCAGTCTTGCGTCTTCCGTCTTGCATCTTCCGCCTTCAGTCTTCCTTCTTCCGTCTTCCTTCTTGCGTCTCCCGTCTTCAGTCTTGCGTCTTCCGTCTTACGTCTTCCGCCTTCAGTCTTCCATCTTCTGTCTTTTGTCTTCCGACTTGCGTCTTCCGTCTTTCGTCTTCCGTCTTCAGTCTTCCGCCTTCAGTCTTCCGTCTTCAGTCTTCCGCCTTCAGTCTTCCGTCTTCCTTCTTCAGTCTTCCGTCTTGCGTCTTTCGTCTTGCGTCTTCCGCCTTCAGTCTTCCATCTTAAGTCTTGCACCCTCCGTCTTGCGTCTCCTGTCTTCCGTCTTCCCTCTTCCGTCTTGAGTCTTCAATCTTCCGTTTCCCGTCTTCAGTGTTCAGTCTTCAGTCTTCTGTCTTCTGTCTTGCGTCTTGCGTTTTTTGTCTTGCGTCTTCCGTCTTCAGTCTTCCGTCTTGCGTCTTCCGTCTTCACCTTCAGTCTTCCGTCTTGCGTCTTCAGTCTTCCGTCTTGCGTGTTCTTACTTGCGTCTTCCGTCTTGCGTCTTCTGCCTTCTGCCTTCAGTCTTCCAACTTCCATCTTGCGTCTTGTGTCTTCCGTCTTGTGTCTTCCGTCTTGCGTCTTCCGCCTTCAGTCTTCCGTCTTGCGTCTTACGTCTTGAGTCTTCCGGCTTGCGTCTTCCGTCTTCCTTCTTGTGTCTTGCGTCTTGCGTCTTCCACCTTCAGTCTTCCGTCTTGCGTCTTCAGTCTTGCGTCTTTCGGCATCAGTCTTCTGTCTTCCGCCTTCAGTCTTCAGTCTTCCGTCTCGCGTCTTCCGTCTTGCGTCTTCCGCCTTCAGTCTTCCATCTTCCTTCTTCCGTCTTCCTTCTTGCGTCTTCCGTCTTCAGTCTTGCGTCTTCCGTCTTCCGCCTTCACTCTTCTATCTTCCATCTTGCGTCTTCCGTCTTCCGACTTGCGTCTTCTGTCTTGCGTCTTCCGCCTTCAGTCTTCCGTCTTGCGTCTTCCGTCTTCCATCTTGCGTCTTCCGCCTTCAGTCTTCTGCCTTCCGCCTTCCGTCTTGCGTCTTCCGCCTTCAGTCTTCTGTCTTCCGCATTCCGCTTTAAGTCTTCCGTCTTGCATCTTGTGTCTTACGTCTTCCGTCTTGCGTCTTCCGCCTTCAGTCTTCCGTCTTCCGTCTTGCGTCTTCCGCCTTGCATCTTCCGTCTTGCGTCTTCCGCCTTGCGTCTTCCGCCTTGCGTCTTCCGCCTTCAGTCTTCCGCCTTCTGTCTTCCGTCTTCCATCTTGCATCTTCCGTCTTGCGTCTTCTGTCTTGCATCTTCCGCCTTCAGTCTTCCGTCTTGCGTCTTCCATCTCGTGTCTTCAGTCTTGCGTCTTCCGTCTTGCGTCTTCCGCCTTCAGTCTTTCGCCTTCAGTCTTCCATCTTCCTTCTTGCGTCTTGTGTCTTCCTTCTTGCGTCTTCCGTCTTGCGTCTTCCGCCTTCAGTCTTCCGTCTTGCGTCTTCCGCCTTCAGTCTTCCGTCTTCCTTCTTCTGTCTTCCTTCTTGCGTCTCCCGTCTTCAGTCTTGCGTCTTCCTTCTTGCGTCTTCCTTCTTGCGTCTTCCGCCTTCAGTCTTCCATCTTCCGTCTTGCGTCTTTTGACTTGCGTCTTCCGTCTTGCGTCTTCCGTCTTCAGTCTTCCGCCTTCAGTCTTGCGTCTTCCGTCTTGCGTCTTCCGCCTTCCGCCTTCAGTCTTCCATCTTCCGTCTTGCGTCTTCCGTCTTCCATCTTGCGTCTTCTGCCATCAGTCTTCCGTCTTCCGCCTTTAGTCTTACGTCTTGCTTCTTCCGTCTTCAGTCTTCCGTCTTGCATCTTTCGTCTTCAGTCTTGCGTCTTCCGTCTTGCGTCTTCCGCCTTTAGTCTTGCGTCTTGCTTCTTCCGCCTTCAGTCTTCCGTCTTGCGTCTTTCGTCTTCAGTCTTGCGTCTTCCGTCTTGCGTCTTCCGCCTTTAGTCTTGCGTCTTGCTTCTTTCGCCTTCAGTCTTCCATCTTGCGTCTTCAGTCTTGCGTCTTCCGTCTTGCGTCTTCCACCTTCAGTCTTCCGTCTTCCTTCTTCCGTCTTCCTTCTTGCGTCTTCTGTCGTCAGTCTTGCGTCTTCCGTCTTGCGTCTTCCGCCTTCAGTCTTCTATCTTCCGTCTTGCGTCTTCCGTCTTCCGACTTGCGTCTTCCGTCTTCCGTCTTGCGTCTTCCGTCTTCCATCTTGCGTCTCTCGCCTTTAGTCTTCTGTCTTCTGCCTTCCGTCTTGCGTCTTCCGTCTTGCGTCTTCTGTCTTGCATCTTCCGCCTTCAGTCTTCTGTCTTGCGTCTTCCATCTCGTGTCTTCAGTCTTCCGTCTTGCGTCTTCCGCTTTCAGTCTTTCGCCTTCAGTCCTCCATCTTCCGTCTTGCGTCTTGTGTCTTCCTTCTTGCGTCTTCCGTCTTCCGCCTTCAGTCTTCTGTCTTCCGCATTCCGCTTTAAGTCTTCCGTCTTCCGTCTTGCATCTTGTGTCTTGCGTCTTCCGTCTTCCGTCTTGCGTCTTCCGCCTTGCGTCTTCCGTCTTGCGTCTTCCGTCTTGCGTCTTCCGCCTTGCGTCTTTCGCCTTCAGTCTTCCGTCTTCCTTCTTGCGTCTTCCGTCTTGTGTCTTCCGCCTTTAGTCTTCCGTCTTGCGTCTTCCGTCTTGCGTCTTCCGCCTTCAGTCTTCCATCTTCCTTCTTCCGTCTTCCTTCTTGCGTCTTCCGTCTTCAGTCTTGCGTCTTCCGTATTGCGTCTTCCGCCTTCAGTCTTCCGTCTTCCTTCTTCTGTCTTCCTTCTTGCGTCTCCCGTCTTCAGTCTTGCGTCTTCCTTCTTGCGTCTTCCTTCTTGCGTCTTCCGCCTTCAGTCTTCCATCTTCCGTCTTGCGTCTTCCGACTTGCGTCTTCCGTCTTCAGTCTTCCGCCATCAGTCTTCTGTCTTGCGTCTTCCTCCTTCAGTCTTCCATCTTCCGTCTTGCGTCTTCCGTCTTCTGACTTGCGTCTTCCGTCTTGCGTCTTCCGTCTTGCGTCTTCCGCGTTCAGTGTTCCGCCTTCAGTTTTCCATCTTCCGTCTTGCATCTTCCATCTTCCGTCTTGCGTCTTCTGCCATCAGTCTTCCGTCTTGCGTCTTCCGCCTTTAGTCTTGCGTCTTGCTTCTTCCGTCTTCAGTCTTCCGTCTTGCGTCTTTCGTCTTCAGTCTTGCGTCTTCCGTCTTGCGTCTTCCGCCTTTAGTCTTGCGTCTTGCTTCTTCCGCCTTCAGTCTTCCGTCTTCCTTCTTGCGTCTTCCGTCTTCCTTCTTCCGTCTTCCTTCTTGCGTCTTCCGTCTTCAGTCTTGCGTCTTCCGTGTTGCGTCTTCCGCCTTCAGTCTTCTATCTTCCGTCTTGCGTCTTCCGACTTGCGTCTTCCATCTTGCGTCTCCTGCCTTCAGTCTTCCGTCTTGCGTCTTCCGTCTTCTATCTTGCGTCTTCCGCCTTCAGTCTTCTGTCTTCTGCCTTCCGTCTTGCGTCTTCCGCCTTCAGTCTTCTGTCTTCCGCCTTCCACCTTAAGTCTTCCGTCTTCTGTCTTGCGTCTTCCGTCTTGCGTCTTCCGCCTTCAGTCTTCCGTCTTCCGTCTTGCGTCTTGCGTCTTCCGTCTTGCGTCTTCCGTCTTGCGTCTTCCGCCTTCAGTCTTCCGCCTTCTGTCTTCTGTCTTCCGTATTCCATCTTGCATCTTCCGTCTTGCGTCTTCTGTCTTGCATCTTCCGCCTTCAGTCTTCCGTCTTGCGTCTTCTGTCTTGCATCTTCCGCCTTCAGTCTTCCGTCTTGCGTCTTCCATCTCGTGTCTTCAGTCATCCGTCTTGCGTCTTCCGCCTTCAGTCTTTCGCCTTCAGTCTTCCATCTTCCGTCTTGCGTCTTGTGTCTTCCTTTTTGCGTCTTCCGTCTTGTGTCTTCCGCCTTCAGTCTTCCGTCTTCCGTCTTGCGTCTTCCGTCTTGCGTCTTCCATTTTGCGTCTTCCGCCTTCAGTCTTCCGTCTTCCTTCTTGCGTCTTCCATCTTGTAACTTCCGCCTTCAGTCTTCCGTCTTCCGTCTTGCGTCTTCCGCCTTCAGTCTTTCCATCTTCCTTCTTCCGTCTTTCTTCTTACGTCTTCAGTCTTGCGTCTTCCGTCTTGCGTCTTCCGTCTTCAGTCTTCCGTCTTCCGCCTTCCTTCTTGCATCTCCCGTCTTCAGTCTTGCGTCTTCCGTCTTGTGTCTTCCGCCTTCAGTCTTCCATCTTCCATCTTGCGTCTTCCGTCTTCTGTCTTCCGCCTTCAGTCTTCCGTCTTGCGTCTTCCGACTTGCGTCTTCCGTGTTGCGTCTTCCGCCTTCAGTGTTCCGCCTTCAGTTTTCCGTCTTCCGTCTTGCGTCTTCCGCCATCAGTCTTCCGTCTTGCGTCTTCCGCCTTTAGTCTTGTGTCTTGCTTCTTCCGCCTTCAGTCTTCCGTCTTTTGTCTTCAGTCTTGCGTCTTACGTCTTACGTCTTCCGCCTTTAGTCTTGCGTCTTGCTTCTTCCGCCTTCAGTCTTCCGTCTTGCGTCTTTCGTCTTCAGTATTGCGTCTTCCGTCTTGCTTCTTCTGCCTTCAGTCTTCTGTCTTCCCCCTTCCGCCTTCAGTCTTCTGTCTTCCGCCTTCAGTCTTCAGTCTTGCATCTTCCGTCTTGCGTCTTTAGTCTTCAGTCTTGCGTCTTCCGTCTTGCGTCTTCCGCCTTCAGTCTTCTGTCTTCCCCCTTCCGCCTTCAGTCTTCTGTCTTCCGCCTTCAGTCTTCAGTCTTCCGTCTTGCGTCTTCCGCCTTCAGTCTCCCGCCTTCAGTCTTCCGTCTTGCGTCTTCCGTCTTGCATCTTCCGCCTTCAGACTTCCGCCTTCAGTCTTCTGTCTTCCGTCTTGCGTCTTCAATCTTGCGTCTTCCATCTTCAGTCTTGCGTCTTCCGTCTTCTGTCTTCCATCTTGCGTCTTCCGCCTTCAGTCTTCCGTCTCGCGTCTTCCGTCTTGCATCTTCCGCCTTCAGACTTCCGCCTTTAGTCTTCTGTCTTCCGTCTTGCGTCTTCAATCTTGCGTCTTCCGTCTTCAGTCTTGCGTCTTCCGTCTTCCGCCTTCTGTCTTGCGTCTTCCATCCTCCGCCTTGCGTCTTCTGTCTTCCGTCTAGTGTCTTCCGCCTTCAGTCTTCCGCCTTCTGTCCTTCGTCTTCCATCTTGCGTCTTCCGTCTTGCGTCTTCCGTCTTGCATCTTCCGCCTTCAGTCTTCCGCCTTCAGTCTTCCGTCTTGCGTCTTCCATCTCGTGTCTTCAGTCTTCAGTCTTCTGTCTTGCGTCTTCCGCCTTCAGTCTTTGGCCTTCAGTCTTCCATCTTGCGTCTTGTGTCTTCCTTCTTGCGTCTTCCGTCTTGCGTCTTCCGCCTTCAGTCTTCGGTCTAGCGTCTTCCATCTTGCGTCTTCCGCCTTCAGTCTTCCGTCTTCCTTCTTGCGTCTTCCGTCTTGTGTCTTCCGCCTTCAGTCTTCCGTTTTGCATCTTCCGTCTTGCGTCTTCCGCCTTCAGTCTTCCATCTTCCTTCTTCCTTCTTGCGTCTTCCGTCTTCAGTCTTGCGTCTTCCATCTTGCGTCTTCCGCCTTCAATCTTCCGTCTTGCGTCTTCCGACTTGCATCTTCCGTCTTCAGTCTTCCGCCTTCAGTCTTCCTTCTTGCGTCTCCCGTCTTCAGTCTTCCGCCTTCAGTCTTCCATCTTCCGTCTTGCGTCTTCCGTCTTCCGCCTTCAGTCTTCCGCCTTCAGTTTTCCGTCTTCCGTCTCGCGTCTTCCGTCTTGCTTCTTCCGTCTTGCGTCTTCCGCCTTCAGTCTTCCGTCTTGCGTCTTCCGCCTTTAGTCTTCCGTCTTGCGTCTTCCGCCTTTAGTCTTGCGTCTTGCGTCTTCCACCTTCAGTCATTCGTCATCCGTCTTCAGTCTTGCGTCTTCCGTCTTGCATCTTCCTCCTTCAGTCTTCCATCTTCCGTCTTGCGTCTTCCGTCTTGCGTCTTCCGCCTTCAGTCTTCCGTCTTGCGCCTTCCGCCTTCAGTCTTCTGTCTTCCCCCTTCCACCTTCAGTCTTCTGTCTTCCGCCTTCAGTCTTGCGTCTTTCGTCTTGCGGCTTCCGTCTTCCGCCTTCAGTCTTCCGTCTTTCGTCTTGCGGCTTCCGTCTTGCATCTTCCGCCTTCAGTCTTGCATCTTCCGCCTTCAGTCTTCCTCCTTCAGTCTTCCGTCTTGCGTCTTGGATCTTCCGCCTTCAGTCTTCCGCCATCAGTCTTCTGTCTTCCGTCTTGCGTGTTCCGTCTTCCATCTTGCGTCTTCCGCCTTCAGTCTTCCGTCTTGCATCTTCCGCCTTCAGTCTTCCGTCTTGCGTCTTCCGTCTTGCGTTTTCCGCCTTCAGTCTTCTGTCTTCCCCCTTCTGTCTTGCGTCTTCCGCCTTCAGTCTTCTGTCTTCCGCCTTCAGTCTTCCTTCTTCCTTCTTGCGTCTTCAGTCTTGCGTCTTCTGTCTTCCGTCTTGCGTCTTCCGCCTTCAGTCTTCTGTCTTGCTTCTTCTGCCTTCAGTCTTCCATCTTCCTTCTTCCGCTTTCCTTCTTGCGTCTTCTGACTTCCATCTTGCGTCTTCCGTCTTGTGTCTTCCGCCTTCAGTCATCCGTCTTGTGTCTTCCGTCTTCCGCCTTCAGTCTTCCGTCTTCCTTCTTCCGTCTTCCTTCTTCCGTCTTCCTTCTTGCGTCTTCCGTCTTCAGTCTTGCGTCTTCCGCCTTCAGTCTTCCATCTTCCGTCTTGCGCCTTCCGTCTTGCGTCTTCTGTTTTCCATCTTCCCTCTTCCGTCTTGAGTCTTCAATCTTCCGTTTCCCGTCTTCAGTCTTTAGTGTTCAGTCTTCAGTCTTCAGTCTTCTGTCTTGCGTCTTTTGTCTTTTTTCTTTCGTCTTTCGTCTTCCGTCTTCAGTCTTCCGTCTTGCGTCTTCCGTCTTCAGTCTTCACCTTCAGTCTTCCATCTTGCGTCTTCCGTCTTCAGTCTTCACCTTCAGTCTTCCGTCTTGCGTCTTCAGTCTTCCGTCTTGCGTGTTCCCTCTTGCATCTTCCGTCTTGCGTCTTCTGCCTTCCGCCTTCAGTCTTCCAACTTCCAACTTGCGTCTTCCGTCTTGTGTCTTCCGCCTTCAGACTTCCGTCTTGCGTTTTCCGTCTTAAGTCTTCCGCCTTCAGTCTTCCGTCTTCCTTCTTGTGTCTTCCGTCTTGCGGCTTCCGTCTTGCATCTTCCACCTTCAGTCTTCTGTCTTGCGCCTTCCGTCTTGCGTCTTTCGGCTTCAGTCTTCTGTCTTCCACCTTCCGCCTTCAGTCTTCTGTCTTCTGTCTTCCGCCTTCCGCCTTCAGCCTTCAGTCTTCCGTCTTCTGTCTTGCGTCTTCTGTCTTCCGCCTTCAGTCTTCCGTCTTGCGTTTTCCGCCTTCAGTCTTCTGTCTTCCCCCTTCCGTCTTGCGTCTTCCGCCTTCAGTCTTCTGTCTTCCGCCTTCAGTCTTCCTTCTTCCATCTTCCTTCTTGCGTCTTCTGTCTTGCGTCTTGCGTCTTCCGCCTTCAGTCTTCTGTCTTGCGTCTTCTGCCTTCAGTCTTCCATCTTCCTCTTTCCTTCTTGCGTCTTCCGACTTCCGTCTTGCGTCTTCCGTCTTGTGTCTTCCGCCTTCAGTCATCCGTCTTGCGTCTTCCGTCTTCCGCCTTCAGTCTTCCGTCTTCCTTCTTCCGTCTTCCTTCTTCCGTCTTCCTTCTTGCGTCTTCCGTCTTCAGTCTTGCGTCTTCCGCCTTCAGTCTTCCATCTTCCGTCTTGCGCCTTCCGTCTTCTGTTTTCCATCTTCCCTCTTCCGTCTTGAGTCTTCAATCTTCCGTTTCCCGTCTTCAGTCTTCAGTGTTCAGTCTTCAGTCTTCAGTCTTCTGTCTTGCGTCTTTTGTCTTTTGTCTTTCGTCTTTCGTCTTCCGTCTTCAGTCTTCCGTCTTGCGTCTTCCGTCTTCAGTCTTCACCTTCAGTCTTCCGTCTTGCGCCTTCCGTCTTCAGTCTTCAACTTCAGTCTTCCGTCTTGCGTCTTTAGTCTTCCGTCTTGCGTGTTCCTTCTTGCATCATCCGTCTTGCGTCTTCTGCCTTCCGCCTTCAGTCTTCCAACTTCCAACTTGCGTCTTCCGTCTTGTGTCTTCCGCCTTCAGACTTCCGTCTTGCGTCTTCCGTCTTAAGTCTTCCGCCTTCAGTCTTCCGTCTTCCTTCTTGTGTCTTCCGTCTTGCGTCTTCCGTCTTGCATCTTCCACCTTCAGTCTTCCGTCTTGCGCCTTCCGTCTTGCGTCTTTCGGCTTCAGTCTTCTGTCTTCCACCTTCCGCCTTCAGTCTTCTGTCTTCTGTCTTCTGTCTTCCGCCTTCCGCCTTCAGTCTTCAGTCTTCCATCTTCTGTCTTGCGTCTTCTGTCTTCCGTCTTCTGTCTTCCGTCTTCCGCCTTCAGTCTTCTGTCTTGCGTCTTCTGCCTTCAGTCTTCAGTCTTCCTTCTTCCGCTTTCCTTCTTCCGTCTTGCGTCTTCCGTCTTGTGTCTTCCGCCTTCAGTCTTCCGTCTTGCGTCTTCCGCCTTCAGTCTTCTGTCTACCTTCTTCCGTCTTCCTTCTTGCGTCTTCCGTCTTCAGTCTTGCGTCTTCCGTCTTGCGCCTTCCGCCTTCAGTCTTCCATCTTCCGTCTTGCGCCTTCCGTCTTGCATCTTCTGTCTTGCGTCTTCCCTCTTCCGTCTTGCGTCTTGCGTCTTCTGTCTTGCGTCTTCCGTCTTGCGTCTTCCGTATTCCATCTTGCGTCTTCTGCCTTCAGTCTTCCGTCTTCCTTCTTCCGTCTTCCTTCTTGCGTCTTCCGTCTTCAGTCTTGCGTCTTCCGTCTTGCGTCTTCCGCCTTCAGTCTTCTATCTTCCGTCTTGCGTCTTCCGTCTTCAATCTTGCGTCTTCCGCCTTCAGTCGTCTGTCTTCTGCCTTCCGTCTTGCGTCTTCCGCCTTCAGTCTTCTGTCTCCCGTCTTCCGTCTTGCGTCTTCCGTCTTCCATCTTGCGTCTTCCGCCTTCAGTCTTCCGTCTTCCTTCTTCCGTCTTCCTTCTTGCGTCTTCCGTCTTCAGTCTTGCGTCTTCCGTCTTGCGTCTTCCGCCTTCAGTCTTCTATCTTCCGTCTTGCGTCTTCCGTATTGCGTCTTCCGTCTTGCGTCTTCCGTCTTCAATCTTGCGTCTTCCGCCTTCAGTCGTCTGTCTTCTGCCTTCCGCCTTCCGTCTTGCGTCTTCCGCCTTCAGTCTTCTGTCTCCCGTCTTCCGTCTTGCGTCTTCCGCCTTCAGTCTTCCGTCTTCCGTCTTCCTTCTTGCGTCTTCCGTCTTGCGTCTTCCATCTTGCGTTTTCCTCCTTCAGTCTTCCATGTTCCGTCTTGCTTCTTCCGTCTTGCGTCTTCCGCCTTCAGTCTTCCGTCTTCCGTCTTGCGTCTTCCGCCTTCAGTCTTCTGTCTTCCCCCTTCCGCCTTCCGTCTTGCGTCTTCCGCCTTCTGTCTTCCCCCTTCCGCCTTGCGTCTTCTGCCTTCAGTCTTCCGTCTTCCTTCTTCCGTCTTCCTTCTTGCGTCTTCCGCCTTCAGTCTTCTATCTTCCGTCTTGCGTCTTCCGTCTTCAATCTTGCGTCTTCCGCCTTCAGTCGTCTGTCTTCTGCCTTCCGTCTTGCATCTTCCGCCTTCAGTCTTCTGTCTCCCGTCTTTCGTCTTGCGTCTTCCATCTTCCATCTTGCGTCTTCCGCCTTCAGTCTTCCGTCTTCCATCTTCCGTCTTCCTTCTTGCGTCTTCCGTCTTCAGTCTTGCGTCTTCCGTCTTGCGTCTTCCGCCTTCAGTCTTCTATCTTCCGTCTTGCGTCTTCCGTATTGCGTCTTCTGTCTTGCGTCTTCCGTCTTCAATCTTGCGTCTTCCGCCTTCAGTCGTCTGTCTTCTGCCATCCGCCTTCCGTCTTGCGTCTTCCGCCTTCAGTCTTCTGTCTCCCGTCTTCCGTCTTGCGTCTTCCGCCTTCAGTCTTCCGTCTTCCGTCTTCCTTCTTGCGTCTTCCGTCTTGCGTCTTCCATCTTGCGTTTTCCTCCTTCAGTCTTCCATGTTCCGTCTTGCTTCTTCCGTCTTGCGTCTTCCGCCTTCAGTCTTCCGTCTTCCGTCTTGCGTCTTCCGCCTTCAGTCTTCTGTCTTCCCCCTTCCGCCTTCCGTCTTGCGTCTTCCGCCTTCTGTCTTCCCCCTTCCGCCTTGCGTTTTCCGCCTTCAGTCTTCTGTCTTCCGCCTTCAGTCTTCAGTCTTCCGTCTTCTGTCTTGCGTCTTCCGCCTTCAGTCTTCTGTCTTCCCCCTTCCGCCTTGCGTCTTCCGCCTTCAGTCTTCTGTCTTCCCCCCTTCCGCCTTCCGTCTTGCATCTTCCGCCTTCTGTCTTCCCCCTTCCGCCTTGCGTCTTCCGCCTTCAGTCTTCTGTCTTCTGCCTTCAGTCTTCAGTCTTCCCCCTTCCGCCTTCCGTCTTGCGTCTTCCGCCTTCTGTCTTCCCCCTTCCGCCTTGCGTCTTCCGCCTTCAGTCTTCTGTCTTCCGCCTTCAGTCTTCAGTCTTCCGTCTTCTGTCTTGCGTCTTCCGTCTTGCGTCTTCCGCCTTCAGTCTTCCGTCTTCCTTCTTCCATCTTCCTTCTTGCGTCTTCCGTCTTGCGTCTTCCGACTTCAGTCTTCCGTCTTCCTTCTTCCATCTTCCTTCTTGCGTCTTCCGTCTTGCGTCTTCCGCCTTCAGTCTTCCGTCTTCCTTCTTTCATCTTCCTTCTTGCGTCTTCCGTCTTGCGTCTTCTGCCTTCAGTCTTCCGTCTTCCTTCTTCCATCTTCCTTCTTGCGTCTTCCGTCTTGCGTCTTCCGTCTTCAGTCTTGCGTCTTCCGTCTTGCGTCTTCCGCCTTCAGTCTTCCGTTTTCTGTCTTGCGTCTTCTGCCTTCAGTCTTCCTTCTACCGCTTTCCTTCTTGCGTCTTCTGTCTTCCGTCTTGCGTCTTCCATCTTGTGTCTTCCGCCTTCAGTCTTCCGTCTTGCGTCTTCCGCCTTCAGTCTTCCATCTTCCTTCTTCCGTCTTCCTTCTTGCGTCTTCCGTCTTGCATCTTCCGCCTTCAGTCTTCCGTCTTCCTTCTTCCGTCTTCCTTCTTGCGTCTCCCGTCTTCAGTCTTGCGTCTTCCGTCTTACGTCTTCCGCCTTCAGTCTTCCATCTTCTGTCTTTTGTCTTCCGACTTGCGTCTTCCGTCTTTCGTCTTCAGTCTTCTGCCTTCAGTGTTCCGTCTTCCTTCTTCAGTCTTCCGTCTTGCGTCTTTCGTCTTGCGTCTTCCGCCTTCAGTCTTCCATCTTCCGTCTTGCACCCTCCGTCTTGCGTCTCCTGTCTTCCGTCTTCCCTCTTCCGTCTTGAGTCTTCTGTCTTCCGTCCTGCATCTTCCATCTTGCGTCTTCTGCCTTCAGTCTTCCGTCTTCCTTCTTGCGTCTTCCGTCTTGCGTCTTCCGCCTTCAGTCTTCCATCTTCTGTCTTACGTCTTGCGTTTTCCGTCTTCAGTCTTGCGTTTTCCGTCTTGCGTCCTCCGCCTTCAGTCTTCCGCCTTCAGTCTTCCGTCTTCTGTCTTCCATCTTGCGTCTTCCATCTTGCGTCTTCTGCCTTCAGTCTTCCGTCTTCCTTCTTGCGTTTTTCGTCTTGCGTCTTCCTACTTCAGTCTTCCGTCTTCCTTCTTCCGTCTTGCGTCTTCCGTCTTGTGTCTTCCATCTTGCGTCTTCTGCCTTCCGCCTTCAGTCTTCCAACTTCCGTCTTGCGTCTTCCGTCTTGCATCTTCCGCCTTCAGTCTTCCATCTTGTGTCTTCCGCCTTCCGTCTTGCGTCTTCCGCCTTCAGTCTTCTGTCTTCCGCCTTCAGTCTTCCGTCTTCTGTCTTGCGTCTTCCGTCTTGCGTCTTCCGTCTTGCGTCTTCTGCCTTCAGTCTTCCGTCTTCCTTCTTCCGCTTTCCTTCTTGCGTCTTCCGTCTTGCGGCTTCCGTCTTCCATCTTGTGTCTTCCGTCTTGTGTCTTCCGCCTTCAGTCTTCCGTCTTGCGGCTTCCGCCTTCAGTCTTCCGTCTTCCTTCTTCCGTCTTCCTTCTTGCGTCTTCCGTCTTCAGTCTTGCGTCTTCCGTCTTGCATCTTCCGCCTTAAGTCTTCCATCTTTCGTCTTACGTCTTCCGTCTTGCGTCTTCCGCCTTCAGTCTTCCGTCTTGCGTCTTCCGTCTTCTGTCTTCCCCCTTCCGCTTTCCGTCTTGCGTCTTCCGCCTTCAGTCTTCTGCCTTCAGTCTTCAGTCTTCCGCCTTCTGTCTTGCGTCTTCCGTCTTCCGCCTTCAGTCTTCCGCCTTCCTTCTTCCGTCTTCCGCCTTGCTTCTTCCGCCTTCAGTCTTCTGTCTTCCGCCTTCAGTCTTCAGTCTTCCGTCTTCTGTCTTGCGTCTTCCGTCTTCCGCCTTCAGTCTTCCATCTTCCTTCTTCCATCTTCCTTCTTGCGTCTTCCGTCTTGCGTCTTCCGACTTCAGTCTTCCGTCTTCCTTCTTCCATCTTCCTTCTTGCGTCTTCCGTCTTGCGTCTTCCGACTTCAGTCTTCCGTCTTCCTTCTTCCATCTTCCTTCTTGCGTCTTCCGTCTTGCGTCTTCCGCCTTCAGTCTTCCGTCTTCCTTCTTCCATCTTCCTTCTTGCGTCTTCCGTCTTGCGTCTTCCGCCTTCAGTCTTCCGTCTTCCTTCTTCCATCTTCCTTCTTGCGTCTTCCGTCTTGCGTCTTCCGCCTTCAGTCTTCCGTCTTCCTTCTTCCATCTTCCTTCTTCCGTCTTCCGTCTTGCGTCTTCCGTCTTCAGTCTTGCGTCTTCCGTCTTGCGTCTTCCGCCTTCAGTCTTCCGTTTTCTGTCTTGCGTCTTCTGCCTTCAGTCTTCCTTCTACCGCTTTCCTTCTTGCGTCTTCTGTCTTCCGTCTTGCGTCTTCCATCTTGTGTCTTCCGCCTTCAGTCTTCCGTCTTGCGTCTTCCGCCTTCAGTCTTTCATCTTCCTTCTTCCGTCTTCCTTCTTGCCTCTTCCGTCTTCAGTCTTGCGTCTTCCGTCTTGCATCTTCCGCCTTCAGTCTTCCGTCTTCCTTCTTCCGTCTTCCTTCTTGCGTCTCCCGTCTTCAGTCTTGCGTCTTCCGTCTTCCGCCTTCAGTCTTCCATCTTCTGTCTTTTGTCTTCCGACTTGCGTCTTCCGTCTTCCGTCTTCAGTCTTCCGCCTTCAGTCTTTCGTATTCCTTCTTCAGTCTTCCGTCTTGCGTCTTTCGTCTTGCGTCTTCCGCCTTCAGTCTTCCATCTTCCGTCTTGCACCCTCCGTCTTGCGTCTCCTGTCTTCCGTCTTCCCTCTTCCGTCTTGAGTCTTCAATCTTCCGTTTCCCGTCTTCAGTCGTCAGTGTTCAGTGTTCAGTCTTCTGTCTTCTGTCTTGCGTCTTGCGTTTTTTGTCTTGCGTCTTCCGTCTTCAGTCTTCCGCCTTGCGTCTTCCGTCTTCACCTTCAGTCTTCCGTCTTGCGTCTTCAGTCTTCCGTCCTTCGTGTTCTTACTTGCGTCTTCCGTCTTGCGTCTTCTGCCTTCTGCCTTCAGTCTTCCAACTTCCATCTTGCGTCTTGTGTCTTCCGTCTTGTGTCTTCCGTCTTGCGTCTTCCGCCTTCAGTCTTCCGTCTTGCGTCTTACGTCTTGAGTCTTCCGTCTTCCTTCTTGTGTGTTCCGTCTTGCGTCTTGCGTCTTCCACCTTCAGTCTTCCGTCTTCAGTCTTGCGTCTTTCGGCATCAGTCTTCTGTCTTCTGTCTTCCGCCTTCAGTCTTCAGGCTTCAGTCTTCCGTCTTGCGTCTTCCGTCTTGCGTCTTCCGCCTTCAGTCTTCCGTCTTCCTTCTTCCGTCTTCCTTCTTGCGTCTTCCGTCTTCAGTCTTGCGTCTTCCGTCTTGCGTCTTCCGCCTTCAGTCTTCTATCTTCCATCTTGCGTCTTCCGTCTTGCGTCTTCCGCCTTCAGTCTTCCGTCTTCCTTCTTCCGTCTTCCTTCTTGCGTCTTCCGTCTTCAGTCTTGCGTCTTCCGTCTTGCGTCTTCCGCCTTCAGTCTTCTATCTTCCATCTTGCGTCTTCCGTCTTCCGACTTGTGTCTTCTATCTTGCGTCTTCCGCCTTCAGTCTTCTGTCTTCTGCCTTCCGCCTTCCGTCTTGCGTCTTCCGCCTTCAGTCTTCTGTCTTCCGCATTCCGCTTTAAGTCTTCCGTCTTGCATCTTGTGTCTTGCGTCTTCCGTCTTGCGTCTTCCGCCTTCAGTCTTCCGTCTTCCGTCTTGCGTCTTCCGCCTTGCATCTTCCATCTTGCGTCTTCCGCCTTCAGTCTTCCACCTTCTGTCTTCCGTCTTCCATCTTGCGTCTTCCGTCTTGCGTCTTCTGTCTTGCATCTTCCGCCTTCAGTCTTCCGTCTTCCATCTCGTGTCTTCAGTCTTGCGTCTTCCGTCTTGCGTCTTCCGCCTTCAGTCTTTCGCCTTCAGTCTTCCATCTTCCTTCTTGCGTCTTGTGTCTTCCTTCTTGCGTCTTCCGTCTTGCGTCTTCCGCCTTCAGTCTTCCGTCTTGCGTCTTCCGCCTTCAGTCTTCCGTCTTCCTTCTTCTGTCTTCCTTCTTGCGTCTCCCGTCTTCAGTCTTGCGTCTTCCTTCTTGCGTCTTCCTTCTTGCGTCTTCCGCCTTCAGTCTTCCATCTTCCGTTTTGCGTCTTCCGACTTGCGTCTTCCATCTTGCGTCTTCCGTCTTCAGTCTTCCTTCTTCCATCTTCCTTCTTGCGTCTTCCGTCTTGCGTCTTCCGTCTTCAGTCTTGCGTCTTCCGTCTTGCGTCTTCCGCCTTCAGTCTTCCGTTTTCTGTCTTGCGTCTTCTGCCTTCAGTCTTCCTTCTACCGCTTTCCTTCTTGCGTCTTCTGTCTTCCATCTTGCGTCTTCCATCTTGTGTCTTACGCCTTCAGTCTTCCGTCTTGCGTCTTCCGCCTTCAGTCTTCCATCTTCCTTCTTCCGTCTTCCTTCTTGCGTCTTCCGTCTTGCATCTTCCGCCTTCAGTCTTCCGTCTTCCTTCTTCCGTCTTCCTTCTTGCGTCTCCCGTCTTCAGTCTTGCGTCTTCCGTCTTACGTCTTCCGCCTTCAGTCTTCCATCTTCTGTCTTTTGTCTTCCGACTTGCGTCTTCCGTCTTTCGTCTTCAGTCTTCTGCCTTCAGTGTTCCGTCTTCCTTCTTCAGTCTTCCGTCTTGCGTCTTTCGTCTTGCGTCTTCCGCCTTCAGTCTTCCATCTTCCGTCTTGCACCCTCCGTCTTGCGTCTCCTGTCTTCCGTCTTCCCTCTTCCGTCTTGAGTCTTCTGTCTTCCGTCCTGCATCTTCCATCTTGCGTCTTCTGCCTTCAGTCTTCCGTCTTCCTTCTTGCGTCTTCCGTCTTGCGTCTTCCGCCTTCAGTCTTCCATCTTCTGTCTTACGTCTTGCGTTTTCCGTCTTCAGTCTTGCGTTTTCCGTCTTGCGTCCTCCGCCTTCAGTCTTCCGCCTTCAGTCTTCCGTCTTCTGTCTTCCATCTTGCGTCTTCCATCTTGCGTCTTCTGCCTTCAGTCTTCCGTCTTCCTTCTTGCGTTTTTCGTCTTGCGTCTTCCTACTTCAGTCTTCCGTCTTCCTTCTTCCGTCTTGCGTCTTCCGTCTTGTGTCTTCCATCTTGCGTCTTCTGCCTTCCGCCTTCAGTCTTCCAACTTCCGTCTTGCGTCTTCCGTCTTGCATCTTCCGCCTTCAGTCTTCCATCTTGTGTCTTCCGCCTTCCGTCTTGCGTCTTCCGCCTTCAGTCTTCTGTCTTCCGCCTTCAGTCTTCCGTCTTCTGTCTTGCGTCTTCCGTCTTGCGTCTTCCGTCTTGCGTCTTCTGCCTTCAGTCTTCCGTCTTCCTTCTTCCGCTTTCCTTCTTGCGTCTTCCGTCTTGCGGCTTCCGTCTTCCATCTTGTGTCTTCCGTCTTGTGTCTTCCGCCTTCAGTCTTCCGTCTTGCGGCTTCCGCCTTCAGTCTTCCGTCTTCCTTCTTCCGTCTTCCTTCTTGCGTCTTCCGTCTTCAGTCTTGCGTCTTCCGTCTTGCATCTTCCGCCTTAAGTCTTCCATCTTTCGTCTTACGTCTTCCGTCTTGCGTCTTCCGCCTTCAGTCTTCCGTCTTGCGTCTTCCGTCTTCTGTCTTCCCCCTTCCGCTTTCCGTCTTGCGTCTTCCGCCTTCAGTCTTCTGCCTTCAGTCTTCAGTCTTCCGCCTTCTGTCTTGCGTCTTCCGTCTTCCGCCTTCAGTCTTCCGCCTTCCTTCTTCCGTCTTCCGCCTTGCTTCTTCCGCCTTCAGTCTTCTGTCTTCCGCCTTCAGTCTTCAGTCTTCCGTCTTCTGTCTTGCGTCTTCCGTCTTCCGCCTTCAGTCTTCCATCTTCCTTCTTCCATCTTCCTTCTTGCGTCTTCCGTCTTGCGTCTTCCGACTTCAGTCTTCCGTCTTCCTTCTTCCATCTTCCTTCTTGCGTCTTCCGTCTTGCGTCTTCCGACTTCAGTCTTCCGTCTTCCTTCTTCCATCTTCCTTCTTGCGTCTTCCGTCTTGCGTCTTCCGCCTTCAGTCTTCCGTCTTCCTTCTTCCATCTTCCTTCTTGCGTCTTCCGTCTTGCGTCTTCCGCCTTCAGTCTTCCGTCTTCCTTCTTCCATCTTCCTTCTTGCGTCTTCCGTCTTGCGTCTTCCGCCTTCAGTCTTCCGTCTTCCTTCTTCCATCTTCCTTCTTCCGTCTTCCGTCTTGCGTCTTCCGTCTTCAGTCTTGCGTCTTCCGTCTTGCGTCTTCCGCCTTCAGTCTTCCGTTTTCTGTCTTGCGTCTTCTGCCTTCAGTCTTCCTTCTACCGCTTTCCTTCTTGCGTCTTCTGTCTTCCGTCTTGCGTCTTCCATCTTGTGTCTTCCGCCTTCAGTCTTCCGTCTTGCGTCTTCCGCCTTCAGTCTTTCATCTTCCTTCTTCCGTCTTCCTTCTTGCCTCTTCCGTCTTCAGTCTTGCGTCTTCCGTCTTGCATCTTCCGCCTTCAGTCTTCCGTCTTCTTTCTTCCGTCTTCCTTCTTGCGTCTCCCGTCTTCAGTCTTGCGTCTTCCGTCTTCCGCCTTCAGTCTTCCATCTTCTGTCTTTTGTCTTCCGACTTGCGTCTTCCGTCTTCCGTCTTCAGTCTTCCGCCTTCAGTCTTTCGTATTCCTTCTTCAGTCTTCCGTCTTGCGTCTTTCGTCTTGCGTCTTCCGCCTTCAGTCTTCCATCTTCCGTCTTGCACCCTCCGTCTTGCGTCTCCTGTCTTCCGTCTTCCCTCTTCCGTCTTGAGTCTTCAATCTTCCGTTTCCCGTCTTCAGTCGTCAGTGTTCAGTGTTCAGTCTTCTGTCTTCTGTCTTGCGTCTTGCGTTTTTTGTCTTGCGTCTTCCGTCTTCAGTCTTCCGCCTTGCGTCTTCCGTCTTCACCTTCAGTCTTCCGTCTTGCGTCTTCAGTCTTCCGTCCTTCGTGTTCTTACTTGCGTCTTCCGTCTTGCGTCTTCTGCCTTCTGCCTTCAGTCTTCCAACTTCCATCTTGCGTCTTGTGTCTTCCGTCTTGTGTCTTCCGTCTTGCATCTTCCGCCTTCAGTCTTCCGTCTTGCGTCTTACGTCTTGAGTCTTCCGTCTTCCTTCTTGTGTGTTCCGTCTTGCGTCTTGCGTCTTCCACCTTCAGTCTTCCGTCTTCAGTCTTGCGTCTTTCGGCATCAGTCTTCTGTCTTCTGTCTTCCGCCTTCAGTCTTCAGGCTTCAGTCTTCCGTCTTGCGTCTTCCGTCTTGCGTCTTCCGCCTTCAGTCTTCCGTCTTCCTTCTTCCGTCTTCCTTCTTGCGTCTTCCGTCTTCAGTCTTGCGTCTTCCGTCTTGCGTCTTCCGCCTTCAGTCTTCTATCTTCCATCTTGCGTCTTCCGTCTTGCGTCTTCCGCCTTCAGTCTTCCGTCTTCCTTCTTCCGTCTTCCTTCTTGCGTCTTCCGTCTTCAGTCTTGCGTCTTCCGTCTTGCGTCTTCCGCCTTCAGTCTTCTATCTTCCATCTTGCGTCTTCCGTCTTCCGACTTGTGTCTTCTATCTTGCGTCTTCCGCCTTCAGTCTTCTGTCTTCTGCCTTCCGCCTTCCGTCTTGCGTCTTCCGCCTTCAGTCTTCTGTCTTCCGCATTCCGCTTTAAGTCTTCCGTCTTGCATCTTGTGTCTTGCGTCTTCCGTCTTGCGTCTTCCGCCTTCAGTCTTCCGTCTTCCGTCTTGCGTCTTCCGCCTTGCATCTTCCATCTTGCGTCTTCCGCCTTGCGTCTTCCGCCTTGCGTCTTCCGCCTTCAGTCTTCCACCTTCTGTCTTCCGTCTTCCATCTTGCGTCTTCCGTCTTGCGTCTTCTGTCTTGCATCTTCCGCCTTCAGTCTTCCGTCTTCCATCTCGTGTCTTCAGTCTTGCGTCTTCCGTCTTGCGTCTTCCGCCTTCAGTCTTTCGCCTTCAGTCTTCCATCTTCCTTCTTGCGTCTTGTGTCTTCCTTCTTGCGTCTTCCGTCTTGCGTCTTCCGCCTTCAGTCTTCCGTCTTGCGTCTTCCGCCTTCAGTCTTCCGTCTTCCTTCTTCTGTCTTCCTTCTTGCGTCTCCCGTCTTCAGTCTTGCGTCTTCCTTCTTGCGTCTTCCTTCTTGCGTCTTCCGCCTTCAGTCTTCCATCTTCCGTTTTGCGTCTTCCGACTTGCGTCTTCCATCTTGCGTCTTCCGTCTTCAGTCTTCCGTCTTCCTTCTTCCATCTTCCTTCTTGCGTCTTCCGTCTTGCGTCTTCCGTCTTCAGTCTTGCGTCTTCCGTCTTGCGTCTTCCGCCTTCAGTCTTCCGTTTTCTGTCTTGCGTCTTCTGCCTTCAGTCTTCCTTCTACCGCTTTCCTTCTTGCGTCTTCTGTCTTCCGTCTTGCGTCTTCCATCTTGTGTCTTCCGCCTTCAGTCTTCCGTCTTGCGTCTTCCGCCTTCAGTCTTCCATCTTCCTTCTTCCGTCTTCCTTCTTGCGTCTTCCGTCTTGCATCTTCCGCCTTCAGTCTTCCGTCTTCCTTCTTCCGTCTTCCTTCTTGCGTCTCCCGTCTTCAGTCTTGCGTCTTCCGTCTTACGTCTTACGCCTTCAGTCTTCCATCTTCTGTCTTTTGTCTTCCGACTTGCGTCTTCCGTCTTTCGTCTTCAGTCTTCTGCCTTCAGTGTTCCGTCTTCCTTCTTCAGTCTTCCGTCTTGCGTCTTTCGTCTTGCGTCTTCCGCCTTCAGTCTTCCATCTTCCGTCTTGCACCCTCCGTCTTGCGTCTCCTGTCTTCCGTCTTCCCTCTTCCGTCTTGAGTCTTCTGTCTTCCGTCCTGCATCTTCCATCTTGCGTCTTCTGCCTTCAGTCTTCCGTCTTCCTTCTTGCGTCTTCCGTCTTGCGTCTTCCGCCTTCAGTCTTCCATCTTCTGTCTTACGTCTTGCGTTTTCCGTCTTCAGTCTTGCGTTTTCCGTCTTGCGTCCTTCGCCTTCAGTCTTCCGCCTTCAGTCTTCCGTCCTCTGTCTTCCATCTTGCGTCTTCCATCTTGCGTCTTCTGCCTTCAGTCTTCCGTCTTCCTTCTTGCGTTTTTCGTCTTGCGTCTTCCTACTTCAGTCTTCCGTCTTCCTTCTTCCGTCTTGCGTCTTCCGTCTTGTGTCTTCCATCTTGCGTCTTCTGCCTTCCGCCTTCAGTCTTCCAACTTCCGTCTTGCGTCTTCCGTCTTGCATCTTCCGCCTTCAGTCTTCCATCTTGTGTCTTCCGCCTTCCGTCTTGCGTCTTCCGCCTTCAGTCTTCTGTCTTCCGCCTTCAGTCTTCCGTCTTCTGTCTTGCGTCTTCCGTCTTGCGTCTTCCGTCTTGCGTCTTCTGCCTTCAGTCTTCCGTCTTCCTTCTTCCGCTTTCCTTCTTGCGTCTTCCGTCTTGCGGCTTCCGTCTTCCATCTTGTGTCTTCCGTCTTGTGTCTTCCGCCTTCAGTCTTCCGTCTTGCGGCTTCCGCCTTCAGTCTTCCGTCTTCCTTCTTCCGTCTTCCTTCTTGCGTCTTCCGTCTTCAGTCTTGCGTCTTCCGTCTTGCATCTTCCGCCTTAAGTCTTCCATCTTTCGTCTTACGTCTTCCGTCTTGCGTCTTCCGCCTTCAGTCTTCCGTCTTGCGTCTTCCGTCTTTTGTCTTCCCCCTTCCGCTTTCCGTCTTGCGTCTTCCGCCTTCAGTCTTCTGCCTTCAGTCTTCAGTCTTCCGCCTTCTGTCTTGCGTCTTCCGTCTTCCGCCTTCAGTCTTCCGCCTTCCTTCTTCCGTCTTCCGCCTTGCTTCTTCCGCCTTCAGTCTTCTGTCTTCCGCCTTCAGTCTTCAGTCTTCCGTCTTCTGTCTTGCGTCTTCCGTCTTCCGCCTTCAGTCTTCCATCTTCCTTCTTCCATCTTCCTTCTTGCGTCTTCCGTCTTGCGTCTTCCGACTTCAGTCTTCCGTCTTCCTTCTTCCATCTTCCTTCTTGCGTCTTCCGTCTTGCGTCTTCCGACTTCAGTCTTCCGTCTTCCTTCTTCCATCTTCCTTCTTGCGTCTTCCGTCTTGCGTCTTCCGCCTTCAGTCTTCCGTCTTCCTTCTTCCATCTTCCTTCTTGCGTCTTCCGTCTTGCGTCTTCCGCCTTCAGTCTTCCGTCTTCCTTCTTCCATCTTCCTTCTTGCGTCTTCCGTCTTGCGTCTTCCGCCTTCAGTCTTCCGTCTTCCTTCTTCCATCTTCCTTCTTCCGTCTTCCGTCTTGCGTCTTCCGTCTTCAGTCTTGCGTCTTCCGTCTTGCGTCTTCCGCCTTCAGTCTTCCGTTTTCTGTCTTGCGTCTTCTGCCTTCAGTCTTCCTTCTACCGCTTTCCTTCTTGCGTCTTCTGTCTTCCGTCTTGCGTCTTCCATCTTGTGTCTTCCGCCTTCAGTCTTCCGTCTTGCGTCTTCCGCCTTCAGTCTTTCATCTTCCTTCTTCCGTCTTCCTTCTTGCCTCTTCCGTCTTCAGTCTTGCGTCTTCCGTCTTGCATCTTCCGCCTTCAGTCTTCCGTCTTCCTTCTTCCGTCTTCCTTCTTGCGTCTCCCGTCTTCAGTCTTGCGTCTTCCGTCTTCCGCCTTCAGTCTTCCATCTTCTGTCTTTTGTCTTCCGACTTGCGTCTTCCGTCTTCCGTCTTCAGTCTTCCGCCTTCAGTCTTTCGTATTCCTTCTTCAGTCTTCCGTCTTGCGTCTTTCGTCTTGCGTCTTCCGCCTTCAGTCTTCCATCTTCCGTCTTGCACCCTCCGTCTTGCGTCTCCTGTCTTCCGTCTTCCCTCTTCCGTCTTGAGTCTTCAATCTTCCGTTTCCCGTCTTCAGTCGTCAGTGTTCAGTGTTCAGTCTTCTGTCTTCTGTCTTGCGTCTTGCGTTTTTTGTCTTGCATCTTCCGTCTTCAGTCTTCCGCCTTGCGTCTTCCGTCTTCACCTTCAGTCTTCCGTCTTGCGTCTTCAGTCTTCCGTCCTTCGTGTTCTTACTTGCGTCTTCCGTCTTGCGTCTTCTGCCTTCTGCCTTCAGTCTTCCAACTTCCATCTTGCGTCTTGTGTCTTCCGTCTTGTGTCTTCCGTCTTGCGTCTTCCGCCTTCAGTCTTCCGTCTTGCGTCTTACGTCTTGAGTCTTCCGTCTTCCTTCTTGTGTGTTCCGTAAGCGTCTTGCGTCTTCCACCTTCAGTCTTCCGTCTTCAGTCTTGCGTCTTTCGGCATCAGTCTTCTGTCTTCTGTCTTCCGCCTTCAGTCTTCAGGCTTCAGTCTTCCGTCTTGCGTCTTCCGTCTTGCGTCTTCCGCCTTCAGTCTTCCGTCTTCCTTCTTCCGTCTTCCTTCTTGCGTCTTCCGTCTTCAGTCTTGCGTCTTCCGTCTTGCGTCTTCCGCCTTCAGTCTTCTATCTTCCATCTTGCGTCTTCCGTCTTGCGTCTTCCGCCTTCAGTCTTCCGTCTTCCTTCTTCCGTCTTCCTTCTTGCGTCTTCCGTCTTCAGTCTTGCGTCTTCCGTCTTGCGTCTTCCGCCTTCAGTCTTCTATCTTCCATCTTGCGTCTTCCGTCTTCCGACTTGTGTCTTCTATCTTGCGTCTTCCGCCTTCAGTCTTCTGTCTTCTGCCTTCCGCCTTCCGTCTTGCGTCTTCCGCCTTCAGTCTTCTGTCTTCCGCATTCCGCTTTAAGTCTTCCGTCTTGCATCTTGTGTCTTGCGTCTTCCGTCTTGCGTCTTCCGCCTTCAGTCTTCCGTCTTCCGTCTTGCGTCTTCCGCCTTGCATCTTCCATCTTGCGTCTTCCGCCTTGCGTCTTCCGCCTTGCGTCTTCCGCCTTCAGTCTTCCACCTTCTGTCTTCCGTCTTCCATCTTGCGTCTTCCGTCTTGCGTCTTCTGTCTTGCATCTTCCGCCTTCAGTCTTCCGTCTTCCATCTCGTGTCTTCAGTCTTGCGTCTTCCGTCTTGCGTCTTCCGCCTTCAGTCTTTCGCCTTCAGTCTTCCATCTTCCTTCTTGCGTCTTGTGTCTTCCTTCTTGCGTCTTCCGTCTTGCGTCTTCCGCCTTCAGTCTTCCGTCTTGCGTCTTCCGCCTTCAGTCTTCCGTCTTCCTTCTTCTGTCTTCCTTCTTGCGTCTCCCGTCTTCAGTCTTGCGTCTTCCTTCTTGCGTCTTCCTTCTTGCGTCTTCCGCCTTCAGTCTTCCATCTTCCGTTTTGCGTCTTCCGACTTGCGTCTTCCATCTTGCGTCTTCCGTCTTCAGTCTTCCGCCTTCAGTCTTGCGTCTTCCGTCTTGTTTCTTCCGCCTTCAGTCTTCCATCTTCCGTCTTTCGTCTTCCGTCTTGCGTCTTCCGCCTTCAGTGTTCCGCCTTCAGTTTTCCATCTTCCGTCTTGCGTCTTCCGTCTTCCATCTTGCGTCTTCTGCCATCAGTCTTCCGTCTTCCGCCTTTAGTCTTGCGTCTTGCTTCTTCCGTCTTTAGTCTTCCGTCTGGCGTCTTTCGTCTTCAGTCTTGCATCTTCCGTCTTGCGTCTTCCGCTTTTAGTCTTGCGTCTTGCTTCTTCCGCCTTCAGTCTTCCGTCTTGCGTCTTTCGTCTTCAGTCTTGCGTCTTCCGTCTTGCGTCTTCCGCCTTTAGTCTTGCGTCTTGCTTCTTTCGCCTTCAGTCTTCCATCTTGCGTCTTCAGTCTTGCGTCTTCCGTCTTGCGTCTTCCGCCTTCAGTCTTCCGTCTTGCGTCTTCCGCCTTCAGTCTTCCGTCTTCCTTCTTCCGTCTTCCTTCTTGCGTCTTCTGTCGTCAGTCTTGCGTCTTCCGTCTTGCGTCTTCCGCCTTCAGTCTTCTATCTTCCGTCTTGCGTCTTCCGTCTTCCGACTTGCGTCTTCCGTCTTGCGTCTTCCGCCTTCAGTCTTCCGTCTTGCGTCTTCCGTCTTCCATCTTGCGTCTCCCGCCTTTAGTCTTCTGTCTTCTGCCTTCCGTCTTGCGTCTTCCGTCTTGCATCTTCTGTCTTGCATCTTCCGCCTTCAGTCTTCCGTCTTGCGTCTTCCATCTCGTGTCTTCAGTCTTCCTTCTTGCGTCTTCCGCCTTCAGTCTTTCGCCTTCAGTCCTCCATCTTCCGTCTTGCGTCTTGTGTCTTCCTTCTTGCGTCTTCCGTCTTGCGTCTTCCGCCTTCAGTCTTCTGTCTTCCGCATTCCGCTTTAAGTCTTCCGTCTTGCATCTTGTGTCTTGCGTCTTCCGTCTTGCGTCTTGTGTCTTCCGTCTTGCGTCTTCCGCCTTCAGTCTTCCATCTTCCTTCTTCCGTCTTCCTTCTTGCGTCTTCCGTCTTCAGTCTTGCGTCTTCCGTATTGCGTCTTCCGCCTTCAGTCTTCCGTCTTCCTTCTTCTGTCTTCCTTCTTGCGTCTCCCGTCTTCAGTCTTGCGTCTTCCTTCTTGCGTCTTCCTTCCTGCGTCTTCCGCCTTCAGTCTTCCATCTTCCGTCTTGCGTCTTCCGACTTGCGTCTTCCGTCTTCAGTCTTCCGCCTTCAGTCTTCCGTCTTGCGTCTTCCGTCTTGCGTCTTTCGCCTTCAGTCTTCCATCTTCCGTCTTGCGTCTTCCGTCTTCCGACTTGCGTCTTCCGTCTTGCGTCTTCCGTCTTGCGTCTTCCGCGTTCAGTGTTCCGCCTTCAGTTTTCCATCTTCCATCTTGCATCTTCCGTCTTCAGTCTTGCGTCTTCCGTATTGCGTCTTCCGCCTTCAGTCTTCCGTCTTCCTTCTTCTGTCTTCCTTCTTGCGTCTCCCGTCTTCAGTCTTGCGTCTTCCTTCTTGCGTCTTCCTTCCTGCGTCTTCCGCCTTCAGTCTTCCATCTTCCGTCTTGCGTCTTCCGACTTGCGTCTTCCGTCTTCAGTCTTCCGCCTTCAGTCTTCCGTCTTGCGTCTTCTGTCTTGCGTCTTCCGCCTTCAGTCTTCCATCTTCCGTCTTGCGTCTTCCGTCTTCCGACTTGCGTCTTCCGTCTTGCGTCTTCCGTCTTGCGTCTTCCGCGTTCAGTGTTCCGCCTTCAGTTTTCCATCTTCCGTCTTGCATCTTCCGTCTTCCGTCTTGCGTCTTCTGCCATCAGTCTTCAGTCTTGCGTCTTCCGCCTTTAGTCTTGCGTCTTGCTTCTTCCGTCTTCAGTCTTGCGTCTTTCGTCTTCGGTCTTGCGTCTTCCGTCTTGCGTCTTCCGCCTTTAGTCTTGCGTCTTGCTTCTTCCGCCTTCAGTCTTCCGTCTTCCTTCTTGCGTCTTCCGTCTTCCTTCTTCCGTCTTCCTTCTTGCGTCTTCCGTCTTCAGTATTGCGTCTTCCGTCTTGCGTCTTCCGCCTTCAGTCTTCTATCTTCCGTCTTGCGTCTTCCGTCTTCCGACTTGCGTCTTCCATCTTGCGTCTTCCGCCTTCAGTCTTCCGTCTTGCGTCTTCCGTCTTCCATCTTGCGTCTTCCGCCTTCAGTCTTCTGTCTTCTGCCTTCCGTCTTGCGTCTTCCGCCTTCAGTCTTCTGTCTTCAGTCTTCTGTCTTCCGCATTCCGCTTTAAGTCTTCCGTCTTCCGTCTTGCATCTTGTGTCTTGCGTCTTCCGTCTTGCGTCTTGTGTCTTCCGTCTTGCGTCTTCCGCCTTCAGTCTTCCATCTTCCTTCTTCCGTCTTCCTTCTTGCGTCTTCCGTCTTCAGTCTTGCGTCTTCCGTATTGCGTCTTCCGCCTTCAGTCTTCCGTCTTCCTTCTTCTGTCTTCCTTCTTGCGTCTCCCGTCTTCAGTCTTGCGTCTTCCTTCTTGCGTCTTCCTTCCTGCGTCTTCCGCCTTCAGTCTTCCATCTTCCGTCTTGCGTCTTCCGACTTGCGTCTTCCGTCTTCAGTCTTCCGCCTTCAGTCTTCCGTCTTGCGTCTTCCGTCTTGCGTCTTTCGCCTTCAGTCTTCCATCTTCCGTCTTGCGTCTTCCGTCTTCCGACTTGCGTCTTCCGTCTTGCGTCTTCCGTCTTGCGTCTTCCGCGTTCAGTGTTCCGCCTTCAGTTTTCCATCTTCCGTCTTCAGTCTTGCGTCTTCCGTATTGCGTCTTCCGCCTTCAGTCTTCCGTCTTCCTTCTTCTGTCTTCCTTCTTGCGTCTCCCGTCTTCAGTCTTGCGTCTTCCTTCTTGCGTCTTCCTTCCTGCGTCTTCCGCCTTCAGTCTTCCATCTTCCTTCTTGCGTCTTCCGTCTTCAGTCTTCCGCCTTCAGTCTTCCGTCTTGCGTCTTCTGTCTTGCGTCTTCCGCCTTCAGTCTTCCATCTTCCGTCTTGCGTCTTCCGTCTTCCGACTTGCGTCTTCCGTCTTGCGTCTTCCGTCTTGCGTCTTCCGCGTTCAGTGTTCCGCCTTCAGTTTTCCATCTTCCGTCTTGCATCTTCCGTCTTCCGTCTTGCGTCTTCTGCCATCAGTCTTCAGTCTTGCGTCTTCCGCCTTTAGTCTTGCGTCTTGCTTCTTCCGTCTTCAGTCTTGCGTCTTTCGTCTTCAGTCTTGCGTCTTCCGTCTTGCGTCTTCCGCCTTTAGTCTTGCGTCTTGCTTCTTCCGCCTTCAGTCTTCCGTCTTCCTTCTTGCGTCTTCCGTCTTCCTTCTTCCGTCTTCCTTCTTGCGTCTTCCGTCTTCAGTCTTGCGTCTTCCGTCTTGCGTCTTCCGCCTTCAGTCTTCTATCTTCCGTCTTGCGTCTTCCGTCTTCCGACTTGCGTCTTCCATCTTGCGTCTTCCGCCTTCAGTCTTCCGTCTTGCGTCTTCCGTCTTCCATCTTGCGTCTTCCGCCTTCAGTCTTCTGTCTTCTGCCTTCCGTCTTGCGTCTTCCGCCTTCAGTCTTCTGTCTTCCGCCTTCCACCTTAAGTCTTCCGTCTTCTGTCTTGCGTCTTCCGTCTTGCGTCTTCCGCCTTCAGTCTTCCGTCTTGCGTCTTGCGTCTTGTGTCTTCCTTCTTGCGTCTTCCGTCTTGCGTCTTCCGCCTTCAGTCTTCCGTCTTGCGTCTTCCGTCTTGCGTCTTCCGTCTTGTGTCTTCTGTCTTCCGTATTCCATCTTGCATCTTCCGTCTTGCGTCTTCTGTCTTGCATCTTCCACCTTCAGTCTTCCGTCTTGCGTCTTCTGTCTTGCATCTTCCGCCTTCAGTCTTCCGTCTTGCGTCTTCCATCTCGTGTCTTCAGTCTTCCGTCTTGCGTCTTCCGCCTTCAGTCTTTCGCCTTCAGTCTTCCATCTTCCGTCTTGCGTCTTGTGTCTTCCTTCTTGCGTCTTCCGTCTTGCGTCTTCCGCCTTCAGTCTTCCGTCTTGCGTCTTCCGTCTTGCGTCTTCCGTTTTGCGTCTTCCGCCTTCAGTCTTCCGTCTTCCTTCTTGCGTCTTCCGTCTTGTGTCTTCCGCCTTCAGTCTTCCGTCTTCCGTCTTGCGTCTTCCGCCTTCAGTCTTTCCATCTTCCTTCTTCCGTCTTTCTTCTTACGTCTTCAGTCTTACGTCTTCCGTCTTGCGTCTTCCGTCTTCAGTCTTCCGCCTTCCGTCTTCCTTCTTGCGTCTCCCGTCTTCAGTCTTGCGTCTTCCGTCTTTTGTCTTCCGCCTTCAGTCTTCCATCTTCCGTCTTGCGTCTTCCGTCTTGCGTTTTCCGTCTTCTGTCTTCCGCCTTCAGTCTTCCGTCTTGCGTCTTCCGACTTGCGTCTTCCGTCTTGCGTCTTCCGCCTTCAGTGTTCCGCCTTCAGTTTTCCGTCTTCTGTCTTGCGTCTTCCGCCATCAGTCTTCCGTCTTGCGTCTTCCGCCTTTAGTCTTGCATCTTGCTTCTTCCGCCTTCAGTCTTCCGTCTTGCGTCTTTTGTCTTCAGTCTTGCGTCTTCCGCCTTCAGTCTTCCGTCTTGCGTCTTCCGTCTTGCGTCTTTAGTCTTCAGTCTTGCGTCTTCCGTCTTGCGTCTTCCGCCTTCAGTCTTCTGTCTTCCCCCTTCCGCCTTCAGTCTTCAGTCTTGCATCTTCCGTCTTGCGTCTTTAGTCTTCAGTCTTGCGTCTTCCGTCTTGCGTCTTCCGCCTTCAGTCTTCTGTCTTCCCCCTTCCGCCTTCAGTCTTCTGTCTTCCGCCTTCAGTCTTCAGTCTTCCGTCTTGCGTCTTCCGCCTTCAGTCTCCCGCCTTCAGTCTTCCGTCTTGCGTCTTCCGTCTTGCATCTTCCGCCTTCAGACTTCCGCCTTCAGTCTTCTGTCTTCCGTCTTGCGTCTTCAATCTTGCGTCTTCCATCTTCAGTCTTGCGTCTTCCGTCTTCTGTCTTCCATCTTGCGTCTTCCGCCTTCAGTCTTCCGTCTTGCGTCTTCCGTCTTGCATCTTCCACCTTCAGACTTCCGCCTTCAGTCTTCTGTCTTCCGTCTTGCATCTTCAATCTTGCGTCTTCCGTCTTCAGTCTTGCGTCTTCCGTCTTCCGCCTTCTGTCTTGCGTCTTCCGTCCTCCGCCTTGCGTCTTCTGTCTTCCGTCTAGTGTCTTCCGCCTTCAGTCTTCCGCCTTCTGTCCTGTCTTCTGTCTTTCCCCTTCCGCCTTCAGTCTTCTGTCTTCCGCCTTCAGTCTTCAGTCTTGCATCTTCCGTCTTGCGTCTTTAGTCTTCAGTCTTGCGTCTTCCGTCTTGCGTCTTCCGCCTTCAGTCTTCTGTCTTCCCCCTTCCGCCTTCAGTCTTCTGTCATTCCGCCTTCAGTCTTCAGTCTTCCGTCTTGCGTCTTCCGCCTTCAGTCTCCCGCCTTCAGTCTTTCGTCTTGCGTCTTCCGTCTTGCATCTTCCGCCTTCAGACTTCCGCCTTCAGTCTTCTGTCTTCTGTCTTGCGTCTTCCGTCTTCCGCCTTCTGTCTTGCGTCTTCCGTCCTCCGCCTTGCGTCTTCTGTCTTCCGTCTTGTGTCTTCCGCCTTCAGTCTTCCGCCTTCTGTCCTGTCTTCTGTCTTTCCCCTTCCGCCTTCAGTCTTCTGTCTTCCGCCTTCAGTCTTCAGTCTTGCATCTTCCGTCTTGCGTCTTTAGTCTTCAGTCTTGCGTCTTCCGTCTTGCGTCTTCCGCCTTCAGTCTTCTGTCTTCCCCCTTCCGCCTTCAGTCTTCTGTCATTCCGCCTTCAGTCTTCAGTCTTCCGTCTTGCGTCTTCCACCTTCAGTCTCCCGCCTTCAGTCTTTCGTCTTGCGTCTTCCGTCTTGCATCTTCCGCCTTCAGACTTCCGCCTTCAGTCTTCTGTCTTCTGTCTTGCGTCTTCAATCTTGCGTCTTCCATCTTCAGTCTTGCGTCTTCCGTCTTCTGTCTTCCATCTTGCGTCTTCCGCCTTCAGTCTTCCGTCTTGCGTCTTCCGTCTTGCATCTTCCGCCTTCAGTCTTCTGTCTTCCGTCTTGCGTCTTCAATCTTGCGTCTTCCGTCTTCAGTCTTGCATCTTCCGTCTTCCGCCTTCTGTCTTGCGTCTTCCGTCCTCCGCCTTGCGTCTTCTGTCTTCCGTCTAGTGTCTTCCGCCTTGCGTCTTCCGTCTTGTGTCTTCCGCCTTCAGTCTTCCGCCTTCTGTCTTCCGTCTTGCGTCTTCCGTCTTGCTTCTTCTGCCTTCAGTCTTCTGTCTTCCCCCTTCCGCCTTCAGTCTTCTGTCTTCCGCCTTCAGTCTTCAGTCTTGCATCTTCCGTCTTGCGTCTTTAGTCTTCAGTCTTGCGTCTTCCGTCTTGCGTCTTCCGCCTTCAGTCTTCTGTCTTCCCCCTTCCGCCTTCAGTCTTCTGTCTTCCGCCTTCAGTCTTCAGTCTTCCGTCTTGCGTCTTCCGCCTTCAGTCTCCCGCCTTCAGTCTTCCGTCTTGCGTCTTCCGTCTTGCATCTTCCGCCTTCAGACTTCCGCCTTCAGTCTTCTGTCTTCCGTCTTGTGTCTTCAATCTTGCGTCTTCCATCTTCAGTCTTGCGTCTTCCGTCTTCTGTCTTCCATCTTGCGTCTTCCGCCTTCAGTCTTCCGTCTTGCGTCTTCCGTCTTGCATCTTCCGCCTTCAGACTTCCGCCTTCAGTCTTCTGTCTTCCGTCTTGCGTCTTCAATCTTGCGTCTTCCGTCTTCAGTCTTGCGTCTTCCGCCTTCTGTCTTGCGTCTTCCGTCCTCCGCCTTGCGTCCTCTGTCTTCCGTCTAGTGTCTTCCGCCTTGCGTCTTCCGTCTTGTGTCTTCCGCCTTCAGTCTTCCGCCTTCTGTCCTTCGTCTTCCATCTTGCGTCTTCCGTCTTGCGTCTTCCGTCTTGCATCTTCCGCCTTCAGTCTTCCGCCTTCAGTCTTCCGTCTTGCGTCTTCCATCTCGTGTCTTCAGTCTTCAGTCTTCAGTCTTCCGTCTTGCGTCTTCCATCTTGCGTCTTCCGCCTTCAGTCTTTCGCCTTCAGTCTTCCATCTTGCGTCTTGTGTCTTCCTTCTTGCGTCTTCCGTCTTGCGTCTTCCGCCTTCAGTCTTCCGTCTAGCGTCTTCCATCTTGCGTCTTCCGCCTTCAGTCTTCCGTCTTCCTTCTTGCGTCTTCCGTCTTGTGTCTTCCGCCTTCAGTCTTCCGTTTTGCATTTTCCGTCTTGCGTCTTCCGCCTTCAGTCTTCCATCTTCCTTCTTCCTTCTTGCGTCTTCCGTCTTCCTTCTTGCGTCTTCCATCTTGCATCTTCCGCCTTCAATCTTCCGTCTTCCTTCATCCATCTTCCTTCTTGCGTCTTCAGTCTTGCGTCTTCCGTCTTGCGTCTTCCGCCTTCAGTCTTCCGTCTTGCGTCTTCCGACTTGCATCTTCCGTCTTCAGTCTTCCGCCTTCAGTCTTCCTTCTTGCGTCTCCCGTCTTCAGTCTTCCGCCTTCAGTCTTCCATCTTCCGTCTTGCGTCTTCCGTCTTGCGTCTTCCGCCTTCAGTCTTCCGTCTTGCGTCTTCCGCCTTTAGTCTTCCGTCTTGCGTCTTCCGCCTTTAGTCTTGCGTCTTGCGTCTTCCGCCTTCAGTCATTCGTCATCCGTCTTCAGTCTTGCGTCTTCCGTCTTGCATCTTCCTCCTTCAGTCTTCCATCTTCCGTCTTGCGTCTTCCGTCTTGCGTCTTCCGCCTACAGTCTTCCGTCTTGCATCTTCCGTCTTGCGCCTTCCACCTTCAGTCTTCTGTCTTCCGCCTTCAGTCTTGCGTCTTTCGTCTTGCGGCTTCCGTCTTCCGCCTTCAGTCTTCAGTCTTTCGTCTTGCGTCTTCCGTCTTGCATCTTCCGCCTTCAGTCTTGCATCTTCCGCCTTCAGTCTTCTTCCTTCAGTCTTCCGTCTTGCGTCTTGGATCTTCCGCCTTCAGTCTTCCGCCATCAGTCTTCTGTCTTCCGTCTTGCGTGTTCCGTATTCCATCTTGCGTCTTCCGCCTTCAGTCTTCCGTCTTGCATCTTCCGCCTTCAGTCTTCCGTCTTGCGTCTTCCGTCTTGCATTTTCCGCCTTCAGTCTTCTGTCTTCCCCCTTCCGTCTTGCGTCTTCCGCCTTCAGTCTTCTGTCTTCCGCCTTCAGTCTTCCTTCTTCCTTCTTGCGTCTTCAGTCTTGCGTCTTCTGTCTTCCGTCTTGCGTCTTCCGCCTTCAGTCTTCTGTCTTGCATCTTCTGCCTTCAGTCTTCCATCTTCCTTCTTCCGCTTTCCTTCTTGCGTCTTCCGACTTCCGTCTTGCGTCTTCCGTCTTGTGTCTTCCGCCTTCAGTCATCCGTCTTGCGTCTTCCGTCTTCTGCCTTCAGTCTTCCGTCTTCCTTCTTCCGTCTTCCTTCTTCCGTCTTCCTTCTTGCGTCTTCCGTCTTCAGTCTTGCGTCTTCCGCCTTCAGTCTTCCATCTTCCGTCTTGCGCCTTCCGTCTTGCGTCTTCTGTTTTCCATCTTCCCTCTTCCGTCTTGAGTCTTCAATCTTCCGTTTCCCGTCTTCAGTGTTCAGTCTTCAGTCTTCAGTCTTCAGTCTTCAGTCTTGCGTCTTTTGTCTTTTGTCTTTTGTCTTTTGTCTTTCGTCTTTCGTCTTCCGTCTTCAGTCTTCCGTCTTGCGTCTTCCGTCTTCAGTCTTTACCTTCAGTCTTCCGTCTTGCGTCTTCCGTCTTCAGTCTTCACCTTCAGTCTTCCGTCTTGCGTCTTCAGTCTTCCGTCTTGCGTGTTCCTTCTTGCATCTTCCGTCTTGCGTCTTCTGCCTTCCGCCTTCAGTCTTCCAACTTCCAACTTGCGTCTTCCGTCTTGTGTCTTCCGCCTTCAGACTTCCGTCTTGCGTCTTCCGTCTTAAGTCTTCCGCCTTCAGTCTTCCGTCTTCCTTCTTGTGTCTTCCGTCTTGCGGCTTCCGTCTTGCATCTTCCACCTTCAGTCTTCCGTCTTGCGCCTTCCGTCTTGCGTCTTTCGGCTTCAGTCTTCTGTCTTCCACCTTCCGCCTTCAGTCTTCTGTCTTCTGTCTTCCGCCTTCCGCCTTCAGCCTTCAGTCTTCCGTCTTCTGTCTTGCGTCTTCTGTCTTCCGCCTTCAGTCTTCCGTCTTGCGTCTTCCGTCTTGCGTTTTCCGCCTTCAGTCTTCTGTCTTCCCCCTTCCGTCTTGCGTCTTCCGCCTTCAGTCTTCTGTCTTCCGCCTTCAGTCTTCCTTCTTCCATCTTCCTTCTTGCGTCTTCAGTCTTGCGTCTTCTGTCTTCCGTCTTGCGTCTTCCGCCTTCAGTCTTCTGTCTTGCGTCTTCTGCCTTCAGTCTTCCATCTTCCTTCTTCCACTTTCCTTCTTGCGTCTTCCGACTTCCGTCTTGCGTCTTCCGTCTTGTGTCTTCCGCCTTCAGTCATCCGTCTTGCGTCTTCCGTCTTCCGCCTTCAGTCTTCCGTCTTCCTTCTTCCGTCTTCCTTCTTCCGTCTTCCTTCTTCCGTCTTCCTTCTTGCGTCTTCCGTCTTCAGTCTTGCGTCTTCCGCCTTCAGTCTTCCATCTTCCGTCTTGCGCCTTCCGTCTTGCGTCTTCTGTTTTCCATCTTCCCTCTTCTGTCTTGAGTCTTCAATCTTCCGTTTCCCGTCTTCAGTCTTCAGTGTTCAGTCTTCAGTCTTCAGTCTTCAGTCTTCAGTCTTCTGTCTTGCGTCTTTTGTCTTTTGTCTTTCGTCTTGCGTCTTCCGTCTTCAGTCTTCACCTTCAGTCTTCCGTCTTGCGTCTTCCGTCTTCAGTCTTCACCTTCAGTCTTCCGTCTTGCGTCTTCAGTCTTCCGTCTTGCCTGTTCCTTCTTGCATCTTCTGTTTTCCATCTTCCCTCTTCTGTCTTGAGTCTTCAATCTTCCGTTTCCCGTCTTCAGTCTTCAGTGTTCAGTCTTCAGTCTTCAGTCTTCAGTCTTGCGTCTTTTGTCTTTTGTCTTTTGTCTTTCGTCTTCCGTCTTCAGTCTTCCGTCTTGCGTCTTCCATCTTCAGTCTTCACCTTCAGTCTTCCGTCTTGCGTCTTCCATCTTCAGTCTTCACCTTCAGTCTTCCGTCTTGCGTCTTCCGTCTTCAGTCTTCACCTTCAGTCTTCCGTCTTGCGTCTTCCGTCTTGCGTGTTCCTTCTTGCATCTTCCGTCTTGCGTCTTCTGCCTTCCGCCTTCAGTCTTCCAACTTCCAACTTGCGTCTTCCGTCTTGTGTCTTCCGCCTTCAGACTTCCGTCTTGCGTCTTCCGTCTTAAGTCTTCCGCCTTCAGTCTTCCGTCTTCCTTCTTGTGTCTTCCGTCTTGCGGCTTCCGTCTTGCATCTTCCACCTTCAGTCTTCCGTCTTGCGCCTTCCGTCTTGCGTCTTTCGGCTTCAGTCTTCTGTCTTCCACCTTCCGCCTTCAGTCTTCTGTCTTCTGTCTTCCGCCTTCCGCCTTCAGCCTTCAGTCTTCCGTCTTCTGTCTTGCGTCTTCTGTCTTCCGCCTTCAGTCTTCCGTCTTGCGTCTTCCGTCTTGCGTTTTCCGCCTTCAGTCTTCTGTCTTCCCCCTTCCGTCTTGCGTCTTCCGCCTTCAGTCTTCTGTCTTCCGCCTTCAGTCTTCCTTCTTCCATCTTCCTTCTTGCGTCTTCAGTCTTGCGTCTTCTGTCTTCCGTCTTGCGTCTTCCGCCTTCAGTCTTCTGTCTTGCGTCTTCTGCCTTCAGTCTTCCATCTTCCTTCTTCCGCTTTCCTTCTTGCGTCTTCCGACTTCCGTCTTGCGTCTTCCGTCTTGTGTCTTCCGCCTTCAGTCATCCGTCTTGCGTCTTCCGTCTTCCGCCTTCAGTCTTCCGTCTTCCTTCTTCCGTCTTCCTTCTTCCGTCTTCCTTCTTGCGTCTTCCGTCTTCAGTCTTGCGTCTTCCGCCTTCAGTCTTCCATCTTCCGTCTTGCGCCTTCCGTCTTGCGTCTTCTGTTTTCCATCTTCCCTCTTCTGTCTTGAGTCTTCAATCTTCCATTTCCCGTCTTCAGTCTTCAGTGTTCAGTCTTCAGTCTTCAGTCTTCAGTCTTCTGTCTTGCGTCTTTTGTCTTTTGTCTTTTGTCTTTTGTCTTTCGTCTTGCGTCTTTCGTCTTCAGTCTTCACCTTCAGTCTTCCGTCTTGCGTCTTCCGTCTTCAGTCTTCACCTTCAGTCTTCCGTCTTGCGTCTTCAGTCTTCCGTCTTGCGTGTTCCTTCTTGCATCTTCCGTCTTGCGTCTTCTGCCTTCCGCCTTCAGTCTTCCAACTTCCAACTTGCGTCTTCCGTCTTGTGTCTTCCGCCTTCAGACTTCCGTCTTGCGTCTTCCGTCTTAAGTCTTCCGCCTTCAGTCTTCCGTCTTCCTTCTTGTGTCTTCCGTCTTGCGTCTTCCGTCTTGCATCTTCCACCTTCAGTCTTCCGTCTTGCGCCTTCCGTCTTGCGTCTTTCGGCTTCAGTCTTCTGTCTTCCACCTTCCGCCTTCAGTCTTCTGTCTTCTGTCTTCCGCCTTCCGCCTTCAGTCTTCAGTCTTCCGTCTTCTGTCTTGCGTCTTCTGTCTTGCGTCTTCTGTCTTCCGTCTTCTGTCTTGCGTCTTCTGTCTTCCGTCTTCTGTCTTCCGTCTTCCGCCTTCAGTTTTCCGTCTTGCGCCTTCCGTCTTGCGTCTTTCGGCTTCAGTCTTCTGTCTTCCACCTTCCGCCTTCAGTCTTCTGTCTTCTGTCTTCCGACTTCCGCCTTCAGTCTTCAGTCTTCCGTCTTCTGTCTTGCGTCTTCTGTCTTGCGTCTTCAGTCTTCCGTCTTCTGTCTTGCGTCTTCTGTCTTCCGTCTTCTGTCTTCCGTCTTCCGCCTTCAGTCTTCTGTCTTGCGTCTTCTGCCTTCAGTCTTCCGTCTTCCTTCTTCCGCTTTCCTTCTTGCGTCTTCCGACTTCCGTCTTGCGTCTTCCGTCTTGTGTCTTCCGCCTTCAGTCTTCCGTCTTGCGTCTTCCGTCTTGCGTCTTCCGCCTTCAGTCTTCTGTCTTCCTTCTTCCGTCATCCTTCTTGCGTCTTCCGTCTTCAGTCTTGCGTCTTCCGTCTTGCGCCTTCCGCCTTCAGTCTTCCATCTTCCGTCTTGCGCCTTCCGTCTTGCATCTTCTGTCTTGCGTCTTCCCCCTTCCGTCTTGTGTCTTCCGTCTTGCGTCTTCTGTCTTGCGTCTTCCGTCTTGCGTCTTCCGTCTTCCATCTTGCGTCTTCCGCCTTCAGTCTTCCGTCTTCCTTCTTCCGTCTTCCTTCTTGCGTCTTCCGTCTTCAGTCTTGCGTCTTCCGTCTTGCGTCTTCCGCCTTCAGTCTTCTATCTTCCGTCTTGCGTCTTCCGTATTGCGTCTTCCGTCTTGCGTCTTCCGTCTTCAATCTTGCGTCTTCCGCCTTCAGTCGTCTGTCTTCTGCCTTCCGCCTTCCGTCTTGCGTCTTCCGCCTTCAGTCTTCTGTCTCCCGTCTTCAGTCTTGCGTCTTCCGTCTTGCGTCTTCCGCCTTCAGTCTTCTATCTTCCGTCTTGCGTCTTCCGTCTTGCGTCTTCCACCTTCAGTCTTCTGTCTTCCTTCTTCCGTCATCCTTCTTGCGTCTTCCGTCTTCAGTCTTGCGTCTTCCGTCTTGCGTCTTCCGCCTTCAGTCTTCCATCTTCCGTCTTGCATCTTCCGTCTTGCGTCTTCCACCTTCAGTCTTCCGCCTTCAGTTTTCCATCTTCCGTCTTGCGTCTTCCATCTTCCGCCTTCAGTCTTCCGTCTTCCGTCTTGCGTCTTCCGCCTTCAGTCTTCCATCTTACGTCTTGCATCTTCCGCCTTTAGTCTTCCGCCTTCAGTTTTCTGTCTTCCATCTTGCGTCTTCCGTTTTGCGTCTTCCGCCTTTAGTCTTCCTTTTTGCGTCTTCCGTCTTGCGTCTTCCGCCTTCAGTCTTCCATCTTCCTTCTTCCGTCTTCCTTCTTGCGTCTTCCGTCTTCAGTCTTGCGTGTTCCGTCTTGCGTTTTCCGCCTTCAGTCTTCCATCTTCCTTCTTCCGTCTACCTTCTTGCGTCTCCCGTCTTCAGCCTTGCGTCTTCCGTCTTGCGTCTTCCGCCTTCAGTCTTGCGTCTTCCGACTTGCGTCTTCCGTCTTCCGCCTTCAGTCTTCCTTCTCGCGTCTCCCGTCTTCGGTCTTGCGTCTTCCGCCTTCAGTCTTCCATCTTCCGTCTTGCGTCTTCTGTCTTGCGTCTTCCGCCTTCAGTCTTCCGCCTTCAGTTTTCCGTCTTGCGTCTTCCGTCTTCCGCCTTTAGTCTTCCGTCTTGCGTCTTCCGCCTTCCGCCTTTAGTCTTGCGTTTTGCGTCTTCCGCCTTCAGTCTTCCGTCTTGCGTCTGCCGTCTTCAGTCTTGCGTCTTCCGTCTTGCATCTTCCTCCTTCAGTCTTTCATTTTCCGTCTTGCGTCTTCCGTCTTGCGTCTTCAGCCTTCAGTCTTCCGTCTTGCGTCTTCCGTCTTGTGTCTTCCACCTTCAGTCTTCCCCCTTCCGCCTTCAGTCTTCCGCCTTAAGTCTTCAGTCTTGCGTCTTTCGTCTTGCGGCTTCCGTCTTCTGCCTTCAGTCTTCCGTCTTCCGTCTTTCGTCTTGCGTCTTCCGCCTTCAGTTTTCCGTCTTCCGTCTTGCGTCTTCCGTCTTGCGTCTTCTGCCTTCAGTCCTCCGTCTTCCGACTTGCGTCTTCCGTCTTCCTTCTTGCGTCTCCCGTCTTCGGTCTTGCGTCTTCCGTCTTGCGTCTTCCGCCTTCAGTCTTCCATCTTCCGTCTTGCGTCTTCCGCCTTCAGTCTTCCGTCTTCAGTTTTCCGTCTTGCGTCTTCCGTCTTGCGTCTTCCGCCTTCAGTCTTCCGTCTTGCGTCTTCCGCCTTCCGCCTTTAGTCTTGCGTTTTGCGTCTTCCGCCTTCAGTCTTCCGTCTTGCGTCTGCCGTCTTCAGTCTTGCGTCTTCCGTCTTGCATCTTCCTCCTTCAGTCTTTCATTTTCCGTCTTGCGTCTTCCGTCTTGCGTCTTCAGCCTTCAGTCTTCCGTCTTGCGTCTTCCGTCTTGTGTCTTCCGCCTTCAGTCTTCCCCCTTCCGCCTTCAGTCTTCCGCCTTAAGTCTTCAGTCTTGCGTCTTTCGTCTTGCGGCTTCCGTCTTCTGCCTTCAGTCTTCCGTCTTCCGTCTTTCGTCTTGCGTATTCCGCCTTCAGTTTTCCGTCTTGCGTCTTCCGCCTTCAGTCTTCCGTCTTCCGTCTTGCGTCTTCCGTCTTGCGTCTTCCGCCTTCAGTTTTCCATCTTCCTTCTTCCGTCTTCCTTCTTGCGTCTTCCGTCTTCAGTCTTGCGTGTTCCGTCTTGCGTTTTCCGCCTTCAGTCTTCCATCTTCCTTCTTCCGTCTACCTTCTTGCGTCTCCCGTTTTCAGTCTTGCGTCTTCCGTCTTGCGTCTTCCGCCTTCAGTCTTGCGGCTTCCGACTTGCGTCTTCCGTCTTCAGTCTTCCGCCTTCAGTCTTCCTTCTTGCGTCTCCCGTCTTCAGTCTTGCGTCTTCCGTCTTGCGTCTTCCGCCTTCAGTCTTCCATCTTCCGTCTTGCGTCTTCCATCTTGCGTCTTCCGCCTTCAGTCTTCCGCCTTCAGTTTTCCGTCTTGCGTCTTCCGTCTTGCGTCTTCCGTCTTGCGTCTTCCGCCTTCAGTCTTCCGTCTTGCGTCTTCCGCCTTTAGTCTTGCGTCTTGCGTCTTCCGCCTTCAGTCTTCCGTCTTGCGTCTGCCGTCTTCAGTCTTGCGTCTTCCGTCTTGCATCTTCCTCCTTCAGTCTTCAGTCTTCCGTCTTGCGTCTTCCGTCTTCAGTCTTCCGTCTTGCGTCTTCAGTCTTCCGTCTTGCGTCTTGCGTCTTCCGCCTTCAGTCTTCCGTCTTGCATCTTCTGTCTTGCGTCTTCCGTCTTCCGCCTTCAGTCTTCCGTCTTCCTTCTTGCGTCTTCCGTCTTGTGTCTTCCGTCTTCAGTCTTCTGTCTTGCGTCTTCCGTCTTGCGTCTTCCACCTTCAGTCTTCCATCTTCCTTCTTCCGTCTTCCGTCTTGCGTCTTCCGCCTTCAGTCTCCCGTCTTCCGACTTGCGTCTTCCGCCTTCAGTCTTCCGTCTTCCGTCTTCCCCCTTCAGTCTTCCGCCTTCAGTTTTTCGTCTTCCGTCTTGCGTCTTCCGTCTTGCGTCTTCCGCCTTCAGTCTTCCGTCTTCTGTCTTCTGTCTTGCGTCTTCCGCCTTTAGTCTTCCATCTGCCTTCTTCCGTCTTCCTTCTTGCGTCTTCCGTCTTCAGTCTTGCGTGTTCCGTCTTGCGTTTTCCGCCTTCAGTCTTCCATCTTCCGTCTACCTTCTTGCGTATCCCGTCTTCATTCTTGCGTCTTCCGTCTTGCGTCTTCCGCCTTCAGTCTTCCGTCTTCAGTCTTCCGCCTTCAGTCTTCCTTCTTGCGTCTCCCGTCTTCAGTCTTGCGTCTTTCATCTTGCGTCTTCCGCCTTCAGTCTTCCATCTTCCGTCTTGTGTCTTCAATCTTGCGTCTTCCGTCTTCAGTCTTGCGTCTTCCGTCTTCCGCCTTCTGTCTTGCGTCTTCCGTCCTCCGCCTTGCGTCCTCTGTCTTCCGTCTAGTGTCTTCCGCCTTGCGTCTTCCGTCTTGTGTCTTCCGCCTTCAGTCTTCCGACTTCTGTCCTTCGTCTTCCATCTTGCGTCTTCCGTCTTGCGTCTTCCGTCTTGCATCTTCCGCCTTCAGTCTTCCGCCTTCAGTCTTCCGTCTTGCGTCTTCCATCTCGTGTCTTCAGTCTTCAGTCTTCTGTCTTGCGTCTTCCATCTTGCGTCTTCCGCCTTCAGTCTTTCGCCTTCAGTCTTCCATCTTGCGTCTTGTGTCTTCCTTCTTGCGTCTTCTGTCTTGCGTCTTCCGCCTTCAGTCTTCCGTCTAGCGTCTTCCATCTTGCGTCTTCCGCCTTCAGTGTTCCGTCTTCCTTCTTGCGTCTTCCGTCTTGTGTCTTCCGCCTTCAGTCTTCCGTTTTGCATCTTCCGTCTTGCGTCTTCCGCCTTCAGTCTTCCATCTTCCTTCTTCCTTCTTGCGTCTTCCGTTTTCAGTCTTGCGTCTTCCATCTTGCATCTTCCACCTTCAATCTTCCGTCTTCCTTCATCCGTCTTCCTTCTTGCGTCTTCAGTCTTGCGTCTTCCGTCTTGCGTCTTCCGCCTTCAGTCTTCCGTCTTGCGTCTTCCGACTTGCATCTTCCGTCTTCAGTCTTCCGCCTTCAGTCTTCCTTCTTGCGTCTCCCGTCTTCAGTCTTCCGCCTTCAGTCTTCCATCTTCCGTCTTGCGTCTTCCGTCTTCCGCCTTCAGTCTTCCGCCTTCAGTTTTCCGTCTTCCGTCTTGCGTCTTCCGTCTTGCGTCTTCCGCCTTCAGTCTTCCGTCTTGCGTCTTCCATCTTGCGTCTTCCGTCTTGCATCTTCCACCTTCAGTCTTCCGTCTTGCGCCTTCCGTCTTGCATCTTCCTCCTTCAGTCTTCCATCTTCCGTCTTGCGTCTTCCGTCTTGCGTCTTCCGCCTTCAGTCTTCCGTCTTGCGTCTTCCGTCTTCAGTCTTCCGTCTTGCGTCTTCAGTCTTCCGTCTTGCGTCTTCCGTCTTGCGTCTTCCGCCTTCAGTCTTCCGTCTTCCTTCTTGCGTCTTCCGTCTTGTGTCTTCCGTCTTCAGTCTTCTGTCTTGCGTCTTCCGTCTTGCGTCTTCCACCTTCAGTCTTCCATCTTCCTTCTTCCGTCTTCCGTCTTGCGTCTTCCGCCTTCAGTCTTCCGTCTTCCGACTTGCGTCTTCCGCCTTCAGTCTTCCGTCTTCCGTCTTCCCCCTTCAGTCTTCCACCTTCAGTTTTTCGTCTTCCGTCTTGCGTCTTCCGTCTTGCGTCTTCCGCCTTCAGTCTTCTATCTTCCGTCTTGCGTCTTCCGTCTTGCGTCTTCTGTCTTGCGTCTTCCGCCTTCCGTCTTGCGTCTTCCGTCTTCCATCTTGTGTCTTCCGCCTTCAGTCGTCTGTCTTATGCCTTCCGCCTTCCGCCTTGCGTCTTCCGCCTCCAGTCTTCTGTCTTCCGTCTTGCGTCTTCCGACTTGCGTCTTCCGTCTTCCGCCTTCAGTCTTCCTTCTTGCGTCTCCCGTCTTCAGTCTTGCGTCTTTCGTCTTGCGTCTTCCGCCTTCAGTCTTCCATCTTCCGTCTTGCGTCTTCCGTCTTGCGTCTTCCGCCTTCAGTCTTCTGTCTTGCGTCTGCCGTCTTCAGTCTTGCGTCTTCCGTCTTGCATCTTCCTCCTTCAGTCTTCCATCTTCCGTCTTGCGTCTTCCGTCTTCCGTCTTGTGTCTTCCGCCTTCAGTCTTCTGTCTTCCCCCTTCCGCCTTCAGTCTTCCGTCTTCCTTCTTCCGTCTTCCTTCTTCCGTCTTCCTTCTTGCGTCTTCCGTCTTCAGTCTTGCGTCTTCCGCCTTCAGTCTTCCATCTTCCGTCTTGCGCCTTCCGTCTTGCGTCTTCTGTTTTCCATCTTCCCTCTTCCGTCTTGAGTCTTCAATCTTCCGTTTCCCGTCTTCAGTGTTCAGTCTTCAGTCTTCAGTCTTCAGTCTTCAGTCTTCAGTCTTGCGTCTTTTGTCTTTTGTCTTCCGTCTTCCGCCTTCTGTCTTGCGTCTTCCGTCCTCCGCCTTGCGTCTTCTGTCTTCCGTCTAGTGTCTTCCGCCTTGCATCTTCCGTCTTGTGTCTTCCGCCTTCAGTCTTCCGCCTTCTGTCCTGTCTTCTGTCTTTCCCCTTCCGCCTTCAGTCTTCTGTCTTCCGCCTTCAGTCTTCAGTCTTGCATCTTCCGTCTTGCGTCTTTAGTCTTCAGTCTTGCGTCTTCCGTCTTGCGTCTTCCGCCTTCAGTCTTCTGTCTTCCCCCTTCCGCCTTCAGTCTTCTGTCATTCCGCCTTCAGTCTTCAGTCTTCCGTCTTGCGTCTTCCGCCTTCAGTCTCCCGCCTTCAGTCTTCCGTCTTGCGTCTTCCGTCTTGCATCTTCCGCCTTCAGACTTCCGCCTTCAGTCTTCTGTCTTCTGTCTTGCGTCTTCAATCTTGCGTCTTCCATCTTCAGTCTTGCGTCTTCCGTCTTCTGTCTTCCATCTTGCGTCTTCCGCCTTCAGTCTTCCGTCTTGCGTCTTCCGTCTTGCATCTTCCGCCTTCAGTCTTCTGTCTTCCGTCTTGCGTCTTCAATCTTGCGTCTTCCGTCTTCAGTCTTGCATCTTCCGTCTTCCGCCTTCTGTCTTGCGTCTTCCGTCCTCCGCCTTGCGTCTTCTGTCTTCCGTCTAGTGTCTTCCGCCTTGCGTCTTCCGTCTTGTGTCTTCCGCCTTCAGTCTTCCGCCTTCTGTCTTCCGTCTTGCGTCTTCCGTCTTGCTTCTTCTGCCTTCAGTCTTCTGTCTTCCCCCTTCCGCCTTCAGTCTTCTGTCTTCCGCCTTCAGTCTTCAGTCTTGCATCTTCCGTCTTGCGTCTTTAGTCTTCAGTCTTGCGTCTTCCGTCTTGCGTCTTCCGCCTTCAGTCTTCTGTCTTCCCCCTTCCGCCTTCAGTCTTCTGTCTTCCGCCTTCAGTCTTCAGTCTTCCGTCTTGCGTCTTCCGCCTTCAGTCTCCCGCCTTCAGTCTTCCGTCTTGCGTCTTCCGTCTTGCATCTTCCGCCTTCAGACTTCCGCCTTCAGTCTTCTGTCTTCCGTCTTGTGTCTTCAATCTTGCGTCTTCCATCTTCAGTCTTGCGTCTTCCGTCTTCTGTCTTCCATCTTGCGTCTTCCGCCTTCAGTCTTCCGTCTTGCGTCTTCCGTCTTGCATCTTCCGCCTTCAGACTTCCGCCTTCAGTCTTCTGTCTTCCGTCTTGCGTCTTCAATCTTGCGTCTTCCGTCTTCAGTCTTGCGTCTTCCGCCTTCTGTCTTGCGTCTTCCGTCCTCCGCCTTGCGTCCTCTGTCTTCCGTCTAGTGTCTTCCGCCTTGCGTCTTCCGTCTTGTGTCTTCCGCCTTCAGTCTTCCGCCTTCTGTCCTTCGTCTTCCATCTTGCGTCGTCCGTCTTGCGTCTTCCGTCTTGCGTCTGCCGTCTTCAGTCTTGCGTCTTCCGTCTTGCATCTTCCTCCTTCAGTCTTTCATTTTCCGTCTTGCGTCTTCCGTCTTGCGTCTTCAGCCTTCAGTCTTCCGTCTTGCGTCTTCCGTCTTGTGTCTTCCGCCTTCAGTCTTCCCCCTTCCGCCTTCAGTCTTCCGCCTTAAGTCTTCAGTCTTGCGTCTTTCGTCTTGCGGCTTCCGTCTTCTGCCTTCAGTCTTCCGTCTTCCGTCTTTCGTCTTGCGTATTCCGCCTTCAGTTTTCCGTCTTGCGTCTTCCGCCTTCAGTCTTCCGTCTTCCGTCTTGCGTCTTCCGTCTTGCGTCTTCCGCCTTCAGTTTTCCATCTTCCTTCTTCCGTTTTCCTTCTTGCGTCTTCCGTCTTCAGTCTTGCGTGTTCCGTCTTGCGTTTTCCGCCTTCAGTCTTCCATCTTCCTTCTTCCGTCTACCTTCTTGCGTCTCCCGTTTTCAGTCTTGCGTCTTCCGTCTTGCGTCTTCCGCCTTCAGTCTTGCGGCTTCCGACTTGCGTCTTCCGTCTTCAGTCTTCCGCCTTCAGTCTTCCTTCTTGCGTCTCCCGTCTTCAGTCTTGCGTCTTCCGTCTTGCGTCTTCCGCCTTCAGTCTTCCATCTTCCGTCTTGCGTCTTCCATCTTGCGTCTTCCGCCTTCAGTCTTCCGCCTTCAGTTTTCCGTCTTGCGTCTTCCGTCTTGCGTCTTCCGTCTTGCGTCTTCCGCCTTCAGTCTTCCGTCTTGCGTCTTCCGCCTTTAGTCTTGCGTCTTGCGTCTTCCGCCTTCAGTCTTCCGTCTTGCGTCTGCCGTCTTCAGTCTTGCGTCTTCCGTCTTGCATCTTCCTCCTTCAGTCTTCCATCTTCCGTCTTGCGTCTTCCGTCTTGCGTCTTCCGCCTTCAGTCTTCCGTCTTGCGTCTTCCGTCTTCAGTCTTCCGTCTTGCGTCTTCAGTCTTCCGTCTTGCGTCTTGCGTCTTCCGCCTTCAGTCTTCCGTCTTGCATCTTCTGTCTTGCGTCTTCCGTCTTCCGCCTTCAGTCTTCCGTCTTCCTTCTTGCGTCTTCCGTCTTGTGTCTTCCGTCTTCAGTCTTCTGTCTTGCGTCTTCCGTCTTGCGTCTTCCACCTTCAGTCTTCCATCTTCCTTCTTCCGTCTTCCGTCTTGCGTCTTCCGCCTTCAGTCTCCCGTCTTCCGACTTGCGTCTTCCGCCTTCAGTCTTCCGTCTTCCGTCTTCCCCCTTCAGTCTTCCGCCTTCAGTTTTTCGTCTTCCGTCTTGCGTCTTCCGTCTTGCGTCTTCCGCCTTCAGTCTTCCGTCTTCTGTTTTCTGTCTTGCGTCTTCCGCCTTTAGTCTTCCATCTGCCTTCTTCCGTCTTCCTTCTTGCGTCTTCCGTCTTCAGTCTTGCGTGTTCCGTCTTGCGTTTTCCGCCTTCAGTCTTCCATCTTCCGTCTACCTTCTTGCGTATCCCGTCTTCATTCTTGCGTCTTCCGTCTTGCGTCTTCCGCCTTCAGTCTTCCGTCTTCAGTCTTCCGCCTTCAGTCTTCCTTCTTGCGTCTCCCGTCTTCAGTCTTGCGTCTTCCATCTTGCGTCTTCCGCCTTCAGTCTTCCATCTTCCGTCTTGCGTCTTCAATCTTGCGTCTTCCGTCTTCAGTCTTGCGTCTTCCGTCTTCCGCCTTCTGTCTTGCGTCTTCCGTCCTCCGCCTTGCGTCCTCTGTCTTCCGTCTAGTGTCTTCCGCCTTGCGTCTTCCGTCTTGTGTCTTCCGCCTTCAGTCTTCCGACTTCTGTCCTTCGTCTTCCATCTTGCGTCTTCCGTCTTGCGTCTTCCGTCTTGCATCTTCCGCCTTCAGTCTTCCGCCTTCAGTCTTCCGTCTTGCGTCTTCCATCTCGTGTCTTCAGTCTTCAGTCTTCCGTCTTGCGTCTTCCATCTTGCGTCTTCCGCCTTCAGTCTTTCGCCTTCAGTCTTCCATCTTGCGTCTTGTGTCTTCCTTCTTGCGTCTTCTGTCTTGCGTCTTCCGCCTTCAGTCTTCCGTCTAGCGTCTTCCATCTTGCGTCTTCCGCCTTCAGTGTTCCGTCTTCCTTCTTGCGTCTTCCGTCTTGTGTCTTCCGCCTTCAGTCTTCCGTTTTGCATCTTCCGTCTTGCGTCTTCCGCCTTCAGTCTTCCATCTTCCTTCTTCCTTCTTGCGTCTTCCGTTTTCAGTCTTGCGTCTTCCATCTTGCATCTTCCACCTTCAATCTTCCGTCTTCCTTCATCCGTCTTCCTTCTTGCGTCTTCAGTCTTGCGTCTTCCGTCTTGCGTCTTCCGCCTTCAGTCTTCCGTCTTGCGTCTTCCGACTTGCATCTTCCGTCTTCAGTCTTCCGCCTTCAGTCTTCCTTCTTGCGTCTCCCGTCTTCAGTCTTCCGCCTTCAGTCTTCCATCTTCCGTCTTGCGTCTTCCGTCTTCCGTCTTCCGCCTTCAGTCTTCCGCCTTCAGTTTTCCGTCTTCCGTCTTGCGTCTTCCGTCTTGCGTCTTCCGCCTTCAGTCTTCCGTCTTGCGTCTTCCATCTTGCGTCTTCCGTCTTGCATCTTCCACCTTCAGTCTTCCGTCTTGCGCCTTCCGTCTTGCATCTTCCTCCTTCAGTCTTCCATCTTCCGTCTTGCGTCTTCCGTCTTGCGTCTTCCGCCTTCAGTCTTCCGTCTTGCGTCTTCCGTCTTCAGTCTTCCGTCTTGCGTCTTCAGTCTTCCGTCTTGCGTCTTCCGTCTTGCGTCTTCCGCCTTCAGTCTTCCGTCTTCCTTCTTGCGTCTTCCGTCTTGTGTCTTCCGTCTTCAGTCTTCTGTCTTGCGTCTTCAGTCTTCCGTCTTGCGTCTTCCGTCTTGCGTCTTCCGCCTTCAGTCTTCCGTCTTCCTTCTTGCGTCTTCCGTCTTGTGTCTTCCGTCTTCAGTCTTCTGTCTTGCGTCTTCCGTCTTGCGTCTTCCACCTTCAGTCTTCCATCTTCCTTCTTCCGTCTTCCGTCTTGCGTCTTCCGCCTTCAGTCTTCCGTCTTCCGACTTGCGTCTTCCGCCTTCAGTCTTCCGTCTTCCGTCTTCCCCCTTCAGTCTTCCACCTTCAGTTTTTCGTCTTCCGTCTTGCGTCTTCCGTCTTGCGTCTTCCGCCTTCAGTCTTCTATCTTCCGTCTTGCGTCTTCCGTCTTGCGTCTTCTGTCTTGCGTCTTCCGCCTTCCGTCTTGCGTCTTCCGTCTTCCATCTTGTGTCTTCCGCCTTCAGTCGTCTGTCTTATGCCTTCCGCCTTCCGCCTTGCGTCTTCCGCCTCCAGTCTTCTGTCTTCCGTCTTGCGTCTTCCGACTTGCGTCTTCCGTCTTCCGCCTTCAGTCTTCCTTCTTGCGTCTCCCGTCTTCAGTCTTGCGTCTTTCGTCTTGCGTCTTCCGCCTTCAGTCTTCCATCTTCCGTCTTGCGTCTTCCGCCTTCAGTCTTCCATCTTCCATCTTCCGTCTTGCGTCTTCCGTCTTGCGTCTTCCGCCTTCAGTCTTCTGTCTTGCGTCTGCCGTCTTCAGTCTTGCGTCTTCCGTCTTGCATCTTCCTCCTTCAGTCTTCCATCTTCCGTCTTGCGTCTTCCGTCTTCCGTCTTGTGTCTTCCGCCTTCAGTCTTCTGTCTTCCCCCTTCCGCCTTCAGTCTTCCGCCTTCAGTCCTCAGTCTTGCGTCTTTCGTCTTGCGGCTTCCGTCTTCCGCCTTCAGTCTTCCGTCTTTCGTCTTGCGTCTTCCGTTTTGCATCTTCCGCCTTCAGTCTTGCATCTTCCGCCTTCAGTCTTCCGCCTTCAGTCTTCCGTCTTGCATCTTCCGCCTTCAGTCTTCCGCCTTCAGTCTTCTGTCTTCCGTCTTGCGTCTTCAATCTTGTGTCTTCCGTCTTGCGTCTTCAATCTTGTGTCTTCCGTCTTTAGTCTTGCGTCTTCCGTCTTCCATCTTGCGTCTTCAGTCTTCCGTGTTGCGTCTTCCTTCTTGCGTCTTCCTTCTTGCGTCTTCTGTCTTCAGTCTTGCGTCTCCTGCCTTCCGCCTTCAGTCTTCCAACTTCCGTATTGCGTCTTCCGCCTTCAGTCTTCCGTCTTCCTTCTTGTGTCTTCCGTCTTGCGTCTTCCGTCTTGTGTCTTCCACCTTCAGCCTTCCGTCTTGCGTCTTCCGCCTTGCGTCTTTCGGCTTCAGTCTTCCACCTTCCGCCTTCAGTCTTCCGTCTTCTGCCTTCAGTCTTCCGTCTTCCTTCTTCCGCTTTCCTTCTTGCGTCTTCCGTCTTGCGTCTTCCGTCTTGTGTCTTCCGCCTTCAGTCTTCCGTCTTGCGTCTTCCGTCTTCCGCCTTTAGTCTTCCGTCTTCCTTCTTCCTTCTTCCGTCTTCCTTCTTGCGTCTTCCGTCTTCAGTCTTGCATCTTCCGTCTTGCGTCTTCCGCCTTCAGTCTTCCAACTTCCGTCTTGCGCCTTCCGTCTTGCGTCTTCTGTCTTCCGTCTTCCCTCTTGAGTCTTCAATCTTCCGTTTCCCGTCTTCAGTCTTCAGTGTTCAGTCTTCAGTCTTCAGTCTTCTGTCTTGCGTCTTTTGTCTTTTGTCTTGCGTCTTCAGTCTTCAGTCTTCCGTCTTCCTTCTTGTGTCTTCCGCCTTCAGTCTTCCGTCTTGCATGTTCCTTCTTGCATCTTCCGTCTTGCGTCTTCTGCCTTCCGCCTTCAGTCTTCCAACTTCCGTCTTGCGTCTTCCGCCTTCAGTCTTCCGTCTTCCTTCTTGTGTCTTCCGTCTTGCGTCTTCCGTCTTGTGTCTTCCACCTTCAGTCTTCCGTCTTGCGTCTTCCGTCTTGCGTTTTTCGGCTTGAGTCTTCTGTCTTCCACCTTCCGCCTTCAGTCTTCTGTCTTCCGTCTTCCGTCTTGCGTCTTCCGTCTTGCGTCTTCCGCCTTCAGTCTTCCATCTTCCTTCTTCCGTCTTCCTTCTTGCGTCTTCCGTCTTCAGTCTTGCGTCTTCCGTCTTGCGTCTTCCGCCTTCAGTCTTCTGTCTTGCGTCTTCCGTCTTGCGTCTTCTGTCTTGCGTCTTCCGCCTTCCGTCTTGCGTCTTCCGTCTTCCGTCTTGTGTCTTCCGCCTTCAGTCGTCTGTCTTATGCCTTCCGCCTTCCGCCTTCCGCCTTGCGTCTTCCGCCTTCAGTCTTCTGTCTTCCGTCTTGCGTCTTCCGACTTGCGTCTTCCGTCTTCCGCCTTCAGTCTTCCTTCTTGCGTCTCCCGTCTTCAGTCTTGCGTCTTCCGTCTTGCGTCTTCCGCCTTCAGTCTTCCATCTTCCGTCTTGCGTCTTCCGTCTTGCGTCTTCCGCCTTCAGTCTTCTGTCTTGCGTCTGCCGTCTTCAGTCTTGCGTCGTCCGTCTTGCATCTTCCTCCTTCAGTCTTCCATCTTCCGTCTTGCGTCTTCCGTCTTCCGTCTTGTGTCTTCCGCCTTCAGTCTTCTGTCTTCCCCCTTCCGCCTTCAGTCTTCCGCCTTCAGTCCTCAGTCTTGCGTCTTTCGTCTTGCGGCTTCCGTCTTCCGCCTTCAGTCTTCCGTCTTTCGTCTTGCGTCTTCCGTTTTGCATCTTCCGCCTTCAGTCTTGCATCTTCCGCCTTCAGTCTTCCGCCTTCAGTCTTCCGTCTTGCATCTTCCGCCTTCAGTCTTCCGCCTTCAGTCTTCTGTCTTCCGTCTTCAATCTTGTGTCTTCCGTCTTGCGTCTTCAATCTTGTGTCTTCCGTCTTCAGTCTTGCGTCTTCCGTCTTCCATCTTGCGTCTTCAGTCTTCCGTGTTGCGTCTTCCTTCTTGCGCCTTCCTTCTTGCGTCTTCTGTCTTCAGTCTTGCGTCTCCTGCCTTCCGCCTTCAGTCTTCCAACTTCCGTCTTGCGTCTTCCGCCTTCAGTCTTCCGTCTTCCTTCTTGTGTCTTCCGTCTTGCGTCTTCCGTCTTGTGTCTTCCACCTTCAGCCTTCCGTCTTGCGTCTTCCGCCTTGCGTCTTTCGGCTTCAGTCTTCCACCTTCCGCCTTCAGTCTTCCGTCTTCTGCCTTCAGTCTTCCGTCTTCCTTCTTCCGCTTTCCTTCTTGCGTCTTCCGTCTTGCGTCTTCCGTCTTGTGTCTTCCGCCTTCAGTCTTCCGTCTTGCGTCTTCCGTCTTCCGCCTTTAGTCTTCCGTCTTCCTTCTTCCGTCTTCCTTCTTGCGTCTTCCGTCTTCAGTCTTGCATCTTCCGTCTTGCGTCTTCCGCCTTCAGTCTTCCAACTTCCGTCTTGCGCCTTCCGTCTTGCGTCTTCTGTCTTCCGTCTTCCCTCTTGAGTCTTCAATCTTCCGTTTCCCGTCTTTAGTCTTCAGTGTTCAGTCTTCAGTCTTCAGTCTTCTGTCTTGCGTCTTTTGTCTTTTGTCTTGCGTCTTCAGTCTTCAGTCTTCCGTCTTCCTTCTTGTGTCTTCCGCCTTCAGTCTTCCGTCTTGCGTGTTCCTTTTTGCATCTTCCGTCTTGCGTCTTCTGCCTTCCGCCTTCAGTCTTCCAACTTCCGTCTTGCGTCTTCCGCCTTCAGTCTTCCGTCTTCCTTCTTGTGTCTTCCGTCTTGCGTCTTCCGTCTTGTGTCTTCCACCTTCAGTCTTCCGTCTTGCGTCTTCCGTCTTGCATTTTTCGGCTTGAGTCTTCTGTCTTCCACCTTCCGCCTTCAGTCTTCTGTCTTCTGTCTTCCGTCTTGCGTCTTCCGTCTTGCGTCTTCCGCCTTCAGTCTTCCGTCTTCCTTCTTCCGTCTTCCTTCTTGCATCTTCCGTCTTCAGTCTTGCGTCTTCCGTCTTGCGTCTTCCGCCTTCAGTCTTCTATCTTCCGTCTTGCGTCTTCCGTCTTGCGTCTTCTGTCTTGCGTCTTCCGCCTTCCGTCTTGCGTCTTCCGTCTTCCATCTTGTGTCTTCCGCCTTCAGTCGTCTGTCTTATGCCTTCCGCCTTCCGCCTTGCGTCTTCCGCCTCCAGTCTTCTGTCTTCCGTCTTGCGTCTTCCGACTTGCGTCTTCCGTCTTCCGCCTTCAGTCTTCCTTCTTGCGTCTCCCGTCTTCAGTCTTGCGTCTTCCGCCTTCAGTCTTCCATCTTCCGTCTTGCGTCTTCCGTCTTGCGTCTTCCGCCTTCAGTCTTCTGTCTTGCGTCTGCCGTCTTCAGTCTTGCGTCTTCCGTCTTGCATCTTCCTCCTTCAGTCTTCCATCTTCCGTCTTGCGTCTTCCGTCTTCCGTCTTGTGTCTTCCGCCTTCAGTCTTCTGTCTTCCCCCTTCCGCCTTCAGTCTTCCGCCTTCAGTCCTCAGTCTTGCGTCTTTCGTCTTGCGGCTTCCGTCTTCCGCCTTCAGTCTTCCGTCTTTCGTCTTGCGTCTTCCGTTTTGCATCTTCCGCCTTCAGTCTTGCATCTTCCGCCTTCAGTCTTCCGCCTTCAGTCTTCCGTCTTGCATCTTCCGCCTTCAGTCTTCCGCCTTCAGTCTTCTGTCTTCCGTCTTGCGTCTTCAATCTTGTGTCTTCCGTCTTGCGTCTTCAATCTTGTGTCTTCCGTCTTTAGTCTTGCGTCTTCCGTCTTCCATCTTGCGTCTTCAGTCTTCCGTGTTGCGTCTTCCTTCTTGCGTCTTCCTTCTTGCGTCTTCTGTCTTCAGTCTTGCGTCTCCTGCCTTCCGCCTTCAGTCTTCCAACTTCCGTCTTGCGTCTTCCGTCTTCCTTCTTGTGTCTTCCGTCTTGCGTCTTCCGTCTTGTGTCTTCCACCTTCAGCCTTCCGTCTTGCGTCTTCCGCCTTGCGTCTTTCGGCTTCAGTCTTCCACCTTCCGCCTTCAGTCTTCCGTCTTCTGCCTTCAGTCTTCCGTCTTCCTTCTTCCGCTTTCCTTCTTGCGTCTTCCGTCTTGCGTCTTCCGTCTTGTGTCTTCCGCCTTCAGTCTTCCGTCTTGCGTCTTCCGTCTTCCGCCTTTAGTCTTCCGTCTTCCTTCTTCCTTCTTCCGTCTTCCTTCTTGCGTCTTCCGTCTTCAGTCTTGCATCTTCCGTCTTGCGTCTTCCGCCTTCAGTCTTCCAACTTCCGTCTTGCGCCTTCCGTCTTGCGTCTTCTGTCTTCCGTCTTCCCTCTTGAGTCTTCAATCTTCCGTTTCCCGTCTTCAGTCTTCAGTGTTCAGTCTTCAGTCTTCAGTCTTCTGTCTTGCGTCTTTTGTCTTTTGTCTTGCGTCTTCAGTCTTCAGTCTTCCGTCTTCCTTCTTGTGTCTTCCGCCTTCAGTCTTCCGTCTTGCGTGTTCCTTCTTGCATCTTCCGTCTTGCGTCTTCTGCCTTCCGCCTTCAGTCTTCCAACTTCCGTCTTGCGTCTTCCGCCTTCAGTCTTCCGTCTTCCTTCTTGTGTCTTCCGTCTTGCGTCTTCCGTCTTGTGTCTTCCACCTTCAGTCTTCCGTCTTGCGTCTTCCGTCTTGCGTTTTTCGGCTTGAGTCTTCTGTCTTCCACCTTCCGCCTTCAGTCTTCTGTCTTCCGTCTTCCGTCTTCCGTCTTGCGTCTTCCGTCTTGCGTCTTCCGCCTTCAGTCTTCCGTCTTCCTTCTTCCGTCTTCCTTCTTGCGTCTTCCGTCTTCAGTCTTACGTCTTCCGTCTTGCGTCTTCCGCCTTCAGTCTTCTATCTTCCGTCTTGCGTCTTCCGTCTTGCGTCTTCTGTCTTGCGTCTTCCGCCTTCCGTCTTGCGTCTTCCGTCTTCCATCTTGTGTCTTCCGCCTTCAGTCGTCTGTCTTATGCCTTCCGCCTTCCGCCTTCCGCCTTGCGTCTTCCGCCTTCAGTCTTCTGTCTTCCGTCTTGCGTCTTCCGACTTGCGTCTTCCGTCTTCCGCCTTCAGTCTTCCTTCTTGCGTCTCCCGTCTTCAGTCTTGCGTCTTCCGTCTTGCGTCTTCCGCCTTCAGTCTTCCATCTTCCGTCTTGCGTCTTCCGTCTTGCGTCTTCCGCCTTCAGTCTTCTGTCTTGCGTCTGCCGTCTTCAGTCTTGCGTCTTCCGTCTTGCATCTTCCTCCTTCAGTCTTCCATCTTCCGTCTTGCGTCTTCCGTCTTGTGTCTTCCGCCTTCAGTCTTCTGTCTTCCCCCTTCCGCCTTCAGTCTTCCGCCTTCAGTCCTCAGTCTTGCGTCTTTCGTCTTGCGGCTTCCGTCTTCCGCCTTCAGTCTTCCGTCTTTCGTCTTGCGTCTTCCGTTTTGCATCTTCCGCCTTCAGTCTTGCATCTTCCGCCTTCAGTCTTCCGCCTTCAGTCTTCCGTCTTGCATCTTCCGCCTTCAGTCTTCCGCCTTCAGTCTTCTGTCTTCCGTCTTCAATCTTGTGTCTTCCGTCTTGCGTCTTCAATCTTGTGTCTTCCGTCTTCAGTCTTGCGTCTTCCGTCTTCCATCTTGCGTCTTCAGTCTTCCGTGTTGCGTCTTCCTTCTTGCGTCTTCCTTCTTGCGTCTTCTGTCTTCAGTCTTGCGTCTCCTGCCTTCCGCCTTCAGTCTTCCAACTTCCGTCTTGCGTCTTCCGCCTTCAGTCTTCCGTCTTCCTTCTTGTGTCTTCCGTCTTGCGTCTTCCGTCTTGTGTCTTCCACCTTCAGCCTTCCGTCTTGCGTCTTCCGCCTTGCGTCTTTCGGCTTCAGTCTTCCACCTTCCGCCTTCAGTCTTCCGTCTTCTGCCTTCAGTCTTCCGTCTTCCTTCTTCCGCTTTCCTTCTTGCGTCTTCCGTCTTGCGTCTTCCGTCTTGTGTCTTCCGCCTTCAGTCTTCCGTCTTGCGTCTTCCGTCTTCCGCCTTTAGTCTTCCGTCTTCCTTCTTCCTTCTTCCGTCTTCCTTCTTGCGTCTTCCGTCTTCAGTCTTGCATCTTCCGTCTTGCGTCTTCCGCCTTCAGTCTTCCAACTTCCGTCTTGCGCCTTCCGTCTTGCGTCTTCTGTCTTCCGTCTTCCCTCTTGAGTCTTCAATCTTCCGTTTCCCGTCTTTAGTCTTCAGTGTTCAGTCTTCAGTCTTCAGTCTTCTGTCTTGCGTCTTTTGTCTTTTGTCTTGCGTCTTCAGTCTTCAGTCTTCCGTCTTCCTTCTTGTGTCTTCCGCCTTCAGTCTTCCATCTTGCGTGTTCCTTTTTGCATCTTCCGTCTTGCGTCTTCTGCCTTCCGCCTTCAGTCTTCCAACTTCCGTCTTGCGTCTTCCGCCTTCAGTCTTCCGTCTTCCTTCTTGTGTCTTCCGTCTTGCGTCTTCCGTCTTGTGTCTTCCACCTTCAGTCTTCCGTCTTGCGTCTTCCGTCTTGCGTTTTTCGGCTTGAGTCTTCTGTCTTCCACCTTCCGCCTTCAGTCTTCTGTCTTACGTCTTACGTCTTGCGTCTTGCGTCTTGCGTCTTGCGTCTTCCGTCTTCCGCCTTCAGTCTTCCGTCTTCCTTCTTCCGTCTTCCTTCTTGCGTCTTCCGTCTTCAGTCTTGCGTCTTCAGTCTTGCGTCTTCCGTCTTCCGCCTTCAGTCTTCTATCTTCCGTCTTGCGTCTTCCGTCTTGTGTCTTCTGTCTTGCGTCTTCCGCCTTCCGTCTTCCGTCTTCCATCTTGTGTCTTCCGCCTTCAGTCGTCTGTCTTATGCCTTCCGCCTTCCGCCTTCCGCCTTGCGTCTTCCGCCTTCAGTCTTCTGTCTTCCGTCTTCCGTCTTGCGTCTTGCGTCTTCCACCTTCAGTCTTCTGTCTTCTGTCTTCCGTCTTCCGTCTTGCGTCTTCCGCCTTCAGTCTTCTGTCTTCTGTCTTCCGTCTTGCGTCTTCCGTCTTCAGTCTTGCATCTTCCGTCTTGCGTCTTCCGCCTTCAGTCTTCCGTCTTCCGTCTTGCGTCTTCCGCCTTCAGTCTTCTGTCTTGCGTCTTCTGCCTTCAGTCTTCCGTCTTCCTTCTTCTGCTTTCCTTCTTGCGTCTTCCGTCTTGCGTCTTCCGTCTTCCGTCTTCCGCCTTCAGTCTTCTGTCTTCCTTCTTGCGTCTTCCGTCTTCAGTCTTGCATCTTCCGTCTTGCGTTTTCCGCCTTCAGTCTTCCGTCTTCCGTCTTGCGTCTTCCGCCTTCAGTCTTCCGTCTTGCGTCTTCTGCCTTCAGTCTTCCGTCTTCCTTCTTCCGCTTTCCTTCTTGCGTCTTCCGTCTTGCGTCTTCCGACTTGCGTCTTCCGACTTGCGTCTTCCGTCTTCAGTCTTCTGCCTTCAGTCTTCCTTCTTGCGTCTCCCGTCTTCAGTCTTGCGTCTTCTGTCTTGCGTCTTTCGCCTTCAGTATTCCATCTTCCGTCTTGCGTCTTCCGTCTTGCGTCTTCCGCCTTCAGTCTTCCGCCTTCAGCTTTCCGTCTTCCGTCTTGCGTCTCCTGTCTTGCGTCTTCCGCCTACAGTCCTCCGTCTTGCATCTTCCGCCTTTAGTCTTGCGTCTTGCGTCTTCCGCCTTCAGTCTTCCGTCTTGCGTCTTCCGTCTTCAGTCTTGCGTCTTCCGTCTTCCGTCTTGCATCTTCCTCCTTCAGTCTTCCATCTTCCGTCTTGCGTCTTCCGTCTTGCGTCTTCCGCCTTCAGTCTTCCGTCTTGCGTCTTCCGTCTTGCGTCTTCCGTCTTGCGTCTTCCGCCTTCAGTCTTCTGTCTTCCCCCTTCAGTCTTCTGTCTTCCACCTTCAGTCTTCCATCTTGTGTCTTCCGCCTTCAGTCTTCCCCCTTCCGCCTTCAGTCTTCTGTCTTCCGCCTTCAGTCTTCTGTCTTCCGCCTTCAGTCTTGCATCTTTCGTCTTGCGTCTTCCGTCTTCCGCCTTCAGTCTTTCGTCTTTCGTCTTCCGTCTTGCATCTTCCGCTTTCAGTCTTGCATCTTCCGCCTTCAGTCTTGTGCCTTCAGTCTTCCGTCTTGCGTCTTCCGTCTTGCATCTTCCGCCTTCAGCCTTCCGCCTTCAGTCTTCTGTCTTCCGTCTTGTCTTCAATCTTGCGTCTTCCGTCTTGCGTCTTCCGCCTTCAGTCTTCCGTCTTGCCTCTTCCGTCTTGCGTCTTCCGCCTTCAGTCTTCCGTCTTGCGTATTCCGTCTTGCGTTTTCCGCCTTCAGTCTTCTGTCTTTCCCCTTCCGTCTTCTGTCTTCCACCTTCAGTCTTCCTTCTTCCATCTTTCTTCTTGCGACTTCCGTCTTCAGTCTTGCGTCTTCTGTCTTCCGTCTTGCGTCTTCCGCCTTCAGTCTTCCGTCTTGCGTCTTCCGTCTTGCGTCTTCTGCCTTCAGTCTTCCGTCTTCCTTCTTCCTTTTTCCTTCTTGCGTCTTCCGTCTTGCGTCTTCCGTCTTGTGTCTTCCAAATTCAGTCTTCCGTCTTGCGTCTTCCGTCTTGCGTCTTCCGCCTTCAGTCTTCCGTCTTCCTTCTTCTGTCTTCCTTCTTGCGTCTTCTGTCTTCAGTCTTGCTTCTTCCGTCTTGCGTCTTCCGCCTTCAGTCTTCCATCTTCCGTCTTGCGCCTTCCGTCTTGCGTCTTCTGCCTTCCGTCTTCCCTCTTCCGTCTTGAGTCTTCAATCTTCCGTTTCCCGTCTTCAGTCTTCAGTCTTCAGTCTTCTGTCTTCTGTCTTCAGTCTTCAGTCTTGCGTCTTTTGTCTTGCGTCTTCCGTCTTCCGCCTTCAGTCTTCACTTTCAGTCTTCTGTCTTGCGTCTTCAGTCTTCCGTCTTGCGTGTTCCTTCTTGCGTCTTCCGTCTTCTGCCTTCCGCCTTCAGTCTTCCAACTTCCGTCTTGCGTCTTGTGTCTTCCGTCTTCCGTCTTCCGCCTTCAGTCTTCCGTCTTCCTTCTTCCGTCTTCCTTCTTGCGTCTTCCGTCTTCAGTCTTGCGTCTTCCGTCTTCCGCCTTCAGTCTTCCGTCTTCCGACTTGCGTCTTCCGTCTTCAGTCTTGCGTCTTCCGTCTTGCATCTTCCTCCTTCAGTCTTCCATCTTCCGTCTTGCGTCTTCCGTCTTGCGTCTTCCGCCTTCAGTCTTCCGTCTTGCGTCTTCCGTCTTGCGTCTTGCGTCTTGCGTCTTCCGTCTTGCGTCTTCCGCCTTCAGTCTTCTGTCTTCCCCCTTCAGTCTTCTGTCTTCCACCTTCAGTCTTCCATCTTGCGTCTTCCGCCTTCAGTCTTCCCCCTTCCGCCTTCAGTCTTCTGTCTTCCGCCTTCAGTCTTCAGTCTTGCATCTTTCGTCTTGCGTCTTCCGCCTTCAGTCTTCCGTCTTCAGTCCTCCGTCTTGCATCTTCCGCCTTCAGTCTTGCATCTTCTGCCTTCAGTCTTGTGCCTTCAGTCTTCCGTCTTGCGTCTTCCGTCTTGCATCTTCCGCCTTCAGCCTTCCGCCTTCAGTCTTCTGTCTTCCGTCTTGTGTCTTCAATCTTGCGCCTTCCGTCTTCAGTCTTGCGTCTTCCGTCTTCCATCTTGCGTCTTCCGCCTTCAGTCTTCCGTCTTGCATCTTCCATCTTGCGTCTTCCGCCTTCAGTCTTCCATCTTGCGTCTTCCGTCTTGCGTTTTCCGCCTTCAGTCTTCTGTCTTTCCTCTTCCGTCTTGCGTCTTCCGCCTTCTGTCTTCCTCCTTCAGTCTTCCTTCTTCCATCTTCCTTCTTGCGACTTCTGTCTTCAGTCTTGCGTCTTCTGTCTTCCGTCTTCCATCTTGCGTCTTCCGCCTTCAGTCTTCCGTCTTGCGTCTTCCGCCTTCAGTCTTCCGTCTTCCGTCTTGCGTCTTCTGCCTTCAGTCTTCCGTCTTCCTTCTTCCGCTTTCCTTCTTGCGTCTTCCGTCTTGCGTCTTCCGTCTTGTGTCTTCCGCATTCAGTCTTCCGTCTTGCGTCTTCCGTCTTCCGTCTTCCTTCTTCTGTCTTCCTTCTTGCGTCTTCTGTCTTCAGTCTTGCGTCTTCCTTCTTGCGTCTTCCGTCTTCAGTCTTGCATCTTCCGTCTTGCGTCTTCCGCCTTCAGTCTTCCGTCTTCCGTCTTGCGTCTTCCGCCTTCAGTCTTCCGTCTTGCGTCTTCTGCCTTCAGTCTTCCGTCTTCCTTCTTCCGCTTTCCTTCTTGCGTCTTCCGTCTTGCGTCTTCCGTCTTCCGACTTGCGTCTTCCGTCTTCCGACTTGCGTCTTCCCTCTTCAGTCTTCCGCCTTCAGTCTTCCTTCTTGCGTCTCCCGTCTTCAGTCTTGCGTCTTCTGTCTTGCGTCTTTCGCCTTCAGTATTCCATCTTCCGTCTTGCGTCTTCCGTCTTGCGTCTTCTGCCTTCAGTCTTCCGCCTTCAGCTTTCCGTCTTCCGTCTTGCGTCTCCTGTCTTGCGTCTTCCGCCTACAGTCTTCCGTCTTGCATCTTCCGCCTTTAGTCTTGCGTCTTGCGTCTTCCGCCTTCAGTCTTCCGTCTTGCGTCTTCCGTCTTCAGTCTTGCGTCTTCCGTCTTCCGTCTTGCATCTTCCTCCTTCAGTCTTCCATCTTCCGTCTTGCGTCTTCCGTCTTGCGTCTTCCGCCTTCAGTCTTCCGTCTTGCGTCTTCCGTCTTGCGTCTTCCGTCTTGCGTCTTCCGCCTTCAGTCTTCTGTCTTCCCCCTTCAGTCTTCTGTCTTCCACCTTCAGTCTTCCATCTTGCGTCTTCCGCCTTCAGTCTTCCCCCTTCCGCCTTCAGTCTTCTGTCTTCCGCCTTCAGTCTTCTGTCTTCCGCCTTCAGTCTTGCATCTTTCGCCTTGCGTCTTCCGTCTTCCGCCTTCAGTCTTTCGTCTTGCGTCTTCCGTCTTGCATCTTCCGCCTTCAGTCTTGCATCTTCCGCCTTCAGTCTTGTGCCTTCAGTCTTCCGTCTTGCGTCTTCCGTCTTGCATCTTCCGCCTTCAGCCTTCCGCCTTCAGTCTTCTGTCTTCCGTCTTGTGTCTTCAATCTTGCGTCTTCCGTCTTGCGTCTTCCGCCTTCAGTCTTCCGTCTTGCCTCTTCCGTCTTCCGCCTTCAGTCTTTCGTCTTGCGTATTCCATCTTGCGTTTTCCGCCTTCAGTCTTCTGTCTTTCCCCTTCCGTCTTGCGTCTTCCGCCTTCTGTCTTCCACCTTCAGTCTTCCTTCTTCCATCTTCCTTCTTGCGACTTCCGTCTTCAGTCTTGCGTCTTCTGTCTTCCGTCTTGCGTCTTCCGCCTTCAGTCTTCCGTCTTCCGTCTTGCGTCTTCCGTCTTGCGTCTTCTGCCTTCAGTCTTCCGTCTTCCTTCTTCCGCTTTCCTTCTTGCGTCTTCCGTCTTGCGTCTTCCGTCTTGTGTCTTCCGCATTCAGTCTTCCGTCTTGCGTCTTCCGTCTTGCGTCTTCCGCCTTCAGTCTTCCGTCTTCCTTCTTCTGTCTTCCTTCTTGCGTCTTCTGTCTTCAGTCTTGCTTCTTCCGTCTTGCGTCTTCCGCCTTCAGTCTTCCGCCTTCAGCTTTCCGTCTTCCGTCTTGCGTCTCCTGTCTTGCGTCTTCCGCCTACAGTCTTCCGTCTTGCATCTTCCGCCTTTAGTCTTGCGTCTTGCGTCTTCCGCCTTCAGTCTTCCGTCTTGCGTCTTCCGTCTTCAGTCTTGCGTCTTCCGTCTTCCGTCTTGCATCTTCCTCCTTCAGTCTTCCATCTTCCGTCTTGCGTCTTCCGTCTTGCGTCTTCCGCCTTCAGTCTTCCGTCTTGCGTCTTCCGTCTTGCGTCTTCCGTCTTGCGTCTTCCGCCTTCAGTCTTCTGTCTTCCCCCTTCAGTCTTCTGTCTTCCACCTTCAGTCTTCCATGTTGCGTCTTCCGCCTTCAGTCTTCCCCCTTCCGCCTTCAGTCTTCTGTCTTCCGCCTTCAGTCTTCTGTCTTCCGCCTTCAGTCTTCCATCTTCCGTCTTGCGCCTTCCGTCTTGCGTCTTCTGCCTTCCGTCTTCCCTCTTCCGTCTTGAGTCTTCAATCTTCCGTTTCCCGTCTTCAGTCTTCAGTCTTCAGTCTTCTGTCTTCTGTCTTCAGTCTTCAGTCTTGCGTCTTTTGTCTTGCGTCTTCCGTCTTCCGCCTTCAGTCTTCACTTTCAGTCTTCTGTCTTGCGTCTTCAGTCTTCCGTCTTGCGTCTTCCTTCTTGCGTCTTCCGTCTTCTGCCTTCCGCCTTCAGTCTTCCAACTTCCGTCTTGCGTCTTGTGTCTTCCGTCTTCCGTCTTCCGCCTTCAGTCTTCCGTCTTCCTTCTTCCGTCTTCCTTCTTGCGTCTTCAGTCTTCAGTCTTGCGTCTTCCGTCTTCCGCCTTCAGTCTTCCGTCTTCCGACTTGCGTCTTCCGTCTTCAGTCTTGCGTCTTCCGTCTTGCATCTTCCTCCTTCAGTCTTCCATCTTCCGTCTTGCGTCTTCCGTCTTGCGTCTTCCGCCTTCAGTCTTCCGTCTTGCGTCTTCCGTCTTGCGTCTTCCGTCTTCCGTCTTGCGTCTTCCGCCTTCAGTCTTCTGTCTTCCCCCTTCAGTCTTCTGTCTTCCACCTTCAGTCTTCCATCTTGCGTCTTCCGCCTTCAGTCTTCCCCCTTCCGCCTTCAGTCTTCTGTCTTCCGCCTTCAGTCTTCAGTCTTCCATCTTTCGTCTTGCGTCTTCCGCCTTTAGTCTTCCGTCTTTCGTCTTCCGTCTTGCATCTTCCGCCTTCAGTCTTGCATCTTCCGCCTTCAGTCTTGTGCCTTCAGTCTTCCGTCTTGCGTCTTCCGTCTTGCATCTTCCGCCTTCAGCCTTCCGCCTTCAGTCTTCTGTCTTCCGTCTTGTGTCTTCAATCTTGCGCCTTCCGTCTTCAGTCTTGCGTCTTCCGTCTTCCATCTTGCGTCTTCCGCCTTGCGTCTTCCGCCTTCAGTCTTCCATCTTGCGTCTTCCGTCTTGCGTTTTCCGCCTTCAGTCTTCTGTCTTTCCTCTTCCGTCTTGCGTCTTCCGCCTTCTGTCTTCCACCTTCAGTCTTCCTTCTTCCATCTTCCTTCTTGCGACTTCTGTCTTCAGTCTTGCGTCTTCTGTCTTCCGTCTTCCATCTTGCGTCTTCCGCCTTCAGTCTTCCGTCTTGCGTCTTCCGCCTTCAGTCTTCCGTCTTGCGTCTTCTGCCTTCAGTCTTCCGTCTTCCTTCTTCCGCTTTCCTTCTTGCGTCTTCCGTCTTGCGTCTTCCGTCTTGTGTCTTCCGCATTCAGTCTTCCGTCTTGCGTCTTCCGTCTTCCGTCTTCCTTCTTCTGTCTTCCTTCTTGCGTCTTCTGTCTTCAGTCTTGCGTCTTCCTTCTTGCGTCTTCCGTCTTCAGTCTTGCGTGTTCCGTCTTGCGTTTTCCGCCTTCAGTCTTCCATCTTCCTTCTTCCGTCTACCTTCTTGCGTCTCCCGTTTTCAGTCTTGCGTCTTCCATCTTGCGTCTTCCGCCTTCAGTCTTGCGACTTCCGACTTGCGTCTTCCGTCTTCAGTCTTCCGCCTTCAGTCTTCCTTCTTGCGTCTCCCGTCTTCAGTCTTGCGTCTTCCGTCTTGCGTCTTCCGCCTTCAGTTTTCCATCTTCTGTCTTGCGTCTTCCATCTTGCGTCTTCCGCCTTCAGTCTTCCGCCTTCAGTTTTCCGTCTTGCGTCTTCCGTCTTGCGTCTTCCGCCTTCAGTCTTCCGTCTTGCGTCTTCCGCCTTTGGTCTTGCGTCTTGCGTCTTCCGCCTTCAGTCTTCCGTCTTGCGTCTGCCGTCTTCAGTCTTGCGTCTTCCGTCTTGCATCTTCCTCCTTCAGTCTTCCATCTTCCGTCTTGCGTCTTCCGCCTTCAGTCTTCCGTCTTGCGTCTTCCGTTTTCAGTCTTCAGTCTTCCGTCTTGCGTCTTCAGTCTTCCGTCTTGCGTCTTGCGTCTTCCGTCTTGCGTCTTCCGCCTTCAGTCTTCCGTCTTGCATCTTCCGTCTTGCGTCTTCCGCCTTCAGTCTTCCGTCTTCCTTCTTGCGTCTTCCGTCTTATGTCTTCCGCCTTCAGTCTTCTGTCTTGCGTCTTCCGTCTTGCGTCTTCCACCTTCAGTCTTCCTTCTTCCTTCTTCCGTCTTCCTTCTTGCGTCTTCCGTCTTCAGTCTTGCGTCTTCCGTCTTGCGTCTTCCGCCTTCAGTCTTCCTTCTTGCGTCTTCCGTCTTCAGTCTTGCGTCTTCCGTCTTGCGTCTTCCGCCTTCAGTCTTCCGTCTTCCGACTTGCGTCTTCCGCCTTCAGTCTTCCGTCTTGCGTCTTCCGTCTTCCGCCTTCAGTCTTCCGCCTTCAGTTTTTCGTCTTCCGTCATGCGTCTTCCGCCTTCAGTCTTCCGTCTTCTGTCTTCCGTCTTGCGTCTTCCGCCTTTAGTCTTCCATCTGCCTTCTTCCGTCTTCCTTCTTGCGTCTTCCGTCTTCAGTCTTGCGTGTTCCGTCTTGCGTTTTCCGCCTTCAGTCTTCCATCTTCCGTCTACCTTCTTGCGTATCCCGTCTTCATTCTTGCGTCTTCCGTCTTGCGTCTTCCGCCTTCAGTCTTCCGTCTTCAGTCTTCCGCCTTCAGTCTTCCTTCTTGCGTCTCCCATCTTCAGTCTTGCGTCTTCCATCTTGCGTCTTCCGCCTTCAGTCTTCCATCTTCCGTCTTGCGTCTTCCGTCTTGCGTCTTCCGCCTTCAGTCTTCCGCCTTCAGTTTTCCGTCTTGCATCTTCCGTCTTGCGTCTTCCGTCTTGCATCTTCCGCCTTCAGTCTTCCGTCTTGCGTCTTCCGCCTTTAGTCTTGCGTCTTTCGCCTTCAGTCTTCCGTCTTGCGTCTTCCGTCTTCAGTCTTGCGTCTTCCGTCTTACATCTTCCTCCTTCAGTCTTCTATTTTTCCGTCTTCCGTCTTCCGTCTTGCGTCTTCCGGCTTCAGTTTTCCATCTTGCGTCTTGCGTCTTCCGCCTTCAGTCTTCTGTCTTCCCCCTTCCGCCTTCAGTCTTCTGTCTTCCCCCTTCCGCCTTCAGTCTTCCGTCTTGCGTCTTCCGTCTAGCGTCTTCCGCCTTCAGTCTTCTGTTTTCCCCCTTCCGCCTTCAGTCGTCTGTTTTCCCCCTTCCGCCTTCAGTTTTCTGTCTTCCGCCTTCAGTCTTCAGTCTTGCGTCTTTCGTCTTGCGGTTTCCGTCTTCCGCCTTCAGTCTTCCGTCTTTCGTCTTGCGTCTTCCGTTTTGCAGCTTCCGCCTTCAGTCTTGCATCTTCCGCCTTCAGTCTTCCGCCTTCAGTCTTCCGTCTTGCGTCTTCCGTCTTTCGGCTTCAGTCTTCTGTCTTCCACCTTCCGCCTTCAGTCTTCTGTCTTCTGTCTTCCGCCTTCCGCCTTCAGTCTTCCGTCTTCTGTCTTGCGTCTTCTGTCTTCCGTCTTGCGTCTTCCGCCTTCAGTCTTCTGTCTTCCGTCTTGCGTCTTCTGCCTTCAGTCTTCCGTCTTCCTTCTTCCGCTTTCCTTCTTGCGTCTTCCGACTTCCGTCTTGGGTCTTCCGCCTTCAGTCTTCAGTCTTGCGCCTTCCGTCTTGCGTCTTCTGTCCTGCGTCTTCCCTCTTCCGTCTTCCGTCTTGCGTCTTGCGTCTTCCGTCTTCCATCTTGCGTCTTGCGTCTTCCGCCTTCAGTTTTCCGTCTTCCTTCTTCCGTCTTCCTTCTTGCATCTTCCATCTTCAGTCTTGCGTCTTTCGTCTTGCGTCTTCCGCCTTCAGTCTTCTATCTTCCGTCTTGCATCTTCCGTCTTCCATCTTGCGTCTTCCGTCTTGCGTCTTCCGTCTTGCGTCTTCCGTCTTCAATCTTGCGTCTTCCGCCTTCCGTCTTGCGTCTTCCGCCTTCAGTCTTCTGTCTCCCGTCTTCAGTCTTGCGTCTTCCGCCTTTAGTCTTCCGACTTCAGTTTTCCGTCTTGCGTCTTGCACCTTCCGTCTTGCGTCTTCCGCCTTCAGTCTTCCGTCTTCCGTCTTGCGTCTTGCGTCTTCCGTCTTGCGTCTTCCGCCTTCAGTCTTCCATCTTCCTTCTTCCGTCTTCCTTCTTGCGTCTTCCGTCTTCAGTCTTGCGTGTTCCGTCTTGCGTTTTCCGCCTTCAGTCTTCCATCTTCCTTCTTCCGTCTACCTTCTTGCGTCTCCCGTCTTCAGTCTTGCGTCTTCCGTCTTCAGTCTTGCGTCTTCTGTCTTGCGTCTTCCGCCTTCAGTCTTCCATCTTCCGTCTTGCGTCTTCCGTCTTGCGTCTTCCGCCTTCAGTCTTCCATCTTGCGTCTGCCGTCTTCAGTCTTGCGTCTTCCGTCTTGCATCTTCCTCCTTCAGTCTTCCATCTTCCGTCTTGCGTCTTCCGTCTTGCGTCTTCCGCCTTCAGTCTTCCGTCTTGTGTCTTCCGCCTTCAGTCTTCTGTCTTCCCCCTTCCGCCTTCAGTCTTCCGCCTTCAGTCCTCAGTCTTGCATCTTTCGTCTTGCGGCTTCCGTCTTCCGCCTTCAGTCTTCCGTCTTTCGTCTTGCATCTTCCGTTTTGCATCTTCCGCCTTCAGTCTTGCATCTTCCGCCTTCAGTCTTCCACCTTCAGTCTTCCGTCTTGCATCTTCCGCCTTCAGTCTTCCGCCTTCAGTCTTCTGTCTTCCGTCTTGCGTCTTCCGTCTTCCATCTTGCGTCTTCAGTCTTCTGTGTTGCGTCTTCCTTCTTGCGTCTTCTGTCTTCAGTCTTGCGTCTTCTGCCTTCCACCTTCAGTCTTCAAACTTCTGTCTTGCGTCTTCCGCCTTCAGTCTTCCGTCTTCCTTCTTGTGTCTTCCGTCTTGCGTCTTCCGTCTTCCACCTTCAGCCTTCCGTCTTGCGTCTTCCGTCTTGCGTCTTTCGGCTTCAGTCTTCCACCTTCCGCCTTCAGTCTTCCGTCTTCTGCCTTCAGTCTTCCGTCTTCCTTCTTCCGCTTTCCTTCTTGCGTCTTCCGTCTTGCGTCTTCCGTCTTGTGTCTTCCGCCTTCAGTCTTCCGTCTTCCGCCTTTAGTCTTCCGTCTTCCTTCTTCCGTCTTCCTTCTTCCATCTTCCTTCTTGCGTCTTCCGTCTTCAGTCTTGCATCTTCCGTCTTGCGTCTTCCGCCTTCAGTCTTCCATCTTCCGTCTTGCGCCTTCCGTCTTGCGTCTTCTGTCTTCCGTCTTCCCTCTTGAGTCTTCAATCTTCCGTTTCCCGTCTTCAGTCTTCAGTGTTCAGTCTTCAGTCTTCAGTCTTCCTTCTTGTGTCTTCCGCCTTCAGTCTTCCGTCTTGCGTGTTCCTTCTTGCATCTTCCGTCTTGCGTCTTCTGCCTTCCGCCTTCAGTCTTCCAATTTCCGTCTTGCGTCTTCCGCCTTCAGTCTTCCGTCTTCCTTCTTGTGTCTTCCGTCTTGCGTCTTCCGTCTTGTGTCTTCCACCTTCAGTCTTCCGTCTTCCGTCTTCCGTCTTGCGTTTTTCGGCTTGAGTCTTCTGTCTTCCACCTTCCGCCTTCAGTCTTCTGTCTTCCGTCTTCCGTCTTGCGTCTTCAGTCTTGCGTCTTCCGTCTTGCGTCTTCCGCCTTCAGTCTTCCGTCTTCCTTCTTCCGTCTTCCTTCTTGCGTCTTCCGTCTTCAGTCTTGCGTCTTCCGTCTTGCGTCTTCCGCCTTCAGTCTTCTATCTTCCGTCTTGCGTCTTCCGTCTTGCGTCTTCTGTCTTGCGTCTTCCGCCTTCCGTCTTGCGTCTTCCGTCTTCCATCTTGTGTCTTCCGCCTTCAGTCGTCTGTCTTATGCCTTCCGCCTTCCGCCTTCCGCCTTGCGTCTTCCGCCTTCAGTCTTCTGTCTTGCGTCTCCCGTCTTCAGTCTTGCGTCTTCCGTCTTCCATCTTGTGTCTTCCGCCTTCAGTCGTCTGTCTTATGCCTTCCGCCTTCCGCCTTCCGTCTTGTGTCTTCCGCCTTCAGTCTTCCGTCCTCCGCCTTTAGTCTTCCGTCTTCCTTCTTCCGTCTTCCTTCTTCCATCTTCCTTCTTGCGTCTTCCGTCTTCAGTCTTGCATCTTCCGTCTTGCGTCTTCCGCCTTCAGTCTTCCATCTTCCGTCTTGCGCCTTCCGTCTTGCGTCTTCTGTCTTCCGTCTTCCCTCTTGAGTCTTCAATCTTCCGTTTCCCGTCTTCAGTCTTCAGTGTTCAGTCTTCAGTCTTCAGTCTTCAGTCTTCCTTCTTGTGTCTTCCGCCTTCAGTCTTCCGTCTTGCGTGTTCCTTCTTGCATCTTCCGTCTTGCGTCTTCTGCCTTCCGCCTTCAGTCTTCCAATTTCCGTCTTGCGTCTTCCGCCTTCAGTCTTCCGTCTTCCTTCTTGTGTCTTCCGTCTTGCGTCTTCCGTCTTGTGTCTTCCACCTTCAGTCTTCCGTCTTGCGTCTTCCGTCTTGCGTTTTTCGGCTTGAGTCTTCTGTCTTCCACCTTCCGCCTTCAGTCTTCTGTCTTACGTCTTCCGTCTTGCGTCTTCAGTCTTGCGTCTTCCGTCTTGCGTCTTCCGCCTTCAGTCTTCCGTCTTCCTTCTTCCGTCTTCCTTCTTGCATCTTCCGTCTTCAGTCTTGCGTCTTCCGTCTTGCGTCTTCCGCCTTCAGTCTTCTATCTTCCGTCTTGCGTCTTCCGTCTTGCGTCTTCTGTCTTGCGTCTTCCGCCTTCCGTCTTGCGTCTTCCGTCTTCCATCTTGTGTCTTCCGCCTTCAGTCGTCTGTCTTATGCCTTCCGCCTTCCGCCTTCCGCCTTGCGTCTTCCGCCTTCAGTCTTCTGTCTTCCGTCATGCGTCTTCCGACTTGCGTCTTCCGCCTTCAGTCTTCCTTCTTGCGTCTCCCGTCTTCAGTCTTGCGTCTTCCGTCTTGCGTCTTCCGCCTTCAGTCTTCCATCTTCCGTCTTGCGTCTTCCGTCTTGCGTCTTCCGCCTTCAGTCTTGCGTCTGCCGTCTTCAGTCTTGCGTCTTCCGTCTTGCATCTTCCTCCTTTAGTCTTCCATCTTCCGTCTTGTGTCTTCCGTCTTGCGTCTTCCGCCTTCAGTCTTCCGTCTTCCGTCTTGTGTCTTCCGCCTTCAGTCTTCTGTCTTCCCCCTTCCGCCTTCAGTCTTCCGCCTTCAGTCCTCAGTCTTGCGTCTTTCGTCTTGCGGCTTCCGTCTTCCGCCTTCAGTCTTCCGTCTTTCGTCTTGCGTCTTCCGTTTTGCATCTTCCGCCTTCAGTCTTGCATCTTCCGCCTTCAGTCTTCCGCCTTCAGTCTTCCGTCTTGCATCTTCCGCCTTCAGTCTTCCGCCTTCAGTCTTCTGTCTTCCATCTTGCGTCTTCAATCTTGTGTCTTCCGTCTTGCGTCTTCAATCTTGTGTCTTCCGTCTTCAGTCTTGCGTCTTCCGTCTTCCATCTTGCGTCTTCAGTCTTCCGTGTTGCGTCTTCCTTCTTGCGTCTTCTGTCTTCAGTCTTGCGTCTTCTGCCTTCCGCCTTCAGTCTTCCAACTTCCGTCTTGCGTCTTCCGCCTTCAGTCATCCGTCTTCCTTCTTGTGTCTTCCGTCTTGCGTCTTCCGTCTTGTGTCTTCCGTCTTGCGTCTTCCGTCTTCCATCTTGTGTCTTCCGCCGTCAGTCGTCTGTCTTATGCCTTCCGCCTTCCGCCTTCCGCCTTGCGTCTTCCGCCTTCAGTCTTATGTCTTCCGTCTTCCGACTTGCGTCTTCCGTCTTCCGCCTTCAGTCTTCCTTCTTGCGTCTCCCGTCTTCAGTCTTGCGTCTTCCGTCTTGCGTCTTCCGCCTTCAGTCTTCCATCTTCCGTCTTGCGTCTTCCGTCTTGCGTCTTCCGCCTTCAGTCTTCCGTCTTGCGTCTGCCGTCTTCAGTCTTGCGTCTTCCGTCTTGCATCTTCCTCCTTCAGTCTTCCATCTTCCGTCTTGTGTCTTCCGTCTTGCGTCTTCCGCCTTCAGTCTTCCGTCTTCCGTCTTGTGTCTTCCGCCTTCAGTCTTCTGTCTTCCCCCTTCCGCCTTCAGTCTTCCGCCTTCAGTCCTCAGTCTTGCGTCTTTCGTCTTGCGGCTTCCGTCTTCCGCCTTCAGTCTTCCGTCTTTCGTCTTGCGTCTTCCGTTTTGCATCTTCCGCCTTCAGTCTTGCATCTTCCGCCTTCAGTCTTCCGCCTTCAGTCTTCCGTCTTGCATCTTCCGCCTTCAGTCTTCCGCCTTCAGTCTTCTGTCTTCCGTCTTGCGTCTTCAATCTTGTGTCTTCCGTCTTGCGTCTTCAATCTTGTGTCTTCCGTCTTCAGTCTTGCGTCTTCCGTCTTGCGTCTTCAGTCTTCCGTGTTGCGTCTTCCTTCTTGCGTCTTCTGTCTTCAATCTTGCGTCTTCTGCCTTCCGCCTTCAGTCTTCCAACTTCCGTCTTGCGTCTTCCGCCTTCAGTCTTCCGTCTTCCTTCTTCCTTCTTGCATCTTCCATCTTCAGTCTTGCGTCTTTCGTCTTGCGTCTTCCGCCTTCAGTCTTCTATCTTCCGTCTTGCATCTTCCGTCTTCCATCTTGCGTCTTCCGTCTTGCGTCTTCCGTCTTGCGTCTTCCGTCTTCAATCTTGCGTCTTCCGCCTTCCGTCTTGCGTCTTCCGCCTTCAGTCTTCTGTCTCCCGTCTTCAGTCTTGCGTCTTCCGCCTTTAGTCTTCCGACTTCAGTTTTCCGTCTTGCGTCTTGCACCTTCCGTCTTGCGTCTTCCGCCTTCAGTCTTCCGTCTTCCGTCTTGCGTCTTCCGTCTTGCGTCTTCCGCCTTCAGTCTTCCATCTTCCTTCTTCCGTCTTCCTTCTTGCGTCTTCCGTCTTCAGTCTTGCGTGTTCCGTCTTGCGTTTTCCGCCTTCAGTCTTCCATCTTCCTTCTTCCGTCTACCTTCTTGCGTCTCCCGTCTTCAGTCTTGCGTCTTCCGTCTTCAGTCTTGCGTCTTCTGTCTTGCGTCTTCCGCCTTCAGTCTTCCATCTTCCGTCTTGCGTCTTCCGTCTTGCGTCTTCCGCCTTCAGTCTTCCATCTTGCGTCTGCCGTCTTCAGTCTTGCGTCTTCCGTCTTGCATCTTCCTCCTTCAGTCTTCCATCTTCCGTCTTGCGTCTTCCGTCTTGCGTCTTCCGCCTTCAGTCTTCCGTCTTGTGTCTTCCGCCTTCAGTCTTCTGTCTTCCCCCTTCCGCCTTCAGTCTTCCGCCTTCAGTCCTCAGTCTTGCATCTTTCGTCTTGCGGCTTCCGTCTTCCGCCTTCAGTCTTCCGTCTTTCGTCTTGCATCTTCCGTTTTGCATCTTCCGCCTTCAGTCTTGCATCTTCCGCCTTCAGTCTTCCACCTTCAGTCTTCCGTCTTGCATCTTCCGCCTTCAGTCTTCCGCCTTCAGTCTTCTGTCTTCCGTCTTGCGTCTTCCGTCTTCCATCTTGCGTCTTCAGTCTTCCATGTTGCGTCTTCCTTCTTGCGTCTTCTGTCTTCAGTCTTGCGTCTTCTGCCTTCCGCCTTCAGTCTTCAAACTTCTGTCTTGCGTCTTCCGCCTTCAGTCTTCCGTCTTCCTTCTTGTGTCTTCCGTCTTGCGTCTTCTGTCTTGTGTCTTCCACCTTCAGCCTTCCGTCTTGCGTCTTCCTTCTTGCGTCTTTCGGCTTCAGTCTTCCACCTTCCGCCTTCAGTCTTCCGTCTTCTGCCTTCAGTCTTCCGTCTTCCTTCTTCCGCTTTCCTTCTTGCGTCTTCCGTCTTGCGTCTTCCGTCTTGTGTCTTCCGCCTTCAGTCTTCCGTCTTCCGCCTTCAGTCTTCCGTCTTCCTTCTTCCGTCTTCCTTCTTCCATCTTCCTTCTTGCGTCTTCCGTCTTCAGTCTTGCATCTTCCGTCTTGCGTCTTCCGCCTTCAGTCTTCCATCTTCCGTCTTGCGCATTCCGTCTTGCGTCTTCTGTCTTCCGTCTTCCCTCTTGAGTCTTCAATCTTCCGTTTCCCGTCTTCAGTCTTCAGTGTTCAGTCTTCAGTCTTCAGTCTTCAGTCTTCCTTCTTGTGTCTTCCGCCTTCAGTCTTCCGTCTTGCGTGTTCCTTCTTGCATCTTCCGTCTTGCGTCTTCTGCCTTCCGCCTTCAGTCTTCCAATTTCCGTCTTGCGTCTTCCGCCTTCAGTCTTCCGTCTTCCTTCTTGTGTCTTCCGTCTTGCGTCTTCCGTCTTGTGTCTTCCACCTTCAGTCTTCCGTCTTGCGTCTTCCGTCTTGCGTTTTTCGGCTTGAGTCTTCTGTCTTCCACCTTCCGCCTTCAGTCTTCTGTCTTACGTCTTACGTCTTGCGTCTTCAGTCTTGCGTCTTCCGTCTTGCGTCTTCCGCCTTCAGTCTTCCGTCTTCCTTCTTCCGTCTTCCTTCTTGCGTCTTCCGTCTTCAGTCTTGCGTCTTCCGTCTTGCGTCTTCCGCCTTCAGTCTTCTATCTTCCGTCTTGCGTCTTCCGTCTTGCGTCTTCTGTCTTGCGTCTTCCGCCTTCCGTCTTGCGTCTTCCGTCTTCCATCTTGTGTCTTCCGCCTTCAGTCGTCTGTCTTATGCCTTCCGCCTTCCGCCTTGCGTCTTCCGCCTTCAGTCTTCTGTCTTCCGTCATGCGTCTTCCGACTTGCGTCTTCCGCCTTCAGTCTTCCTTCTTGCGTCTCCCGTCTTCAGTCTTGCGTCTTCCGTCTTGCGTCTTCCGCCTTCAGTCTTCCATCTTCCGTCTTGCGTCTTCCGTCTTGCGTCTTCCGCCTTCAGTCTTGCGTCTGCCGTCTTCAGTCTTGCGTCTTCCGTCTTGCATCTTCCTCCTTTAGTCTTCCATCTTCCGTCTTGTGTCTTCCGTCTTGCGTCTTCCGCCTTCAGTCTTCCGTCTTGTGCCTTCTGCCTTCAGTCTTCTGTCTTCCCCCTTCCGCCTTCAGTCTTCCGCCTTCAGTCCTCAGTCTTGCGTCTTTCGTCTTGCGGCTTCCGTCTTCCGCCTTCAGTCTTCCGTCTTTCGTCTTGCGTCTTCCGTTTTGCATCTTCCGCCTTCAGTCTTGCATCTTCCGCCTTCAGTCTTCCGCCTTCAGTCTTCCGTCTTGCATCTTCCGCCTTCAGTCTTCCGCCTTCAGTCTTCTGTCTTCCGTCTTGCGTCTTCAATCTTGTGTCTTCCGTCTTGCGTCTTCAATCTTGTGTCTTCCGTCTTCAGTCTTGCGTCTTCCGTCTTCCATCTTGCGTCTTCAGTCTTCCGTGTTGCGTCTTCCTTCTTGCGTCTTCTGTCTTCAGTCTTGCGTCTTCTGCCTTCCGCCTTCAGTCTTCCAACTTCCGTCTTGCGTCTTCCGCCTTCAGTCTTCCGTCTTCCTTCTTGTGTCTTCCGTCTTGCGTCTTCCGTCTTGTGTCTTCCGTCTTGCGTCTTCCGTCTTCTATCTTGTGTCTTCCGCCTTCAGTCGTCTGTCTTATGCCTTCCGCCTTCCGCCTTCCGCCTTGCGTCTTCCGCCTTCAGTCTTATGTCTTCCGTCTTCCGACTTGCGTCTTCCGTCTTCCGCCTTCAGTCTTCCTTCTTGCGTCTCCCGTCTTCAGTCTTGCGTCTTCCGTCTTGCGTCTTCCGCCTTCAGTCTTCCATCTTCCGTCTTGCGTCTTCCGTCTTGCGTCTTCCGCCTTCAGTCTTCCGTCTTGCGTCTGCCGTCTTCAGTCTTGCGTCTTCCGTCTTGCATCTTCCTCCTTCAGTCTTCCATCTTCCGTCTTGTGTCTTCCGTCTTGCGTCTTCCGCCTTCAGTCTTCCGTCTTCCGTCTTGTGTCTTCCGCCTTCAGTCTTCTGTCTTCCCCCTTCCGCCTTCAGTCTTCCGCCTTCAGTCCTCAGTCTTGCGTCTTTCGTCTTGCGGCTTCCGTCTTCCGCCTTCAGTCTTCCGTCTTTCGTCTTGCGTCTTCCGTTTTGCATCTTCCGCCTTCAGTCTTGCATCTTCCGCCTTCAGTCTTCCGCCTTCAGTCTTCCGTCTTGCATCTTCCGCCTTCAGTCTTCCGCCTTCAGTCTTCTGTCTTCCGTCTTGCGTCTTCAATCTTGTGTCTTCCGTCTTGCGTCTTCAATCTTGTGTCTTCCGTCTTCAGTCTTGCGTCTTCCGTCTTGCGTCTTCAGTCTTCCGTGTTGCGTCTTCCTTCTTGCGTCTTCTGTCTTCAGTCTTGCGTCTTCTGCCTTCCGCCTTCAGTCTTCCAACTTCCGTCTTGCGTCTTCCGCCTTCAGTCTTCCGTCTTCCTTCTTGTGTCTTCCGTCTTGCGTCTTCCGTCTTGTGTCTTCTGTCTTGCGTCTTCCACCTTCCGTCTTGCGTCTTCCGTCTTCCATCTTGTGTCTTTCGCCTTCAGTCGTCTGTCTTATGCCTTCCGCCTTGCGTCTTCCGCCTTTAGTCTTCTGTCTTCCGTCTTCCGTCTTGCGTCTTCCGCCTTCAGTCTTCTGTCTTCTGTCTTCTGTCTTCCGTCTTCCGTCTTGCGTCTTCCGCCTTCAGTCTTCTGTCTTCTGTCTTCCGTCTTCCGTCTTCCGCCTTCAGTCTTCTGTCTTCTGTCTTCCGTCTTCCGTCTTGCGTCTTCCGCCTTCAGTCTTCTGTCTTCTGTCTTCCGTCTTCCGTCTTGCGTCTTCCGCCTTCAGTCTTCTGTCTTCCGTCTTCCGTCTTGCGTCTTCCGTCTTGCGTCTTCCGTCTTCAGTCTTCTGTCTTCCGTCTTCCGTCTTGCGTCTTCCGTCTTGCGTCTTCCGTCTTGCGTCTTCCGTCTTCAGTCTTCTGTCTTCTGTCTTCCGTCTTCCGTCTTCCGCCTTCAGTCTTCTGTCTTCTGTCTTCCGTCTTCCGTCTTGCGTCTTCCGCCTTCAGTCTTCTGTCTTCCGTCTTCCATCTTGCGTCTTCCGCCTTCAGTCTTCTGTCTTCTGTCTTCCGTCTTCCGTCTTGCGTCTTCCGCCTTCAGTCTTCTGTCTTCCGTCTTCCATCTTGCGTCTTCCGCCTTCAGTCTTCTGTCTTCTGTCTTCCGTCTTCCATCTTGCGTCTTCCGCCTTCAGTCTTCTGTCTTCTGTCTTCCGTCTTCCGTCTTGCGTCTTCCGCCTTCAGTCTTCTGTCTTCCGTCTTCCGTCTTGCGTCTTCCGCCTTCAGTCTTCTGTCTTCTGTCTTCCGTCTTCCGTCTTGCGTCTTCCGCCTTCAGTCTTCTGTCTTCCGTCTTCCGTCTTGCGTCTTCCGCCTTCAGTCTTCTGTCTTCTGTCTTCCGTCTTCCGTCTTGCGTCTTCCGCCTTCAGTCTTCTGTCTTCCGTCTTCCGTCTTGCATCTTCCGCCTTCAGTCTTCTGTCTTCTGTCTTCCGTCTTCCGTCTTGCGTCTTCCGCCTTCAGTCTTCTGTCTTCCGTCTTGCGTCTTCCGTCTTGCGTCTTCCGCCTTCAGTCTTCTGTCTTCCGTCTTGCGTCTTCCGCCTTCAGTCTTCTGTCTTCTGTCTTCCGTCTTGCGTCTTCCGCCTTCAGTCTTCTGTCTTCCGTCTTCCGTCTTGCGTCTTCCGTCTTCAGTCTTCTGTCTTCCGTCTTCTGTCTTGCGTCTTCCGTCTTGCGTCTTGCGTCTTCCGTCTTGCGTCTTCCGTCTTCAGTCTTCTGTCTTCCGTCTTCCGTCTTGCGTCTTCCGCCTTCAGTCTTCTGTCTTCTGTCTTCCGTCTTGCGTCTTCCGCCTTCAGTCTTCTGTCTTCCGTCTTCCGTCTTGCGTCTTCCGCCTTCAGTCTTCTGTCTTCTGTCTTCCGTCTTGCGTCTTCCGCCTTCAGTCTTCTGTCTTCCGTCTTCCGTCTTGCGTCTTGCGTCTTCCGCCTTCAGTCTTCTGTCTTCCGTCTTCCGTCTTGCGTCTTCCGCCTTCAGTCTTCTGTCTTCTGTCTTCCGTCTTGCGTCTTCCGCCTTCAGTCTTCTGTCTTCCGTCTTCCGTCTTGCGTCTTCCGCCTTCAGTCTTCCGTCTTCCGTCTTGCGTCTTCCGCCTTCAGTCTTCTGTCTTCCGTCTTCCGTCTTGCGTCTTCCGCCTTCAGTCTTCTGTCTTCCGTCTTCCGTCTTGCGTCTTCCGCCTTCAGTCTTCTATCTTCCGTCTTGCGTCTTCCGTCTTGTGTCTTCTGTCTTGCGTCTTCCGCCTTCCGTCTTGCGTCTTCCGTCTTCTATCTTGTGTCTTCCGCCTTCAGTCGTCTGTCTTATGCCTTCCGCCTTCCGCCTTCCGCCTTGCATCTTCCGCCTTCAGTCTTCTGTCTTCCGTCTTCCGTCTTGCGTCTTCCGCCTTCAGTCTTCTGTCTTCCGTCTTCCGTCTTGCGTCTTCCGCCTTCAGTCTTCCGCCTTCAGTCCTCAGTCTTGCGTCTTTCGTCTTGCGGCTTCCGTCTTCCGCCTTCAGTCTTCCGTCTTTCGCCTTGCGTCTTCCGTTTTGCATCTTCCGCCTTCAGTCTTGCATCTTCCGCCTTCAGTCTTCCGCCTTCAGTCTTCCGTCTTGCATCTTCCGCCTTCAGTCTTCCGCCTTCAGTCTTCTGTCTTCCGTCTTGCGTCTTCAATCTTGTGTCTTCCGTCTTGCGTCTTCAATCTTGTGTCTTCCGTCTTCAGTCTTGCGTCTTCCGTCTTCCATCTTGCGTCTTCAGTCTTCCGTGTTGCGTCTTCCTTCTTGCGTCTTCTGTCTTCAGTCTTGCGTCTTCTGCCTTCCGCCTTCAGTCTTCCAACTTCCGTCTTGCGTCTTCCGCCTTCAGTCTTCCGTCTTCCTTCTTATGTCTTCCGTCTTGCGTCTTCCGTCTTGTGTCTTCCACCTTCAGCCTTCCGTCTTGCGTCTTCCGCCTTGCGTCTTTCGGCTTCAGTCTTCCACCTTCCGCCTTCAGTCTTCCGTCTTCTGCCTTCAGTCTTCCGTCTTCCTTCTTCCGCTTTCCTTCTTGCGTCTTCCGTCTTGCGTCTTCCGTCTTGTGTCTTCCGCCTTCAGTCTTCCGTCTTGCGTCTTCCGTCTTCCTTCTTCCTTCTTCCGTCTTCCTTCTTGCGTCTTCCGTCTTCAGTCTTGCATCTTCCGTCTTGCGTCTTCCGCCTTCAGTCTTCCATCTTCCGTCTTGCGCCTTCCGTCTTGCGTCTTCTGTCTTCCGTCTTCCCTCTTGAGTCTTCAATCTTCCGTTTCCCGTCTTCAGTCTTCAGTGTTCAGTCTTCAGTCTTCAGTCTTCTGTCTTGCGTCTTTTGTCTTTTGTCTTGCGTCTTCAGTCTTCAGTCTTCCATCTTCCTTCTTGCGTCTTCCGTCTTGCATCTTCCTCCTTCAGTCTTCCATCTTCCGTCTTGCGTCTTCCATCTTGCGTCTTCCGCCTTCAGTCTTCCGTCTTGCGTCTTCCGTCTTGCGTCTTCCGTCTTGCGTCTTCCGCCTTCAGTCTTCTGTCTTCCCCCTTCAGTCTTCTGTCTTCCACCTTCAGTCTTCCATCTTGCGTCTTCCGCCTTCAGTCTTCCCCCTTCCGCCTTCAGTCTTCTGTCTTCCGCCTTCAGTCTTGCATCTTTCGTCTTGCGTCTTCCGTCTTCCGCCTTCAGTCTTTCGTCTTTCGTCTTCCGTCTTGCATCTTCCGCCTTCAGTCTTGCATTTTCCGCCTTCAGTCTTGTGCCTTCAGTCTTCCGTCTTGCGTCTTCCGTCTTGCATCTTCCGCCTTCAGCCTTCCGCCTTCAGTCTTCTGTCTTCCGTCTTGTGTCTTCAATCTTGCGTCTTCCGTCTTCAGTCTTGCGTCTTCCATCTTGCGTCTTCCGCCTTCAGTCTTCCGTCTTGCGTCTTCCGCCTTCAGTCTTCCGTCTTGCGTATTCCGTCTTGCGTTTTCCGCCTTCAGTCTTCTGTCTTTCCCCTTCCGTCTTGCGTCTTCCGCCTTCTGTCTTCCACCTTCAGTCTTCCTTCTTCCATCTTCCTTCTTGCGACTTCCGTCTTCAGTCTTGCGTCTTCTGTCTTCCGTCTTGCGTCTTCCGCCTTCAGTCTTCCGTCTTCCGTCTTGCGTCTTCCGTCTTCCGCCTTCAGTCTTCCGTCTTCCTTCTTCCGTCTTCCTTCTTGCGTCTTCCGTCTTCAGTCTTGCGTCTTCCGTCTTCCGCCTTCAGTCTTCCGTCTTCCGACTTGCGTCTTCCGCCTTCAGTCTTCCGTCTTGCGTCTTCCGTCTTCAGTCTTGCGTCTTCCGTCTTGCATCTTCCTCCTTCAGTCTTCTATCTTCCGTCTTGCGTCTTCCGTCTTGCGTCTTCCGCCTTCAGTCTTCCGTCTTGCGTCTTCCGTCTTGCGTCTTCCGTCTTCCGTCTTGCGTCTTCCGTCTTGCGTCTTCCGCCTTCAGTCTTCCCCCTTCCGCCTTCAGTCTTCTGTCTTCCGCCTTCAGTCTTCAGTCTTGCATCTTTCGTCTTGCGTCTTCCGCCTTCAGTCTTCCGTCTTTCGTCTTCCGTCTTGCATCTTCCGCCTTCAGTCTTGCATCTTCCGCCTTCAGTCTTGTGCCTTCAGTCTTCCGTCTTGCGTCTTCCGTCTTGCATCTTCCGCCTTCAGCCTTCCGCCTTCAGTCTTCTGTCTTCCGTCTTGTGTCTTCAATCTTGCGTCTTCCGTCTTCAGTCTTGCGTCTTCCGTCTTCCATCTTGCGTCTTCCGCCTTCAGTCTTCTGTCTTCCGTCTTGCGTCTTCCGCCTTCAGTCTTCCATCTTGCGTCTTCCGTCTTGCGTTTTCCGCCTTCAGTCTTCTGTCTTTCCCCTTCCGTCTTGCGTCTTCCGCCTTCTGTCTTCCACCTTCAGTCTTCCATCTTCCTTCTTGCGTCTTCCGCCTTCAGTCTTCCGTCTTTCGTCTTCCGTCTTGCATCTTCCGCCTTCAGTCTTGCATCTTCCGCCTTCAGTCTTGTGCCTTCAGTCTTCCGTCTTGCGTCTTCCGCCTTCAGTCTTCCGTCTTCCGTCTTGCGTCTTGCGTCTTCCGCCTTCAGTCTTCCGTCTTGCGTCTTCTGCCTTCAGTCTTCCGTCTTCCTTCTTCCGCTTTCCTTCTTGCGTCTTCCGTCTTGCGTCTTCCGTCTTGTGTCTTCCGCATTCAGTCTTCCGTCTTGCGTCTTCCGTCTTGCGTCTTCCGCCTTCAGTCTTCCGTCTTCCTTCTTCTGTCTTCCTTCTTGCGTCTTCTGTCTTCAGTCTTGCGTCTTCCGCCTTCAGTCTTCCATCTTCCGTCTTGCGCCTTCCGTCTTGCGTCTTCTGCCTTCCGTCTTCCCTCTTCCGTCTTGAGTCTTCAATCTTCCGTTTCCCGTCTTCAGTCTTCAGTCTTCAGTCTTCTGTCTTCAGTCTTCAGTCTTGCATCTTTTGTCTTGCGTCTTCCGTCTTCCGCCTTCAGTCTTCACTTTCAGTCTTCCGTCTTGCGTCTTCAGTCTTCCGTCTTGCGTGTTCCTTCTTGCGTCTTCCGTCTTCTGCCTTCCGCCTTCAGACTTCCAACTTCCGTCTTGCGTCTTGTGTCTTCCGTCTTGCGTCTTCCGTCTTGCGTCTTCCGTCTTCCGCCTTCAGTCTTCCGTCTTCCTTCTTCCGTCTTCCTTCTTGCGTCTTCCGTCTTCAGTCTTGCGTCTTCCGTCTTCCGCCTTCAGTCTTCCGTCTTCCGACTTGCGTCTTCCGCCTTCAGTCTTCCGTCTTGCGTCTTCCGTCTTCAGTCTTGCGTCTTCCGTCTTGCATCTTCCTCCTTCAGTCTTCTATCTTCCGTCTTGCGTCTTCCGTCTTGCGTCTTCCGCCTTCAGTCTTCCGTCTTGCGTCTTCCGTCTTGCGTCTTCCGTCTTCCGTCTTGCGTCTTCCGTCTTGCGTCTTCCGCCTTCAGTCTTCCCCCTTCCGCCTTCAGTCTTCTGTCTTCCGCCTTCAGTCTTCAGTCTTGCATCTTTCGTCTTGCGTCTTCCGCCTTCAGTCTTCCGTCTTTCGTCTTCCGTCTTGCATCTTCCGCCTTCAGTCTTGCATCTTCCGCCTTCAGTCTTGTGCCTTCAGTCTTCCGTCTTGCGTCTTCCGTCTTGCATCTTCCGCCTTCAGCCTTCCGCCTTCAGTCTTCTGTCTTCCGTCTTGTGTCTTCAATCTTGCGTCTTCCGTCTTCAGTCTTGCGTCTTCCGTCTTCCATCTTGCGTCTTCCGCCTTCAGTCTTCTGTCTTCCGTCTTGCGTCTTCCGCCTTCAGTCTTCCATCTTGCGTCTTCCGTCTTGCGTTTTCCGCCTTCAGTCTTCTGTCTTTCCCCTTCCGTCTTGCGTCTTCCGCCTTCTGTCTTCCACCTTCAGTCTTCCATCTTCCTTCTTGCATCTTCCGCCTTCAGTCTTCCGTCTTTCGTCTTCCGTCTTGCATCTTCCGCCTTCAGTCTTGCATCTTCCGCCTTCAGTCTTGTGCCTTCAGTCTTCCGTCTTGCGTCTTCCGTCTTGCATCTTCCGCCTTCAGCCTTCCGCCTTCAGTCTTCTGTCTTCCGTCTTGTGTCTTCAATCTTGCGTCTTCCGTCTTCAGTCTTGCGTCTTCCGCCTTCAGTCTTCCGTCTTCCGTCTTGCGTCTTCCGCCTTCAGTCTTCCGTCTTGCGTCTTCCGTCTTGCGTCTTCTGCCTTCAGTCTTCCGTCTTCCTTCTTCCGCTTTCCTTCTTGCGTCTTCCGTCTTGCGTCTTCCGTCTTGTGTCTTCCGCATTCAGTCTTCCGTCTTGCGTCTTCCGTCTTGTGTCTTCCGCCTTCAGTCTTCCGTCTTCCTTCTTCTGTCTTCCTTCTTGCATCTTGCGTCTTCCGTCTTGCATCTTCCGCCTTCAGTCTTCCATCTTCCGTCTTGCGCCTTCCGTCTTGCGTCTTCTGCCTTCCGTCTTCCCTCTTCCGTCTTGAGTCTTCAATCTTCCGTTTCCCGTCTTCAGTCTTCAGTCTTCAGTCTTCAGTCTTCTGTCTTCAGTCTTCAGTCTTCAGTCTTGCGTCTTTTGTCTTGCGTCTTCCGTCTTCCGCCTTCAGTCTTCACTTTCAGTCTTCCGTCTTGCGTCTTCAGTCTTCCGTCTTGCGTGTTCCTTCTTGCGTCTTTAGTCTTCTGCCTTCCGCCTTCAGTCTTCCAACTTCCGTCTTGCGTCTTGTGTCTTCCGTCTTGCATCTTCCGCCTTCAGTCTTGCATCTTCCGCCTTCAGTCTTGTGCCTTCAGTCTTCCGTCTTGCGTCTTCCGTCTTGCATCTTCCGCCTTCAGCCTTCCGCCTTCAGTCTTCTGTCTTCCGTCTTGTGTCTTCAATCTTACGTCTTACGTCTTTAGTCTTGCGTCTTCCATCTTGCGTCTTCCGCCTTCAGTCTTCCGTCTTGCGTCTTCCGCCTTCAGTCTTCCGTCTTGCGTATTCCGTCTTGCGTTTTCCGCCTTCAGTCTTCTGTCTTTCCCCTTCCGTCTTGCGTCTTCCGCCTTCTGTCTTCCACCTTCAGTCTTCCTTCTTCCATCTTCCTTCTTGCGACTTCCGTCTTCAGTCTTGCGTCTTCTGTCTTCCGTCTTGCGTCTTCCGCCTTCAGTCTTCCGTCTTCCGTCTTGCGTCTTGCGTCTTCCGCCTTCAGTCTTCCGTCTTGCGTCTTCTGCCTTCAGTCTTCCGTCTTCCTTCTTCCGCTTTCCTTCTTGCGTCTTCCGTCTTGCGTCTTCCGTCTTGTGTCTTCTGCCTTCAGTCTTCCGTCTTCCTTCTTCCGCTTTCCTTCTTGCGTCTTCCGTCTTGCGTCTTCCGTCTTGTGTCTTCCGCATTCAGTCTTCCGTCTTGCGTCTTCCGTCTTGCGTCTTCCGCCTTCAGTCTTCCGTCTTCCTTCTTCTGTCTTCCTTCTTGCGTCTTCTGTCTTCAGTCTTGCGTCTTCCGTCTTCCGCCTTCAGTCTTCCATCTTCCGTCTTGCGCCTTCCGTCTTGCGTCTTCTGCCTTCCGTCTTCCCTCTTCCGTCTTGAGTCTTCAATCTTCCGTTTCCCGTCTTCAGTCTTCTGTCTTCAGTCTTCAGTCTTGCGTCTTTTGTCTTGCGTCTTCCGTCTTCCGCCTTCAGTCTTCACTTTCAGTCTTCCGTCTTGCGTCTTCAGTCTTCCGTCTTGCGTGTTCCTTCTTGCGTCTTCCGTCTTCTTCCTTCCGCCTTCAGTCTTCCAACTTCCGTCTTGCGTCTTGTGTCTTCCGTCTTGCGTCTTGTGTCTTCCGTCTTGCGTCTTCCGTCTTGCGTCTTCCGTCTTCCTTCTTGCGTCTTCCGTCTTCAGTCTTGCGTCTTCCGTCTTCCGCCTTCAGTCTTCCGTCTTGCGTCTTCCGTCTTCAGTCTTGCGTCTTCCGTCTTGCATCTTCCTCCTTCAGTCTTCTATCTTCCGTCTTGCGTCTTCCGCCTTCAGTCTTCCGTCTTGCGTCTTCCGTCTTGCGTCTTCCGTCTTCCGTCTTGCGTCTTCCGTCTTGCGTCTTCCGCCTTCAGTCTTCCCCCTTCCGCCTTCAGTCTTCTGTCTTCCGCCTTCAGTCTTCAGTCTTGCATCTTTCGTCTTGCGTCTTCCGCCTTCAGTCTTCCGTCTTTCGTCTTCCGTCTTGCATCTTCCGCCTTCAGTCTTGCATCTTCCGCCTTCAGTCTTGTGCCTTCAGTCTTCCGTCTTGCGTCTTCCGTCTTGCATCTTCCGCCTTCAGCCTTCCGCCTTCAGTCTTCTGTCTTCCGTCTTGTGTCTTCAATCTTGCGTCTTCCGTCTTCAGTCTTGCGTCTTCCGTCTTCCATCTTGCGTCTTCCGCCTTCAGTCTTCTGTCTTCCGTCTTGCGTCTTCCGCCTTCAGTCTTCCATCTTGCGTCTTCCGTCTTGCGTTTTCCGCCTTCAGTCTTCTGTCTTTCCCCTTCCGTCTTGCGTCTTCCGCCTTCTGTCTTCCACCTTCAGTCTTCCATCTTCCTTCTTGCGACTTCTGTCTTCAGTCTTGCGTCTTCCGCCTTCAGTCTTCCGTCTTCCGTCTTCCGTCTTGCGTCTTCCGCCTTCAGTCTTCCGTCTTGCGTCTTCCGTCTTGCGTCTTCTGCCTTCAGTCTTCCGTCTTCCTTCTTCCGCTTTCCTTCTTGCGTCTTCCATCTTGCGTCTTCCGTCTTGTGTCTTCCGCATTCAGTCTTCCGTCTTGCGTCTTCCGTCTTGTGTCTTCCGCCTTCAGTCTTCCGTCTTCCTTCTTCTGTCTTCCTTCTTGCATCTTCTGTCTTCTGTCTTGCGTCTTCCGTCTTGCATCTTCCGCCTTCAGTCTTCCATCTTCCGTCTTGCGCCTTCCGTCTTGCGTCTTGCGCCTTCCGTCTTCCCTCTTCCGTCTTGAGTCTTCAATCTTCCGTTTCCCGTCTTCAGTCTTCAGTCTTCAGTCTTCAGTCTTCTGTCTTCAGTCTTCAGTCTTCAGTCTTGCGTCTTTTGTCTTGCGTCTTCCGTCTTCCGCCTTCAGTCTTCACTTTCAGTCTTCCGTCTTGCGTCTTCAGTCTTCCGTCTTGCGTGTTCCTTCTTGCGTCTTCAGTCTTCTGCCTTCCGCCTTCAGTCTTCCAACTTCCGTCTTGCGTCTTGTGTCTTCCGTCTTGCGTCTTCCGTCTTCCTTCTTGCGTCTTCAGTCTTGCGTCTTCCGTCTTGCGTCTTCCGCCTTCAGTCTTCTATCTTCCGTCTTGCGTCTTCCGTCTTGCGTCTTCCGCCTTGCGTCTTCCACCTTCAGTCTTCCGCCTTGCGTCTTCCGTCTTCCGCCTTCAGTCTTCCGCCTTCAGTCTTCCGTCTTCAGTCTTGCGTCTTCCGTCTTGCATCTTCCGCCTTCAGTCTTCTATCTTCCGTCTTGCGTCTTCCGTCTTGCGTCTTCCGCCTTGCGTCTTCCGCCTTCAGTCTTCCGTCTTCCATCTTGCGTCTTCCGTCTTCTGCCTTCCGCCTTCCGTCTTGCGTCTTCCGCCTTCCGCCTTAAGTCTTCCGTCTTCTGGCTTCTGTCTTGCGTCTTGCATCTTCCGTCTTGCGTCTTCTGCCTTTAGTCTTCCGTCTTGCGTCTTCCGCCTTGCGTCTTCCACCTTCAGTCTTCCGCCTTGCGTCTTCCGTCTTCTGCCTTCAGTCTTCCGTCTTCCATCTTGCGTCTTCCGTCTTGCGTCTTCCGTCTTGCGTCTTCCGTCTTGCATCTTCCGCCTTCAGTCTTCCGTCTTCCATCTCGTGTCTTCAGTCTTCAGTCTTGCGTCTTCCGTCTTGCGTCTTCCGCCTTGAGTCTTTTGCCTTCAGTCTTCCATCTTCCGTCTTGTGTCTTCCTTCTTGCGTCTTCCGTCTTTCATCTTGCGTCTTCCGCCTTCAGTCTTCCAACTTCCGTCTTGCGTCTTCCGTCTTGCGTCTTCCGTCTTGCGTCTTCCGCCTTCAGTCTTCCGTCTTCCTTCTTGCCTCTTCCGTCTTGCGTCTTCTGTCTTGCGTCTTCCGTCTTCAGTCTTCGACCTTCAGTCTTCCATCTTCCGTCTTGCGCCTTACATCTTGCGTTTTACGTCTTGCGTCCTCCACCTTCAGTCTTCCGCCTTCAGTCTTCCGTGTTCAGTCTTGCGTCTTCCGCCTTCAGTCTTCCGTCTTGCGTCTTCCGCCTTGTGTCTTCCACCTTCAGTCTTCCGCCTTCAGTCTTCCGTTTTCAGTCTTGCGTTTTCCGCCTTCAGTCTTCCGTCTTCCGTCTTTCGTCTTGCGTCTTCCGTCTTTCTACTTTAGCCTTCTGTCTTCCGCATTTAGTCTCCCGTCTTCAGTCTTCCACCTTCAGTTTTCCGTTTTGCGTCTTCCGCCTTCGGTCTTCTACTGATTTTAGCTAGATTAGTCTAATAATCCAGCGTCCTCAAGCTATGTAGCATTCAACTTTTCCGGTAAAATACATCGGTCAAGCACCTTCTTTATTTTTAGGAAATGCTACATAAGTGCTCTTTTTCTTCCACGCTTCATCAAGGCCAAAAAGCTGAAGTTCTTCAAGGTTGCATTTTACCGCAAAAAAAAGTGCACTATACTCGGATTTTAAAATGCAAGGGCATACAATCAACATATTGATATTAATTAAAAGTGAAAAAGTAAGTTTACATGATAAATAGCTAAAACAGTGTCACCACTGCTGTAAGAAACAATTGTAGCACATTCAAATTCTAAACCAGGTGCAAACTTACTCTTTCACTTTGTATGGCCTCCTCCTCCCCAATGCCATACCAGTCCTCTCCAGATAAGTAGTAGTTTTTGGCACATTCATTATACCACGTGGAATGGATGTTTAAAAATGTTACCACATTTATTAACATTTTAGCAAAAACCTCAATCTCAGTATTTTTTTAAACCGATAAAAACAGTTAGGCATTATGATTCTAAAAAAAATATTTAAAGGATACCTCAACTAAAATGTGACATGATGAGATAGACATGTGTATGTACAGTGCCTAGCACACAAATACCTATGCTCTGTTCCTTTTTTTCTTTCTGTGCCTGAAAGAGTTAAATATCAGGTATGTAAGTGGCTGACTCAGTCCTGACTCAGACAGGAAGTGACTACAGTGTAACCCTCCCTGATATGAAATTCCAACTATAAAACACTTTCCTAGCAGAAAATGGCTTCTGAGAGCAAGAAAGAGATAAAAAGAGTAATTTCTTATCAGTGAGGGTCACATTGTAGTCACTTCCTGTCTGAGTCAGGACTGAGTCGGCCACTTATATACCTGATATTTAACTCTTTCAGACAAAGAAAAGAAAAAAAGGAACACAGCATAGTTATTTGTGTGCTATGCACTGTACATACACATGTCTACCTCATTATGTCACATTTCAGTTTGGGTATCCTTTAAGGAGAGTCTACTCACATGACCTAGGCTATTTCTTGACCTAAATGCCTGAGCAACTTCAATAACTGATCTCGTCCACCTTCTGTACCATGATTAATGCGACATAAACCTGGTGTGTTTGTCATCTCAGAAACGAATCCAAAGCTTTTATTCTTGGAGTCCCATTAAACTCCAAAAAGAGGGAAGGAAAAATGCAATCGTTTTTCTAATCGGTTGTCAAAGTTCAGAGACTTCCTTCTGCAGCTGTTCCATCTAAGTCAACTTCTCCTTAAAATATTCTTCTCCTGTGTTGTCTAACTGCTAATGCTTTTAGCTAGATCAGTGTAATAATCCAGCGTCCTCAACCTATGAGGCATTTAACTTCTCCAGTGAAATAAATCTGTTAGGTACCTTCCTTCTTTTTATGATTCATAACATAAGTGGTATTCTTCTTCCATGCTCCATTGAGGCCAAAAAGCTTAAATTCGTCCAGGGTTAGTGTGTCCTTCTTAATTTTACTACCCCGGCAATTACACCCTTCTCATGGACTAACTCGTACTTGTAAACCGCATTTTATACCCTGATTGTATGTATAACCTTGTGCTATGTTGTATAACCATTTGCTACCTCTCTATCTGTCACCCCTTGTTGCAATGTATGTATCCCTATTTATTGTCCAGCGCTGCGTAATATGTTGGCGCTTTATAAATACAATAAATAATAATAATAATATTGCCAAAAAAATCACACGATACTTAGATTTTAAACTGCAAGGGCATGCAATCAAAATATTGATATTAGAGTGCCTCCTGCAGCTGTTTGATCCAGTCAATTTCTCTTAAAATGTTCCTCTTCTGTGTTGTCTCACTGCTAATGCTTTCAGCTAGATCAGTTGATTAATCCAGCGTCCTCAAGCTATGTAGCATCTAACTTCTCCAGTGAAATAAATCTGTGAGTTACCTTGCTCCTTTTTATGATTTACATCATAAGTGGTATTCTTCTTCCGTGCTATATTTAGGCCAAAAAGCTGAAATTCTTCCAGGGTTTATAATAACGCAAAACATTGCACAATGTTTAGATTTCAAACTGCAAAAGTATACAATCAACATATTGATATAAGACTGCCTCCTGCAGCTGTTCAATCCATTCAATTTCTCTTAAAATGCTCCTCTTCTGTGTAGTGTCATTGCTAATCCATGTAGCTAGATCATTCAATTAAACCGGCTATATGAGTGACACCTATAGAAGAATAGAGAAAAATCCTAGAATAGGAGACATGAGGGACAAGCAGCTACTCACTTGCCAATCCCACGGGAAATGAGCCCTCAGGGCCAAGACAAGCCAATATATAATAAACATGCTGATGTCACAATGGTTGCTTGCTGCAGCTGTGGTGGGAGGGAGCCTATTGTGACATCATCACATGACCACACCCACATTCTGGAACATTCTCACGACCCTGCTATACACTATGGGCTTGATTCACTAAACCGTGATAAGTCATATCACGGCAGTTTTTACACGCATTTTCGTGCTCAATTGCAAATTATCATGCGAAAGCAATATCGTTTTTGCACGATAATTCGTGATTTTGAACTACAAAAAGAGAAAAGTATGGCCCTGCAATGACCGCACCACAAATGTAGGGAAAATACAAAATAGCCTTTATTGATCCATAGCAGCAATTAAAACCATAAAAACAATGGCACAATAAGATTAAATGATATATGCCCTCATAATATATAGTGTATTAATAACATTAATATACATGGACAATGATATGTCAACACATCTGCACTCGGACAGCTGAGGTAGTGAAGAATCAGGGTGAAATACAAGACATGAGAAAATGTCTGAGTGTGCAAATAGACATCCTGCACGATGTAAACCAGGGTGATATAGGTAATGAAAGAGGGGGTCCGTGAGTGAAGACCAGCAAGGACAGGTCAAAAAGAAGAGTGAACCAGCAGAGGTGAGCGTGTGAGACAAAGGGCTTACCCGAGTGGAGCAAGACAAGAGGGCATGGGTGCCGGAGGCACTGGATGTATAGTGCACCTGTCCTTGCTGGTCTTCACTCACGGACCCCCTCTTTCATTACCTATATCACCCTGGTTTACATCGTGCAGGATGTCTATTTGCACACTCAGACATTTTCTCATGTCTTGTATTTCACCCTGATTCTTCACTACCTCAGCTGTCCGAGTGCAGATGTGTTGACATATCATTGTCCATGTATATTAATGTTATTAATACACTATATATTATGAGGGCATATATCATTTAATCTTATTGTGCCATTGTTTTTATGGTTTTAATTGCTGCTATGGATCAATAAAGGCTATTTTGTATTTTCCCTACATTTGTGGTGCGGTCATTGCAGGGCCATACTTTTCTGTTTTTGTAGTTCAATCAATTGCTGCTTGGCCTTTCTTCACACATGTGTGGTTACAATTGTGTTACTTGTTAGCCTGCTATATATAATACAGATCATTGATGGTGTTTGTCCGATTTCTTTGGGTTTATAATTCGTGATTTTGCACGAAAATGTGCATGAAAATGGCCGTGATATGACTTATCACGGTTTATTGAATCAAGCCCCATGACATCAAGTTTATATCCGGAATAATATCACAAATTAGCCATCATAGCTGAATTTCTCACTTATAACTAATAAAACAAACACTAAGGGTAGGAACACATTACTAGGCAGAAAAGCTAGCGTTGTAGAAGACAAGACAAGACAAATAACATTTATATTGCGCTTTTCTCCTGGCGGACTCAAAGCGCCAGAGCAGAGCAGCAGCCACTAGGACGCACTCTATAGGCAGTAGCAGTGTTAGAGAGACTTGCCAAAGGTCTCCTACTGAATAGGTGCTGGCTTACTGAACAAGCAGAGCCGAGATTCGAACCCTGGTCTCCTGTGTCAGAGGCAGAGCCCTTAAAGGGACACTTAAGTCAAACAAAAAAAATGAGTTTTACTCACCTAGGGCTTCCAATAGCCCCCTGCAGCTGTCCGGTGCCCTCGCCGTCTCCCTCCGATCCTCCTGGCCCCACCGGCAGCCACTTCCTGTTTCGGTGACAGGAGCTGACAGGCTGGGGACGCCAGTGATTCTTCGCGTTCCTGGCCACAATAGCGCCATCTATGCTGCTATAGCATATATCATATACCATATAGCAGCATAGAGGGTGCTAATGTGTCTGGGAACGCGAAGAATCACTCGCGTCCCCAGCCTGTCAGCTCCTGTCACCGAAACAAGAAGTGGCTGCCGGCGGGGCCAGGAGGATCGGAGGGAGACGGCGAGGGCCAGGGGCGTTTCTAGGGTCCTTGGAGATCAGTGGCACCTGTGGGCACCAGGCGGGGAGGTACGGCAAAAAATGGGTGTGGCCACGAGGTGAGTGGGCGTGGCCATGGGTGGGGCCAAATGTACATGAACTTAGCAGCGGTGTAAGCTACGGATAACAGGCCTGCCCATCGAAATATTGGATGGAGCCCCCTGTCCTTTATTTAGATCATTTACAATCAGTATAGGCATAGATCAAAGATGTATACGCACATACAATTTTGATTGGTCAATCACTGACCCCCAATTTTCCCACCCCCGTGCAGTAAGTGGGCCAACAGACAATGAATTTTATGAACAGAGCTAAAATTGGCTAATCAAAATTGTATGTGTGTACCAGGCTTTACAGCTAATACTGTACATACTGAAAGTAGCAGGGATCAGCATACAATACAGCTGGTTTACAATCAATAAAGGCACAGAGTAACACCTTACACTGTACACACTGGAGGTAAATCAGCACACAGTGCAAGCACTAGAGAACAGCGTATACTGTACATACTGTAGGCAGCAGAATTCAGCACACTGCAGCTAGCGTGCCAAAAATATGACGATCACGTTGTGCGGCGTGCTTATCGAGCCGCACCAAAAAATGGGTGGGCCATGGACCAGAATATAGGTGTGGTAACGGGTGGAGACAAATTTACATGAACCTAGCAATGGTGGGACATCAGATTAGGACAGTGGTGGCGAACCTTTTGGAGGCCGAGTGCCCAAACTGCAACCCAAAAGTCACTTATCTATCGCAAAGTGGCAACAGCAATTTAAACTAAATACTGTACAAACGTTTTAACTCATACATGAACATTATGGAAAATCCAAGTTGAAAATAAACTGTGAAGATAAACAATTTCATCCATCCTACTCCTGAAAAATGTATTCAATTTTTTAGAACCTCCCAGTTTTATTTTCTGTTTTAAAACGCTAAAAAAGTAGGTTTAATGCTATTGTCTCATATGATAAGGATTCAGCTTTTCCCATAGTCTCGCAGTTAGCAATCATGTGACCCCCAACAAGACATATTCAGCAATCATGAGGCCCCCAACAAATAATGAGGCCCCCAACAAGACAAATTCAGCAATCATGAGGCCTCCAACAAATCATGAGGCCCCCAACAAGACAAATTCAGCAATCATGAGGCCCCCAACAAATCATGAGGCCCCCAACAAGACAAATTCAGCAATCATGAGGCCCCCAACAAATCATAAGGCTCCCAACAAGACAAATTCAGCAGTCATGAGGCACATAAATAGACAGCATTTCACATAAATAGGCAGAATGCCCCCTTAATATGGTAGCCCCCAGGGGCGCCTCTGGCCATTTTGTCACTCCAGGCGAGAAAGCTTGTGGCGCCCCCCCCCCCCCCTCCTGATTTAAGTGCACATTTAATGCAATTTGTAAAAAAAGTTATAAATGGGGCTATTATGTGTATTGTATATTACCAACTATAATGCATCCCTTTTGATATAAAGCGTGTGCCATATGATTCATGCTGCCACCGTTTCCCTAAAATAAAATCAGCAGATAGCATGGCCACTTCAGAACATGTTCAGATATATAATAGCACAAATAACAATGTCAGGTATCATGTCCCCTACAAATCAAATACAGATATGTCCACCATAGATCAAATGCACAGAACACGTCGTCCCCCACAGATAAAATCCAGATATGTCCCCCATAGCAGGACGGACCAGGGGGCTGGGCGGGGGAGTGTGTGTGTGTGCAGTGGGCGTGTGCGCATACGGTGCACGGTCGCACAGCGGGCAGGCGCTTGCAAGCATGCTGACTGTGTGGCGGCGGTAACTGGGGAGGGAAGGGAGTTCAGACACAGACCTAGAGCCCGTTTTTAAACGGGCTTAGGTCTACTAGTAAAAATAATAATAATATGGTAGGACATTACACTATGACTATGGTAGAAATTAGATTGTGAGCTCCGCTAACAGCAGTCCGTGACATGACTATATACTCTGTAAAGTGCTGCAGAAGATGTCAGTGCTCTATAATTACATAATAATATGGTTGGACATTAGGCTATGACTATGGTAGGATTAGATTGTGAGCTCCTCCGAGGACAGTCAGTGACATGACTATGTACTCTGTAATGTGCTGCAGCAGGAGATGTCAGTGCTATATAAATACATAATAATAATAATATGGTAGGACATTAGACTATGACTATGGTAGGATTAGATTGTGAGCTCCTCTGAGGACAGTCAGTGACATGACTATGTACTCTGTAATGTGCTGCTGAAGATGTCAGTGCTATATAAATACATAATAATAATATGGTAGGACATTGGGGAGAGGTCACTGGGTGCTGTTTGGGGGAGAAGGGGCAGGAAAGATCATTGGGTGCTGCTGGGGGGCACAAGAGAGGTCACTGGGTGCTGCTGGGGGTTGGGAAGAGAACACTGGGTGCTGCTGGGGTTGGGGGTCAGGAGGAATAACTGGGTGCTGCTGGGGGGTCAGGAGAGGACACTGGGTGTTGATTTGGGGTCAGGAGAGGACACTGGGTGTTGATTTGGGGTCAGGAGAGGACACTGAGTTCTGCTGGGGGTCATTGGATGCTGCTGAGGGGGTCAGATGAGGTCACTGGGTGCTACTGGGGAAAGGGGGGGGGTGATCAGGAGAGGTCAATGGGTGCTTGGGGGGGATCAGGAGAGGTCATCACTGGGTGCTGCTAGGGGGGGGGGGCAGGAGTCAGGAGAGGTAACTGGGTGGGTGCTGCTTGGGGTCAGGAGAGGTCACTGGGTGCTGTTGGGGGTTGGGAAGAAGTCACGTGCTGCCTGGGGGGTGAGGGTCAGGAGAGGTCACTGGGTGATGCTGGCCTGGGGTGGTTCTGGTGGTGAGGAGAAGTCATGGTTCTGCTGATGGAGTGGAGGCACCATCTTACCGGCTGCTGACAGCGTCCCAGTCTTCATTCCTGCCACCAGTAGTATTTCTGTCACGGCCATAGACGGATGGGGGCGGGGCTTAGATTCGGTGTGGGCGGAGTTTCAATTCGGTGGGGGCGGAGCTTCCCGCGGCCGTGGCTTCATCTGCGTGCAACTGAAGAACCTGGAGCCAGGCCAATATCTCCTCCCCTTCCCTCTCTGTGAGTCACAGCATGACCCGGGGGAAGCCTATGGTGGAGGATTCAGCTGTTTCTTCCCTTCTTCCTCCTCACGCTGGAGTCACGCTGCGAGGGGGGCGGGGCTCCTTTAGCTAAGCATGTTTGCCACTATGCCTCTCCACCTTCCGCTGCAAGACACACCCCACTCTCTTCCTAGCATTCTAAGTGGTCCATAGTGGCGGCAGAGAGATAACTTGCCCGCGGCTTTAAAGGGGCCATGCCGCGGGTAATTTTAATGACAAGGAGCGCGCCCTGTGCATTGTGGGCGCTCCAGGCAGTTGCCTGGAATGTCAGTGCCTAGAGGCGGCCCTGGTAGCCCCCCAAGTTAGGTAGTGAGTGACAGGGACCCCCAGGTTAGCTAGTGAGTGACAGGCGCCTCCAGTTAGGTAGTGAGTGACAGAGACCCCGATAGTGAGTGACAGGGAGCACCTTTAGGTAGTGAGTGAGTGCCAGGGAGCCCCTTTAGGCAGTGAGTGAGTGACAGGAAGCCACTTTAGGCAGTGAGTGAGTGCCAGGGAGCCCCTTTAGGCAGTGAGTGAGTGCCAGGGAGCCCCTTTAGGAAGTGAGTGAGTGACAGGGAGCCCCTTTAGGGAGTGAGTGAGTGCCAGGGAGCCCCTTTAGGAAGTTAGTGAGTGCCAGGGAGCCCCTTTAGGCAGTGAGTGAGTGAGTGACAGGGAGCCCCTTTAGGCAGTGAGTGAGTGACAGGGAGGCCCTTTAGGTAGTGAGTGAGTGACAGGGAGCCCCTTTAGGGAGTGAGTGAGTGCCAGGGAGCCCCTTTAGGGAGTGAGTGAGTGACAGGGAGGCCCTTTAGGTAGTGAGTGAGTGACAGGGAGCCCCTTTAGGGAGTGAGTGAGTGAGTGCCAGGGAGCCCCTTTAGGGAGTGAGTGAGTGACCGGGAGCCCCTTTAGGGAGTGGGTGCGTGCCAGGGAGCCCCTTTGAGTGACAGGGAGCCCCTTTAGGGAGTGAGTGCGTGCCAGGGAGCCCCTTTAGGGAGTGAGTGAGTGCCAGGGGGAGCCCCTTTAGGGAGTGAGTGCGTGCCAGGGAGCCCCTTTAGGGAGTGAGTGCGTGCAGGGGAGCCCCTTTAGGGAGTGAGTGAGTGACAGGGAGGCCCCCCCTCTAGCCGCCGCCGCCGCCGCCGCTCCCCCCCTACCTCTCAGCAGACCTCAGGATCAGCGGCGACCCGACCAGATGTACGAGCGGGCACTGGACGCACCCGCTCGATATGCGGAAGTGATGTCACTTCCGCATATCAGTGCGGGCGCTGGGTCCTAGCGCCCGCACGATTGGTCGCCGGCTCGCCGCCTGATCCTGAGGTCTGAGACTGTCAGTGACGCGGCGGCTGGAGGGAGCCGCTGAGTCTTGACAGAGGGGGCGGCCGGGCGGAGATCCGTGGCACCCCAGGACAGATTGGGGGCACGTGCCCCCCTAAAACAGGGCTAGCGACGCCCCTGGCGAGGGCACCGGACAGCTGCAGGGGGCTATTGGAAGCCCTGGGTGAGTAAAACTCATTTTTTTGGTTTGACTTAAGTGTCCCTTTAACCATTACACTATAGAAAACGCACCAGAAAATGCTCATACTGCAAGTCAATGGGCCACATAGAAAAACACATATGTTTGCATTCAGCAATGTGCGGTTTTTAAAATGCAGGACTTGCTGCATATGTTTCCAAAATGCATCTTAAATGCACATAATGTATGTCAATGGTGATGCAGAGGTATTGCTTTTTAGTGCGTTTTTTAAAGCTTTTTTTTAAACTATTTTTATGATGTGTTTCCGCTTCAAAAATGCATAGAAAATGCTTACAAAACATATTTACGATTTATATATGTGAACCGAAAACACATTAAAACGTGAACAAAATGCATGTGCGGAACAAAAGCGCAAAATGGAAATGCACTGAAAACGCACAAGTGCATATGCAGCAAAACGCTAACTTTCACGCATGGCCTAGTGTGTTTCCACCCTCACTGCCATGTGTATCGCTGTTAGTTAAATATCGGCCTGAATTATTATATAAACATCAGAATAAATCATATGATGTATAACCTCCAGAAAACCCCCGTTGCTGATTCCCCAGTGACCAGCTGATATAAGGGTGGGGAACATCACATATGAGTGACACCTATAGAAGAATAGAGAAAATCCTAGAATAGGAGACATAAGATGATGTCACAATGGTTGCTGCAACTGTGGAGGGAGGAAGCCTATTGTGACATCATCACATGACCACACCCACATTCTGGAACATTCTCACGCCCCTGCTATACACTATGGGCTTGATTCACTAAACCGTGATAAGTCATATCACGGCGGTTTTGTCCTAACATTTTCGAACACAATCGCAAAGTATCATGCAAAAATGTATAGTTTTCGCACGATAATTTGTGATTGTGTGCAATAATGCGCGCAAAAACGGCCGTGATATGACTTATCACGGTTTAGTGAATCAAGCCCCATGACATCAAGTTTATTTCCTGAATAATATCACAAATTAGCCACCATAGCTGTATTTCCCACTTATAACTCATAAAACAAACAGGAGAGGAACCCACTAGGCAGAAATGTTAGCATTGTGGAAAACGCAGCAGAAAATGCACATGAAGCAAGTCAATGGGCCACATAGAAAAATACGTTTGCATTCTACAATGTGCGTTTTTTAAAATGCAGGACTTGCTGCATATTTTTCCAAAATGCATCTAAAAGCACATAATGAATGTTAATGGTGACGCAGAGGTATTGCGTTTTAGTGCGTTTTTTAAAGCTTTTTTTATTATAAACAATTTTTATGATGTGTTTCCGCTTCAAAAATGCATAGAAAATGCTTACAAAATGCATATGCGATTTATATATGTGAACCACAAACACATTAAAATTCCAGCAAAATGCATGTGCGGAACAAAAAATGCAAAACGGAAACGCACTGAAAACGCACAAGTGCATATGCAGCAAAACGGTAACTTTCAAGCAAGGCTAAGTGTGTTCCCACCCTCACAGCCAAGTGTATCACCGGTAGTTAAATATCGGCCTGAATTATTTTATAAACATCAGAATAAATCATATTATGTATCATATTATGTATAACCCCCAGAAAACCCCCGTTGCTGATTCCCCAGTGACCAGCTGATATAAGGGTGGGGAACATCACATATGAGTGACACCTATAGAAGAATAGAGGAGTTCCTAGAATAGGAGACATGAGGGACCAGCAGTTACTCACCTGCCAATCTCATGGGAAATGAGCCCTCAGGGCCAAGACATGCCAATATATGATAAGCATGCTGATGTCACAATGGTTGCTGCAGCTGTGGAGGGAGGGAGCCTATTGTGACATCATCACATGACCACACCCACATTCTGGAACATTCTCATGCCGCTGCTATACACTATGGGCTTGATTCAGTAAACCGTGATAAGTCATATCATGGCCATTTTCGCGCCAATTTTTGGTTTGCACGCAACCGCGAATTTGCGTGTGCAATCGCGAATTATCGCACACAATCGGGGATTATTGTGCAAAAATGATATCGTGTTGTGTGAAAAATTTCGATTGCGCACGATAATTCACGATTGCACCCAATAATTCGCAATCCCGCGTAAACGCTAAAATGCGCGTGAAAACGGACGTCATATGACTTATCACGGTTTAGTGAATCAAGCCCCATGACATCAATTTTATTTCTTGAATAATATCACAAATTAGCCATCATAGTTGTATTTACCACTTATAACTAAAAAAACAAACACTCAGGCCTGGTGCACACCATAAACCGCTAGCAGATCCGCAAAATGCTAGCAGATTTTGAAACGCTTTTTCTTCTTTTTCTGTAGCGTTTCAGCTAGCGTTTTGCGGTTTTGTGAAGCGTTTTTGGTGTAGTCTAGAGTTCATGTATTGTTACAGTAAAGCTGTTACTGAACAGCTACTGTAACAAAAAATGCTTGGCAAACCGCTCTGAAGTGCCGTTTTTCAGAGCGGTTTGCGTTTTTCCTATACTTAACATTGAGGCAGAAACGCATCCGCAATCCAAAATCTGCAGCAGCCCGGGAGTATGCGTTTCTGCAAAACGCCTCCCGCTCTGGTGTGCACCAGCCCATTGAGATACATTGACCAAGCGGATCCGCACCCGCAAGCGAATCGCAAACTGCAGCAGAACCGCTCTGGTGTGCACTAAGCCTGAGGGTAGCAGAAAATGCACGCAATGCAAGTCAATGGGCCACATAGAAAAATACGTTTGCATTCTGTAATGTGCGTTTTTTAAAATGCAGGACTTGCTGCATATTTTTCCAAAATGCATCTAAAATGCACATAATGAATGTCAATGGTGACGCAGAGGTATTGCGTTTAAGTGCTTTTTTTAAAGCTTTTTTTTTTTTTTAACTATTTTTATGATGTGTTTCCACTTTAAAAATATATATATAACCCCCAGAAAACCCCCATTGCTGATTCCCCAGTGACCAACTGATATAAGGGTGGGGAACATCACATATGAGTGACACCTATAGAAGAATAGAGGAGTTCCTAGAATAGGAGACATGAGGGACCAGCAGTTACTCACCTGCCAATCTCACGGCAAATGAGCCCTCAGGGCCAAGACATGCCAATATATGATAAACATGCTGATGTCACAATGGTTGCTGCAGCTGTGGAGGGAGGGAGCCTATTGTGACATCATCACATGACCACACCCACATTCTGGAACATTCTCATGCCGCTGCTATACACTATGGGCTTGATTCAGTAAACCGTGATAAGTCATATCATGGCCATTTTCGCGCCAATTTTTGGTTTGCACGCAACCGCGAATTTGCGTGTGCAATCGCGAATTATCGCACACAATCGGGGATTATTGTGCAAAAATGATATCGTGTTGTGTGAAAAATTTCGATTGCGCACGATAATTCACGATTGCACCCAATAATTCGCAATCCCGCGTAAACGCTAAAATGCGCGTGAAAACGGACGTCATATGACTTATCACGGTTTAGTGAATCAAGCCCCATGACATTAATTTTATTTCCTGAATAATATCACAAATTAGCCATCATAGTTGTAAAACAAAAGAAAAAACAGGGCACCGAGAGCCCAATAGTGCAATATAGTTTTAAAGAGAAACTCCGACCAAGAATTGAACTTTATCCCAATCAGTAGCTGATACCCACTTTTACATGAAAAATATAATGATTTTCACAAACAGACCATCAGGGGGCGCTGTATGACTGATTTTGTGCTGAAACCCCTCCCACAAGAGGCTCTGGTACCGTACGGTACTCTGGGCAAACTGCCACAATGTAACAATGACACACACAGGAAATGGCTGTTTATAGCTGTCTGTTAAAGCCAGAACAGCTACATAATCTGCCCACAGTAACAATGTCACCATGTAATACATGTCAGAATGTGAATCTGGGAGAGGAAAGATTTTACAATGAGCAAACTCTGACTAAATCATGTATACATAATTATTGTAAAAATTAAGCACCTTTTTATATTAAATTATTTTCACTGGAGTTCCTCTTTAACAGAGAAAATCTGTCTAAATAGTTCGTGCAGAATTATACTCACAAAAAAGGGTCACCAGCAGGCAACCACTTGAAAGGCAGGTGGGGAGAATTGGTACCCGACCCCACTCGGGTATAAAAGTCGCTCTCTGTAGACAGGAGAAAAAAGGGGGCGTACCCCTCCACCAAGGGCGGATAAGTAATATGTATCAAACGCAGATAGAACAGAGGCGCCAAAAAGAGTAAAAACACTATTATTTAAAAACAGTAAAAAGAGGGAAGGTAAGGTGGACTTACCTCCCTCTAGCAGTGGACAACAAAACTCTGAGGTAGAGTAGAATGCATTTATTAAACAGTGTAACTCCTAAAGATGCAACGCGTTTCGCGGGCCACAGCACCGCTTCCTCAGGCTATACAGGAGTTCAAAAAAGCTGTATCCAATCCAAGTACTTGGATTGGATACAGCTTTTTTGAACTCCTGTATAGCCTGAGGAAGCGGTGCTGTGGCCCGCGAAACGCGTTGCATCTTTAGGAGTTACACTGTTTAATATATGCATTCTACTCTACCTCAGAGTTTTGTTGTCCACTGCTAGAGGGAGGTAAGTCCACCTTACCTTCCCTCTTTTTACTGTTTTTAAATAATAGTGTTTTTACTCTTTTTGGCGCCTCTGTTCTATCTGCGTTTGATACATAGCCATCATAGTTGTATTTACCACTTATAACTAAAAAAACAAACACTCAGACCCGGTGCACACCATAAACCGCTAGCAGATCCGCAAAATGCTAGCAGATTTTGAAACGCTTTTTTTTCTTTTTCTGTAGCGTTTCAGCTAGCGTTTTGCGGTTTTGTGAAGCGTTTTTGGTGTAGTAGAGTTCATGTATTGTTACAGTAAAGCTGTTACTGAACAGCTACTGTAACAAAAAACGCTTGGCAAACCGCTCTGAAGTGCCGTTTTTCAGAGCGGTTTGCGTTTTTCCTATACTTAACATTGAGGCAGAAATGCATCCGCAATCCAAAATCTGCAGCAGCCCGGGAGTATGCGTTTCTGCAAAACGCCTCCCGCTCTGGTGTGCACCAGCCCATTGAGATACATTGACCAAGCGGATCCGCACCTGCAAGCGAATCGCAAACCGCAGCAAAACCGCTCTGGTGTGCACTAAGCTTGAGGGTAGCAGAAAAAGCACGCAATGCAAGTCAATGGGCCACATAGAAAAATACGTTTGCATTCTGTAATGTGCGTTTTTTAAAATGCAGGACTTGCTGCAAATTTTTCCAAAATGCATCTAAAACGCACATAATGAATGTCAATGGTGATCCAGAGGTATTGCGTTTTAGTGCTTTTTTTAAAGCTTTTTTTTTTTTTTTTTTTTTACTATTTTTATGATGTGTTTCCACTTTAAAAATACATAGAAGATGCTTACAAAACGTTTATACGATTTATATATGTGAACCGCAAACACATTAAAATGCAAGCAAAATGCATGTGCGGAACAAAAACGCAAAATGGAAATGCACTGAAAACGCACAAGTGCATATTCAGCAAAACGCTAAGTTTCACGCATTGGCCTAGTGTGTTCCCTCACTGCCATGTGTATCACTGGTAGTTAAATATCGGCCTGAATTATTATATAAACATCAGAATAAATCATATTATGTATAACCCCCAGAAAACCCCTTTGCTGATTCCCCAGTGACCAGGGCCGGATTTCTGGGAAGGCCACCAAGGTCAAGGCCTAGGGCGTAAAAATCAGCAGGGCGCTGGACTTTGAGAGATAAGAGGTCACATGTCAAAGTAAATCATCTCCCCTGCTTTGCTCTGGTCTGCCTGAATTCCGGAGATCCCTGCATCTCTCTCACTTGTGTAGAGTGTGTTTGAGGACAGTCAGTATGTGTTGTCACCGGATGATTATGTTGTATGTATGATGGTGGGGACATACAAGCTGCTGTGAGAAGTGCCAGCCTGGGTTTAGTAGTAGAACTCTTGAGTTCTGTAAGTTTTTTTCATGCACAAATTCAGAATCACAAACAGGAATCTTCTCCCTCTGCGCTGTCAGATTTATTACTGGTCTGGTCAGCTCTTAAAGACCTGTGACCTGTTGAATTTATGGTTTGTTTGTTTTTTCCTAGGGAATGACCACAGCATTCTCTTTGCTACAGCTTAACTCTTTCCTGACTCATTTTAGAAGAGCATTGTACTTTGCTAGCTATCAGTGAAACAGGATGGAAATTATATTACATTTATATATATTTGCAAAACAAACTATACATCTCCTTCTGATGCTGAATGTATATATAGTTGTGTGCTTTAACATCTTGTTAGTATAAAGTCTACAAACATATACAAAGTCTGAAGAAGCCAAAGGCTCACTTTTTTATTTACAGTTAGCTAATAAATGTTATCATTCTGTTTTAATAACTTCAAAACTTCCTACTGACTCATCAGTCCTTCCTTGCCTTGCCCTAAGTACTATATTGTCACTGTTTAAAGCACATCTATGTCAGCATGTGTGGTTTTAGATCTTCTACTCACATGTTCTCTGTTTTGGATGAGCTTCTTTCAATAGCGTTGCCCTGTCACCTGTTTGTGGCTCTGACTGTCTGTAGCCAGTCACACAGAGGACAAAGAAGCAGCACATGCTCTGGCTACTCGTGCTCCTTGCAATTTAGCACTCAGATGTGCACAGCAGCCGAGGCCGGGAATGCTTTGGGCATGCACTGCTTCTTTGCCAAATGAGGGGCAGAGCAGCAAAATGGAGGGGAGCTCATTCAGACCAGTTATTGCTACTCAGAGGGTTGGAGAGAATTTGATGGGGGGGGGGGGGGGGGGGGGTTGGTGTCAGCTGGCTTAGGGCACTTGGAAGTACAAATCCGGCCCTGCCAGTGACCAGCTGATATAAGGGTGGGGAACATCACATATGAGTGACACCTATAGAAGAATAGAGGAATTCCTAGAATAGGAGACATGAGGGACCAGCAGTTACTTACCTGCCAATCTCACTGGAAATGAGCCCTCAGGGCCAAGACATGCCAATATATGATAAACATGCTGATGTCACAATGGTTGCTGCAGCTGTGGAGGGAGGGAGCCTATTGTGACATCATCACATGACCACACCCACATTCTGGAACATTCTCACGCCCCTGCTCTACACTATGGGCTTGACTCACTAAACCGCGATAAGTCATATCACTGCGGTTTTTACTAACATTTTCGAACACAGTCGCAAAGTATCATGCAAAAAAAAATATAGTTTTCGCACGATAATTCGTAATAATGCGCACAAAAACGGCTGTGATATGACTTATCGCAGTTTAGTGAATCAAGCCCCATGACATCAAGTTTATTTCCTGAATAATATCACAAATTAGCCACCATAGCTGTATTTCCCACTTATAACTCATAAAACAAACACTCAGGGTAGGAACCCACTAGGCAGAAATGTTAGCATTGTGGAAAACGCAGCAGAAAATGCACATAATGCAAGTCAATGGGCCACATAGAAAAACACGTTTGCATTCTACAATGTGCGTTTTTTAGAATGCAGGACTTGCTGCATGTTTTTCCAAAATGCACCTAAAACGCACACAATGAATGCTAATGGTGACGCAGAGGTATTGCGTTTTAGTGCGTTTTTTAAAGCTTTTTTAATAAACTATTTTTATGATGTGTTTCCGCTTAAAAAATGCATAGAAAATGCTTACAAAACGCATATGCGATTTATATATGTGAACCACAAACACATTAAAATTCCAGCAAAATGCATGTGCGGAACAAAAAATGCAAAATGGAAACGCACTGAAAACGCACAAGTGCATATGCAGCAGAACTCTAACTTTCACGCATTACAATGTGAATTCCCACCCTCACAGCCAAGTGTATCCCTGGTAGTTAAATATCAGCCCGAATTATTATATAAACATCAGAATAAATCATATTGTCAGTAACAGTTTGGTTACCTCAGCAGCGGGAAGCGGTACAGCTGCCGCTCCCACGTCTGACGTCACCGCGGCTGCGGCCACGTCTTCTCTGACGCCTCTCGCTCCTTCAGGTCTCTCTCCATTGCACCAGCGTAGATCAGCTCGCGCGTAGCAAACGGCAGGATCTTTATGCGCTGAGGAGGCGGGTCAGCTGATCTGTCGGTCAGCTGACCTCTGCTTGCCGCTCCTCAGTGCTGATTGGCTGACTCGTTTAGGGCGGGTCATTTGGGTCTGCTTGTCGGTATTTAAAGGGGCACTTAAGTCGAACAAACAAAAAATAGTTTTACTCACCTAGGGATTCCAATAGCCCCCTGCAGCTGTCCGGTGCCATCGCCGTCTCTCTCCGATCCTCCTGGCCCTGCCGGCAGCCACTTCCTGTTTCGGTGACAGGAGCTGACAGGCTGGGGACGCGAGTGATTCTTCGCTTTCCTGGCCACAATAGCGCCATCTATGCTACTATAACATATATCATATACCATATAGCAGCATAGAGGGTGCTAATGTGTCTGGGAACGCGCAGAATCACTCGCGTCCCCAGCCTGTCAGCTCCTGTCACTGAAACAGGAAGTGGCTGCCGGTGGGGCCAGGAGGATTGGAGGGAGACGGCGAGGGCACCGGACAGCTGCAGGGGGCTATTGGAAGCCCCAGGTAAGTAAAACTCATTTTTTTTGTTTGACTTAAGTGTCATTTTAAGCTATGAGCTGTCAGTGGCTCGTTGCCTGTTGTTGCTGAAACTTCGCAGTGAAAGCTCTCAGACCTTAGTCAGATCCTTGTGTACTTGAACCGGCAGGACCCCGGGGAGCATCCATACGAAAATGGCGCCTGTGAATAATGGCGCACGGCATTGCCGCTACTCCATCAGCCGCTTATCGTTATTTACCGTTAAACACTATCGGTAATTACCGTTAAGACTTTGCCGCTATTTGCCGTTTTAAAATTGTTTTTACTAAAAGCGTTTTATCCAAAAATCTTTATAGGTACGATTAACTCTATTAGTTACCTTTATGTCAAGCAAATTTTTATAACTGGAATTATTTGTATTATTTAAACTATTTGTTACATTTGTTATATTATAGTTTAGTGCATATAGTACTGTAGGTCTGTGAACGACTGCACAGGAAGGAATACCGGAAGAGCTGCTGTGACACCTATAGACCTGGCTACCTATGCTGGGGGGACATATTTTGGGGGAACTGCTGTCAGATTACAGTGGGTAGCAAAAATATTCAGCCCCCTTGACGGTTTCCACATTTTGTCACATTACTGCCACAAACATGCATCAATTTTATTGGAATTCCACATGAAAGACCAATACAAAGTGGTGTACATGTGAGAAGTGGATCGAAAATCATACATCATTCCAAACATTTTTTACAAATAAATAACTGCAAAGTGGGGTGTGCGTAATTATTCGGCCCCCTGAGTCAATACTTTGTACAACCCCCTTTTGCTGCAATTACAGCTGCCAGTCTTTTAGGGTATGTCTCTACCATTTTTGCACATCTAGAGACTGAAATCCTTGCCCATTCTTCTTTGCAAAACAGCTCCAGCTCAGTCAGATTAGATGGACAGCGTTTGTAAACAGCAGTTTTCAGATCTTGCCACAGATTCTCGATTGGATTTAGATCTGGACTGTGACTGGGCCATTCTAACACATGGATATGTTTTGTTTTAAACCATTCCATTGTTGCCCTGGCTTTATGTTTAGGGTCATTGTCCTGCTGGAAGGTGAACCTCTGCCCCAGTCTCAAGTCTTTTGCAGTCTCCAAGAGGTTTTCTTCCAAATTTGCCCTGTATTTGGCTCCATCCATCTTCCTATCAACTCTGACCAGCTTCCCTGTCCCTGCTGAAGAGATGCATCCCTGGAGCATGATGCTGCCACCACCATATTTGACAGTGGGGATGGTGTGTTCAGAGTGATGTGCAGTGTTAGTTTTCCGCCACACAGCGTTTTGCATTTTGGCCAAAAAATTCCATTTTGGTCTCATCTGACCAGAGCACCTTCTTTCACATGGTTGCTGTGTCCCCCACATAACTTGTGGCAAACTGCAAGAAGCAAGATGTTGTAAAGCACTTTAGGCCTGCAATTTAGCATACAATGTGATTTCTGCCCTTAAAACGCTGCTTTGCGGCAAATCCAGATTTTTTTCCCGGGACTTTTGGCGTCTATCCCACTCATCCATGCAAAAACTCAGATGTTAGACCCCTTGAAACATCTTTTGTTGGCCAGCATAAGTGTTTCTAGTTTTCAAAGTTCGCCTCCCCATTGAAGTCTATTGCGGTTCGCGAAAGTTCGCATGAACCGAACTTTTGCGGAAGTTCGCGAACCGAAAATCGGAGGTTCGGGCAATCTCTAGTGACCAATAGGTCCAGCTGTAAAAGCTGTAAACTCACCACCCTCAGATCAGCAACCACTTGATAATGTACCCAGGAGTCCTTTTTCAATCAGCAGCAGAAACTATTCGTAGCACAAGTGTCCACTGTGAATGCGGAGAGCGTATAACAGAGCAACATGGCTAGATTTCCTGGCCGCCTGTCATGCGGATCGCGGGGATAGCATGTCACATCAGATTCCATGCTGTTCATCATGCAGTGTTTGAAGCTCCTCCCACTAACGCGTTTCAGGCCAGGTAGGCGTCTTGTTTGGTTATCATTTTTAAAGTTACAGATTTTCTTTAAAATAAGTTTTCAGCACTTAGCAATTCAAAAAGTAACAAATGGCAGGAGAAAGTGAAGTACTAAAATTATTTTAAAGTAAATCTGTAATAAAGAATACTTCCCCCTGGGGGGTTCTTTCCTCGGGAGGGGGAAGCCACTGGATCCTAATAAGGCTTCCCCCGTCCTCTTCACTCTCCGGGATCCAGCATTGTCAGCTGTGAAAGATCGGACATGTAAATATTTACCTTACCAGTGTAGCCGCAGTAGCAGTTTTCCAATGAGTTCCAGTAGAAATAGTACAGTAGAGAGAGCCGGATCGGGCTTGGCTATTTCTGCCGGAGCCCATCGGAAAGCTGCTACTGTGCCCAGGGTCGGGCCGAGGCATAGGCTGGAGAGGCTCCAGCCTCAGGGCGCAGTGTAGGAGGGGGCGCACAATTTATTCAGCTGTCATTCCTAATTGTGTATGAAGCAGAAAGAAATAAGAAAAGAGGATACATAGCAGTGACTGCAAGCTAGATAACTAGATATTAACCTTCTGCCGCCCGCGTCACGCCAGTAGGCGTGGCCGCGGCGGCAGCCCCAGGACCGCCTAACGCCAATTGGCGTAAAGTCCTGGGGCTCTGTTTTGCATGAGATCACGCGCATGGTGCGCGCGCATCTCATGCTTGGAGGGCGGAGCTCCACCCCGCCTTCAGTCTCCGAGCGGCTGTTGCCGCTCGGGAGACTGTTAGACGGCAGAAGCCTATGACAGCCGATCGCCATAATTGGCTGGCTGTGGGGAGGGGGGGAGGGAGGGAGGGAAGAAATTTAAAGAAACGGGTTTTTAAAGAAAAAAAACAAACAATAATATTTATTTTAAACAAAATAAACATGGGGGGAGCGATCAGACCCCACCAACAGAGAGCTCTGTTGGTGGGGAGAAAAGGGGGGGGGGGGAATCACTTCTGTGCTGAGTTGTGCGGCCCTGCAGCTTGGCCTTAAAGCTGCAGTGGCCAATTTTGCTAAAAATGGCCTGGTCACTAGGGGGGTTTAGCCCTGCAGTCCTCAAGTGGTTAAGGTGTTGGGGAGGTTGTGGGCCCTGTGGCCCTCTTAGTCTAATAGCAATCATTGTGTGATGGCTGGGGTGGGAGGGATGTAGGGGCGCACTTTGGTGTCTCAGCCTTGGGTGCTGGAGGACCTTGTCCCTGTTCTGACTGTGTCTACGCTAGTCCGGGGAAGGTAAATACCGCTGGTGCTACAAGCTTGTCGGTTGTGTTTCGGGGCTGCCAGCGCTGGATCCCTGAGGCTTAGGAGGATAAGGGAAGCCTCGTTAGAATCCAGAGGCTTCCCCCTCATGAGGTAAGTATCCCCCAGGGGCACTTTTTTTTTTGTTACAGTATCCCTTTAAATTGGATCTGAGATAAACTTTTACTCATTGCATAATTATGTTCCTTTCATATAGTTTATAGGGCATTCCTTAAGCCAAATCCTTTTTTTTTGTTTTAATACTCTAGTTTCCTGTAAACTAAACAAGCCTCACCCACAGCTTATCCAGAGTGCCTTGGCACTCTGAGCCTTAGTAGCAAGGGCTTATGCGAGCTCAGTCTGGGCAGGAGGAGGAGGTTACTAGACAGAGATTTCAGAGGCAGAGGGAAGAGGAGAGGGGAGTGGAGTTTTCACAGGCTGAGGGCTGGAGATACAGATCAGCTTGCCCCTGTGCAATGTTTACAAACAGAACATGGCTGCTGTCATTGTATCACAGGAATAAAAAATCATAAACTATTGAAACAGTTTGCAGCTAGATTTGCTGTGTAAACGATCTAAACGTTAGATAAGATATATAGACAAGTTACTTGTTATAGTTAGGGATGCTAAACTTTGGAACCGGATGAAATCCGAATAGTTGTTGTTCGGATTTCATCCAGTTAAATCAAAACCCCTGTGCGGGCTGGGCGGGGGTTAATCTTACCTATCCTGACGTCTTTTTAAGTCCGTCCCTTGGCACCTCCTACGATGCGGTCTACACGCGTCACATAACTACAAACACTTTTTCCTTCAACCCGGAAGGAGGAAGTGTTTGTAGTCACGTGACCGACGCTTGGACCGCATTGTGGGTGGCGCCATGGTAAGATTAACCCCCGCCCACCCCGCACAGGGGTTTTGATTTAACTGGATGAAATCCGAATAACTATTTGGATTTTATCCTGTTCCGAAGTTGAGCATCCCTAGTTATAGTTAGTTTTTCATCTTGGATTTGCTTTAAGTATTTTCTTGCTTTCGGAGGACTTAAAAGGCAGTTTATTAACAAAGTTTAAAAATATCAGCTAGGAGAAAAGAGGAATAAAAGTTAATTAAATAGGGGTCCTGGACTCCTAATAAACTGTTTTTTTTTTTCAGCAATGCAATGGCTTCCATTTGTGAGAGGAAACTGGCTCCCTAGCTATGGCTCTCTAATACAGCCTCTAACACTTTGTTAGGTGGTTCTTTCTGAAGCTAGCTTAATCTTTCATTCTTACTTTATTTATTCTCTGATTCACCTGTATTCTGAAAGTCTTAGGTGGCGGAGGAAGCATGTGTGTGTGGCGGGTTCAGAAGGAATAAGAAGCCGTCTTGCAGAGGTTGTAAGCGTAGTGGATTAGTAAATAACCTGGATTGGGTGGTGTGATCAGCATTTTCAACAAGTGTATATGCTGTTTATATCACTGCCACACCTGAGTAGTGTTGGGCGAACAGTGTTCGCCACTGTTCGGGTTCTGCAGAACATCACCCTGTTCGGGTGATGTTCGAGTTCGGCCGAACACCTGATGGTGTTCGGCCTTTTTAGTTCGGGTTCGCCCGAACTACTCAATGCCCGCCGAACAGGGCCGAACAGGGCATGTTCGGGTCCCCATTGACTTCCATTGAGTTCGGGGTTCGGGCCGAACATGCCGAACATCTGGCCCATGTTCGGCCTGTTCGGCCCGAACCCGAACATCCAGGTGTTTGCCCAACACTACACCTGAGCACTGTATAGTATAATATACTCCAGAATGTCGCTCTTGATGGATCCCCTCTGTCCTATGTTCTCATGTTGTTTGATTGATATTCATCATATAAATATATCTCACATCCAACCTTTTCTCACACAGGACACTACTAAAACATTAATACATGTTCTTATAATATCTCGTCTGGACTATTGTAACATATTACTTTGTGGACTAACAACTAGCAGACTGGCGCCGCTCCAATCTGTACTGAAGATGCTAGTCTTATTCGTCTTGTTCGCACTTCTTTGGCTGCTCCTGAGTCCTCTCTATAAAGCTCCTCATTGGCTACCAATTAACCACAGGATCCAGTTCAAACTCTTAACTCTAACTTATATAGGTCTCCACAATCTCTTTCCTCTGTACATCTCCTCACTCATTTCCAGATACCAACCCAACTGCAATCTCAGATCTGCACACAATCTTTTTCTGTCCTCTATAATTGCCTCCTCACATTCCCATATACAAGATTTCACACATGCTTCACCCCATCTCTGGAATGCCCTTACACAACACATCCATCACTCTCTAACCTTTGATATCCTTAAAGTGTACCAAAGATGTCAAATTCTAAAGATCTGATACTTATCCAGGGCTTCCTCCAGCCCCATAAGCATGCGAGTCCTTTGCCGTCCCTCCCGCAGTCTTCCGTTCAGCCGTAATCCGCCCTGGTAACTGGCTCATTTGGGTCCAATCCGGGTCTTCTGCGCATGCGCGGAACTCCCATACATGCGTAGTAGACCTGGACTGACGCGACTGAGACAGTTACCGGGGCTAATAGCTGCTGAATGACAGACCGCGGGAGGATGGCAAGGGTCTCGGACGACCTTATGGGGCTGGAGGACGGATCAGTGAATAATGGCGCACAGCGCCTATGCATACAAATGGTGCCGCATTAAAAAGATACGCTTATCGCTATTTATCGTTAGTACTGCATAATAATGGCGCACAGGGTAAAAAGAAGAAAAACGGCACACAGTAACGTTATTTATCAATAGTGCCGCTCATATGCCAAACAGCAGACGTTATTGTGCACAGTAACGTTATTTATCAATAGCGCCCTACATAAGCCAAACTGCAGACGTTATTTAAGAACTTATGGTTAGGGATAGGTACAGAGAGGCTTCTGTGTGTTAACGCTAAATAACAATAAGGCTTTAATGTTAAATAGCGATAAGCGTCAAACGGATTAGCGGCAACACCGTGCGACATTATTCGCAGGCGCCATTTTCAGATGGACCCTACTTACAGTAAGTAGTGGAAATCTGACATTACCGACAGATTTTGGACTAGCCCTTCTTCTCATGGGAGGTTCTCAGGGTTTTCTTTATTTTTAAAAGCACTTAGTGAATGGCAGTTGCTCTGTCCCATTTTACCTCAGGCAAACCTAAATCTTTGTATAAATATTTTTCAGTGAATGTCTTTATAAAGAATAAAGGCCATGCTGAGAATCCCCCATGAAGAGATGGATTAACCCAAGACCTGTTGGTAATGTCAGATTTCTACTACCTACTGTAAGTGAAAGCAACATAGGAGAAAAGTAATGTATGGCTCATTTTACTCTGGAAGACATGTACTTCTTATTTGTATGTGTTTAAAATGTTAAGATTTTCACGACAGTTCCTCTTTAAAGGGACTCCGAGCAGTGCAGAAACTATGGAAAGATGCATATAATTTTAAAGCTCTCTTTCTCCTCTTTCCAATGATATATAAACCGCCACCCTACGCCTTTTAGTTTTCGCTATTTTCGCGATTGAAATTGCCGCGGCCGCGATTTTGATCGCGAAAATAGAGAAAACTAAAAGGCGTAGGGCGAGGATTTAGGTGTCGCCAGAAAGAGGAGAAAGAGAGCTTTAAAATGATATCCATCAAGCCATAGTTATATTGTATTACACAGGGCGACTTTTTGTCAAAGTCAGCAGCTGCATTCAGCAGAATGGAGCTGCTGACACTGGGGAAAGTGTCGTCCTGTGTAATACAATATAACTATGGCTTGATGGATATCATTTTAAAGCTCTCTTTCTCCTCTTTCTGACGACACCTAAATCGTCACCCTCCGCCTTTTAGTTTTCTCTATTTTCGCGATCGAAACCGCGGTCGCGGCAATTTCAATCGCGAAAATAGCGAAAACTAAAAGACGTAGGGTGGTGGTTTATATATCATTGGAAAGAGGAGAAAGAGAGCTTTAAAATGATATACATCTTTTCATAGTTTCTGCACTGCTCGGAGTCCCTTTAAGTTAAGGTGAAATCTCTAAAGTTAACGTTTCAATCCTTAAAATAACTACAGAATTCTAAAGTTAAAGAGGACCCCAGGTGGTTTCTAATAATCCTAATAGCACACAGAGGCTGGGTGTGCATAAAATTCCCAGCCTCTGTTGCTATACTGCTCCCCCTTAGGCCCCCCATGCGCTCTACTGTAACCACATAAATCACACAGCCGGCTAGCGACACGCAGCGTGTTGCACCCGGCTGTTAACCTCTGACAGTGTCACTCTAGCCGCTCCCCCGCCTCCTCCGTAGCGTTGCTGATTGGAGGGAAGGGACGTGGGCGGGGACCGGCGTTATGGAGGAGGCGGGGGAGCGGCGAGACTGACACTTCCAAAGGTAAACAACCGGCTGCAACATGCTGCGTGTCGCTAGTGCGGCTGTGTGATTTATGGGGCTACAGCAGAGCGCAGTGGGGGCCGTATAGCAACAGAGGCTGGGCATTATATGCAGGCCCAGCCTCTGTGTGCTATTAGGATTATTAGAACCCACCTCGGGTTCTCTTTAAAGACAGGCTGTTAATTAACTGCACGTAAAAATAACTACAGAGGAGGTAACTTAAGGACTGAAGTGATAAGATAACTCTCTCAGTGTGAAAACGTATCTCTACACCTTAATAAGGCAAGATCGATGTGTGGTGATAAGTTTTCTCTTGTCTTATTATCACCAGCATGATCTTTTGCTGAGAATACATGGTTATTTTTTTTTAGGTAATTAGATGGTTCGATAGATAATTTCCAACATGTCCGATCTGCCGTTCGACCACTTTGCCGCTCGATTCCTGATAGTGAATGGAAAAAGGTAAGAAAAACGAACGGAAGTTAAGAGAATCGAGCGGAAAATCGAGCGGCAAAAACGATCGGGAAGAGAAACGCACGGCAGTCGGCAGAAACGAACCGCGTATTCCCAGCATTAGTGAATTGAGGCCAATAAATAAGTCTAAAAATGTGTAAAATGACCAGAAAGTTGTTACCAAAAAGCTGTGTATCGGGTAATTCTGTTGAATCTAATATCTCGCGCTACCCTTCCACCTTAAGCATAATGCAATACAAAGGCAAGACTTAGATTTTTTTTTTTAACATTGCCAAAAACCAAGCAATAAAATAAAAATATTAAGCCTGAAAGCGACATAGAGGTCTAATTGCGGCTGGTTTTTTTTTTTTCTTTTACTCTTTTATTACTGCCATAATATTGCTTTTGTGTTGTGTTTTGTTTTAATCCCCTTTCTAGACGGGCAGCAGCTGGATACGTTCTGTAACGACCGCATACTTAAATCCAACTACATTTAATTAACATTTCTGCACAGAATTGTGGGTATCAAAGCGTACGTTTCTGCGACTTGCTGAGTGCTATTTTTACGACCAGCGGTCTTGATGACTCACCGCTTGTTAGTTGTTTCTTCTTGTACCATGGGCTCGGAATCCTGGGAATAATCACTGTATCACTAATAATCATCAGCACATGATGGCCTGTATTTTAGATCTCTCTTTGAAGCAATCAAATGCATGGAAAAAGGTCAGGAATAGAGGACCTTGGCCTGCCTACCTTCCTGTAATAGCGTGGCAAGCTCAGCAAGAATAGGAGCGAGCTGTCAGTGTGTCTTTTATGTTGCTGGAGATTCTTCCATGCTGCTTGACAACAGAGCTCCTCAGATGTGTCAAACTCTGTCTCAAAGTGTACCTGTCTTATAGTCAGCCTGTCTTACACACAAGATTCATACACTTACTTTTTTTCTTTTCTGCAAATGGCTTTCCTTATCCTCTAAGTCCATTCACTGTACTCTAGTTGGAAGCTCATCAAACTTATCCCCACAATGAACATAGGCCTTCAGCCAGGGGTGTTACTAGAAATCACTGACCTCCCCCCCTGCAAAAACTTGGATGCCCCCTCTCCCACTTCAGCCCGATCCCCCCCCCCCCCCCTGCTTTTTGCACATGTAAACTGAGAACCAATGTTATTCAATTGGCTAGTGCACACTTGAATGTGTTTTGCCCATGCAGATAAAAACAGTAGTGAACCACTGCACACAATTCTCGCTAACTACATTAGCTTCTGTGATAAAATGTGCATGTTTTCACACATACAGACACACGTGGTGTACAGAAAAAGCAGACAGAATACAGACAAATGAATGTGCTCCCAGCCTCAGCTTATTACACTCACTCTGTCCATCTCTGAAGGAGCAGAACTGGCTCTGCAGACTTCTCCAGCATTACTACAGTACACAGTACTTGGGGAGGCGTAGAGAGGTTGGGAGCTGGGCCTTATACACAAGAGCCTGCTGCACACTGCATATGGACTGTCTACAAATCTTTGTCTACAGAACTTTGTATGTTTCCTTATCAGTGGCTGAGCAGATGCAGTCATTAGAACAATTGTGCAGAAAGCAGAATGTTCTTTCTGTGCCCTTAGTTGTCAGCCTCTCAGGACAGGGGAAAAAAATTCTCCCCCCACAGGACCCCCTGCAGCAGCATCCCTTGCAGGGTCTATTGTTACGCTCCTGCCTTCAGCTTTCTAACTTGGATCTTCATCTCCTACTACTGCCCACAAACAATGGATACTACAGGTGAAACTCAAAAAATTAGAATGTCCTGCAAAAGTCCATTTATTACAGTTATTCAACTTAAAAGGTGAAACTGATATTTGAAATAGACTCATTACATACAAAGTGGGGTATTTCAAGCTTTTATTTGTTACAATGTTGATGGTTATGGCTTACAGCTTATGAAAACCCCAAAATCAAAATCTCAGACCATTAGAATATTGTGAAAATGGTCAATATTCTAGGCTTAAAGTGTCAGACTCCAATCAGATAATTCATCCAAAACACCTGCAAAGGGTTCCTATCAGTGGTGCTCGGATACCCCAATCACTAATTCGACTGATCACGAATTCGACTCCGCCCACTTACGAATTGACTCGTAGTAAATAGGGATATCTGACTCGAGTGCAGTTTTGAGTCGAGTAACCGCATGTAATTATGAATTACGAGTCGGTATATAAATGTATACTTTTTTCCTCTGAAACTTTAAAATCGATTTTCTCAAAAACTATAAGGTCTTTTTGCCATTTTTTTCCTCTTGTTCCAATTTGGCATTTCTAGCATGTAAGGGGGCTTTCCTATTACCCGCTAAAGTCAGTGTGTTTTTAATCACGAATACCGACTAGTGATCACGAATCGGGTAACGAGTGCAATCACGGGTGCATTCGTGATTGGCATTCGTGATCAAGAGCCAATCACTAATGCTGATAACGACCTCGTGATTGAAAAAAAAGGCTCGTGATCAAGACTAACCCGTGATGAGCCCCACTGGTTCCTATTACTAATATTAGTTTCACCTTTTAAGTTGAATTACTGAAATAAATGGATTAAATGTTCGAGTTTCACCTGTATGATAGCTGGCAGCTGAGAGGTTATCAGAGGCTGTGGGTTGCAAAAAAAGGGTCACACAGAGCGGGGCAGTGCTTTTCAGCGCTGCTAGATTTGGGCGCGGCCGGCGCCACCATAGACTAGAACAGGAATCACATCTATAACCGAAGTTGCTTAAAAACCACAATAATTCGGCCTCCAGCAATCGCTGGAAGCCGAATTATATCATTCCCCCACTATCCATGGCGGCCTGGAGGGGGAATAGTAATTAACATGGCCGAGAATTGTGCAGAAGCAGGATCAGCCATATACCGGCTGTGTCCTGCGCCAAAGTCTACCGGCGCCGATTTCACATGTATGCCACACAGAGATCCTATTCAAAGTCTAAAGCTTGTGTTTAATTTGTTCAAGAGATGGTCATCAAGATCCTAATTTTGAGTTGATGGAAATGTTAATGTTATGCAAATATATGCATTTTGGATCTAAAGCAATCAAATATTTTAACTAATTATTTTTGATTGGTCCAATTCCAAGTTGCATAAACTCGCAATTAACAGCATCTTATTGACAATGTTCCTTCCTGAGACTGACAAACTGTAGATGGACAGGGCAAAAATTGAAGTACAGCAGTATAACAAAAACACTTGCAGGCACTTTGGCGTACCTGTGCTTAACCATCTTACAACCGCCTAACATGGATTGGAGGTGAAGGTGGAGATAAGCGGGGATCGCGCACGCCGATGCATGCTCATCCCTGCTTGAGTGACGGAGCTCCGCTCTGTCAACAGTCTGCCAGTGGTGATCAGCAGACTGTTAGACGGCGAAACTGCCATCTATTTATATTGTACAGTGCACGATCTACTGCAGCGCTGTACTGGGAACTGCCCTGTCACCTGGCTGTCCACTGGAGGGAAAAAACAAAGGATCACTCTCATAGGCTGATGCCTATGAGAGACAATCCTGCTGATTGGCTGTCAGGGGGAGGGAGGCGGTAGGGCAAAAATAAAATAAACTTTTTTATAAAACAAGAAATAAAAAAAAAAAAGCCCTGCAGCAGCGATCAGAGCCCACCAACAGAAAGCTCTATTGGTGGGCAGAAAAGGGGGTGGGGGGGGGGATTCATTTGTGTACTAATTTGTATGGCTCTGCAGCAAGCTATTAAAGCTGCAGAGCACTGAATTATAAAAAAATAGCCTGGTCATTAGGGGGGGGGGGGTGGTGTAAGCCTGTGGTCCTGAAGTGATTAACCACTTTAGCATTTAGGACATAGCTCCTACATCCAAATATGCATGCTGGACTTCGGAGATACACCCATGAAAAAACGCAGCCGCCGGGGTTCGCAGGGCCACAACCGCAGGGGTGCGGGCCGCCCGTTAGCCCAGAGATCAATGAATGGGAACGCTATTCCCATTAATTGATCTAAGTCTCGTTAGAATGATCGCTGGCTTCTATGGAGAAGCCGCAATCATTCTGTTACACATCCCCTCTTCACTTCCTGTAAGTGCACTTACAGGTGGCCATAAAAAAAATTGACTGCAGCCATCTTGTGGACAAATACTACAACTACATCACTTTTTTTTTTAATGAATAGACTTTTTGTACATTTAAAATTAACTGTTTACCTCCCACACACCCAAAAATACTGAAATAAAATTTTTAATGAAAAAAAATTACAATAAAAAAAACATAAATAGTTACCTAAGGGTCTGAATTTTTTCAATATGCATGTCAAAAGGTTTTGTTGCTAATATTTATTTAAACTATAAGCTTGTAAATAGTGATGGACGCAAAACTGAAAAAATGCATCTTTATTTCCAAATAAACAATTGGCGCCATACATTGTGATAGGGAGATAATTTAAATGGTGTAATAACCGGGACAAATGGGCAAATAAAATATGTGGGTTTTAATTACGGTAACATGTATTATTTTAAAGCTATAACGTGAAAACTGAGAAATAATGATTTTTTTCATTTTTTTCTTAATATTCCCCTTAAAAATGCATTTAGGATAAAATAGTTCTTAGCAAAATGTACCACCCAAAGAAAGCCTGATTGCTGGCAGAAAAAAACAAGATATAGATCATTTAATTGTGATAAGTAGTGATAAAGTTATTGGCGAATGAATGGGAGGTGAAAATTGCTCAGATGCATAAGGTGAACAAACACTAAAGGCTGAAGTGGTGAAAGTGGTATTATACTCCCAAAACTAAATTTTCAGTGATTTAGTAACTGAGTATCTTAAAGAACTTGTGAAAGCAACACCACACATTCTCTGTGTGTAAAAACGTATCCTTTCACTGCAGAGAGCAGTACGAGATAGCTCTGGCTAATTGGCTAAGGAAGAATACACTCTCTGAGTCACTTCAGCATTTGCTTCAGCAGAAAAGAGCAGAATGGTTGGGCAAAATAAGGCATGTGCCTCAGAGAGCTTTAGGCAGCAATGATTACATTTGCCCATAGCCAAAGATAAGCTACTGTATGTTATATTCAAACGTTGGTGCAGTTAAAGGGACCTTGAGCAGCAGATAAAAATTAAATCGGTACATACCTGGGGGTTCATCCAGCCCATCGTAGGCCGATGTAGCAGACCCCCAAAAAGTTTTGCTGGGGACTTACATCCCTCCAATCAGCTGTCTCAGAAGAGTCTGAGAGGGATTAGAAGTTTAATATCTGACAAGTTTTGAAGACCTTAGACCAGGCATGGGCAAACTTGGCCCTCCAGCTGTTGAGGAACTACTAGTCCCACAATGCATTGCAGGAGTCTGACAGCCACAGTCAAAGGCAAATGCATTGTGGGATTTGTAGTTCCTTAACAGCTGGAGGGCCATGTTTGCCCATACCTGCCTTAGACACATGACTGAGCCTCAGTAAAGATCTATCAGGATAATTGGACCTCAGGCTTCTAGAAGTTTCCCACAAACCAGCATGCAGTGTTTGGTTGGCCTCTGCGGTTTATTTTCTGCATGGCTACGGTTTTCCTTTAATTAGTTCTAGAACATGAAGAAATCCGCTCACCGTCTCTTCACCTCAGTCACCTTCCTACAGCTCGTCTCTTAAAATATCCTCTTTTCGAGGGAAAAAAATAGCATCGGACAAGAGGCATTTGTGAGCGGAAAAAGCTGATGTCAAAATGTCAAAATGCCAAATTTGCATCTCCCGGTGGAGGGAAACATCTTAAAGAGAATGGGATCCCATCTCCTTTCTTTTCACACAATTCAAGGTATGAAATATCACATTTCACTTGTTTTAATCATCCTGGAGGAAAATAATGGCTCCCAGGGGAGGAGTCCCGCGATGTTCAGAGAAATGTGTCTGAGTGTTTGTCGTCAGACATTTTCTAGTCGTGTATAGAAGTCATACGGAGAATTCGGAGTAAGCCAAAATGTAATAACTGGTATTTTAACAAAGCAAACTGCTTGTGCGGAAAGCTACAGGCAGAAGCAAGCATTTCAGGGTTGCAGGCTACTAGACTAGTATTATAACAAGGGAAAAAAAGGAGGAGGGAAGGGAAATTTGACCAAGTGATGAATTCCAAAAATTCCCATTTTGTCACCCATATAGGAAATTGTATCCAGACCAACACACATCTGTCTGTAAATAACTAATAAATGATGTCCAGTCGATCTCAGGTGAACAAATGCAAACATTTTTATAGCCAGCAACTGCCGGTCCAGAGGAACATGGATTGATCTCCTGACCCCGAGTCACCGGGCATGCAAGCTTGGAGACTCAGCCGGTCCTGCTCAGCCTACACCATCACGGACACATACACATACACGCATCAGGCGAGTCACACAGTCATGGAGAGGCTGACTAGTTTTGCCTGGCACTTCCGGGCTTCCTCAGGGCGTGGTTACAATAGATGGGCCAATCCCTATAAGGGTGCTTTCATCTCCACCCGCTGATATGTCGGTCACCTGCGGTCCATCATGCAGCGTCAAGACTCCACCCTGATACCACCGTCTCATCTCACTACTGGCTGTTTCCTTTCAGTCCCTACTAGACTAGTATTGCAGTTATTGGAGTAGAACTTAAACAGGCACTGTAGTGACATATAGTAGAGATGCAGTAAAATATTCAGGACACACTTTTTATGGTAATGTTCGTGGACTCGGCATCAGAAACACTTCCTATAGCTATGTATTGCTGTATATTGGATTGTAGCCCCACCCTTCCATTGAGTCTTAGCCTAGGCGGTTTTTCATGTTGAAATCACCCCCTCTGGCTATCCACACAGAGAGGGCTACCTCTGACTACCTATACTGGGGGCACTGTGGATACCTATACAAGGATACTGCTTCTATTATATACTGGGTTCTACCTGGGGCTATCTAATGCTGAGGGGGTACCTTTGAGTAAGGTTACTGGAGGGCAGATTAGTAACGGGAAGAACCTCTGGCTACATAAGTGTGGTGGTATGTAGCAGGGGAAGGGGCAAAAAGGAGGGGGGTCAACCAAAACTTTGCTATGGGCACCATGATTTCTAGTTACAGTTTTTATACCGATGCCCTGCTTGTGGATGACACATAGGCATGGTCAATGACATGCAAATTATTTTGAGTTGATGCAGGATTATGCACATTCATGCAGCCTGAAAAGGAACCAATCAAATCCTTCTGAGGTAAAATGTGATTAGTCCATTTTCAAGCTGCATAAATATACATACATAATTAGCATAATCATGCATCAACTCAGAATTATTTGCTTCTTATTGACCATCCCGAATGGCATGACAAATACTGTTTTATGTAAGAGTTTCAACTGCTGGCATTGCTGCTTAGACTTAGCACTGACCAGTGAAATGTAATGTTCATCTGAGTTGATTATTACATATGTTGTTTAACCTTTTTGGGACCGCCTCCATGAGATCCTACGCTGCACTTGTGACTGTTCTAGCCTGATGTGGCGTAGGATCTACGCCGCCCGCCGCTTCCGCTTCCGATCGTGCGCACCCAAGAGGGTAGATTAAGCTGTCATATGACAGCTGACATCTCCCCTCAGTAATCAGAAGCCATCGTGTATGGCTTCTGATCACGAGATCACTATGATCACCAGCAGATCATAGTGATCACTGTGACAGCTGTGGCGGTAGGGGGGGAAGAAGAGGATCCACTCACCTCCCTGACGTTCCCACGACTGACGCTCCCCTCTGCTCTGGTCAGCATCCCCGCTCGCTCTGAGGTCAGTGCTAGGTCCCAGCTTGATGACGTCATCAAGCCACGACCCGGCTGGAACTGAGAGTCAGTACGAGCAGGGATGCCAGCCAGAGCGAATGGGTCCACTGAGGTTCATCACTGGAGCCTAGGAGGTGAGTAAAGGCTGCCAGCTACAGGGGGGACACCTGTCCACACAGGGACACACAGCCCAGCAAGCCCTAAGAGGGATCCAGCTGCCTGACCCTTCCCAAACGCGCCCCCCCTATGCAAAAACGCCTGGTCCTTAAGGGGGGTTAGGCAGCCAGTCCCCAAAGGGTTAAGCTTGTCATTTGAAGAACACCTGAAAATTTACTGTAAATTCAGGATTTGGCATTTCTGATTTTCTTGTGCTTCTGTGGGTAAAGATCTTTCCAGCAATTCCTAGCTGGGATTTGTGGGTGGGTGGTGGGCTGTGCTGATGACTTATCACTAATCCTCTTGTACATACAACCTGACGAAGCTCCCTATAGGGCAAAACATTTTGGTGATTTAGGCAGCTTTTTGTACAGCACCTTCACTAGCCAGTGAATTAGTCTCAACATATCTCAATGAAAGCCAATCAGTCCCTCGTTGGGATAAGTTTAGTTAAAACTGAAATTAACCCAGCTCGCAGTTACAGGAAGTGATGTCACAGGAACCTCAAGACTAAGATGTGTGAATGACTATCCTTAGATGAACAGAGCAGCACTGCTATATAGATGTTATCCACTGTTCAGGGAACCTAGAGGTTCTGGAGGTATCATTCTCTATTACATTCCTTTACAACCAACTGCTGATATTGCATTGATGAAATTAAAAGAAAAAAACATCAGGGACATGAATTAGTTAAACTTTTCCATGTAATAACCCTTCAGCCTCTACCAGAGGCCACAATGCAGATGTAGGTGGACAGGCCCTTTAAAGTGGACCTGAACTCTTGCACAGGACAGAAGGAAAACATAGAGAAATGCACCCTGCATATAATTAGATAATTTAGCCTGTCTAATTCCCCCTCATTTGAGTCTATCCACAAGTTGTAATTTGATCTCTCCCCTGTGTCACATGACTGCCATGGCAGAGATGGCAGATAAGCTCATTTGAAAGCACAGGAGGATAACATTATGTCTGCCTCCATGAATCAGGAAGTAGAAACAGTGCAGATTTATTTTAGCATTTGTATCAGCTGTAACAAAGAAATGTTTTCCTTTAAAAGTTATTATGCTGTTGCATATCTTTTAGAGCAGAGAGGAAGTCCTAAGGTCCGCTTTAAAAACGGCACGCTAGAGAGTTTGACGGCAGGAAATTGCCTAAGTCCAGTATATAATTATGTATCCAAAAGAAAATGGCTTTTTTTTTTTTTGCGCTGCAAGTAAACATGCTTCAGGTCAACAGCCCCTTATTACAAGTAGCATTCAAAAAACGAGAACAATAAATTTTCCCCTGCCATTTGCTTTGTCCTAATTCCCATCCAGCAGTATGACAGACGTCAACACGGCCCCTCCGTCCCCCCAGACTGCTAAACAACACCATGCTGTCACCTGCCTCCACGGGAGCGGTTACGCTTATAGCAAAGGTCACATGTACACTTAAATGACTCACAATGAGACAATAGGCTTTCGCAACCTTGCCCGTGACTTAGAAGCAAAGTTTTGCCACACGGCTCAATCTATTACATACACTTCAGATGGCTTGTCTGCTTTTAATATGGTCCCACTGGTCTCCAGGATGATTTGTACATGAGATATGTAGTTTGGGAGAAGGGGGGGGGGTGCAGATTTATGACTCACTTTTATAAGCCTGTTTAATGATTTGTCGAGGACACAGACAACATGCAAAACAGCCTCGGCGAGCAACAGATTCAATATGTAGCACACTATTCAAAAGTGTCGTGTGATATTGTCTGTGTGACCTCGTTTGCAGACGCATCACATCAAAGGGACAACTTTAAACACCCACTTTTTTTTTCCTTTCTGTGACAGCAAAATCACATTTTGACTTTGAGATATAAAACCTTTAAAAAAAATCTCATGACTTTGACATCACATGACCTTCATCAGGCTGTCATTAGGTAGATGGTGAGAGTCTTTTTTTTTATCGTATAATTAATTTGTATGGCAAACTAAAGTGCATGGCTGCTAAACTCCCATCTGCCTTGGCAATAAGAATTGGCTTTCAGTAGAAACAATTATTGCTGTATGAAATTCCCTGAACAGTGGATAACATCCATATAGCAGTGCTCCTCTGATTATCTGAGGATAGCCATTCACAGTCTTGTAGTTTTTGTGACATCACTTCCTGTAACTGTGAACTGGGTTAATTTCAGTTCTAACTAAACTTATCCCAACAAGGGACTCATTGGCCCTCATTGAAATACGTTGAGAATAATTCACTAGCTAGGGAAGGTGCTGTACAAAAAAACTGCCTAAATCACCAACATGTTTTGCCCTATAGGGGGCTTCGTCAGGGTGTATGTACAAGAGAATCAGTGACAAGCCATCCACACAGCCCACCACCCTTAAAGAGGCACTTAAGTGAAAAAAATAAATTGAGTTTTACTCACCTGGGGCTTACCTCAGCCCCCTGCAGCTGATCGGTGCCCACGACGAGTCGTTCTGATGCTCCGGGTCCCGCCGGCTGCATAGGGGTGCTATTTTGGCTGGGAACACGTAGAATCAGTCGCGTTCCCCAGCTGGACGGGTCCTGATGGCGAAACCGGAAGTGGCCGCCGGCAGGACCCAGAGCATCAGAGCGACTCGTCGTGGGCACCGATCAGCTGCAGGGGGCTGAGGTAAGCCCCAGGTGAGTAAAAATTTATTTTTTTCACTTAATGTTCACTTTAAACACCAGCACAACAGTCACATAAAAAGCATAGAGGTATAGCCTCTGTCAGAGATCTATGGATTGATGATGTGTCACTGTTTCTCTTGTATATACACCCTGAAGAAGCCCCCTATGGGGCAAAACATTGGAAATTTAGACAGCTTTTTGTACAGCACCTTCACTGGCTATTGAAGGTGCTGTACACTTAAATAGACATGCATTTGTCACTTTGAGTGCATCATTTATTGTGTGGTTTCTGGGTTAGTAGACGGGGAGAATAACTTATCACGTCAAATGCACTTCCCAATCTATGGTGGTTGCTGTAACAGTAATCGATATGCAGTCGCTACTTTTAGTGCTGTCTTGATAAATGTTAAAGGGGTTGTGTGGAGGGTTTAAAAAACAAAAAAACTGACACTTACCCACTGTAGCTGTCATGTCCCGTGCCGTCCTCCAATGATTCTCCGTTCCCCGCCGCCGGTCCCAGTCTAATTATTCGTCTAACTAGACGAATACTGCGCTTGCATCTCTGAGAGCTTACTGTGCAGGCCGAGTACAAGAAGACCCCGTACTGCCCCTGCGCAGTACGCTCCTGTAGACGCGAACGGGAGTGAGCGCAGCCGCAGTTGTGTTTGAAGAATAATTAGACAGGGACCGGTGGATCGTAGGAGGATGGCGTGTGGCATGGCAGCTGCAGGGGGCCGATAGAAGCCCCAGGTAAGTGTCAGTTTTTTTTAAACCCTCCACAGAACCCCTTTAAGTTTTAGCAGGTTTTTAGGACCAATCAGTCACTCTTCTGAAACTAAGTTGATCTTCGTAGGGTCTGAGGAGAGTGGATATATCTGCCCCACCAAGGTCATCCAGAGCTCAGGGACTTTCTTACAAGGGGAAAATGAGAAGAAGTGCAACAGGTTGGTATGGAAGGTAATAGTGGCAGCCACTGCAAATATCCCCAGAAGAGCAGCAATTTCACACAGCATGCTTTCCTCAGTCTTACAGGCACGGCAGGAAGACCAGAGGACAGATCAGCGCAAGGAAAGGAGGCAGGGCTAGCGGAGAGAAGTGCTTATAAGAGGCGTGCTAGGTGCTAGCACACACAGACTCACACAAGGTTAGCTCTGCGCTCTGTGAGTCAGGCAGAAGCAGCAGAACAGAGAGAGAGACTGAAAAAGATCCACTGAGTGCAGAGCTGATACTGCCCCCTACAGTCTTCTGTCCTGAATCACGTGATTCAGTCTGTTTCATGGTAGGGCCGTCCCTAGTGGCAGCAGGACACTCAGGAGGAGAACAATGGTACGAAAAAGACCAGTGTGGGTACAAGAATAGAACAATGGGGAAAAAGAAAAACACAGGGAGAATAGTAGGAAGGGAGCCCAGAAAGTGGAAAATAGATGCAGTGGGATAACAGAGGACATTCAGGATGACTTTGACTTCACCTGAACCCTAAAAACCAACCAGTACCGTTTACCAGTTAAAACAACATTATTTAGGCCTGTAAAACTGGTGGGATAAAGTGTAGCAAAGCACGAAGAAATCAACATTCCCGCACAGATAAATACCACATTTTTCATATTTCCTTAAAAGCCTTTTTGTATTTCAAGACAAAACCCTCTCGAGCCTGATTTTAGCAACCACACTATTAGACATTAGGTTGAAAATTGCCTATCAAGACTGAAGGCAACTGTAAAATCGCGCTTCACAATGCAAATTAATGTAAATAAACGCCGCCGTTTGCGGAAATCATCGGCTATCAAAGTGCCTGCAACACTTTCTCCTTGAGTTTGAGTACTTTATGCGCCGAATGACCTAGGTACTAATCTACTAAGGATTTAAGAAGGGTATTTAGCATTACAAAACAAAAGAACATTAGAATATCCTCTATCAAATAGAATATAGCAGATGTTCCAGGAGTTATTCTTGTTGCAAATGAGTAAACTTAAAGGAGCATTAGCACTTTAATGGAGTTCACAGTGACGCGCGTTTCGCCGTCTTCTTGATGAAAACCACGGCTTCCCCGGCAGATTCATGAGAATTTGGGGGCTAAATTGTGGCGTCTGGTGCTTTTAGCTCAATGATAAGATATTACTTTCCCGGTACAGCTCAATGAAACATACGACTAAAGGAAGTGGGTATGGAAATGCGTCTTCATTAGCGGCTGGCTGTGAGAATAGCGTAGATTTTAACTAGTGATTGGAGACTGCCTAATGTTAATTGGTAAAAGGCAATTTGTACCGAGAGAGTGGAACTAGATTATGAATTATCAAACAAAAAGGACTTAAAGAACTTAAAAGTCAAATAAAGAAATCAGTCCCACGCAAAGCAATGTCATAGTTATAGCAGTGCTAGGCAGCACTGGTGTAACAATAGAGGAAGCAGCCCCTGCCCCCGCGGGGGGGCCCGGGGCCCCCCCTGGGGCCCGCTCATGGCTGCTTTGGGGGGAGCAGGAGGGGTCGCAGCATGAGGGGAAAGCTTTACATATCAGCGGGTAGGGGCGACAGCCCCCTCCCTCACCTCGGGCTCTCCCCTCTGCGCTCCCCTCCTGCATCTATCTAAGGGGCAGCAGTGGCGGCAGCAACTATAATTACCTCCATACATCACGGAGGTCTCCGATCTGCAAGGGCTTCCCATTACTTCCTGTTTTCCTGTGCCCCAGGGGGGAGGAAGGGGCGCTCAAATTCTTGCAGGGGGCCCCGGGGACTTCTAGTTACGCCCCTGCTAGGCAGGCCTGGATTTACATCACAGGAACCTATAGGCACAGATGTCGTGGCACTTTAGACTTCACCCTCCATGAACCTACAAACCTCAGCTGAACTGCAATGCAAGTGTGCTGGCTGTCCCAGCTGTCACTTCTCCCTGACTTCCCTTGCCCATCATAGGTAGCTACAGGTGTCCCTTAGTATTAGGTAGCCAGAGGTACCCTCAGTAGCTAGTGGTGCTCCCAACTGAAGGGAGCTCAGGTCAGTGAAATGCCAAGGCCTGCCAGTGTAAATGAGAGCAACCTCTCATTTACACTCCACTCGCTGCATATGTAAGGCGGGAGTGAGGGAGGCACTTGGGGAGGGGAGTGAGCCGCCTTTCCATGATCATGCACCTGAAGGCATGTGCCTATACTGCCTGGTAAATCTGGTCCTTGTGTTACAGCTATTGCTCAATAGAGTGATTTTAGCAGTGTTTTGGGGCTGGTGCTGGCGATCCCAAAAAGCGCTATGCTAAAGAAAGTCAATACAGGAGAGCCTACAAGAGCGATTGCTATTTGGCTAATCGCAATTGCCGGTCCTACGGGGTTGTTGGAGCAATTGTACCCCAATGCAAAAGACAGGAACACTGCAAAATTGCTTTTCAATCCCTGTACAAAAGTGATTTTGCAGAGATTTTACAACCCGAACCACCCCAAAAAAAAATGGAAATCGCTAATCGCACTCGCTATACAAATTGCTAGCACTAAAATAAAATCACTTCTAAAAAGGCTGGAAACCACTCCGGAAGTCACTGTAAAACACTCTGGCAAAAATGCTGATTGTGATAGTAATTAGTAGTAATCTGTATTGGGCGCCAGGCCTTAAAGAGAACCCAAGGTGGGGTTCTGACAATGCTATCCGCATACAGAGGCTGGGTCTGCCTATACAGCCTAGCCTCTGTTGCTATCCAGATCCCCCCTAAGTTCCCCCTGCTCTCTGCTATGCCCCATAAATCACAGCCGTGCTGTGCAGGCTGTGTTTACCTCTGTAGTGTCAGTCTCGGTGCTCCCCCCGCCTCCTACATAGCTCCGGTCCCCGCCCGCGTCCCTTCCCTCCAATCAGCGGGGAGGGAAGAGATGCGGGCGGGGACCGGAGCTATGCAGGAGGCAGGGGGAGCGGCGAGACTGACAGTACAGAGGTAAACACAGCCCCGCTGCGACATGCTGCGTGTCGACAGCTCGGCTGTGATTAATGGGGGATAGCAGAGCGCAGGGGGGCTTAGGGGGGATCTGGATAGCAACAGAGGCTGGGTAGTATAGGCAGACCCAGCCTCTGTATGCGGATAGCATTGTCAGAACCCCACCTCAGGTTCTCTTTAAAGCAAATCTGAGATAAAAAAAAACCTTATGATATAATGAATAGTATGGATTATGAATAGAACATTAGAAGCAAAGGAAAGAGTCTCATATTTTTTTTTCAGTTATATAGCTATTTTTATAAACCCACACTCTGTATTTTAAGCTATAAAACAAAGCAGAAATAATGACCATTTGAGCTTTCCTGTAGTAAAACCTTATCACAAGCTGTCACTCACTGTTTCTTGGCTGTTTAAGTGCTCCAGAAAACAGGACTGTACTCAACCCTTGGGTTGAATAGCTCAAACAAGCTATTCGTGTTGCGTAGTGGTTAGCGCTCTCGCCTTGCCTGTGTCTGTGTGGGTTTCCTCTGGGAACTCTGGTGTCCTCCCACATCCAGATACATTAATTGGCTTCCCCCTAAAATTGGCCCTATACTACCTAGATACACTACACAATACATACAAAACATACATAGACATATGACTATGATAGGGACTATTGAAAAGACAAGGAAGAGAATTGGCTCTTTGGTGCATGAAGATGTAAAAAATATATTTTATTGAAACATATCTAGCAAATATAATCTATGTACGAAAACACTATCTCTAATACAATACAAATACATAAAAACCACTAAAACCTATACAAATAATGGAGCTACCCTTCCACACTACCTCCTGACCCACAGAAAATGGGGCTGCACTGCAGTCCCCACTGATCCAAAAAAAACTGGTACCAAGATCAAAAAAAGCCACACAGAAAATATACGTGTGTGTATATTGGTGCTAGCATAAAAAGGAGGAAACTGGAAATTTCCACTGAGCAGACTGGCAGTTCATAGAACATAAGCATGCATTGATGTCTCAAACCAATGACCCCCCACTCGCAGGGATCACTCCACAGGGATATTGTTCAGAAATGACCATATGCAGACTTTTAGTTAAATCAGAAGGATGGTTCCTTGATGGCCAAGGTGATCTGTCATCAGATATGGCAGCATGCAACAAAACATGAAACTATGGTCTGCTTCATAGGATGGAACATTACACTGCTCTCATAACCAACAGCAGACTCAAAGTTTCATGTTTTGTTGCATGCTGCCATATCTGATGACAGATCACCTTGGCCATCAAGGAACCATCCTTCTGATTTAACTAAAAGTCTGCATATGGTCATTTCTGAACAATATCCCTGTGGAGTGATCCCTGCGAGTGGGGGGGTCATTGGTTTGAGACATCAATGCATGCTTATGTTCTATGAACTGCCAGTCTGCTCAGTGGAAATTTCCAGTTTCCTCCTTTTTATGCTAGCCTAGCACTAGTGTTGGGCGAACAGTGTTCGCCACTGTTCGGGTTCTGCAGAACATCACCCTGTTCGGGTGATGTTCGAGTTCGGCCGAACACCTGACGGTGCTCGGCCAAACCGTTCGGCCATATGGCCGAACTAAGAGCGCATGGCCGAACGTTCCCCGAACGTTCGGCTAGCGCTGTGATTGGCCGAACGGGTCACGTGGTTCGGACCCGAACGCGCTCTGATTGGCCGAACTGTCACGTGGTTCGGGTAAATAAATACCCGAACCACGTCATATCTCCGCCATTTGTCTGTGGGTTTAGCTTTGGGTAGGCAGGCAGGGTAGTTCGCGCTCCAGCCACGCTAGCCAGGGTCCCCCCCAGTCATTGTGTGTCGCTGCTGGGAATAGTAGTACACCGCTCGCTCAGCATTCTGTTTACTGCCACTCTGTGTACCTCGCTCAGCCACACTATATAGCATTCTGTTTACTGCCACTCTGTGTCTGCTGGGAATAGTAGTACACCGCTTGCACAGCCACACTATATAGCATTCTGTTTACTGCCACTCTGTGTACCTCGCTCAGCCACACTATATAGCATTCTGTTTACTGCCACTCTGTGTCTGCTGGGAATAGTGGTACACCGCTCGCTCAGCCACACTATATAGCATTCTGTTCACTGTTCTGTGTCTGCTTGGAATAGTGGTACACCGCTCGTTCAGCCACACTATATAGCATTCTGTGTACTGTTCTGTGTCTGCTGGGAACAGTAGTACACCGCTCGTTCAGCCACACTATATAGCATTCTGTGTACTGTTCTGTGTCTGCTGGGAACAGTAGTACACCGCTCGCTCAGCCACACTATATAGCATTCTGTTCACTGTTCTGTGTCTGCTGGGAATAGTGGTACACCGCTCGCTCAGCCACACTATATAGCATTCTGTTCACTGTTCTGTGTCTGCTGGGAATAGTGGTACACCGCTCGCTCAGCCACACTATATAGCATTCTGTTTACTGTTCTGTGTCTGCTGGGAATAGTGGTACACCGCTCGCTCATCCACACTATATAGCATTCTGTTCACTGTTCTGTGTCTGCTGGGAATAGTGGTACACCGCTCGCTCAGCCACACTATATAGCATTCTGTTCACTGTTCTGTGTCTGCTGGGAATAGTGGTACACCGCTCGCTCAGCCACACTATATAGCATTCTGTTCACTGTTCTGTGTCTGCTGGGAATAGTGGTACACCGCTCGCTCAGCCACACTATATAGCATTCTGTTCACTGTTCTGTGTCTGCTGGGAATAGTGGTACACCGCTCGCTCAGCCACACTATATAGCATTCTGTGTACTGTTCTGTGTCTGCTGGGAACAGTAGTACACCGCTCGTTCAGCCACACTATATAGCATTCTGTTCACTGTTCTGTGTCTGCTGGGAATAGTGGTACACCGCTCGCTCAGCCACACTATATAGCATTCTGTTCACTGTTCTGTGTCTGCTGGGAATAGTGGTACACCGCTCACCCGTCACTGTATAGCATTGTGCTCTGTGTCGCTGCTGGGAATAGTGGTACTGTATAGCATTTCTGTACTGCCACTGTACTGCTGCCAGTCAGCGTGTACTGTAAGGATAAGTGAAATGAGGAAGAAATCCGGTGAAAGAGGGAGGGGCAAGGGAAGAGGTGTTTCCCCTGACGGTTCACGTACAGGCCACAGGGGAGCACCCAAGAAAACCCACTCAATACCACCCATGTTGTCCAGGACAACAACCCTCACAAATCCAAAAGAACAGGACCAGATAATTACTTGGATGACCTCTCAAGCGTCCAGCAGTGGGTTAAGCAGCACCAGCACATCACGCACGAGGTCCGAGTCCTCAGCCAGTTACAAGGAGCCAGTGGGCACAAAGCTGACACAACCGGCAGCGACACCACGCACACAACTGCCAGATAACCAGTCCGATGAATTACCTCAGGACACAATGGGGTATTCGCAGGAGCTATTCCCAGCCCAACAAACTTCCACCTTTCAAAGGTCAATGGAGGAACAGCCAGAAATGTTGTGCCTGGATTCACAACCGTTAACTGTGGGAAATGTACCGCGCACTGAAATACGAGGCGAGTCCGAAGAGGACTCGGAAACCCAAATCCCAGAGCAATTTGGGCAGGAGGGGTTGCAATTGCAGGAGGTCGGCCGACAAGATCTGGAAGACGACGTTGGAGTGTGCTGCGCAGAGGTTGTTGTGGGGAGCTCTACTCCACGGCGGTGGCCCACAATGACATATGACGAGTTTGAGGAGATGGAAGAGGAGGGTATGGACAATGTGGACAGAGACCCAGATTTTGTTTGTGAACGAGAACATCGCCGTCGTAGCAGCAGCACAGATGAGTCTGTTGAAGAACACACTGCTGCACGAGTTCGCCTTGTGCCACAAGGTAGGCGGCGCGCAATTTCAGGCACCACAAGCGTGGAAGTTCAAGTGAGAGGCAAAAGAGGAGCAAACAGAAATCGCCAGCAAGGAGGCAGGTGCTCCAAAGTCTGGGCTTTCTTTGAAGACTGCACTGAGGATGTTACCATGGCGATTTGCAAGGTGTGCAAGACCCGCCTGAGCAGGGGGAAAAATATTAACAACCTCTCCACCACCAGCATGAGCCGTCACATGCTATCCAAACATCCCACTCTTTGGGCAAACGCGTCAGGACAGGGTACCAGAAACAACACTGCCTCCCTTGGGTTCACCAGACCCGCCTCAGCAGCAGCAGTAGCCCAGCCATTGCGTGGTTCACAACATTCACAAACATCAGACGACGCTGACACTGTCACTTTCCGGAGTAGTGCTCTTGAGGTCTCCCAGTGTTCATCAAACACAACAACCAACAGCCCTTCCGTGTGCAGCGCTACGGTTCAGTTGTCTGTGTCGGAGATGTTTGAGCGCAAGAGGAAATTGCCAGCAAATGACCCCCGGGCCGTGGCAGTAACAGCCAGCATAGCCAAGCTTCTGGCCTGCGAAATGCTGCCATATCGATTGGTGGAGACAAACAGCTTCAAGGGCATGATGTCAGTGGCCATCCCACGTTACGTGGTTCCCAGCCGCTACCACTTTGCACGCTCTGCAGTGCCTGAGTTGCATGAGCACGTGGTCAGCAAAATAACCCGAAGCTTGAAGAATGCCGTTGCCTGCAAGGTTCACCTCACCACTGACACCTGGACGAGTGCGTTCGGCCAGGGTAGATACATCTCCCTTACCGCGCACTGGGTGAACCTTGTGGAGCCTGGCAGCGATTCCTCACCTGCTACGGCACGGGTGTTGCCCACGCCACAAACAGCTGCACCGCCGTCCCTCCCACTGGATAACAGCAGCACCTACCTCTCTGACTCCTTCTCCTCCAACGCATCTCAAAGCTGTACCTCATCCGGAAACGCTAACCCAGCAGCAGTAGGATCGTGGAAGCAGTGCAGCACAGCTGTTGGCATGCGTCAGCAAGCGTTGCTGAAGCTAATCTGCCTTGGGGATAAGCAGCACACAGGGGAGGAAATTTGGAGGGGAATAAAGGAACAGACGGATTTGTGGCTGGCACCGCTGGACCTGAAACCGGGCATGGTTGTGTGTGATAATGGGAGTAATCTCATTCGCGCTTTAAGGTTGGCTAAGCTGACACACATCCCTTGCCTGGCGCACGTGATGAACCTAGTAGTTCAGCGGTTCCTGAGGACATACCCAGGCGTGCCCGATCTGCTGTTGAAGGTGCGTCGAGTGTCCAAACATTGTAGAAATTCCAGTACTGCTTCGGGGGCACTCGCCAAGATGCAGGAGCGCTTCAATCTCCCCCACCATCGCTTGCTGTGTGATGTCCCTACGCGCTGGAATTCTACGCTGCACATGCTAGCCCGCTTTTGCGAGCAGAAGAGTGCAGTGGTCCAGTACATGACGGCGCAGTACCGAGGCGCATCCGGCCAGCTGCCAAGCTTCTGTGGATCCGATTGGGCCAACATGTTGGACCTCTGCCAAGTCCTCCAAAATTTTGAGCAATCCACGTTGCTTGTGAGCAGTGACAACTCTTCAGTCAGCATTACCATACCACTGCTGTGTTTACTGAAGAGGTCGATGTTAAAAATCAAGGAAACAGCTGTCATGATGCAACTGGGGGAATCTGAAGGAGAAAACGATCAGCGTGATGGTACCAACATCAGGCCATCCGCCTCAGGGAACGCTGGCCCCAGCAGCTATGACGAAGAAGAGGAGGAGGAACAGCTGGAGTTGGAGCAGGAATTTCATGCCACCACTGACGAGGGCCAGAGCGGTGCACGTTGGACTTCCACAATTCAACGCGAATGGTCAGCAGAAGCAGACCAGGAGGAAGGTGACGACTATGATGCATCACAACAACTATCACAACGCTCACAAGAGGATGATGAGGATTCTGGTAGGACTCTGGCACACATGGCTCAATTCATGCTAGACTGCATTGAACGTGACCCACGCATTGTGCGCATTCTGGACAACACCAATTACTGGGTTTATACCCTTCTGGATCCACGGTACAAACACAATGTTCCAAAACTGCTTGAAGAAAGAGTCAGACAGGTCAAAATGGAAGAATACCAGCAGGCCCTTGTGGAGACTTTAGAGAGGAGATTGACATCCTCCCCCTCCTCTAGCCAGTTGTACGCAGACAGACTGACTTCCGCAAACCCAGGACGACCAGGAGGGCAGCAAACAACGCAAGCCGCAGCTAGTACCCAAAAGGGAATGGTATCGGCAGTGTCCTTGGAGTGGGAAAATTTTCTGACACCCATGCAGCCGCAGCCCACTGAACAGCAAGCGTGCAGATCCACCTCCAACACCGATCGCCTGGAGAAGATGGTCAAGGACTACATGTCAGATGGCGTAGCTGTGTCGAACCATCCATCTGCACCCTTCAACTATTGGGTATCGAAGCTAGACACCTGGCACGAACTGGCAATGTACGCAATAGAGGTGCTGGCTTGCCCGGCAGCCAGCGTTATGTCGGAACGCTGTTTCAGTGCTGCCGGAGGCATCGTCACAGATCGGCGTATCCGCCTCTCTACAGACAATGCAGACCGTCTGACTCAAATTAAAATGAATCAATCCTGGATTGGAAATGACTACGCAACACTCCAGGACCCCAACCAAGTAACATGACCAATGAACATCTGGGATGGTGTTGCGTTTCCGGGCCCTGTTTATTGAACCTCTCATCTGTATTACATTTATGACTGCATGGCGGCAAAAAGCATTGCTGCTATATCCGCACGCTTTTTGTCCACATGCAAGGCCTGGGTTGTTGTGTCTCACAAAGCGTGGCCTTCTCCTCCTGCGCCTGCTCCTGTTCCATCACGTCTGCTGCTGCTGGGTTAGCGTTGCCGCGTGGTCCCTGTTTATTGAACCACTTATCTTTATTACATTTATGACTGCATGGCGGTACAAAGCATGCTATCCGCACGCTTCTTGCCCTCATGCAAGGCCTGGGTTGTTGTGTCTCACAAAGCGTGGCCTTCTCCTCCTGCGCCTCCTCCTGTTCCATCACGTCTGCTGCTGCTGGGTTAGCGTTGCCGCGTGGTCCCTGTTTATTGAACCACTTATCTTTATTACATTTATGACTGCATGGCCGTACAAAGCCTGCTATCCGCACGCTTCTTGCCCTCATGCAAGGCCTGGGTTGTTGTGTCTCACAAAGCGTGGCCTTCTCCTCCTGCGCCTGCTCCTGTTCCATCACGTCTGCTGCTGCTGGGTTAGCGTTGCCGCGTGGTCCCTGTTTATTGAACCACTTATCTTTATTACATTTATGACTGCATGGCGGTACAAAGCCTGCTATCCGCACGCTTCTTGCCCTCATGCAAGGCCGGGGTTGTTGTGTCTCACAAAGCGTGGCCTTCTTCTCCTCCTGCGCCACCCTCCTCCTGTTCCATCACGTGTGCTGCTGCTGGGTTAGCGTTACCGGTCCCTTTTCCTGGAACCTCTTATATGTATTACATTTATGACTGCATGCCGACAAAAAACATGTTACCTGTGCAAAGAAAACAGACATTTCCCGCATTTAAAAGACAGTTTTCCCTTTGAAACTTTAAAATCGATTTTCTCAAAAACTATAAGCTCTTTTTGCTAATTTTTTTTTCCTCTTGTACCCACTCCCAAGGTGCACATACCCTGCAAATTTGGGGTATGTAGCATGTAAGGAGGCTTTACAAACCACAAAAGTTCGGGTCCCCATTGACTTCCATTATGTTCGGAGTTCGGGTCGAACACCCGAACATCGCGGCCATGTTCGGCCTGTTCGGCCCGAACCCGAACATCTAGATGTTCGCCCAACACTACCTAGCACCAATATACACACGTATATTTTCTGTGTGGCTTTTTTTGATCTTGGTACCAGTTTTTTTTGGATCAGTGGGGACTGCAGCCCCATTTTCTGTGGGTCAGGAGGTAGTGTGGAAGGGTAGCTCCATTATTTGTATAGGTTTTAGTGGTTTTTATGTATTTGTATTGTATTAGAGATAGTGTTTTCGTACATACATTATATTTGCTAGATATGTTTCAATAAAATATATTTTTTACATCTTCATGCACCAAAGAGCCAATTCTCTTCCTTGTCTTTTCAATATATTTACGTTGGCATAGTGCATGAAGATTTTCATCGCTATTTTTGTATAATCATTTTTGTCCTATTTGACCTCAGCCCCTTACCCTAGAGTTATTGTTTTTTTTTATGATAGGGACTAGACTGTGAGCCCCTCTGAAGGACAGTTAATGACAAAACAATATATAATCTGTACAGCACTGCGTAATATGTCAGCGCTATATAAATACGTTAAATAAAGAAGCTCCTTTGCATAGAAAGCAACTGAAGTTTTTGTTTTGTTTTTTTTAACTCTTCCTGTACTGGAAAACCATATGAGTATTTTTTCTTTGCTGCTAATGTTCAGTTTTTTTTAGAGATGCCCTGAGGCTGGTTTCACACTATAAATTGTCGTTAGCTTTGCTGCATTGCACCACCAAAAACAGGCTTTCAGGGAACACCCGTTAGTTAGCGGTGTTCCCTGTCTGGCATTTGGCCAAGCAGGAAGTGACGCGTACTTGCCGTCACTTCCTGCTTCTGGTATGTGGAAGTGCATAGAAGAGTATTGTAAAAATATGCATGCACGCCTCAACGCTAGCTTCCTAAAAATACTTGCGCCGCCATAGACTAACATGACTTCCGAGCCGACGCACATCGCCGCAGGTTGCCACAGGAGCCATAGGTATGTCCTATCGTTAATTCGGGTATTTCCGGCGCAGTGTACAACGTGGGAAGTATGAACTTCCCCATAGACTTTCATTAGGCTGCGGTAGCAGTGCGAAAATATGCCGCAACGCACCACGCCAGGTAAAGGTTTTTGATGTTCGCCTGCCATTAAAAGTTTATGTGGCTCGCCGCAAACTTCTGGTCCACACTTTTCGCAGTCATTTTTTTTAACGCTTGTGAATGTAAAATATACTACGTTCTACTACATGTCGCTACAGTCAGCCCTGGGCCGCCCATGAGCGGGGTGAGGCAGGTTCCGCAGGTGGTGGAAGGGGGGAGCTACGTGCCCGCCTGGCCGTGAGTGGGGGGGCTACCAAGCTGGTAGCAGCCAGGAAGGGGGAGTAGTGTGCACAGCGGTGCGTAGGGGGGTCAGACCCCCCTTCACTTGGGGCTCCCCCGTCCACTCCCTCTCCAGCTATTTTCCAAGCATTTAAGTTGGCGGCGATCGGGCCAGCAGGAAAGCAATGACGGACCTTTCTGGTTCCGTTCCAGGCATTGCGTTCCACCCCTCGGGTCACTTCCTGCAATTGCACCCACCGTACTTCTGCAGTACGGTCGGCGGCATTGCAGGTAGTGACGCAAGGGGTGGAACGGAAGAATGAAGGTGAGTCCTTTTTTCCCTGCTGGCCTGATCGCTGCTGATTTAAATTCTGGGCAAATAGCTGGAGGTGGAGAGCGGACGGGGAAGACCAAGGTGAGGGAGGGGGCATCTGACCCCCTCCCCACCGCTGTGCCTGCTGCTCCCCCTTCCTGGCTGCTATCCCCATGGGGGATACTACCTATGCGGGGCAGAGGGTGGCATCCTGACAAGTTTGCGTCAGGCGGCAAAAAGTCTAGAACCATCTCTGTCTACAGTGCCTCTTTAAGACACTGGCGCTCTGCTATTATGAGGCCGAGCAGCAGCACTATGTTACAGTGTTTGTATTGGGCACACTTATCTATTCTCTACAATACCCAAATGCAGCTGCTCAGTTCACTCATCCTAGTATCACTATCACCCTGACACCGGGGCAAGTATTTCCTACTTAGATTGATGTGTTGGCAGGCAGCATTTACAGTGGGGAAAGTGTCTTATAAATGTATGTCTTTTAACAGCAGCTTCATAATGATAAGGCATACATTACCGTTGCTATTGTTATGCAAGTAGTGTATTATCTTTACTTGCTGGAGTTCTTTACGAAATCCAGGGCCAGCACTTTCATTAAAGTGGTATAAAACCCAGCATTTCTTCTTTGTTCTAAAAGATTATTTACAGCATATAATATACTACCACAATTTTTTTTAAGCAGAACAGCATTCAAAGGGTTACAACACAGGACTTACTTTTTCAATAGAAAGCTCCCTGCAGGGAGATCCCCACCCGAACTGGTGATAACATTATCTTGTGTTTACTTCATTGTAGCAGAGAGGAATGTAAACATTCCCTGACTGAGCAGAAACTCCTTGTAATGTGTCCAGAACTGATACACTGCTCAGAAATCATTACAGGGGACATTACAATATTAAATACACCAGTTATGAATAAAATGCAATGGCAGCTTTCAGAGCAAATAATCCGTACTTTGGGAACTTGTAATTTCTAAATGAAAAATAATACTTGTGCACAAAAGCAAATATGATAACTGTATGGGATATAAAAAGTAGGAAAACATATTTTTATTGAATATTATGTCAGTGTTTAATACCACTTTAAGGGAAAAGGGGCAATTGCTCCCAGGCTCCCAAGTTCATAGGGGCCCCCCAAGTGTCTTTTCCCCTTTAAAAATTAAATTTGTAGTGCTATGGGCCACTGGGTACCGTAGTGGCAGGGAGGCATATATTTCAACTGATTCCACGCTGGCCCAGTTTGCCATGGTTTCCTCTGCCTCGCCTTTCTTCCTGGTGGTGAAGAACAGGGAGATGTGGGCATAGGGGGAAGCTGAAGGATGGCTCTTCCTGCGCTAGGTAATCTGGGGGATATTTATTAAATATATTTTCCTACTGATTACAGTAATTTCAATGTAATTCAGCTTGCTCCAGTATAGCTAATGCCACAATTAGCATTATGGTCTATGGCGGCGTCCAAATCAGGAGACCTGACTCGTCTTAAAGTACCATGATGGCTTCATGCTGGGTTTCCGGACAGGGGTGTCATCTTCTGGAGGTGGGCCACAGCAGCCTGGCCTCCCATGATCATCCAGGAAAGGGCATGGTGCTTGTGGTGCTCACCTTCTCCTATTACTGCTGTATATTGAGCAAGTGTATATTCTTCTTGCCTAACACTAGTCTCCTGTCCAGGTCTGGTTCTAGACTGGGGATGTGCCCCCAATCCCCCCATTCCAACCCCCCCCCCCTTTCCCCTCACACACACACACACACACACACACACTTTGGAATGATCACACTGCACCCGACAATTTTCAGCGCTGGTTATAGCTGTGGTCCCCTCCCCCTTCCCCAAAAAGAACACCCTTAGACTCAGTATAGTTAGGAAGGTAGCCAGATATAGGTGCCCCCAGTATAGGAAGACCAGTATAGGTGCCCCCTGTTTAGAAAGCCAAGTATATGTGCCCCCAATAATGGTAGCCAGGTATAGGTGTGGCCTCAGGCCTGTATCGGTAGCCAGGTATAGGCGCCTCCTGTATTGGAAGCCAGGTATAGGTACCCACAGTATAGGTAACCAGGTATAGGTGACCTCATTATAGGTAGCCAGGTATAGGTGCCCCCAGTATAGGAAGCAAGGTGTATGTGCCCCCACTATAGGAAGTTAGGAATAGGTGCCCCCAGTATAGAAACGAAGGTGTGAACACCGCTACCACCCACAAAACCTCTGCAACAGTGCACAACCAGGCCAGGAAAACACAGGAAACTGTAGAAGAGGAAGGTCCGCACTTGTCCAGGTTTTCAAATCTTTATTCTAGGACATATCCATAAAATAGAACACAGGACCTGTCATCTTCTGGAGGATGTTGAGATCTTTAAACATGGAAAAGATGCTGGGGGCATTGCTGAAGAGTGATGTCAGCGCTGGAATACATGTAGCTGGTGAGTGAGCGTCCTCTCGCCACTACAGAGGGAGGGAGCTGCCACCACTATAAATGGAAGAAAGGAGGGAAATTGAGAGTAAGGGGCACTTTGGGTGGCATGTGAGCTATCCGCTTCAGCGCCGCCCCCTACTGGCCACTGTCTGAGGCATCACCCCGCCTCATGGAAGATTCACACCCTGCTTCTGCCTGTACTCCTAACACTAACCTTTTCCATCTCCACACTTATCTTCTCTCTCCACTTGTGACACTAACCTCCCTTCTCCTCTCCTAACAGTAACATCCACCCTCAGCTATTATGTAGCCAAACTCAATATCGATCCTAGCACCGTCCCCACCCCTTCCTCTGCCCATCTCATAGCCAAGGAGGTGTACAGAACTGACAATCGCCAACAGCCCGGGCCATGTGCCAAATTCAGGTCCCGACATAGTCGAAAAAATCATATAGGAGAGGCAGTGGCGTAGCTAAGGAGCTGTGGGCCCCGATGCAAGTTTTACAATGGGGCCCCCCAAGTACTCTATACATAACAATTGATATGTCGCACCAAAACCTGCCAATGGCAACTACAGTGTCGGAGGTGCAAGAAGGGGGTGGGGAACAGCTAGTTAATAATTACCACTATTCAAAGTATCTATAGAAGTGATTATTATGAACACAGGACCAATAGAGAGGTAATACTGCAGTTGAGGGAGGGCCCTTTGGGGCCCCTCTGGCCCAAGGGCCCCGATGCGGTCGCTACCTCTGCACCCCCTATTGCTACGCCCCTGAGGAGAGGCCAAGAACTGATATGCCAAAAATGCTTGCTTTGTCTTGCGGGGGGCTACATGGCTGTCTCAGATGATGGAGGTCATCTGAAGTTAAAGATCCTCTGAGGTGGGTATAGGGGAGGAGATTTCAGTGGAGGAGGTAAAAACCAAGACAGTAAAAAAAAGGGCTCAGACAATGTGGGTACACCCTCTGCCACCATAGGCCATAATGAGAATTACAGCTATAGTAGTGTTCAGTAAGTAATGTGGGCACTGTCAAAAGACAGAGCCCAAATTACCATAAAAACAGCGTAATTTGGCCGCCAGCAATAGCTGGTAGGTGAATTACGTCTTTCCCCTGATTCCACGGTGACCTGGAGGGATAATAGTAATTAGCGCCGCCGGGATTTTTGCAGGAGCAGGGTGAGTGATTTTTTGGCTTAGCCTTGCGCCCAAACTTTCTGTGCCATTTTTGGATGTTTGCGTAAAGTAAAGTTAAATGAGGCTAGTGAGTGAATTGAATAATAATTTAAAAAACCAAATAATAATAATAAAACGTAAAGAAGAATCCAGTGATCAGAAAAAAGGGGTGAGCAATCTTGAATTATGCATTATATTCCTTTTCATCCAATTTTGTATGCTACAAATAGTTATATTGTTAATTTGTAATTTAACACAATGGCAACTTTATTCAAATAAACTAAACAGTGCACATAAGCAAAGCTCATTAACACCCGCTGGCCGTGGGCAGAAGTGCTCTGATTAAATTAGTAGTTCCCCCTTGCTGTAAACTTTCTATTTTTTAATTGAACAAATTAATTTTGTGAATCTATGCTTATGCATTAATAATGACCCAATAGATTGCAGAACACCCGTTCTATAGGTAAAGAGTTCAGTAATTGCTGCCTGTCACCAAGATAGCTTCTAAATATATAACAATCTGTTGTGACTATGGCTACTCACATGTGATGCAAACTGAAAGAGCAATATTTAGGTCTTAAAGAGACACTGAAGCGAGACTAAATCTCGCTTCAGGTCTTATATATAGCAGGGGCACGTGTGCCCCTGCTAAAACGCCGCTATCCCGCGGCTTAACGGGGGTCCCTTCACCCCCAACCCACCCCCCGCAAAAGTTGGTCGTAAAATGGTCGCTTATTTTCCTTCCTGGAGGCAGGGCTAACGGCTGCAGCCCTGCCTCCCAGCGCGTCTATCAGACGCGCATCGCCGCCTCTCCCCCGCCCCTCTCAGTGAAGGAAGACTGAGAGGGGCGGGGGAGAGGCGGAGATACGCGTCTGACAGACGCGCGTAGGGCAGGGGTGCGGCGGTTAGCCCTGCCCCAACCAGGAAGCGCTCCCCCGCTGCACGGAGGGGGTTTGGGGGGACAGGGACCCCCGTTAAGCCGCGCTATAGCGGCGTGTTAGCAGGGGCACGCATGCCCCTTCTAGCTATGAGGTCTGAAGCGAGATCTATTCTCGCTTCAGACTCTCTTTAAGGTGGCCACTAATGATCCTATCTTTTTCTTCCAATCTTACCATTTCTATGCAATATACAGGGACTGTCTATAGTTTTCATTCAATATAGTCTCTCAATTTACCCTTATACTACATAGATTTGGTAAAATTGGATGAAAAAGGTTGGATAGTTAGTGGTCGCCTTTAAAGCGGACCTAAACTCCTCGCTGATCTAAAAGATCAGCAACAGCATAATAACCTTTAAAGAGACTCTGTAACAAAATTTTCATCCTTATTTCTTCTATCCTATAAGTTCCTATACCTGTTCTAATGTGGTCTGTCTTACTGCAGCCTTTCCTAATTGCACAGTGGCTGTGTTAGGCCTGGAACCCACTGAAAACCGCAAACGCAAAACGCAACCGCTAGCGTTTTGTCTGAGCGGTTTGCAAGCGGATTCATGCACGTTTTCGGTTTCGTTTTGCAACAGTGTATTTTTTTGCTCAGCGGTTGTGTAGCGTTTTGCGTTTCGCGTTTTTATCCTGATTGGTCCTGTGAATTATTTTTAATTTTGTTACAGTGTGCTGAACCGCAAAACGCTAGCAAAACCGCTCAGTTTAGGTTTTGCTGAGCGTTTCTGCTAGCGTTTCAATACTTTACATTGAAGCGCTAACGTTCCCAAAATGCTGCAGGTCCTGCGTTTGCGTTTCTGGGAAACGCAAACGCTCCTGTGGAAGTTGCCCCATCCATTAACATCAGCTGAGCGTTTTGGCAAAACGCTAGCGTATCGCAGCGCTGCCAAAATGCTCAAAAAAACGCTCTTGTGGGTTCCAGCCCTTACAGTATCTCTGTATATATGATCTAATCTTCTGCTCTGTCGGGCTGAGGCTGGAATGTGTGTAATGTGCTGTGCTGCTTGTGATTGGCTAGAAGCTATACACACCCTCTGCAGGCCCCCTGCACACTCTGTATCAGGGGTGCAGCTAAGGTTTTTGTGGCCCCAAGCGGACTGTAGTAAGTGGCCCTATGGGTGTGGCTATCCCGCATAAGTGGGTGTGGCCATGACATGTGGGTGGAGCGGGAGGGCGGATTGGGGCGGGGCTGTTTGCGGAGAAAAATGGATGTGGGGGCGATTGAGGCGCACGTGGCCATGACATTGTATGGGCGGAGCTTAACAAACGCAATTTGGGCCACATTTCAGCAGAAATCAAACGCAATTTGGGCCACATTTCAGCAGAAATCAAATGCAATTTGGGCCACATTTCAGCAGAAATCAAACGCAATTTGGGCCCATTTTCAGCAGAAATCAAACGCAATTAGGGCACATTTTCAGCAGAAATCAAACGCAATTAGGGCACATTTTCAGCAGAAACCAAACGCAATTAGGGCACAGTTCAGCAGAAATCAAACGCAATTAGGGCACATTCTCAGCAGAAATCAAACGCAATTAGGGCACAGTTCAGCAGAAATCAAACGCAATTAGGGCCACATTTTCAGCAGAAATCAAATGCAATTAGGGCACAGTTCAGCAGAAATCAAACGCAATTAGGGCACATTTTCAGCAGAAATCAAACGCAATTAGGGCCACATTTTCAGCAGAAATCAAATGCAATTAGGGCACAGTTCAGCAGAAATCAAACGCAATTAGGGCACAGTTCAGCAGAAATCAAACGCAATTAGGGCCACATTTTCAGCAGAAATCAAATGCAATTAGGGCACAGTTCAGCAGAAATCAAACGCAATTAGGGCACATTTTCAGCAGAAATCAAACGCAATTAGGGCCACATTTTCAGCAGAAATCAAATGCAATTAGGGCACAGTTCAGCAGAAATCAAACGCAATTAGTGCACAGTTTAGCAGAAATCAAATGCAATTAGGGCCACATTTTCAGCAGAAATCAAATGCAATTAGGGCACAGTTCAGCAGAAATCAAACGCAATTAGGGCACAGTTCAGCAGAAATCAAACGCAATTAGGGCCACATTTTCAGCAGAAATCAAATGCAATTAGGGCACAGTTCAGCAGAAATCAAACGCAATTAGGGCACAGTTCAGCAGATATCAAATGCAATTAGGGCACATTTTCAGCAGATAAGGGCTGCAAAAAGAAAAGAATTTACTCACCTGGCACTGGCAGAAGTCTTCTCTCCCCGTCTCCTCTCCAGGCCGGCTCCTCAGGCGCGCAGTTCCCACGGAGCTCCCTCCCTCATAAATAGTCTCCAGAGCAGGGCTTCGGCGGCGGCCATCTTCCCGTAGCCCTGCTGCCCTGCTCTGCTCTGCCAGCCCCGCGGGGCTGCAGGAAAACAGTGACGTCACGCCGACGTCACTGAGCCGCCGAGGCCCCTACGATCTTGAGGCCCTAAGCGGCCGCTTGGTTTGCTTTATGCCTCGCGGCGCCCTCACACACTCGGCTCTTCTCAGCGTATCACTTGCTATGTCTTTTGTTTGTAAACACTGGATAAAACTGGCAATTACAAGCCAGAATTGCAGCAGGGAGTGGCAGAAACGGCACAGAGGGGCCCAGGAGAACATAATGAATAGAACATAATGAATAGAATGGTATGCTTTTTACTGTAAGAATTTTAGAGTACAGATTCTCTTTAAAGAACAACATTGCTTTGTAACAACTGATACAAATCCCTGCAATAAATCTGCAGTGTGTCTACTTCCTGCTTTCATGGAAGCAGACATAGGGTTAACATCCTGTGCTTACAAATTAGCTGCTCTGCCATGGCAATCAGCTGGCACAGGAGAGAGATCAAATTACAACGTGTGATTAGTCACAGATGAGTGGGGATTAGACAGGCTAAACTCTCTAAATGCATACAAGGTGCTTATCTCTCTGTTTTCCTTCTGTCCCGCGCAAGAGTTCAGGTCCACTTTAAAGGGAACTTGAAGTGAGAGGGATATGGAGGCTGGCATATTTTTAAATGTTAAACAATCCCAGTTGCCTGGCAGCCCTGCTGCTCCTCTGCCTCTAATACTTTTAGCCACAGACCCTGAACAAGCATGCGGATAAGAGGTTTCTGACAAAAATCTAACGAGATTAGTTGCATGCTTGTTTCAGGTGTGTGATTCAAACATTATTGCAGCCAAAGAGCTCAGCAGGACAGTCAGTCTCCATATCCATCTCACTTCAGCCACCCTTTGGGGCTGGCACAGTTGCTGCAATGGTTCAGATTACTAGCAGACAGATATTACAATTTTGCATGCTAAAGATCATCTTTAAATTACCGTATTTTCCGCCGTATAAGACGCTCCGGAATATAAGACGCACGCAGCAGACGCACCTGCCAAGTGTCAGCCGCACAGTCAGCTGACTATTGTTTACCTTGCGGAGGGCGTACTGAGAATGCACCCTCCGCCTATCAGACAAAATTAATTGCAATACAGTGTTTTTTTGGAGACAACTGTCCCACCTACCACTGAAAGTACTGTCTTTTGGTTCAACACTGCTGCTGGCAGTGCCTGCTGGCAGTGGTGAGTCAGAGGCTCTGTGGGTGCTATCAGCGGTGAGGATAGGGCCCTGTGGCTGGCCTGTCTGGCAGTGGTGAGGCAGGGACTCTGTGGGTGGCTGGGTGCTGCTGTCAGCGGTGAGGCAGAGGCTCTGTCCTCTGTGGCTGCAGGCCTGCAGCAGTGCTGTGTGAGGCAGAGGCCCTGTGGGTGCTACTGTCAGCAGTGAGGCTGAGGGCCAGGGACCTGTGGCTGGCCTGGCTGGAAGTGCTCTACGCTGGCGCTCCCTCCTACCTACCCAAAGCTAAACCCCAAAGCAAATGGCGTCGATAACACGCGTTCGGATATTTATAGTCCCGAACCACGTGATCCGCTCGGTCAAACACAGGGCGTTCGGGTGACCGCTCGACCACGTTCGGTGCACGCTCGGCCAATCACAGTAGGGGTGAGGAGTTCGAGCAGCGTGGCCGAGCATTGTCACGAACACCATGCGGCGTTCGGCTGTGTTCGACTCAAACCCGAACGGCCCATTATTCGGGGAATAACGAATAGTGTTGAGCACTAGTGGTTATCTACTTATATGTGTGTATTTTAGTCCTTGCATAGTATGGCCAACCCTGCTGCTTTTAAAATGTTCATAATAAATAATCTTCGGGCCTTAGCTTTCTTTAGTGACCCCCACCCTTTTGTGTGACAACGCTTTCAAGTAATGATTGTGGCTGTTATGATTTCATAATGAGATCCTCATGGTCCATTCCTCGTCTAAGCTTCAGATTAGCCTAGGTTCTGGCATTTTTAGCCACCACGAACACCTGCTCTATAAATACCTTCATAAGCAAATGGAACCATACATCTGCGACCTGCTGCCAACGCCAATCAAGGTGAAATATCATTCGCTTTTCGACGGCAAGCCCGTGAGACCAGCTGACAGGAGATCGCCAATTATGTGCTAATTTATTCCGTTTCATACCTGTGTGCTGTGATTACAGATATTCCATAGTTCCGTCCTCTGGGCATTCCACCGGCATTATTTCCCGGTCAGTGAGCGCTTCAGGAAGATTTCCCAATTGTCTATTTAGTTTGCTTAAAAGGTTAATTGTATGTTAACTAGAGAATCACCAGCAACCTTTGCTGATTGCTCCTGAGGACTCGCATTGCTCACAGCAACCCTGCAAAGAATAGCTGCAGGAGGTGAAAAGAAAGCTTTGCAATGCTTGGTGATAATCAGTGTCAGAGAGGAGCTATTGTGGAACTCCGCTGGTAGACATGCTTTGTGTATTGTGGCTTGCTATTGAAATGCCATCCTAAACAGGTATTGTTTTAAATGCCTACCTGTCTTTAATGAGTTATGGTCATTGGCTAAGATCAAGTCAAAGTGTGTTAAAGCAACAGGGACAGCCATCCCAGGAAAAAAACAAAACATATTTAAGTAGTTAAATACGCGTTCAACTTAGATAACATATGTATTGTACTGTCTAGATTTTGATTTCAGTGAATTTTATAAAGTAAATAAAGCAAAAACTGCTTCAGGCATTTTCCATTTTTACTGCTTCTAACTGAAGCCAATCCTAATGTCATTTCCTCCCTTACTTTTTTTTTCCTTCTAAAAACTGCACTGTCATATCTAGCTTGGTTTGTAAACACATGTGAGCACAGCATAGATCGTGTTTCAGCAGCTTCACACTGAACTGGCCCTAGCCAATCAGTGAGGAGCAAGAATGTGGAAGGAGAGATAACAAGCTTCCTTCTCATCGGCAATGTACCAAACAGAACCAGGTTGACTGAGTTAAGATTTATTACAGCAGACACGTTACTGATTATATTGGGATGCTTGCAATGCAAGGTCAGGTTGCAGGCTTTAAAAAGACAACCGAGATGACATGATGAGATAGACATGTGTATGTACAGTGCCAAGCACACAAATGTATATCCTGTGTTCCTTTTTTTCTTTCTCTGCCTGAAAGAGTTAAAGTGAATAGGAACCCAAATCTAAATAAAAAAGTCCGATATTCACTTAAAGGACTTACGAGGCCAACGGAGTAAAAAAAGTTAATTACTTGCATAGTCGTTTCAGGCACGGAGGACGCCGTCCGTGCCCTCCGTGCTACTCCGCCGGGTCCCCCCGCTCATTATCCCCCCGGGCCGGCTCCCGACCCCACGGCCCCCCTCTCCTGCCTCTTCAAAGATGGCCGCTTCCTCTGGCCGCGGCTGCCCAGTCCGCCTGGCCGCGAGTGCGGCTGCGCAGCTCTAGGGCCACCCCCCTCCCGATCCACGCTCTGTGCCTGAAACGACCATGCAAGTAATTAACTTTTTTGACTCCTCTTGGCCTCGTAAGTCCTTTAAGGAGAGGGAAGCTCTGGGTCCCATAGAGCATTCCCTCTCCTCTCCCGGTCCCCGCTGTTGTGCTGGCTCCCCCGTAGCGGTATTCAACCGTGTCGGTCAAATACCGCTGTTTCCCCGCTGAAGGGAGGCTTTGGAAATGCTTCGGGAACTCGAGTGCTCCAAAAGATGGGCCACTCTACACTGCGCACGCACGAGCGCCCTCTATGACGCACTCACACGTGCGCAATATGGAGCCGCCTGTCTTCGGGAGGACTCGGGGGTGCCGAGGGCACCGGGAGAGGAGAGGGAAGGCTTATTAGGACCGAGCCTTCCCACTCCTTAGGTGAGTATCTGACTTTTTTATTTAGGTGTGCATTCCCATTAGCTTTAAACATCAGGTATGCAGGTGACAGTTTCTGTCTGACTGGGTCTGACTATAGCATAACCCTAACTGATAAGTAATTACAGCCATAAAACACTTGTCAGTAAATAGCTTCCTGGAGCAGAAAAGAGATAAAAAGGGTCAATAATTCATAGATTTCAGCTCTAGCATACTTCATTGAAGGTCATTGAGCAGAGAAAATGGAATTCTAAAAACATAAAAACTAGATTTAAATATAAAATAAAACTGTGAGATATCTAAAAAACGTCATTTTTAGGAGACAGAGGATAGATACAATTGTTTTTCTCATCAGTTTATTTTCACCTCGGATGTCCTTTAAACATTTCCGCTGGTATTTTTCACCTTATGCATCAATTTTCACCTCCCATTCATTTGCCAATAACTTTATCACTAATTATCACAATGAATTGATATTTATCTTGTTTTTTTTCCAATTAGGCTTTCCTTGGGTGGTACATTTTGCTAAGAATTTTTTTTTCCAAATGCATTTTCACAGAAATATTAAGAAGAAATGGGAAAAATAATCATTATTTCTCAGTTTTCCGCCATTATAGCTTTAAAATAGTTAATGCTATCATGATTAAAACCTATGTATTTTGTTTGCCCATTTGTCCCGGTCATTACACCATTTAAATTATGTCCCTATCACAATGTATGGCACCAATATTTTATTTGGAAATAAAGGTGCATTTTTTCAGTTTTGCGTCCATCATTATTTCCAAGCTTATAATTTAAAAAATGTTCGTAATATACCCTCTTCACATGCATATTAAAAAAGTTCAGACCCCTATGTAACTATTTATGTTTTGCTTTTGTTTTTTAAATTGGATTTTCTTTTTCATTAAACATTTTATTTGGGTAATTTTTGGTGTGGGACATAGATAGTTAATTTTAAATGCAATAATGTCTGTTTATTTCATGTAAAATGAATGTGGATATAGTTTTACTATTTTTGAGTTTTACTCAAAAAATGTTTTTAAACCTGGAAGCGAACCCTTTTGTTTCCAGAAAGCGTAAAGAGGACGGGAAACTTTTTTTTTTTTTTTTTAGAAATACGGTGGTTTCTGACAAGAAGCCGTCGGTCTTTCTACTGGGGACTTAGATCAATTAATGGGAATCATGTTCCCATTCATTGATCTCTGGGCTAACGGGGGGAAAAACATGTTCGAGTATGCGCGCAATCATGCGTGGGAGTGCAAAGCAGCACTACAGCGGCCACCTTGACGTGACAATCACGTCCAGGTGGCATAAATGATTAAGGCGTTATGGAGGCTACCATTTTGAAAAGTGAGAAAATAATACAACTACGGTATAAAGAAGGGATGGTTGGAATTGCCGAATTTCAAATTACCAATTCCGTATTTTGTACCAGTTCTGTATTTTGTATTTTGGTGTACATCATAGTGGTACTGTGGCAGTACTTTGTTACCCTACTGGTTGTTTCTCCAGCTGCATTTGAGTCATTGGGTTATGCTTAGAAGTGGAATCTTGCCGCAAATGACCTAACGTGGAATGAGGGTCTGCAGCCCATAGGCTGTATGAAGAATAAGGATCTGCAGCACATGTGTTTGTTGCACAGGAAATAATGGCCTCCTAGGGTTGCAGAAAGAGTGAAGATTCTGCAGCACATGTATTGTACATGAAAATAAGGTTCTTCTAGCAGCACAAGGGTTGCAGAAATAATGGGGATTCTTTGGCACATACGTGGAATATGGAATAGAGGAGTGTGCAACTCAGGTTGGGCATGAAATTAGAGGATAGCAGCACATGGTTACACAAAAAAAGGCAGTTTTGCAGCACATGGGTTCCACAAACAATGGGGGTTCTGCAGCACATGGGCTGCACAGACAATGGGTATCAGCAGTATATGGTCTGCACATGAAATAAGCAGCTAGCATCACATGGGTTCATGGCCGTGCCGAGACAGAGGCGAGAGGCTCCAGCCTCAGGGCGCAGTGTAGGAGGGGGCGCACAACTCACTCAGCTATCATTCCCCTATTGTATTTGAAGCAGAGAGAAATAAGAAAAGGGGATACATGGCAGTGACTGCAAGCCAGAAAACTAGAGATTAAGGGGTTGGAGGCCCTGGGGTGCCGCTTAGTCTAATAGCAATCAGCGTGTGACGGCCGGGTTTGCCAGGGATGGGGGCGGGGCACACTTTGGGGTCTCAGCCTTGTGTGCTGGAGGACCTTGTCCCGGCTCTGCATGGGTTGCACAAAAGTGGGAGTTCTGTAGCACACGGGTTGCATATGTGACAGGCGGTTTGCAGTGCAGAACATGGATTGCACAAAAAGTTGGAGTTCTGTAACACATGGGATGCAAGGGCTGGTTCAAGGGGCCCTTAGGCAATCTTAAGAGGGGGGCCCCTTAACACCCTCACACGTGCACACACACACATACACACACATGCTCATTACCCCAATGCTCCCCAAAGCCCCCCTCACGGGTAGCAGCATTAATCCCTCACCTGTCCTGGCAGTGGCGTAGCTAAGGAGCTGTGGGCCTTGATGCAAGTCTTATAATGGGCCCCCCCAAACACTCTATATGCAACAATTGATACAGTGCACCAAAACCTGCCGATGACAACTACAGTGTCAGAGGTGCAAGAAGGGGATGGGGAGCAGTTTGTTAATGATTACCACTATTCAAAGTATCTATAGAAGTCAATATTATGAGCACAGGACCAAGGGATGTTGATCCAGGGATTTTATCTGATTGCCATCTGGAGTCGGGAAGGAATTTTCCCCTTTAGGGGCTAATTGGACCATGCCTTGTAAGGGTTTTTTCGCCTTCCTCTGGATCAACAGGGATATGGGAGGGAGCAGGCTGGTGTTGTACTTTATACTGGTTGAACTCGATGGACGTATGTCTTTTTTCAACCAAAATAACTATGTAACTATGTAAATAGAGAGCTAATACTGCAGTTGAGGAAAGTCCCCTGGAGGCCTTTCTGGCCCAAGGGCCCCGATGCGGTTGCAACCTCTGCAACCCCTATTGCTAAGCCCCTGGGTCAGGGGCTCTGGGGAAATTGCCCCCTTTGCCTCTATGGCAGTCAGTTGCATATAGAAGGTGAGGTCTGCAGCACATAAGTTGCAATGAGAATGGGAGGTCTGCTTCACATGTGGAATGAGAGCTGTTACTGCACATTAGGATGCTGGGCTGCTCCCTAAGAGGGGAGGGCGACTTCTGCACACAGGGGACATTGCATATGAAACAGGTTGCTTGACATGGGGAGGCTCATGACGATGTTGCTATACAGGGTTGCTTGTAAACTACGCCAGCGCGAATCTATGCGTCGCAGTACGCAACTACGCATCGTAGTTCGTAGACGAAGTTTAAGAACTACACGTACGCATTTCCGCGTAGTCGTAGACCCGCTATGCGAAGCTTCGCCCGCTACGCGTAGTTGACGTATGTATTGCGAAGTCAACTACGCGTGCGGTAACTGCATCTATATGGATCATTGTGCATGCGCAGAAATATTATTGCCCTTTTAGACGCACAGAATTCCGCATTGGAAGGTGGAATGTACACTTAGATTAGTTTATATTTGCAAATAGGTTGAAGATTATTGCGAAAAAATTTCCGCATAAGGGCATAAGCGGTCGCATCAACTACGCTACGCACTACGCGAAGCTTGCGTAATTTAACACGTAGTCTACGAAATGCAAACGTAGTGAAGTTTCTGATTATATAACCGTAGATTGTGAAGCGTATTTGCGTAAAAATACGCGTAGTTTCAGCGTAGCGAAGTTGGATGACTACGACCATCCCTGTTGCTGTACACAGAAAGGTAGGGGGCTGCTTAATATCAGAATCATTGTCATTGGCCAAGACACAACTGGGTCGTGCCCAGAATAGGTTTTGGCACATGAGTGGATCAGATCATAGTAGAGTAAAAGATGAATGAGAAAATAAAAAATAAAATAAAAATACAGTAAAAACATGATGAAAAAAGCAAAAACAATAAGTTGTATAACAGCAATGTTCCGGTAGACCGTCCATCAATAACTGCAACCATTTTTTTGGGCTATGGCCTTAGAGGGGAGGGGGTGGGGGACTCTGGATGGGGAAGGGTATGGAGAGAGTTGAAGAGGTTGACAGAGTTCCTGTACCTTGAGGGCTCTGTGGAGATGGCCCGAAACCTATGGCCTGGTGGGTGTCTGCTGAAGTAGCGGTGGGCTGGGTGAAAGGGATCATTGGTGATCCTCAGTGCTCAGGAGCGCATTCTGGAGTTGTATAGGAGGTCGAGTAGGAGGAGCTGGTTTGATGACCCTCTGTAGTTTATATCTGTCTCTGGTGGAGGAGCCTGCGTACCAAACCGGAATGGAAGAAGAGAGGACAAATTCGATAGTGGCAGTTTAGAAGCTCATCAGAAGCACCTGGGCCATACCAAACTTCCTCAGTTAGCAAAGGAAGAATAGCCTCTGAGTGGGCCTTCCTCTGGGTAGAGGCGGTGTTTGCCTTCCAGCTCAGGTCTTTGGAGTCGGTAGTGTCTAGTAGTAGCAGGCGGACGCAGGATACTCTCTTGACCTCTATACCTTCAGTGTAGATTGGAGGTGGGGTAGGGGCGCGCTTCCTGAAATTAATGATGATCATCTCTATTTCTTAGAAGAGGGGTGGGGAAGGGCTGAAAATGGGTGGCAAAGGAAATGAGGTCTTGGATCGGCAAAACCCTGACCAATCGCAGATGTGACAATAGGCAGAAGGTTGCCCTGAGCTCTGACGCATGCCGTGTTTGTGTATTTCCTACGCACACGTGATCTGGAAGTCATTTCAGATTCTACAGTGTAAATTAGGTCATTCCTACACGCGTTTGTCACATCTTACACCCCTCCCTTCATCTCTCAAAAATGATTTCTCTTCATTTCCATCCGCCGCAAGAGAAAAAAGTCATTCATGAAGAACAAATCTCTCTATCTTCGCTTTTAATTGTCAGTTTTCATCCTGTTAATGAAAGCGTTTTGTTGAAACGGGAATGATTCAGATATTCGGCAAATGCCAAAAGCAAATAAAAAGCTCCACTCAGTTTTATGTGACAGCGGCAGGAGAGTTTGACTTCCCGAGATTTGCATAGTTAAAGTGTGTCTGTCAAATGCGTACAGTGTGTGCTGCCATTGTGCGCAAGACAATAACAAAACGCTGAAGATGTATCACTTAATTCCTTGGCAACAATATCCTTTTTAGAAATAAATGGTACTCCCTAAACAAACTGATGATCTGTGAATTTTTTTTTTTTTTTTTTTGAAGCTCGATTTATGTTGCTCTTCACAACGGTTGATTTATTGTCAGGGTGATATCTTGGGAAATGAGTGCTGTACAGACACTACAGAAGGCTATAGCTGAGCAAGTTGTGCTGTTCGTTTGAGAGGGGAAGAGGTATGTATTGATTAGTCATGTAATTACATGCGACATGCAGGAGGAAATGCACTTGAGTGAGCAGTGAGGGGACTTTGGCGGAGCAGGTGATAGAAGCATAGCTTTAAGCCATGCTATATTCTACAGTTTAATTTACTGGGGCTGGGGGAGCACAGATCAGGGGTGTGCCAGGACAAAAGGGGATGTCGCCGGACTTAGGACCATAACACTAAACATGGGAGGGTCCCGGAAAAATCAGTATGGTTGGGAGGTATGCTGCTTCCTGTCCCATCCTCCTCTGCCAACTATGATTCTTGCTGCTTCCTGTCCCATCCTCCTTTTCCAACTATGATTCTTGCTGCTTCCTGTCCAGGGCTGGTTGTAGACTTTTTGCTGCCTGAGGTAAACTTATGAGGGTGTGCCAATCAGCCCCCCCACCCCCACCCCCCACAATTTGGAAGGGTCACACAGTACCCGACAATTTACTCTGCATCATTTATTGTTCTCACATGACATGATGCAGCTCAACACAATAGCACACTGTCTGGCAGTGAGTCTTTGACAAACAAACTGCTAACCCTTAGACACTCATTCCTCCTCAGTCAGGACACTAGTGCCACCTCCTCGCTTCTGATGTGCAAGTCAAATGAAACACTACTGCTCTCCTGCCTTCGGCCCTCCTCACTTACTGTCAGACTCCTCACACAGCACAATAAGCTGCTTCTCCCCAATAATGACCTACCTCATACTTTCTGACCACCTAGCGCAACAAGGCTAAGACCTGGATAATGGAAGAGGTTACACAGGTTGCCCAGAGCAACTGCAGCTCTGGGCTTCCAATATCGCTACAAATAAAACACAATGGCAGCGCAGTGCAATGTTGCGCTGCCTTAGTTCACACTGTGCTGCCTTAGCAATAGCAAGCATTCAGACCGGTACAAGACAGAACTATAGATTGTAGCGTAACTAGTAGCAACCGCAGCTCACAGTCACATCCACAGAAGCAGAGCAAGCAGGCTAACAACAGTCACCAGCAAGCATCCACCCAGGCAAGACTACAGGATAGAACGTAACTAATAGCAACTGCAGCCTATAGCTACGTTCCCAGAAACTAGAGTAGCAGGAATACTACAGTCACCAACGTAGTGATGGCAGAATCCAATCTATCTGGATAATGGACTTCACTGATCCACCGCGGATGCAGCGAACGTCCATAAAGCATGGAACTAGGCAATACACAATAATAAGAAAAATAACAAACGGCTCTAACGGATAAATATATATTAGCAAGTCTGCATATATATTTATCAAGAACTAGCTAAAGCACAAGGAATAAGGTCGCATAGAACTATAATAACAGAACTATACAGAGTAACAAGGTGCCCAGTGGATCAGCCACTGGATACTGACCACTATGACGGGCGGGGTATGAAATGGGAGGCAGACTTTTATGCTGGCATCAGCCAATGGATGCAGCAAGTATGCAAATCTCCACACAGCTGAATGGTAATCACTCAGTCCTGAGCTGGCTTGATTACCATTTGCTAGCTGGCTGTGAATGTAAAGGACCCCCATAACAAATACATGCAGTATTATGTAACAACATGCATGCAGGAAATCCAGAGCTATCTGGCCGCAGCTCAGCTGCAACAAGCAATTGGTGGAATGATGACAGCATCCTGAGCTGCTAAGAACTGCAGAGCGATTGCAAATGACAATGTGATCCATTGCAAATGCACAACCGAATGCAAACAGATAAGCCAGAACTGTCCATTTGCAGCTCCACTACAACGGACAGAATACACTACAGGAGGGATCTTTACAATGGGATTGAATCTCTGACAGTCCTGTTTAGAATTAGATATATAGAAAAAATTGTGTGTCTCATAGTATTGCACTTTGGATCCTATGGGAGAAATGCTTTGTTGTTGTTGTATTATTTTAATTCAAGTTAACTTTTGCAAAAGGATCTCCTTAGTGGAATCTTCTTTCCATCATAAGGGTAAATATAAATATTCCAACAAGTCTTGAAAGTTTGGACAGATGTGTACACTTTCAAAAACCCTCAATTGAAAAAACAAACAAAAATCAACAGATCTTATGTGGATTTTGTTTGTATGGGTTTCCTAGCAAAGGTCTTTAGAGAACTTTGACTCAATTGATTGACCAACATTTACTGCAAATAGTAAAGCTTTTTATGTTTCCATCTGGTCTATACAATTGTTGTTACTTCTAATGGTGTGAGGTTACAATGTTAACAGCTAATCTGAACAAGACAAGAACTTTTCATGGTGATTTAGCAGGGCCAGTACCTCAGGGGAGGGTCGTAGCCTTCCCCCCAGGAGCTTGCTGAGGTTCTAAAAAGCCTGCCGGTGATAATTTACTCATTTGGAGTGGACGTATCTTATAATTTTCAACATATTGAGCAAAATATCAGGTAACCCGTGGGTGGCCTAAGATGCGGCTTTTCTAATAGTCTCAAAAATCAACCTTTTCTGGAACATTTATTTCTTGAGATACCAGCCACATTTATCTCAGTGGTGGCTCTCCGCATGATGAATATTGAAGATTTAATCACCTTTTGATAAATTTAGCCGTAGCAAGCGGCAATCATCACAAGAACACCAATTTACTTCATTCAGGAAAACCTCACATTAAAAAGTACAAATCGAGGCTGGGAGGGAAGAAAAAAAAGAGAGAGAGAAAAACAGATACTTTTTCTTTCTTTCCAAATGAGTTTTGAAGGCTCTAAAATTTCCGGAACAGATGCACAAATGATGAGACAGATAAAAGCGCAGAGTAGATCCTTAAAGAATTATCACTGCTAACAAAAAAATTTAATGAACCCCAAAACCGACTTAACACCAGAGCATAAAACATGCGGATGTGTATATCAAATTATATTGATGATGTTGATGTAAAGAGAAGGCATTAAGTGCACAGAGATTGCCTGGAAGGGGAAAAAAACAGTTGCCGCCACTGTTTTATTATTCGTGATTATATCGCCGGCTAAGAACAGCGCTCCAGGAGTCATTTGTTAATGGTAAAATTTGCACATTGCAATACAAAACTTTTTTTCAGGGGTCAGAGAACGTGTAAAAGAACATCTCTGATGCAAATAGGTAGTAATAGGTTACGGGAGGACTGGCATCTTTGGCGTAGGAGGCCAAGAAGACCACATAACCCTTGTGGCAATGAGGAAGGGTGGGCATGATCTAAAGAGTGTGGCAACACAAGGCTAATCATGTGTGCCAAAGTTCGTTGTCCCAGATAGCGTACAATAGATTTCCAGTCAGAGGCTTAACAACAATTCATGGGCCCCCCAAACAAGCTTTGATGGGGGCCCCCAACGTTCACATACCTTCCTTTGCCTCCCCTTAATGCCCTTCACAGCCTTGGGACCCATCTCACAAGGGTCAAGTGTGGCCATCATGATCTTCAAACCCATAACAAGTTTAGCCACAAAAACAGTGAGGGTTATACTCGTACTATAGTCTGACCCAGTCCCACCCGGTCCTGACCCGGACAGAAACTGTCACTTGCATACCTGATTTTTAACTCTTTCAGGCAGAGAAAGTAAAAAAAGAAATCAGCCTAGTTATTTGTGTGCTTGGCACTGTGCATACACATGTCTATCTCATCATGTCACATGCCACCTAGGTTGTCCTTTAAAGGGTTAGAGAGTAGATAGGGTAGGGGGGGAGGTTTGTTTTTAAAGCATACCTGAAGTGAGATAAAAGAAAGAAAATAAAAGAAGTTCGATACAGTACTTACAGCAGTAGAGGAAAGCCTCTTGATAGTCCCGAGGCTTCTCCAATCATCTTACACCCCTCCATTCCAGTACTGGGATTCTTTTTAAAATATTCAACATTAATGTTGAATATTGCTTGTGGCTGTGATCCCCTCCATGCACGATCGCAGTCACACTTCACAGATGTAAAGAATTGCCCGCACCTGTGCAGTAGCATGCAGCGATTCTAGACTATTGCTCAGGCACAAACACTACTAGCGCCTGCACAGTGCAACAGTCCGGGCCAAATTTGTACTTTTTACCACCCAAGGCCACTGTCAGCAGCCACGCCCTTCAGTACAGATAGCCAGATGACCCCCAGTATAGGTAGCCAGATTACCCTTCCCTCTCCCTCCAGTATAGGTAGCCAGATTACCCTCTTCCCCCAGCCTGATGATTTCCCTCTTCCCTCCAGTATAGGTATCCTCATGACCCCTCCTCCCTTTCCTGTAATATAAGAATCCAGATGACCCCTCCCCCTTCCATATGGATAGCCTTATGCCCCCCCCCCCTCCTCTAGTATAGGTAGTCAGGTGACCCATTTCTTCTCCCTAGTATAGCCTGCTGCCCACCCACCCTTGATCCAGTGGTGCCCTAGGCCATGGCCTATTTACAGGCCCGGATTTCTGCAAAGGCCACAAAGGCCATGGCCTAGGGCGATAAAATTAGATAAGATCAGAAGGGCGGCATGACTTGGAGAGAGAAGAGGTCATATGTCAAAGTAAATCATCTCCCCTGTTCCCGCAGCGCAGCCAGCTAGCGCCCTGCTCTGCACTAATAGATGAATTCCAGAGTTTCCCAATCCCTGCACCTCTCACTTCCTGATGTGTTATAACAATCAGGATCAATCATAACGGTCACCTGATGATCCAATTATCCATATGATCGACATACAGTACAAGTGGATGTGAGAAATACCAGGGATTTACATTACAAAGCAGATAAAACTAAGTTCCGCTAAGTTCTAATGCAGGCATTCACAAACATTTCTGCTAGTTTCTTTGCCTTCTTTTTTACAGCTGTGACACTGACCCCAGCAGTTGTAAATTACACTTTCTTATCTAGCCGTAATTTATTGCTTTTTTTTCTTCCTAGCCAGTGATCTCGACTCTGCCTAAGTTAACTCTTTCCTGACTCATTTTCTGTCCGACCATCTATGAGAACTGCTGCAGCCTGGAATAAAAATGATGTATGCTTCCCTTTCATTGCTAAACTGTCACTGTCACCTGAGCTGTTACTACCTCTATGCTAGCGTGTATGGTTTGGCATCCTTCTGCTTTCCTGTAGCAGTTGAACATTGTACCATCTTAGCCATCAGCAAAAGCAGAGAGTTTTGAATCAGGATGATACCATTTATTGGCTTAAAAGAAAAAGAGTAATCGTTCTGCTAATAAACCTTCTTCAGACTTTGTTCCCGTATACTGTCAATATGTTAGAGCACACCACCATATGTACATTCAGCATTCAAAAGAGATACGTAGATTTTTTAGCAAATATAAATAAATGTTATTCAGATGCTTTAAAGTGGAGCTGAACTCTTGCACAGGACAGAAGGAAAACAGAGAAATGCACCATGTATGTATTTAGAGAGCCTTTCGAATTCTTCCACATCTGTGTCTAATCACAAATTTGATATCTTCCCTGTGTCACCTGACTGCCACAGCATATAAGCTTATTTTAAAGCACAAGATGTTAATATATTTGCTTCCATGAAAGTAGGAATTAGACACACTATGGGCCTGATTCACAAAGCAGTGCTAACAGTTAGCACGCTGGTGAAAAGCCCTTTATCATGCCTAAACTCAGTTGAGGCATGATAAGTTTAGGTGTGATAAGTTTAGGTGTGATAAGTTTAGGCATGTTAAGTTTAGGTGTGATAAGTTTAGGCATGATAAGTTTAAGCACCAACTGGGTTAGCACCGCAGTGCACAGATGATCAAAAGTTTTGCGCTAGCAAAGTCTGGTGCACTTCGCATAGAGTTTAGTGGCGCTGCCTTGCGTGCGGGACTTTGCGTGCGATCTAAACTTATCTAAACTTAGCATGCCTAAACTTATCACACCTAAACTTATCATGCCTAAACTTATCATGCCTAAACTGGCTTTTCACCAGTGTGGTGCAATGGTTATCACGCCTAAAGGCCTCGATTCACAAAGCGGTGATAACCCAGTTATCACGCCTAAAAGACTTTAGGCGTGATGACCTTTTCACCACTGAGTTATCACCGATTTTTCCTGCTCTCCGCGCGAAGTTACCGCGCGTAAGCGCGTTCGCGCGTACGCGCGTGAGAGCGCGCGCAAAGTCCCATAGGGCTTAATGGGAGCTTCGCGCGAAGCGTCGGGTGTTGCGCGCGCACTTACGCGCGTACGCGCGGCAACTTCGCGCGAGTTTCTACTTATCATGCCTAAAGTGACTTTAGGCGTGATAAGGGCCTTTTCACCACGGTGCTAACACTTTGCACCGCTTGGTGAATCGAGCCCCAAGTCTCTAACTGGGTTAGCACCGCTTTGTGAATCAGGCCCCTATCTATTTATTGCAGGATTTGTATCAGCTGTAACAAAGAAATGTTTTTTTCTTTAAAGGTTATTATGTTGTTGAGTATCTTTTAGAGCAGAGAGGAAGTTCTGAGTTCAGGTCCACTCTAATTACAACAGAACATCCAAAGTGGGTCTTGACAGGCTGTTTGCTTCTTACCTGTTCTCTGTTTTGGATGGGCTTCTCTCCATTGCACTGCCCTGCCACCTGTTTGTGGCTCCGACTGCAGCCAGTCATACAGAGGACAAAGACGCAGCGCATGCTCTGGCCACTTGCGCTCCCTGTAATTTCTCGCTCCTGCCCAGATGTGCACAGCAACCGAGGCCAGTATAGTGTTATGCATTCTTGACAAGTACCGGTCATACATCACCGTAATTACTCAAGTATGCATGCCCAGAACATTATCGGCCGCTGTGCACATTCGAGTAGGAGCGCAAATTTCCATCGTGAGAGGACAGAGCATCCACTGATTCTTTGTTCAATAAGGGGCACAGCAGCACAACTGAAATGAGCCCATTCAAACCAGTGATCGCTAGTCAGATATTTGGACAGAATGTTGTTTGGTGGTGGTGGTGGCGGGGGGGGGGGGGCTTGGTGACAGCAGGCCTAGGGCTCTGGTAAGTACAAATCCGGCCCTGCCTATTTAGCCTTGGCTTAAATCCAGCCCTGGCAACAGTGATTGTATATCGAGGGCAGAATGTCCACGAACAAGACCAAGCAGAAGAAAGTTCCGTCTGGCAGCAGACAGTAGAGAGAAAAGAGGAACGGACAAGAGGTACAGAGGTATGTGGATCCAGCATGGAAATATCTTGGTGCTTATCTTAGGTAGCTTTGCCTCAGGTCAGGTATACTCCAAATATTAAAAGATCAGTGTGCTAATAAACTAATATAATATCTAATAGAATATATAATATACATCCTAAATAAAATATGGCAATTAGCTGCGCTGTTTACGTTTAAAGGGAGGGTTCGGGGAGGATAAAAAAAATGAAAATCCAAATCCGCTTACCTGGGGCTTCCTCCAGCCCTTGGCAGGCAGGACGTGCCCTCGGCGCCACTCCGCGGGCTCCCGGTAGTCTCCGGTGGCGCGCCCGACCTGGCCAGGCCGGCTGCCAGGTCGGGCTTCTTCTGCTCTTCAATCTGCGTCTCACTGGTGCGCGCTGACATCATCGGACATCCTCCGGGCTGTACTGCGCAGGCTCAGTAGTTCTGAGCCTACGCAGTACAGCCCGGAGGACGTCCGATGACGTCAGCGCGCACCAGTGAGACGCAGATTGGAGCGCAGAAGAAGCCCACCTGGCAGCCAGCCTGGCCAGGTCAGGCGCGCCACCGGGAGCCTGCGGAGCAGCGCCGAGGGCACACCCTGCCTGCCACGGGCTGGAGGAAGCCCCAGGTAAGCAGATTTGGATTTTTATTTTTATTTTTATCCTCCCCGAACTTTCCATTTAAATAAAGAGAATGCAAATACACGGTTTAGTCAGTGATTCCCGGTGCTTGTCTTCTAATACATGAAACTGTTATTGCAACAAAATGTCCCGTGGTGGTAAGGCAGGCACTAGAGCGTGCTGGCCACACTGTGCATTTGTAGGTATCCTTTAAAGCGGATCCGAGATGAAAAACTAACTATAACAAGTAACTTGTCTACATATCTTATCTAAAGTTTAAATCTAAATCTAGCTGCAAACAGCTGCAACAGTTTATGATTATTTATTCCTATGATACAATGAGGGCAGCCATGTTCTGTTTGTCACATTACACACAGGCAAGCTGATCTGTATCTCCAGCCCTCAGCCTGTGAAAACTTCACTCCCCCCTCCTCCTCCCCTCTGCCTGAAATCTCTGGGTAGTAACCTCCTCCTCCTAATGCCCAGACTGAGCTCCCATAAGCCCTTGCTACATCTGTCTCAAAGTGTCAAGGCACTGGAGAAGCTGTGGGCGAGGCTTGTTTAGTTTATATCACATTGGTAGTATTGTCTCGCACTCACTAAAGGATCAAGCCCATAGTCTTTAACCACCCTGGCGTTCTATTAAGATCGCCAGGGCAGCTGCATGAGGGTTTTTTTTAAATTAAAAAAAAACTATTTCATGCAGCCAACTGAAAGTTGGCTGCATGAAAGCCCACTAGATGGCGCTCCGGAGGCGTTCTTCTGATCGCCTCCGGCGGCCAAAAGTAACACGGAAGGCCGCAATGAGCGGCCTTTTGTGTTTTGTTTACTACGTCGCCATGGCGACGAGCGGAGTGACGTCATGGACGTCAGCCGACGTCCTGACGTCTGCCGCCTCCGATCCAGCCCTTAGCGCTGGCCGGAACTATTTGTTCCGGCTGCGCAGGGCTCAGGCGGCTGGGGGGACCCTCTTTCGCCGCTGCTCGCGGCGGATCGCCGCAGAGCGGCGGCGATCGGGCAGCACACGCGGCTGGCAAAGTGCCGGCTGCGTGTGCTGCTCTTTATTTGATCAAAATCGGCCCAGCAGGGCCTGAGCGGCACCCTCTGGCGGTAATGGACGAGCTGAGCTCGTCCATACCGCTAAGGTGGTTAAGGGGAGTGCAACAGCTGAAAAGAGGGATGACACCCTCTATGCAGTATTCAACAAGTAAAAGAGCTGGCACATCCAAAGTTAATCTTTATTAGTTCCATGCAACAAATATGGCCATATTTGTTACATGGAACTTATAAAGATTAACTTTGGATGTGCCAGCTCTTTTCTTTGGTTTTTAGTTTATATGGAATTAGAGTATTAAGACACAAAAAAAGGATTTGGCTTGAGAAATGTCCTATAAACTATATGAAAGGAACACAATTAAGGCTGGTTCAGACGGACGTATGCGTGGCGTCGCGTCTGGGGGCCTTGCGATGGCTGCGCCGTCAGGCTATCAGTAGCCTTCGGTCGCGTTCCGATGCGGTCACGTTTTTTATTTCCCCTAGGGGAACATTAGCCGTCGCGGTTGGCCGCTCCCTGGAAGCAACATGTCGCTTCCAGTGGCAGCTCGAACGCTAACAAAAATCGGGACCCGAACGCAGCGTTTGGGTAAAAACGTCCAAGAGCTCGGTGTAAACGCTCCCATTCACTTGAATGGGAGCGTTTACTGCGACGTTCCGAACGCTTGAGGTAAACGCTCCGCAAGCGTCCGTCTGAACCAGCCCTTATGCAATGAGTAAAAGTTTATCTCGGATCCACTTTAAAGCAGACCTTAAAGAGAAACTGCAACCAAGAATTGAACTTCATCCCAATCAGTAGCTGATACCCCCTTTCCCATGAGAAATCTATTCCTTTTTACAAAAGGATCATCAGGGGGCTCTGTATGGTTGTAATTGTGGTGAAACCCCTCCCACAGGAAACTGTGAGGACCATGGTCCTGGCAGTTTCCTGTCTGTGAACCTCATTGCAGTGTGGGAAATAGCTGTTTACAGCTGTTTTCAACTGCCAAAAAAGCAGCTACTTGCAGTGACATCACCTGCCAGCAGTAAAAATGTCACCATGTAATAAATGTCGGAATGTAAATCAGGGAGAGGAAAGATTTTACAATGGGCAAACACTGACTAAATCATTTATACATAATTATTGTGAAAATGAAGCACTTTTTTATTACAATATTTTCACTGGAGTTTCTCTTTAAGTATAAATTCCAAAGTGAAAAGCAGTGTAACACTTTCTATATAAAAGTGTGGAGGTGCCCAAAAATATGTATCTTTCAAATTATACATTTTCAAACACGCAACACCTATATATGAGGTATCTTACCTCTCCAGATGAACTAACCCAGACAAGGTAAGTTTAGATCAGGTAAGGTTTCTTCAAGCACAATTTAAAAGGGACAACACATTTCACGGGTCTCTGTCTGCTTCCTCAGGTCGATAATCGAAACATACATACAGCTGTACTGGCACTGAAAACTGAATATTCACATTCCATTTAGTAAGCATGTAAAACACGCATAAAGGACATTCCAACGACATGACCTTACAACCAGGTCCAAGATTCCATTTATAGTGTGGGTGTCATTGATTGTACTACAGTGGCACTACATTCCTCTTCTATTCTCCACTGATTAAATGGCTCAGTAGCACACAACATACCTGGGCTAATATAAGAGCTACCGCCAACCCTCCTATGGCAAAATCTCTTAGAAAGCCTTTGCAATGGCAGAAAACTGTTGTTGCAGTCTTTCAGAAGGGGGAGTGGCTAAACAACAAATCCTTTTCTTTTTTTGGGACAAAAGGTCAGTTTTTAAGCATGTAACCATGCTACTCTATTATAACGTCTGTGGACTGTGTTAAAAGCATGGGACATATCTTTTCATTTTCGTTCCAATTAATCACTTAAAGAAAACCTGAACTGAAAATTAAAAGTCAAAATAAGCATACACAAGTCATACTTACCTTCCATGTAGTCTACTCCTCAGTGTCTTTCTCCTGTTCCGCGTCCTGTTTGTTCACTGTGATCAAGGGAATTTTCCGTCCTCCATTTTGAAAATGGCCATTACCCATAACAGCTTTCTGGTCAGCACACAGTTAAACTGTAACATCGCCCACTTGAGCCATAGGGAAACATGGACATTACCTGGTACATCAGTTTTCCTCTCAGCTATAACTGACAGCAACTGATATTTTACTGACAGCAACTGATATATTTCAGATCTGACAAAATATTGTCAGAACTGGAAGGGATTATTGTCAGAAGAAAATGGTGAGCTTCTGAGAGGAACTGATGGCAAGGTAACTATGTAATGTTCATTTGAAGTTACCCCATGTGCTTATTTTAAATATTTTTACTCAGTACAGGTTTTCTTTAACCCTCCTGGCGGTTTGCTAAAAAATCGCCAGGGGGCAGCAAATCTTTTTTTTTAATTTTTTTTTTTTTTCATGTAGCGAGACAAAGTCTCGCTACATGATAGCCGCTGCTCAGCGGCATCCCCCCAGCCCCTCCGATCGCTCCCGGAGGGCTTCCCCCGTCGCCATGGCGACGGGGCGGGATGACGTCATCGACGTCGTGACGTCAAAGGGGATTCCGATCCACCCCATAGAGCTGCCTGGCACTGATTGGCCAGGCAGTGCACGGGGTCTGGGGGGGGGGCGGCTGCGGCGCGACGGATAGCGGCGGATCGGCGGGTAGCGGCGGCGATCGGGCACTGCACACAGCTAGCAAAGTGCTAGCTGCGTGCAGCAAAAAAAAAATTATGCAAATCGGCCCAGCGAGGCCTGAGCGGTGCCTTCCGGCGGCTTACGCCGAGCTCAGCTCGGGGCTTACCGCCAGGAGGGTTAAGGACTGCAGTGGTAAACCCCCCTAAAGACCAGAGCAATTTTAACTAAATGGGCCACTGCAGCTTTAAGGCATAGCTGCAGGCCCATACAACACAGCACACAAGTGATTCCCCCCCCCCTCCCTTTTCTCCCCACCAACACAGCTCTCCGTTGGTGGGGTCTGATCATCCCCCTGTGTTTGTTTGTTTTTTAATAAAATATGCTTTTATTTTCTGTGCTGTCCCCCGCTCCCTCCTTCCCTCCCCCGCCAGCCAATCAGCGTAATCAGCTGTCATAGGCTTCAGCCCATGACAGCCGATCACTATGCAGCCTCAGGAGGGGACAGCCGTGTGACACAGCTGCTGCCGATCGCAGCGCTGTACAAGTGAATAAACGGCGATCACGCCGTCTAACAGTCTCCCGAGCGGCAAGAGCTCCGCCCTCCGAGCATGAGATGCACGTGCGATCTCATGCAAATTAGAGCTCCAGGACTTGACGCCAATTGGCGTTAGGCGGTCCTGGGGCTGCCGCCGCGACCACGCCCATTGGCGTGGGGCAGTCTTTAGGTAGTTAAAGGGACCCTGAACGCAAAAAATAAATGGAATCTGGACCTACCCGGGTCTTTCTCCAGCCCTTGTAGGCTGCAAGGTCCCTCAGCGCCCTCTGGGTCCCCTTTGTGGTCCCACTGGCGGCCAGGTTAACCCAGCGACTTCCATCCGTGCACCTGGTGTGTCACCATGCTGTTCACCGTAAGAGTTCTGCCCATGTGCGGTTCTCGAAAGACTGAAGAATGATTGCACCAGGTGTACGGATGGGCCGCGCATGTGGAACTTCAGCCAAAGTCGCCAGATTAACAGGGCTGCCAGCGGGACCACAGAGGATGCAGAGGGACCTTGCGTGCTATGGTGGGCTGTAAGAAGTCCCAGGTAGATCCAGATTCTGTTTATTTTTTTGTATTCAGGGTCCCTTTAAGCCTACCAGTGGGTAGTTCAAGTCTTCTCTTTTCTGGCCTATGGGTGACAATTCCACTATGAACAAGGCCAGGCCTGCACCGTTATTTTATGGGTAAAATCATATTAATTACAACAGAAATGCTGAGACTGTGCTATTAAACAAAATGACTCTGATAAGGAAGCCACATCTACACTGTGCTGTTATTACAACCGGGAAAAAAGCCCCATCAGTATTCTGAACACAAGTCAAGCTGGGTGCCGAGGATCCCAAAGGAACATCTGCTGAACCAAAACAGAAATAATCTATATATATAAAATCGGATGTATGTGTGTGTGTGTGTGTGTGTGTGTGTGTATGTGTGTGTGTGTGTGTGTATGTGCCGCGATCACTCGAAAACCCCTTGACCGATTTGAACGAAACTTGGTATACAGGTTCCTTACTACCTGGGATGATAGGTTCTGGGGGTCTCGCGGCCCCCCTGCCCACCTGGGCGGAGCTACAAACAGCAAATCAGATTCCACCCATTCAAGTCAATGGAAAAAATGTAAAAGGCTGCCATTCTCACAGTAATCAAGCCAGAGTCCCCACACTTGGCACAGTTGGTCACTTGGTGACCGAGGTTACAAATCCAGGAAAAGCGGGTGGAGCATAAAACAGCCAATCAAAATTCAGCCATTCCTTTTAAATGGGAAAAAATGCAGCCATTCTTACACTGTTAATCGCAGGGTTCTCAAACTTGCCACACTTCGCCACTGGGTGAATAAGATTAAGATTTTGGAAAGTGGGTGGAGCCTACAACAGCCAATCAAAATTCACCTATTGCGTTTAAAGGGGAATATTTAAACTGCTGCCATTCTTACACTGTTTATGGCAGAGGCTTCAGACTTGCTGCAGTCAGTCATTAGGTGACTGGGGTCCAAATTCACTAAAGGGGCGGGGCCACAAACAGCCAATCAGATTTCTTTGCTGGATAAACTGCTTCCATTCACACAATTTTGATGCCAGGAACCTGAAAGCTCACAAAATTGGTCATTGAGTGACTGTGTGACAAGGTTACACAAAGTGGGTGGAGCCAAAAACACATTTTACTGGGAAAATATAAACTGCAGCCATTCTTACACTGTTAATGGCAGGGTTGTCAAACTTTGCACAGTTGGTCATTGAGTGAATGTGATTAAGATTTTGGGAAGTGGGTAGAGCCTACAACAGCCAATCAAAATTCAACTTTTGATTGTCAAAGGGAATATTTAAACTGCAACCATTCTTATACTGTTAATAGCAGATGCCTCAAACCTGGTACAGCTGGGCACTGGGTGACTGGGGTTCAAATTCAGAAAGGGGCGGAGCCACAAACAGCCAATCAGATATACAAAGTATTGATACCAAGGATCCCAAAGCTGATAAACTTGGTAATTGAGTGACTATATGTCAAGGTTACAAAAAGTGGGCGGTGCCAGAAACTTAATTTTTTACATGGCAGGGTTCCCAAACTTGATACAATTGGCCACTGGGTGCCTGGGATTATTATTCAGAAATGTGGGTGGAGCCTACAACAGCCAATCAAAATTCAGCTATTGATTTTCATGGGGAATATTTACATTGCTACCATTCTTACACTGTTAATGGCAGAGGCCTCAAACCTGATACAGTCAGTAATTGGGTGACTGGGGACCAAATTCACTAAAGGCGGTGGAGCCACAAACAGCCAATCAGATTTGTTAGATTGATTTCAGCCATTCTGTTATTGGCAGGGTTCTCAAACTTGACACAGTTGGCCACTGGGTGACTAGGATTAATATTTAGGAAAGTGGGTGGAGTGTACAGCAGCCAATCAAAATTCATCTTTTGATTTTCAAGGGGAATATTTACATTGCTGCCATTCTTGCACTGTTAATGGCACAGATTATTATACAGAAAAGTGGGTGGAGCCTAAAAAAAACAATCAAAATTCACCTGTTGATTTTCAAAGGAAATATTAAAATTGCTGCCATTCTTGCACTGTTAATGGCACAAGCCTCAAACCTGGTACAGTTGATCATTGGGTCACTGGGGTTCAAATTCAGAAAAGGGGATAGAGGAGGCATGGGCAAACTTGGCCCTCCAGCTGTTGAGGAACTACAAGTCCCACAATGCATTGCAGGAGTCTGACAGCCACAGTCATGACTCATAAAGGCAAATGCATTGTGGGATTTGTAGTTCCTTAACAGCTGGAGGGCCAAGTTTGCCCATGCCTGTGATAGAGCCACAAACAGCCAATCAGATGTTTCATTTCACTGGGAAAATACAAATTATTGATGCCAAGGACCCAAAGCTCACAAACATGGTCATTGAGTGACTGTGTGTCCAGTTTACAAAAAGTGGGCGGAGCCAAAAACAAATTTCAATGGGAAAATGTAAACTGCAGCCCTTCTTCACTGTTAATGGCAGGGATCTCAAACTTTGCCAAGATGGTCACTGGGTGACTGAGATTAATATTCAGGGAAGTGGGTGGAGCCTATAATAGCCAAAATAGCCCAAATAGTCAAAATTCACCTGTTGATTTTCAAAAGGAATATTTAAATTGCTGCCATTTTTACACTGGTATTAGCAGATCAGAGCAGTTTCTAGGCTAAATTTCACCCAGGGCGAGGGTGTAAAAATCGCCCCCCACCCCACCCCCATGGAGCCAGGCATAGGTGCCCGCAGTACAGGTTGAACAGGTTAGCTACGTAGGTGCCTCCAGTATAGGGTAGCCTGCATAGTTGCCCCCAGTGTAGGTTAGATAGGTAGGTGCCTGCTTTATAGGTTATCTACGTTGGTGCCTCCAGTATAGGGTAGCCCGTATAGTTGCCACCAGTGTGGGTTAGATAGGTAGGTGCCCCCAGTATAGTTTAGATAGGTAGGTGCCCGCAGTATAGGTTAGATAGGTAGGTTCCCGCAGTATAGGTTCGATAGGTAGGTTCCCCCAGTATGGGTTAGATCGGTAGGTTCCCCCAGTATAGGTTCAATAGGTAGGTTCCCCCAGTATAGGTTAGATAGGTAGGTCCCCCCAGTATGGGTTAGATAGGTAGGTTCCTGCAGTTTAGGATAGTTAGGTAGGTTCCCGCAGTATAGCTTGGCTAGGTAGGTTCCCGCAGTATAGGTTAGTTAGGTAGGTTCCCGCAGTATAGGTTAGTTAGGTAAGTTCCCGCAGTATAGGATAGTTAGGTAGGTTCCCACAGTATAGCTTGGCTAGGTAGGTTCTCGCAGTATAGGTTAGTTAGGTAGGTTCCCACAGTATAGGTTAGTTAGGTAGGTTCCCGCAGTATAGGTTAGTTAGGTAGGTTCCCGCAGTATAGGATAGTTAGGTAGGTTCCTACAGTATAGCTTGGCTAGGTAGGTTCCCGCAGTATAGGTTAGTTAGGTAGGTTCCCGCAGTATAGGTTAGTTAGGTAGGTTCCCGCAGTATAGGTTAGTTAGGTAGGTTCCCGCAGTATAGGTTAGTTAGGTAGGTTCCCGCAGTATAGGTTAGTTAGGTAGGTAGGTTCCTGCAGTGTAGGATAAATAGGTAGGTTCCTGCAGTTTAGGTTAGTTAGGTAGGTTCCCACAGTTTAGGTTAGTTGGTATGGGCGGTATGAGTTGGGCGCAGGAGCGGGGGGAGCGAACATAATAGTAATAACTCACCTGCTTCCGCCGAACCCGCGCTGCTTCAATGTCCTTCCTTTCCCGGCATCTATCTCATTAGTCACAGTGCTTCCTGTGATGACATGCGGTATGTCATCACAGGGGGCGCTGTTACCAGGCGACGGACGCCGGGAGAGGAAAGATATTGAAACTGCGGGGAACGGATGAAGAAGGTGAGTTATAACTATTATGTCCGTTCCCCCGCTCCGGCGCCCCCCCTCCTGCCGCACAATAAAGCACCCCGGGCGATTGCACGTATCACACACCCATAGAAACGGGGCTGTAGCAGATGCCTCAAACCTGCTATAGTTGGTCATTGGGTGACTGGGGTTCAAATGTTGGAGAGGAGTGCAGCCACAGACAGCCAATCTGATTTGTTTAATTTCTATGGGAATATACAAATTATTGATGCCAAAGACCCCGAAGTTCACAAACTTGGTCATTGAGTGTTCGTGCATTAGGGTTAGAAAAAGTGGGCGGAGCCAAAACCGGTCAAATACATACACAGGCAGTTCCACGTCATTAGTGGGTGGAGACAAATGCAAATTTCACTGGGAAAATGTAAACTGCAGCCATACTTACACTGTTAATGGTAGGGTTCTCAAACTTTGCACAGTTGGTCACTGGGTGACTGGGTTAAATATTCAGAAAAGTGGGTGGAGCCTACAAAAGTGAATCAAACTTCACCTATTGCTTCTCAAGGGGAATATTTAATTGCTGCCATTCTTGCACTGTTAATGGCACAGGCCTCAAACCTGCTACAGTTGGTCATTGGGTGACTGGGGTTCAAATTCAGAAAAGGGGTGGAGCCACAAACAGCCAATCAGATTTTTTTCATTTCAATGCAAATTATTGTTTCCAAAGACCGCAAAGCTCACAAACTTGGTCATTGAGTAATTGTGTGTTAGGGTTAGAAAAAGTGGGCGGAGCCAACACTAGCCAAATACATACCCGGGCAACGCCGGGCAATCAGCTAGTGCTAAATAAAATCAAGGCCATTAGCTCCTATTTTTCATCCAGCTGAACCCACTGTAAGAAGAGCTCCATTAAAGATGGCAGTTCTAAACCGCTTTATCCAGCCGCTATGTCATTAACACAAGTGTCTGTCTATTGATGAACTTCATTTATTATGGAGAAAAACAGAAGCGAAGCATTGGCGGGGGAAGGGGGGGTTCTGCTCTAGGAGAATCCTTCCCATTTCCCTTCACGCTTTTCCTTTGCTGTAGAAGTGAAAGTTAGATGAATTGCGCTGTGCACATTTTTCACCTTCTGTAAGCATGTTTTGAGAGCATCAGTTTTAATGAGGTTTTTCTGTAAATTCAGTGCTGTTTTCATCTCGGGACACAAAATGGATGGCGTGCCGCCATCATCTTTGAGGCCACGTGTGTTTAGGACGGAGCATTCATCCGTTTCAGATTCTAGGACTAACAAACGCCAACTTAGGTTACATAGTTATTTTGGTTGAAAAAAGACATACGTCCATTGAGTTCAACCAGAAAAAGTACAGCATCAGCCTGCTCCCTCACATATCCATGTTGATCCAGAGGAAGACGAAAAACCCTTAAGAGGCATGGTTCAATTAGCCCCTAATGGGAAAAAATTCCATCCCGACTCCAGATGGCAATCAGATAAAATCTCTGGATCAACACCACTGGGCATTGCCTAGTAATTGTAGCCATGGATGTCTTTCAAAGCAAGGAAAGCAACTAAGCCCCCTTTAAAGTGAACCAGAGACGAAGCACCCTCGTGTATTTTACCTTATATATCAGTGGGAACATTAGAGAAAACACTTACTCTGCTCTCTGTCTCATTTTACACTGCTCAGCTTGCTTGTTAGCAGCCCTGATAAAATCCCAAACTGATCATTCAGTCTGGCTTTGCTCAGGAATCATTATGGCTGAGTCTGTCTTCTCTGATGTCTTTTCAAGCCCAAGCCTGCCCCCTTCTGGCTCTGCTATAATGACTCAGCTATAATGATTCCTGAGCAAAGCCAGACTGAATGGTCAGTCAGGATTTTATCAGGGCTCATAACAAGAGGCTGAGCAGTGAAGAATGAAACAGAGAGCAGGGTAGGGGTTCTCTCTAATATTCTAATGTTCCCACTGATATATATGGTAAACTACATGAGGGTGCTTCGTCTCTGGTTCAATTTAAATGCAGATATAGAATTTGCCTAGCTAATTCCTCTGGCAATGCATTCCACATCCTAATCACTCTTACTGTAAAGAACCCTTTCCCAAATAAATGGCTAGGTTCTCCACGAATTCCAGAACTCTGCCCCACCAACAGTAAATACAAGCACAAGCTGTCATCCAGCAAGAGATGTCCGTCAAAGGCTTGTGTGCATCATAAAAAAGTATTTCTACCCATGTGGTTGGTTCATTGGTGGAGGTTAGATCTATTTACTCCCATGCCTTATGATTTAAAGGTAAAGATACTTTTTGGGCACCTTCTACAGTTCTTTCTCATTTTTGTCCAAAAATAAAACATTGTATACCAAGCGTTTCAATAATCTAAGGAGAACGACCGACCGTCCAGCACCTGCATAGCGGATCTGGGATACTGAATGGGAACATTGTATTACCCGTAGGCTCTGTCAGTAGTTGCAGGAGTGCAACCTACCTTTGTGTGTATAATTCACTACGCTAGCCTTACCTACTGTTCCTAACCATACTGCACCATCGGGCTCCTGGTCTCTCTCATTACAGAATATTGGGTGGTTTGAACCTCAGCCACCAGGAGTCACCCCATAGTCCATCAAAGGAGGTTGTATCCTCCTGAGCCATATTGGGCCATGTTGCAATTCACTCTTTCTCCAGAGTTTTTTCCGAGGTGATAGACTTTTCAAACCACCAGCAAACAAGGAAATACTCAAAATCCTTTTAATAGTACTTTTTCGCCATCTTTTGGGTACTTTTTCAATTTTAAAATGCTAAACAGCTATTTTAAAGAGACGATGAAAAAAGATCTCCTAAAAGATAACTCAGGAGAAAAAGTTAATTGCATATGGACCTTTGGACCTTATTGAATTCGCTTTTTGTCCTTAGTTTTCTCCTAGGAGATTAATTTTCATCTTCTACTTTTCAGCACTCTGAAATTGAAAAAGTTCCAAAAAGTTGGTGAAAAAGTCAAAATTGTTTTGAGTATTTTCTTGCTTGCTGGTGGGTTAAAAAGCATTTGATTGATGAGGTGTGAAAATATCACCTAAAAGAAAATTCATGAGAAAAAGTTTGTTGCCTACGAGCCTTTTATTCTTTGGAGCAAGTCTTTGAGCCTGAATGGAAGTGTGACGAGTGAGTGCCACAACTCAGATGTCTGATCACTGGTGATCTGCGGAATCACCAACAATGCAGACGCTATACCCGATTATGTGTGATCCGCAGAATCACCAATAATGCCAGTATAGCAAGACAGAGAGCAGAATGTATAGTGATTGGTGTAACTGTAACTATAACGCTCTCATGAGACCTCACCAGAGGGGCTGGTGAGGTCTAAACAGTACACTGAGGATGTACTAACATGCAGCCTCCAGGAAGCTGGAGGAACAATACTGCAGAAGCTGAATCTCCCGAGGAGCGGGGAATTCAGACTATACTGCAGCCTATAAGACACAATAATACTAAGACGACAGGTACCTATTGAGCAGGTAATGATGGCTAAACTATAGCCTAGTAGAGCTGCTAACCAGCGGAGCTGGCGTAGTTAACACCTCACCAGTGGCGAGCGCCCACTGGCGAGCAGAATGGTCAGACAGGCAAGGTTCAGCAACGGGTAGGCAGATAGGCGAAAGCACAGGATCAGAGGGCAGGATCAGAGTAAGAGATAATAGCTAAGAGTCATACACAGGAGATCAAAACAGCAGTATTATCCTAGTCTGGGTGTGAAATCCGTGGCATCAACACCCGGGAACTAGTCTACAATATAACAGAACAATGACACGACAATCCTGAGCTTGGGGGTAAGGGCCTTGGTCTCAACCCCCTAGGACTAGTCTAAAGTATAACACAACTATGACACAGAATCCTAGGCTTGGGGGTGAGGTCCTTGGTCTCAACCACCTGGGACTGATCTAAAGTATAACACAACTATGACACAGAATCCTAGGCTCGGGGGTGAGGTCCTTGGTCTCAACCCCCTGGGACTGATCTAAAGTATAACACAACTATGACACAGAATCCTAGGCTCGGGGGTGAGGTCCTTGGCCTCAACCCCCTGGGACTGATCTAAAGTATAACACAACTATGACACAGAATCCTAGGCTCGGGGGTGAGGTCCTTGGTCTCAACCCCCTGGGACTGATCTAAAGTATAACACAACTATGACACAGAATCCTAGGCTCGGGGGTGAGGTCCTTGGTCTCAACCCCCTGGAACTGATCTAAAGTATAACACAACTATGACACAGAATCCTAGGCTAGGTCTGAGCGCTGCCACACAAGCGTTCACGACTACAGACAGCGCCAGACTGAAGCCCGAGGGCTTAAGAAGCCGAGGAGACCTCACTGGCACGCCCCCAGCAGCCAGCCAATCCGAGGCGTCGTGAGTCTCCTCTGCCATCAGCTGACCAGTGACCAGCAGGTCAGCTGACGATCCTTCTCCCCGTATAAAGGACCTGTCTACGCACGCACCCGCGCGAGACAGCGTCGCTACAAGAAACAGCCAGTCCCGCCCCCAGGGTCCTAGACGCCGGAGGGACGGGCAGGGAGCTAGAGGCAGCCGCGGTGGCGATGCCGTCCGCCGCGGCTGCGCTCCTTACGGGAAGTCTGTCTAAAAACACAGAAAGCTGGAAGTTAGTGTCAAATCTCACAGTAAACCCAGGACACAGAAGCAAACAGCAGAAAGGTATCTTTCATTCAAGCAGGGCTGTTTCTGGCCATTTTTGCAACCCAGACAAGGCACCTTTTGTCTCCCTTCCCCAATCTCCTGGACGAAACAATCATAACATCATAACTTGCGTGAGTATAAGATTTAAGATTCCATGGAGGCTGATCACTACATCTACAGGCGCTCTAGCCACAGCCAGCTAAGGTGCCCAGGAATACCACTTGCTACAGAAAGCATGCATTTGACCTGAGAAAGCAGTTTGAGCCATGAAACGCGTTGTCTAATGTGCTTGCAGTCCTAATAAATTCATCTTTAAATCTTATGCCCACGCAAGTCTCCTTACTTAAAGGGGCACTATGGCTAATATCTTCTTTTTTTGTCACTTTCATAGAATTATTTGTGTGTAGAGCAATGTTAAATACATGTATTGTGGCCGATCAAAAGGATTTTTTACACTGCCATTATCCATCTATAGCTTTAGAGTCACGTCGGAAGATTTACCTTTCTGACGTGACTCGGACTAATCCATTTAGCAGTAGGAGGCATTCGTTTCTGCAGCTTGAGCTGCCGTTATTGTCCGCCCCTCTGGTCAGCTCAGCTAGATTGTTCCATCTTCTAACTGCACTATTGTGCAGTTACTAAGCTCACTTCAGAGCCGTAAAATGTAGGACGCAGCCGCCGTACTGTGCAGGATGCAGCCATACGGATCTCTGGTTATACGCTGCCTGCCAAGGACCCCTGTAGCGAAGCTGGCAATGATGCCGCCGCCTTGCGCACTTCAAAATCCGAAGTCTGGTGGCTACCATAGAAATGGACAACAATAGGTGTCCATTTCATTGCCAGCTTCGCTACAGGGGTCCTATCTCTACAGGGGAATATCTGCAGGTATCCTGCAGCTCACAGCACTGCCCCCTTTCTGTCCCTGCTACAGTTGATTTGGGTTTGGTTTGGTTTGATTTTGAGTCAGGCATGAGCACAGCCCTGTGCCCTGCTGAATGCTTCCCTTTCCCCTCAATTACCAATGCCGGCTGTCCTCATTATTATCTGTATCCAAATTGCTCCTGATCGATCCCGTTGTTGATCGGGAGCAGATTGGGCATTTAGGAAATAATTGTTAGATCCTGTCAGTCAGACGGGAAATTGCATTCTGTGTACTCAGCATGATGTCCTACCATATTATTACACTGTATTGTGCGTGGCTGAGGGAGGCCTTTCAGGAATCACCCCCCCCCCTTGAAAATCCTGGGTTTGCCCCTGTGCCCTTACTATTCCATGTATAGCTACCTATTCCATGTGTGACATACATGCACTGCACCTCTCTCTTTCATACACAGTGTCCTCGGGAAGCAACTCCACCATGTTTTGCTCCCAATTTTTAGCCCTATTTTTTCCATTTGCATCCTCCTCTTCCATATGCAGCAACCCCCTTTTCCATGTCCATCTGCCACTGGGTAACAACCCCCATGGGCCAAGGGCTGACTGATCCAACGTTAAAGCCGAAGGGCTGAGTTTAACATGCTGAAATGACACTTTTTATTGGCCAACCGAGTAGATTAAATGTGCAATCTTTGGAGGTATTCCAGGTCCACTGGTCAGTGCTGGTAAAACACAGAAGATGAAATTTCTCATAATTTATATGTAACAAAATACGAAGTAATAACAACACCAAACCATATAAACTGATATTGGCTTGTATTAATAATGAGAATGGTTTATTTTCTGCATTATATTATCCCTGATGAAGAGACCCGGGCAGTCTCAATATCCAGCAGTTTTTTTATTAGCACAGTTGGCCTATAAAAGGTATGACTTCATCTCTATATTTTCTTAACAAGATTCAGTATTTTGTTTCTCCTTACTTATAGTATTACACTAGCTTAATAAGGAAAAAATGGATCTTAGTATCTTATTCTTTAAAGCAAACCTGACCTGAAAATCAAAAGTCAAAATAAACATTCCCAAGTCATACTTACCTCCTGCAGAGTCTACTCATCAATCTCTTTCTCCTATGTGATCGATGAAATTCTCTGGCCTCCATTTTAAAAATGGCAATGACCCTGTAACCGCTTCCGGGTCAGCACACTGTTAAACTGTAATATCGCCCACATGAGCAATAGGGAAACATAGACATTGCCTTGCACATCAGTTGTCCTTTCAGTTATAACTGACAGCAACTGGTGTATAACTGACAGCAACTGGCATATTTCACTTCTGACAAAATCTTGTCCGAACTGTAAGGAATAATTGTAAATAGAAAATGGTGAGCTTCTTAGAAGAACTGAAGGCGAGGTAAGTATGTAATATTCATTTGCAGGTACATCATATGTTTATTTTAAATAATTTTACTCGGCTCAGGTTTACCTGTAGGTAAGTGTACCTGGTAAAAAAAGTGCCTCTACGGGGTACTCACCTCGGTATAGGGAAGCTTCTGTGTTCTGGAAAGGCTTCCTCCATCTGGAGCCCCAAAAAAAGCTTGTTGACGGCTCGTCCATGGGCAGTAGTACGGACCCGTTCAGGCTGTGGCAGGAAAAGCCAAGCACCAGGCACATCTTTGTCCTCTCGAGCCCAAGTCAGTGCTACTGCACAGGCAAGGCGGGGCTGAGCTTTGGGGTCTCATTGCTGGCTGAGTAGGATGGTGGAGGCCCCTCCAGGATACAGAGGTAAGTATTCAAAATAGGCTGCATTTCGTCTCACAGGTTTGCTTTAAAGGGAACCTGAAGTGAGTAAAATTATTTAAAATAAACACATGAGGTAACTTCAAATTAACATTACATACTTACCTCACCATCAGTTCCTCTCCGAAGTCCACCATTTTCTTCTGACAATGATCCTTTCCAGTTCTGACAACATTTTGTCAGAACTGAAATACAGCAGTTGCTGTCAGTTATAGCTAGAGGACAACTGATGTGCCAGGTAATGTCCATGTTTCCCTATGGCTCAAGTGGGCAATGTTACAGTTTAACAGTGTGCTGACCAGGAAGCTGTTATGTGGTTATGGCCATTTTCAAAATGGAGGACGGAGAATTCCATTGATCACAGAGGACAAACAGGATGCAGGAGAGGAAAAAGAGATTGAGGAGTAGACTACACGGGAGGTAAGTATGACTTTTGTATGTTTATTTTGACTTTTACTTTTCAGTTAAGGTTTTCTTTAAGGTTGGGTTAAAAAGTGTATTTCTTGATGCAGTGAATTTGAATCAGTAAGATTCCTGGCGATGGGGGAATAAAGGAGAGCATAACTAATCCGGAAACCTGGCCTGAATTGTTTTAAAGATAATTTTCTATTAAGCTGCAAGAATGTTTGGAAACCCTCATCCAATTGACAAAAAGGTCTGGTAAGAGTTAGTGTAAGCTTAGAGACATTGGGCTCGATTCACAAAGCGGTGCTAACCCAGTTAGCATGCCTAAAAAACTTTAGGCATGATAACCATTGCACCATGCTGGTGAAAAGCCAGTTTAGGCATGATAAGTTTAGGTGTGATAAGTTTAGGTGTGATAAGTTTAGGCATGATAAGTTTAGATAAGTTTAGATCGCTTGCAAAGTCCAGCACGCAAAGCAGCGCCATTAAACTTTATACGAAGTGCACCAGACTTTGCTAGCGTAAAACTTTTGATCAGCTGTGCACTGCGGTGCTAACGTAGTTGGCGCTTAAACTTATCATGCCTAAACTTATCACACCTAAACTTATCATGCCTAAACTTATCACACCTAAACTTATCACACCTAAACTTATCATGCCTAAACTGAGTTTAGGCATGATAAAGGGCTTTTCACCAGCGTGCTAACTGTTAGCACCGCTTTGTGAATCAGGCCCTTTGACTAGATGCCACCAATAAAAAACATTTCTTTCAGTCAGTAGCTCCTCCTTCAATAGGCTTTGTAGCTTTCTCTATGATGTGTGCTGCAGTCATCTGAATACATTACAATTTCCACGGACTTTGTTGGAGAAGAAACATGGCACTGAGTAATAAACACTAAAACGTTTTAGTGGTTAAAATGTAATGAAGGTGATAAATGATAAATGTTTTACTTGGTGTTCCAGCCATGTCAGGGGATTCTTGGCAAAAAGTTTTCCTCTGAAAGTGGCACCTGTGGTTCTGACTGTGGTGGACTAGTCTCCACTTCTCTCACACCTCAGGCTCTAATGTCACTGCCATGGCCCCCAGTCATCCAAGTCTCAGCCCCTGGTGACTGTCTTGCCTCTGTTGAGTTATATTTCTGGCCTCTTCTAGTGACACTCCCTCTTTCGCCCCAGAGAACATGTATGTTTAGGTGTGAGCATGTGACAGGAAGTGCACCCTATTTCCTCCTACATCTCCCTGCACGGCATCTCAGAATACCTAATGAGGTATCACACAGTGCCACACCCTCTACTATATTATGCATTAACCCCCCCCCCCCCACACACACACACACACACACACACTCACACACACAGATATTGTCAAGAAAGAGTGTCTGTAGGTGATATCTGTTAATAGCAGTGAATGGAAAGACATTGGTTGGCCAGACTTCAGGGTATACATAAAGAGATGTAGTTTGATGTAGCAACCGTCTTTAAAAAGAACCCAAGGCGATTCGTGGGGAGGGGGGCAGATGGGAAACGGAGGCATATTCGCTGCCTCATGAAATGCTTTTGTGTCCCCCCACTGCTGCTCTCTGCTTCCCCACCGCTGCGCTATGACCCCCTGAGTTTAGCAACGATATTTGTCGCTATCTCAAGGGTAAACGTGGGAGAGAGATTCCCTGTTCAAAACGCCCACTAGGGACATTCCTGCAGGGTTTCCAGAGCTGCCATTGGGCAGCTCTCTCTCCCTGACCGCGCCCCCTGCTTCTCCCCCACCTCCCTGCACGCTGAGAGAGAATCTACCTCTCGCTGCAGCGTTGTGACCCAGAGGTCACAAAAGTGAAAGTGTGCCAGTTTGCTCCACAGGAGTGGCGGTTTTGGCAGCTACCTGATCCGTACAGCCCCCCAGATCAGGTTGCCTAGTTTTTTTTTATTTCATGAACCCACCTCGGGCTCTCTTTAAGAAGACACTGGGGTATTGGCTAGAAGTCCCTTAATAACATCTCAGGTATGTTATTAACTTCTTAACATACCTGAGCTTTGTTGGCCTTTTGTAAACATAGTAGGGGGTTTGGATCTGGGTGGTGTTGCTTGGGAATTTTCGCTAAAGTAATTTTCGCATAGAAAATGTGGTTTTCGATTTCGAGAAAAAATTCACGAAAAAGTTTGAATTAATGTGCTTCTTGCGGAAACGCAAAAAAATGTATACTTTACTGTAAAACGAGTGAAAACGCAGAAAAATATGTTTACAGTGAAAAATTTGACTATGAAAAAGTGAAAAATCTATATTTTTAACGCAAAAATTAACAAAACTTATTAAAGGCATTTTTGCTCAAAAATCGAATTTAACAGTTTCGCAAAAATTAATGCGAAAAGAGTATTGGCATTTTCGCTCCCCACTGGGGCTGGGCGTGGGTGGATGCCTTCTTGGTGTTGTGTAGGGAAGGGGGGCATGGAAGTTATAACTTTTTTGGAGGATAAGGGCTTTAAAAGTGATTTACTGGACATGAGCAAATCGAGGACTTCACACAAGTGCTGCACTGAGTTCCTGCACAGGAAAAGAAGATATTTTTTTTCGCAGAGTTGATCTTTAATATGGCCTCACACAGGCATCACATTCTAAACAGAAATTGTCTCTGACCGTAGAAGTAAAATTTACCACCTACTGCTGAGGAGGCCGGTATTTCAGCACATTCTGTGGGATCTCGGGTACTTTTCTGCTGACAGATATTTATGTATTCCCTCGCGTCAACATGAAAGGCAAGCGGAAAAGCCGGCTTCATTGACAAACATCAAAAAAAGAAAAAAAAACAACTTACTTTGTAAAGACTTAAAATGGAATTTTTTGCTCATAAATAATTTCTTCAACTACATAGCCAAGTCATGTATCTCGATAAGGAAACTCATTTCCAAGTGTGCTTATAGTCGTGCTGCCGAACATTGTCAATGATTCAATCAATTATGATAGAAGCGGCAGTCAGGCCTGGCGAAACCGCAGCTTAGCGGAGTCTTCTGTCACGCAGCCTACCAACACAGGTCCCGGGAATTAAAAGAAGCGCTTCCTGTCTAGATATTTTAAGGAACACAACAAAGAGGAGGGTGGTGGCATCTGCCTGCCCGTGGAAGAGGCTGAACACGGAGAATACTATGTTGGTGCCATTCCTTACAGAAGAATTTTTTTTACATGTATTTTTTTATTTTGCTCTGTTTATACAATGGGTCTCCAGCTAAATAATAAGAGATATTTAGGTTGCCTAAATTTTACCACTTTGCAATAAAGATCAGTTGATAGATACTGATGAGAGGCAATATATATTTTAACTTTTGGCAAAAAACATAATATTCCAAGAAATTATTTTCTAATTTTTATCCTAATACAAGATTGGGGCACAATATTTTTATTTTATTATTTTCAGGGTTTTTAAGATATATATTTTTACTTTTTCAGAATTATGGCAAAATATTCATCTTACATGAAAAAAGTTTTCACATGTTAATACAGATTAGAGCATGAGACGCGAAAAACGAAACAAAATTTATATTTCCACTTTGTGTCATTTTTATTTTTTCATGATATATTTTTTTCACAGTGCTACTTTTTATTTTTTTACGCATAACTCTTTATGGGACTTTATGAGGGGTGCACATCTTTTCCTGTAATCATTCCCATGGAAGCAGGTGGACATATGGTCAACCCCTTAAAGGGAACCAGAGATAAACAACGTTTAAAAATGAAAAAAAGATGCTATACATACCTGGGGCTTCCTCCAGCCCCATAATCCTGGAATCGCTCCCACGCTGCCGTCCTCCTCTGCCTCTGTACCGTGTCCCATCACTTCCGCGCACGCGGCCAGTTTTCAACATGCACAGGGGCGCCCTCCGGCTCTTTACGCATGCGCCTGCGCAGTGCAGAGGGAGTGCACTGCGCTTGTGTCGACTGGCCAAAATGACGGGACCCGGTACTGGCGGACAGAGGCAGCGGAGAAAGGAGGTGTGGGAGCGATCCAGGCTGATGGGGCTGGTGGAAGCCCCAGGTATGGATAAATATGTTATTTTATTTGTCTCTGGTTCTCTTTAAAATGAATAGGGCTTTCTAATTCCATCTTTCGAAAAAAAGACCCTTTTCTCTCAACATTGGGGATAAGAGTGCTATGTGATGTGAAGACATTGCCATCCCTCACCTTGCAAGGTAACCACCACGCACCAATTTTGAGAGGCATATAGTTTGGTTTTAGTTTAGTAGGAGGGAGCTAAACATTCTCTTTATGCCCCATACTCCCCTTTTCTGGCTACCAAGGCTGAATGCTTGGGCAAGGTTCTGATTGGAACTCATAGGGGAAACCTGCACCGGTTTCCTTTTTCTAAATAGATATGTATTATCAGTTTGAATTTATCTCTGAAACAGACCTGAGGAATTTATCTCTGACCTGAGGAAGCTGGCAGGACCTGTGAAACGCGTTGTCTTTTTATTGGTGTCTAACAATAAAAATCTTAACCTCTGATCATGAAGTAAGACTGTTCCTATTATTTCTTTCCACTCACTACATATTGTATCACAATTTGGGCGCCCTTTCCCATTTTGGAGTTTGAATTTTAAGCTTTTAACTTGAGAATAAAACCTATTGAAGTCTGAAGAATGGGGACGCTAATGAAATTGTAAAACACTGCAATTCAATCTCCCCTATTCAAATGAAAAAAATAAATTACATTACTATTATTATTATTATTATTATTATAATATTCATTATTAAGTATTTATCTGGCACTGGCATCTTCCGCAGGACTGCACATATTGTCATCTAGGGATGATCGTGATCACCTAATTACGATGATGCAAAATTCTGCGTCTTAAATTTTCGCTGTTACACCTACGCGCAATTAGGATTTGTAAATTCAATTGATTTTGCATAGTCATTCGTAATTTTGCGCAAAAATTTGCCGAGCAGAGCCCCCATACATGCTATTGACACCATACATATGTTAAAGAGAGTCTGAAGCGAGAATAAATCTCGCTTCAGACCTCATAGATAGCAGTGGCATGTGTGCCCCTGCTAAACCGCCGCTATCCCGCAGCTTAACGGGGGTCCCTTCACCCCCAAATCCCCTCCGTAAAGCGGGGGAGCGCTTCCGCATTGGGGCAGGGCTAACCGCCTCAGCCCTGCCCCACGCGCGTCTGTCAGACGAGTACCTCCGCCTCTCCCCCGCCCCTCTCAGTCTTCCTTCACTGAGAGGGGCGGGGGAGAGGCGGCAATGCGCGTCTGATAGACGCAACTGGAGGCAGGGCTGCAGCCGTTAGTTTAAAAACCATTTTTCTTTGCATTTTTAAAATTGATTTTCTCAAAAACTACAAGGTCTTTTTGAAAAATTATTTTAACACTTGTACCCACTAACATATGTAGCAATTTTGGTAGCAATAGCACGTATGGGGGTTTTGATATTAACCGCCAAAGTTAATAACAAATACAAAAATTATGCGAAAATTACGCGAAATATGAATTATTACTATTACATACAAAAGGAATTACGATTTTCTCAGAAATTTCGCATTACAATTACGATGCGTAATTGCAAATTTCGATGCGGAATTTCTCATATGCGAAATTTCGGCCCACCAATGTTGTCATCAGGGGAATCAGAATCAGAATCCCCTGATGACGGCATACAGTTGAAACCTGGTCGGGAAGGAGAACGGGCTATTTTCAGATGACCAAGAGATGGTTTGACTGATATAAGGTGCATGTGACTTTGCAGTCTATGTAAAAACCTTACAAGCCAATTGATGCAATTATGGTCCAGTTTGCATGGACCCGCAATGTAAGTTATAAGCTTTTAACCTAGATCCATGTGTTTTAATAAAGTGTAATCCCCTGTTGAACCTGATAACTGAGCCTGTGTTGTGGTTTTATACCACGGTGGTGGAAGCAGGAAATTTGGGCGCCGAACAAGAAAAAAGGGCGCCGGAGATTATTAACGTTTTCAAACGGCACCCGGAGATTTTTCCTTTTTCTAACGGCGCTTGTGATGATTTAAGTTTAAAAAATGCGCCCGTGATGAATAAAGTTTATAAAAATACTAAACATATTTATCGAATTTAACTAAAACATTATTTAAAATGTTATCCCTTACTGTTTGTAAAACATTATTATTCCCAAAATAAAGCGATCAGTGCGTAACGTAAATTGTAATATATATTTTTTACAGTCACTATTTGTAAAACATTATTCTCCACACAATAAAGCGATCACTAAGGGGGGGTTTAGGGTGAGGCACCACCAGGGGGGTCTTAGGGCTAGGCACCACTAGGGGGTCTTGGGGTTAGGCACCACCAGGGGGTCTTGGGGTTAGGCACCACCAGGGGGGTCTTAGGGTTAGGCACCACCAGGGGAGATTTAGGGTTAGGCAACACCAGGGGAGATTTAGGGTTAGGCAACACCAGGGGGGGTCTTAGGGTTAGGCACCACCAGGGGGGTCTTAGGGTTAGGCACCACAAGGGGGGTCTTAGGGTTAGGCACCACCAGGGGGGTCTTAGGGTTAGGCACCACCAGGGGAGATTTAGGGTTAGGCACCACCAGGGGGTCTAAGGGTTAGGGAAACACACTTATATTTTTATTTTTCATCGTTTTATTATATGAGGAAACGATAAATGAAGGTTATTGACAATAATATACAATTATAACGATTAAACATATATTATCTTTTTTTTTAAACGTAATTATAAGTTTCACTGTTAAAACGGAAGATTATCGATTTCACAATTTACAATTTCATACACATTACTAAATGTTTTTTTAATTTGTAAAACATTATTTGTAAACAAAATACAACACAATATTTTTATAAACGCTATTACCGCTTATCGTTTACACCCCGGGCCCCTTTTTTCCCGACGCCCTTTTTGCATGTACGCACGCTGGTGGCCACATCTGTGTTGAGCACTGGGTGACTGCAGGCAACAACAGTGGTGGATTTAAAGTGCCAGTGATTATATACATATATATCTGTTCTATTCCACTGTGGATCGGAACCTCTGGCAGCTACTATTGTTTTGGTTCAGTGCTCATATCTTCTTTGTTCTTTATACGTGATTTAACATTTTCTAAAGCTCAAAACTTGTTATGGTAAATTGACAGCGATGAGCGCAAAAACCTGAATCCATAAGAAGTATTATGATTATTTATAGCACCAGCTTATTACACAGCACAGTACTATAATTAAGGGTGGTGAAGATAACAAACTTACATACATTAAAGAAGCATTCAGAGCCACACAAGACTTGGAGGGACTGTAATGCTGGCATATAATCAGCTGTATATTTCTTCTCTACTGCTTCCCTCCCAAAATCTATTCTAATGCAAGTCACCACAAAACAAAAAAGGACAGGATGGGGGGGTTGGGTTTCAAAGGGTAAGTATGCCAATAGCAATGCAAATATTTGTGAATAGACTCCCAGAAAGTCTGGCTGGTTTATTGGTGGATCAAGCAGACAAGACCTGTTCTAAATTTAAAATACATGAAAGCACATAAATAAAAAGTTTATTTCTCCCAGAGTAAAATGTGGTATAAATGATTTTTCTCCTTCGTTGCAGTTATTTATATCAGGTAGTGGAAATCTGACAAAACTGGCAGGTTTTGGACTAGTCCATTTTCTCATGGGGGATTCTCAGAGTTTTCTTTATTTTCAAAAGCACTTAGTGAATGCCATTTGCTCCTTCCAACTGCCAGAACCATGTGCAAACAGGTAGAGGGAGCAGCCTGCACCTTTATATAGATCCTTCCCAGGCAGTGCTTTTGTAAAGAATAAATTAAATTCTAAAAATCCCCCATTAATTGATGGATTTGTCGAAAACCTGAAACCTGTTGGTTCCGCCAGATTTCTACTAACTACTGTAAGTGACAGCAACATAGGAGAGAAGTAATTTATAGCTTATTTTACTCTGGAAGAAACACATTTCTTATTTGTATGTGTTTACATCTATTTTACATTTTTTAAGTTTTCATGATCGTGATCCTTTAATTATTTATTTCGGCTTCTAAGTAGTGATTTAAAGGCATACTTAAAGAGACTCCGTAACAAAAATTGCATCCTGTTTTTTATCATCCTACAAGTTCCAAAAGCTATTCTAATGTGTTCTGGCTTACTGCAGCCCGTTCTACTATCACAGTCTCTGTAATAAATCAATGTATCTCTCTCTTGTCAGACTTGTCAGGCCTGTGTCTGGAAGGCTTCCAAGTTCTTCAGTGTTGTGGTTCTGCTATGAACTCCCCCATCCAGGCCCCTCTCTGCACACTGCCTGTGTGATATTTAGATTAGTGCAGCTTCTCTCTGTTCTATTATCTTTTACAAGCTGGATAAATCCTCCTCTGAGCTGGCTGGGCTTTCACATACTGAGGAATTACATACAGGCAGAGCTGTCTGCACTCTGCAGGAAGAAATAGCCTGACACTTCAGTGGAAGATAGCTGCAGGGGGAAAGAAACACAAATGATCTCTTGAGATTCAAAAGGATGGCTGTATACAGCCTGCTTGTGTATGGATGTATTTTCTATGTGTGGACATACTGTACATCAATCTACTTCCTGTTTTGGTGGCCATTTTGTTTGTTTATAAACAAACTTTTTAAAACTGTTTTTAACCACTTTTAATGCGGCGAGGAGCGGCGAAATTGTGACAGAGGGTAATAGGAGATGTCCCCGAACGCACTGGTATGTTTACTTTTGTGCGATTTTAACAATACAGATTCTATTTAAAGAGTAAAAAAAGTGCTTCATTTTTACAATAACTATGTATAAATGATTTAGTCAGTGTTTGTCCATTGTAAAAGCTTTCCTCTCCCTGATTTACATTCTGACATTTATCACATGGTGACATTTTCACTGCTGGCAGGTGATGTCAGTGGAAGTAGCTGCTGCTTGATTTTTGGGCAGTTGGAAACAGCTGTAAACAGTTTTTTCCCACAATGCAAAGAGGTTCACAGACAGGAAACTGCCAGGTCCATGGTCTTCACAGTTTCCTGTGGGAGGGGTTTCACCACAATATCAGTCATACAGAGACCCAATGATCCGTTTGGGAAAAGGAATAGCTTTCTCATGTAACAGGGGGTATCAGCTACTGATTGGGAAGTTCAATTCTTGGTCATGGTTTCTCTTTAAAGGAGAACTGTAGAGAGAGGTGTATGGAGGCTGCCATACTGTGAGAAAACGCGTAAAAGCCGCCGCGTCTGCTGAAAGCAAGGCGGCTGATTCCGCGTCCAACGTAGGCACGCGTCTGGTAGTGTGGCAGAACGCGTAAAAGCCGCTGCATGTTCTAATAGCAAAGCGGCTGTTTCCGCGTCCAAGGTGGCAGTTTGTACGCAGCAGCGTGCCTTTGGAGTGGCTGGGTCTGTTAGTCCACATAGATGGATGAAGAGCTACGCGCGCGCGGGCCAGAAGTCAGGACCTGTATACCAGCAGGGGAAGTGTCAGCTGATCAGGACGATCAGCTGATTCCTGCTGGACTCATGATTGGCTGAGTGGCTCGGGCGGGGCAGCAGAGTTCAGCTACTATATATTCTGCTTGCTTGTCAGTTGCTGGTTGTCTGCCATTGCAAACACTTTGTGGAAGCAGTCAGATCCTTATGCTGGGAATACACGTTTCGTTTTTGCCTTCATTTTAGCCTTCGATTCGTTTGGTAAACGAATCGAGTGTTGAAAACCTATGTGAAAATAGTCATAATCTCATTATAGTTTCGATTAATAGACCCCAAAAACGAACGACTAGTGATCGAACATGTTTGATATTATCTCTCTTTATCCATCTAATCGAGCCATTGGTAGGCTTGATGGCTGTTCAGATCGATTATATATTCGTTTATGCCGTCCGTCCCTGTACTACGTTTCGTTTCTTTGCAGCCTTCGATCATTGGAAAAACGAAACCATCAGAATCGAAAAAAAAACGAAACCGTGGGTGGTGATATTAACCGTACGATCGATTATTTCGGGATCGAAAAGGACAAAAGGCACAATCGAAATGAAGGTTTAAACGAAGGCAAAAACGAAACGTGTATTCCCAGCATTACAGTGTGTTTGAACCAGGAGGACTTGGGAATTCACACTGAGCCAGATTACCTTGTACTGTTTATTTGTTAGACCAGTTCCAGGGTGTTGAGATCAAGGCCCTCACACCCCAGACTAGGAATACTGTGTATCTTCTGTGTATTCTCTAGCATAGTTCCAGGGTGTTGAGATCAAGGCCCTCACACCCAAGACTAGGGAACTGTATTGTCTTTGTGTTATATTCCAGACTAGTTCCAGGGTGTTGGAACTAGACCTCACGGACCTCACACCCAAGACTAGGGAATTGTATTATCATTTATGTTATGCTCCAGACTAGTTCCAGGGTGTTGTGACTACGGACCTCACACCCAGACTAGGATTGTGCTATTACTGTATTACATTAGCCCAGTCCAGGGCAATACCTTTCATATTAGCTGCAGGGCTTCCTGCAACCCAGCCTCGGTCCCTCACCCAGGGGTCCACAGGCTACAGGACTATCACCCACAGTCATGGGTGAATTCCTCAGGAGTCTAAGGCTGCCAGCTCCTCTGGTGGTCTTCACTCAGAGTTGTTACTGTTGCACCAAACACTCTCACTATTCTGGTGTCCAGAGGTTAGCAATACATCTGTATTATCGCTGATTCTGCAGATCATCGATAATCAGGCGTATATCTGCATTCTTGGTGGTACTGCAGATCGCCAATAATCAGATTCTCTCTGCGTTCTGACACCAATCGTTACACATACTTATTTCCATTTAAAGTGAGTGTTTACCAATTTAAAAATAAAAAAGTCGGATACTCACCTAAGGAGAGGGAAGGCTCGGTCCTAATGAGCCTTCCCTCTCCTCTCCCGGTGCCCGGTCCCGCGCAGGATCCCCCGTGTCAGTATTCGACCAGTTCGGTCAAATACTGCCACTTCCGCCACCGAAGGGAGCTTTCGGAAGCCTTCGGGAGCACTCGGGCTACCGAAGACGGGCCGCTCCATACTACGCATGCGCGAGCGCCCTCTATGACGCACTCGCGCGTGCGTAGTATGGAGCGGCCCGTCTTCGGAAGCCCGAGTGCTCCCGAAGACCTCCGAAGTCCCTGCGGCGGCGGACGCGAACGGGGGAGCCAGCGCAGCACCGAGGGCACCGGGAGAGGAGAGGGAAGGCTCATTAGGACCGAGCCTTCCCTCTCCTTAGGTGAGTATCTGACTTTTTTATTTTTAAACTAGTACCCATTGGCTTTAAGCAATACCAGTTACCTGGCTATCCTGCTGCTCCTCTGCCTCTAATACTTTCAGCCATAGACCCTGAACAAGCATGCAACCAATCAGGTTTTTCTGACAATTTTGACAGATATGACAAGATTAGCTGCATGCTTGTTTCTGGTGTGATCAGGGGCATAACTAGACATCACTGGGCCTCCCTGCAAAACTTTGGATGGGGCCCCCCCCACCCCCCTCGCTTTCTGCACAGGAAAACTGAGGACCAATGTGTTTTCCCCATGCAGATAAAAACACTTAGACTTAAAGGAAACATCAGGCAATCTATGCTAACCCCAGATCTACTTACACAGGGATTCCTCCAGCCCCTTGCAGCTAACAAGTCCCTTATTGCAGCTCTGCTCCCAGTACATACATACACACACAGCCTTATTATTTTACTATATGAGAGCACATGCTATATGGAGGAACAACAATGACATGCTGAACATAGGATATAGTATGTAACTTTGGCAAAGCATTCAGAATGTCACAAGCTCTCAATGAAGCAGCAACAGTAAGACCTCAATCTCCACTACATTGAGTTGTAAAAGTATTCAGAGGCCATAAAGTTATTAGCCGGTGTGATAAGAATCTAGGAATTCTTTTGCTGAAAATGGAAAGTCTACAACTTTTTTTCAAAATGTGACTCCATTGTTTGTAAAGTCTTTGTCAAGTCTTTAGAACTTAGCTGCAGTGTGAGACAGATGTTTTTTTTTTTACGAATCCTAGGGAGCAGGGACAGTGTACAAATTCCAAAGTGTGTATGATTGCTTATCTGTGTGGTGGATACATGCAGTCAATATAGCAATGCTGTGAGAGCAGAATATGTTTTTTTCCTCCATGCCCTTATCTGTCAGTCTCTCAAACTTTTCCCCCCACGGGCCCCCTGTGGTGTCTGCGCCCCCCTGTGGAGGCATCCCTTGCAGGGTCTATTGTTATGCCTCTGGGTGTGATTCAGCCACTACTTCAGCCAAATAAACCAGCAGGGCTGCCAGGCAACTGGTATTGCTTAAAAGGAAATAAATATGGCAGCCTCCATATACCTCTCACTACAGTTCTCCTTTAAAGGGATACTGTAGGGGGTCGGGGGAAAATGAGTTGAACTTACCCAGGCCTTCTAATGGTCCCCCGCAGAAGTCCTGTGCCCGTGCAGCCGCTCACCGATGCTCCGGCCCCGCCTTCGGTTCACTTCTGGAATTTCAGACTTTAAATTTTGAAAACCACTGCGCCTGCGTTGCCGTGTCCTCGCTCCTGCTGATGTCACCAGGAGCGTACTGCACAGTCCCAGTATGGTCTGTGCCTGTGCAGTACGCTCCTGGTGACAACAGCAGGAGCGAGGACACGGCGATGCAGGCGCAGTGGTTTTCCGACTTTAAAGTCTGGAATTCCAGAAGTGACCCGAAGCCGGGGCCGGAGCATCGGGTAGTGGCTGCGCAAGTACAGGATGTCTGTGGGGAACCATTAGAAGCCATGGGTAAGTTCAACTCATTTTCCCCCAACCCCCCCCCCCCCCCCCTACAGTATTCCTTTAAGTCATATAAAAAAAGGCAGTTTTTATTTACACAGGGCTTCTGCTGGCCTCCTGCAGTCGTCCTGTGTCTGCACCGGTACTCAACGATCCTCCGGTCCCCTGCAGCAGCTCAGTTAGGCTTTCAGTAACTGAGCCTGTCGCCGGCCACTGCACCGGCTGTGCACATTCTCATTTGCACTCCCCTCGATGAGAGTGTCCTGCGCAGACGTAGTACAAGAAAATCTCTATTGAACCTGTGCAGGACGCTCCCGGCCACAGAAGTGCAAACGAAAAAACACGCAGGCGCAGTGACTGGCGACAGGCTTAGTCATTGAAAGCGAAACTCAGCCGCAGCGGGGGACCAGAGGATCATTGAGTACCAGCGCTGGCTCAGGGTGACTGCAGTGGCCCGCTAGAAGCCCCAGGTAAGTAAAACTGCCTTTTTTATATAACTTAAAGAGGCACCAAAGTGAAAAAAATTATGATATAATGAATTGGTTGTGTAGTACGGATAATTACTAGAACATTAGTAGCAAAGAAAATATTCTCATATTTTTATTTTCAGTTATATCTGTTTTTTTTTTTTTTATAACATTGCATCATTCTCTAATATTTGCAGTTTACACACTACTCAGCATTCTAAATGATTTTACAGAGCGGGCTGGTGAATTTTTGAACTCTCCTCTGCAGGAAAAAAAAAACAATATAATGACTGACACTTGCGATAATAAGCTTCAGAAGACAGAGCTCTCTGCGACTTTGAAAGTCCGGGAGCTCAATAGCTCTTTTGCATAGATAAGAACTGGAGATTCTTAACTCTTCCTGTACTGGAAACAATATTAAACTTATGTCTCTGCTCCTAATGTTTTATCTCTTAGCTGTACTACACATACAAATCATTACTGTAGATCATATATTTTTTTTTTTTTGCTTCAGTGTTTCTCTAAGGTTTCCTATAAGGACATGGGTTCATTTGTATGCATGGCAATGGGGTCTATCAGGTCTCTATTTCAATGCACTTTTTTCTACTGCCAAAATATGCAGAAACACTAATTTTAGGGAAATTTACAGAATGCAAGCGGAGAATCATTGGCTCGTCGCTAAATCCAACCACTTTTCTCAGAGCCTTTTCTTCCTGTTTGTACCGTATGTAAATATATGTATTTTTTTTTACATATTTGTAACGTACATTAATCTTTAAATTAGAGATGAGCTGAAATTTTCGAAATTTCGAACTGCTTTTATTACGAATGCGAAATTTAACATTACGACCCAAATTCGTAATTTCGTAATTGATTTTCAAATCGTAATTTACAATTTCGTAATCGAAATTTCACTCCCATAATTACGAATTTCGTGTGTCCAACCGAAATTTTACTTTTTCACGTTTGTAAGGGTTTGTATCCCTCTAGATGCCTAAAATGAATAGCACAGCCAGCCAGCTCCTCCTCCTCCTCCTCTCTCTCTCTCTCTCTCTCTCTCTCTCCAGAGATCTGTAGTATTTCAAAACCATACTCACATTCATGACATGTCCAGGGATCAAACCCAGGCCAACCACATGGAAGACAGCTATGCTCACCACCATACCACCAAACACACACTAAATAGACTGCTAACCTAAATCTTACTTGTAGACAGTCATATGAGACACATGCTGGGTGCAGGGCTTTGTGATTGGACCATGGACCATGCGATAGAGTGAGGTGCAAAAATGAAATCATGCCTAGCAGAGGATGGTTTCACAATGCTAAATGCTAGGCTGGCTGTGGTGCAATTGGTTAGTGCATCTGGCTGGTAACAGCAAGGTTACAGGTTCAATTCCATCCAGGCATGTCTTTTCCTTTTGCGTTCAACAGTTGTCCAAACAGAGCCAACAGAGCCCCAGATAGCCATGTAGAGTTAGGTCACAGCTAGCCTGGCTGTGGTGCAATTGGTTAGTGTGTCTGGCTGGTAACAGCAAGCAGAACCGGGACAAGGTCCTCCAGCACCCAAGGCTGAGACACCAAAGTGCGCCCCTCCATCCCTCCCACCCCAGCCATCAAACACTGATTGCTATTAGACTAAAAGGCACCACCGGGCCCATAACCTCCCCAACACCTTAATATCTAGTTATCTGGCTTGCAATCACTGCCATGTATCCCCTTTTCTTATTTCTTTCTGCTTCAAACACAATTAGGAATGACAGCTGAATGAATTCTGCGCCCCCTCCTACACTGCGCCCTGAGGCTGGAGCCTCTCCAGCCTATGCCTCGGCCCGGCCCTGACAGCAAGGTTACAGGTTCGATTCCATCCAGGCATGTCTTTTCCTTTTGCGTTCAACAGTTGTCCAAACAGAGCCAACAGAGCCCCAGATAGCCATGTAGAGTTAGGTCACAGCTAGCCTGGCTGTGGTGCAATTGGTTAGTGTGTCTGGCTGGTAACAGCAAGGTTACAGGTTCGATTCCATCCAGGCATGTCTTTTCCTTTTGAGTTCAACAGTTGTCCAAACACCGAGCACAAAGTTTTGCATGCGTAAAGTTTTACGCACGCAAAATACCCCATGGGGTTCAATGGCGCAGCGCGCGCACGCAAAAGGAAAAGACATGCCTGGATGGAATCGAACCTGTAACCTTGCTGTTACCAGCCAGACACACTAACCAATTGCACCACAGCCAGCCTAGCATTTAGCATTGTGAAACCATCCTCTGCTAGGCATGATTTCATTTTTGCACCTCACTCTATCGCATGGTCCATGGTCCAATCACAAAGCCCTGCACCCAGCATGTGTCTCATATGACTGTCTACAAGTAAGATTTAGGTTAGCAGTCTATTTAGTGTGTGTTTGGTGGTATGGTGGTGAGCATAGCTGTCTTCCATGTGGTTGGCCTGGGTTTGATCCCTGGACATGTCATGAATGTGAGTATGGTTTTGAAATACTACAGATCTCTGGAGAGAGAGAGAGAGAGAGAGAGAGAGAGAGAGGAGGAGGAGGAGGAGGAGGAGGAGGAGGAGGAGGAGGAGGAGGAGGAGGAGGAGGAGGAGGGCTGGCTGGCTGTGCTATTCATTTTAGGCATCTAGAGGGATACAAACTTTAAAATACTAAATTTCGTAATCGTAATTACGAAAATTTGCGTAATTTGCGAAAATTACGAAATTCCGATTACTGTTAAAATCGTAATTGTAGTAATTTCGCGAAATTTCGGAAATTCGTAATTAGGTCATTATGCTCATCCCTACTTTAAATAGCTTGCAGGGATTTAAAAGCCAGGATCAGCGGGGGACCCTGGCTGGTGTACATAATGTACCCGCCAAGCTGTACATATATCTATTCATATCGAAGTAAGCACTTTAAAGCCAGCTATTTACTCATGCAATTTTGATTTAAGTCCCCCTTTTTTTTCCGTAAATATTCACAAGACACAGAGGGAGAAGAAAAATAAATAAGAAATAACAGATCATTCTGTGCTATACCATAGAAATGATTAGTAAAATGGAACAGCCCTGTATAGAAACAAGTAATTGGCGAATCAATCATTCTTGTCAGGAGAGAAATAAGATAAACAGCATTATCTCCATGATGCTTTTCTACAGAAAACAAAGAAGACCTGTCATTTGGTAGAACTGTTTGTCACGTAGTCACTGTAATCATAAAAGAAGGAGAACTTAGGCAGGAACAGCTATAGAAAGCTATAAGAGCGTTCTTATCATTATTGTAGGGTTTTTTTCTGCCTTTTTGAAACTTTTTCATATGTGGATTAGCATGAAAGGTGAACTGTAGTCAGGGGTGTAACTATACTGTAAGAGGAGGAGCCAGTGGAACAGCTATGGCCCCAGAGCTCTGTGTGAGGGGTATGCCTGCTTCAGTGCAGGGGGCCATTTGCCAAGTCAGGTACTGTTGTGGCCACCCTTTTTATATGATCCCTAGAAGATGTGTCCCCGGGCTGTTGGGGCCTCTGAATGCAAAACAGACAATTTTGACGTGAGTGGCGCCAGAGAAATTTGAACGGGGGTAGGTAACTATAAGAGGTAGGTGTGTGTGTGTGGTGGGGAGGGGGGTAACTGTTAGGAGTAGGTAAGAGGTGGTTAGTGTTTGGCATAGATGGGGAGAGTTCTTGTTAGTCATATAGGGGAGAGTTTGTGTGAGAGTTAGAGTACAGAGGGTATAGTAGAATATCAGTAAAATTACACATTACTACTGCTACTACTACTGCTGTTTGGCGCCCAATTTTCCACACACCTTTTTTGCATAGATGCCAGCAAGGGGAGACTAGAGAAGGGATCTGAATATTGGAAGGCACTCATCAAAATTTTGTTAATTCCTGAGTTGAGGAAACATTAAAAAGTTATGTATACCTGCATAACCTCTAAGGTTCTCAGACACTTGAGCCTCGATTCATCAAGACTTATCGAATTGGTTAACGACAGTTCGGTAAAATACCAAATTCGTTAAGTTGATTTCAGGATTCATCAAATTTATCTACAGCTGTTAGCAAGCATTCGGTAATAATTCGGTAATCATTCATTAGTGATGCGTTAAAACGGAAGTGCAATTTATGAAAATGAAAGTGGGCGTGGTTTAGCATTAAATTTAGGATTAGTTATCTCCTTCACTGCTCTGTCGTTATTCCTGTCAGATCATTGCTGACAGAGAAGATGGAGCCATTTGAAGTGGTTCTGTATCAGCTGAGAGTGATTCAAAGGTGCAGAAGGGCAATAATAAGGTCTAGAACCATATCAGTTTGCAAGAGAATAGATTTATTTGCTATACCAGGACATCTGCATTTCTCTTGAATCATCTTGTAAGAGAACACAGGCAGTGCCAGGGTTAACTAAATTGCTAGCTGCACTATATTTTTTTTTAGAAAAGGCTCCTATCAAGCCGTAGCTGGCGAAATTGTGAGATTGTCCCAGCCACTTCCAGAATCCTGGTTCAGTTGTTAAGCCCTATTCAGAATGCTGCTACGTAATGTTCAAAGGACTGCCTTTTACTCACAATTCCATGGGGATTTTATGGACTTGTGTTAAATTACCGCTGTAAAATGGAAATATCGACATGTTACCGAATGGTTACCTAATTGTTATCAATATTTTATCGAATTCACACCGAATGCGGAAAAACCTTGATGAATACAACTAGAAATTGATAAACTTCGAATTCAGTAATTTAACAAACTGGAAAAAGTTATCTCAAAGGCAATGATGAATCGAGGCCTTGGTGCCCCTTTTTGTGCCCGACCACTCCTCCATGGTGCCACTGTAGCCCCACTTTTAGATCCAGTAGTAGCTCCAGGGCAAATGCTCTGTCCAATCTGTGCTTCCTCTTTGTACACAAACCGGTATGGCTGAGTGTAGTAGCCAACAAGCGTTAGACAGTAGTCCACCAGCCTCAGGGTTAAGCGTTTGTAGATCTCGGGGAGTCCCAACAGGGCAAGAGGTCTACCAAGCTTGATGTATTACCGCATCTATGTAGTAAAGGTAGTTGGATATAATATCCGTTGAGGGTCGAGTTCTACATGGGAGTTATTGCATGCATTGACTGTAGTAGGCACCAGCCGGGAGTATACCAGGCATGCACAGGAACTTATGTTTTTGTACCACACGTGCCCAGGACACTCTTGAATGAGGCTGCTCTGCAAAGCCATTCAGGAGCGCAATCCAAGAAGGCACACAGAGTGGGCAACTCATGCATCCAACTCAGACTAGTCAGAGCTGTGAATAGGACCTGCAACAACAGTTCAGAAGGGCAGCAACAAATGTCTCGAGTACCTTAGAGATTAAGCAGATGCATATACATTTTTAAATGTTTTTCCTCACCTTGGGTACACTTTAAACAACAAACAAAAGTTTAAAACGGCAAAAATACAGCCCTCAATTTGTCATTTATGGTTTACAAAGCTATGATGGTACCCTTATTTTTTACAAAAGTGATGATCAAAGGCTACAGTTGAAGTCAATATGTCCTGCTTTTTCTAGAAATGGACCTATGCCACTTTAGATCCATGGTTCCGCTGAGCTGAACAGAGTTGGTGATCAAAGCATAGTAAAAAGCAGAAGATCACCCCTATATAAAAAAAAAAACTAAAATGGTCAGCAGCACACAAACACATAGATACAGTGGATAGCAGTTATTCATTTGTAAACTGCAACTATAATGTGATGGTGGTGAATTTTATTGCTATGGATCATTGCTAATTCTTATAGTTATGCTGACCTTATTAGTATTCTATAAAGTATTTTGTGTTACAGTATAAACCCGTTTTCTAATTTCTATTTTTTTGTTTTTTGTTTTCACAATGAGGCAAGACTTTGCCAGCACAGCTGCAGGCAAACACAGCTTCACAATGGGTTTTTAAACTTGAAAAGTTCAGTTTCATAACTAATACCCAGGGCCAGATTTAACATGAGGCATTGTAGGCACGTGCCTACAGGCTCCTGATGATGGAGAGACGGCTCACGTATCTTCTCTAGCACCACCCTTCCTCCTTCCCTATGCAGAGTCCTGATTAGAGTGTAAATGAGAGGTTACTCACCCTACTCTCAGCATTCCACTAATGAGATCTCCCTTCAGTCTGGGGCACCTCTATCTACTTAATATTAAGGTTTCCTTAGCTACCTAATACTTGGGGGCATCTCTAGCCAGGGATGGTCGTAGTCAGCCAACTTTGCTACGCTGGAAGTACGCGTATTTTTACGCAAATACGCTTCACAATCTACGGCTATGTAATCAGAAATTTCACTACGTTTGCATTTCGTAGACTACGTGTTAAAATACGCAAGCTTCGCGTAGTGCGAAGTGTAGTTGATGCGACCGCTTATTCCCTTATGCGGAAAAATTTCCGCAATAATCTTCAACCTATTTGCAAATATAAACTAATATAAGAGTACATTCCACCTTCCAACGCGGAATTGTATGCGTATAAAAGGGCAATAATATTTCTGCGCATGCGCAATGATCCATATAGATGCAGTTACCGCACGTGTAGTTGACTTCGCAATACATACGTCAACTGCGCGTACTGGGCGAAGCTTCGCATAGCGGGACAACGACTACGCGGAAATGCGTACGTGTAGTTCTTAAACTTCGTCTATGAACTACGATGCGTAGTTGTGTACTATGACGCGAAGATTAGCGCTGGCGTAGTTTATGAGCAACCCTGTCTCTAGCTACTTAATGCTGAGGTTCCCTTAGGTATCTAATACTTGGGGGCACCTCTAGTTACTTAATACTGAGGGTATCTCTGGTTACTTAATGCTAAGGGGCACCTGTAGCTACCTATGATGGGTAAGGGAAGTAAGGGAGAAGTGACAGCTGGGACAGTGAGCACACTTGCGGTGCGGTTTGGAGGGGGTTTGTAGGTTCATGGAGGAGGAAGTCTAAGGTGTGAGGACATCAGTGCCTATAGGCTCCTCTGAGGTGAATCCAGGCCTGCTAATACCTACAATTTACACAAATCAACATGATATTTTTCAGAATTTGCCTTGCCCAATTTTGCCTTTAGTTAGGCTTTAAAACACTATGTCAGGGGTGTCAAACTCAATCACTAATCATTTAAGGGACCAAAATCTAAAACATACTGTAAGTTGCTAGACAATTGAAAAAAAAACATATTTAACATTTATTGAACATGGTCTCAAATAAAGTGGCATAACTATAGTGACCATGAGGGTGAAGGGGTGGGGTCTGGATCTCTGCTCCTCCCCCTTCTGCGGAGTAGTATCAGATTAATATTTACCTGCTCCTGTGCTGCTTTGGGTCTCCTCTAATCTTCCTGTCAGATACATGCTCTTTCCTGCAATAACTTTGGCTCAGAATGCATGTCACGTGATCGGGAGCAGGAGATATGCAAGCATGGAACCGAAGAGACACTACTGCATTGGAGCAGATAAATATTACACTGCTCCACTATTCTGCTGTGTGGGGAGAAGGTGGTGAGGTTACCTGTTGAGGACCGTAGGCTTAAACTGCCCTAGTGACCAGGCTATCTTTTACAATTCAGTGCTCTGCAGCTTTAAGGGCTTGTTGCAGGGCTGTACAACTCAGCACAGAAGTGATCCCCCCCCCCCTACTTTTCTGCCCACCAACAGAGATTGCTGTTGGTGGGCCCTGTTTGCTGGTGCCATGTTTATTTTTTAATACATTTATTTGTATTATTTTTTCAAATAAAACTGTCAATTTTTGGTTTATTTTATTCCCCCCGCCAGCCAATCACCGCGATTGGCTGTCATAGGCATCAGCCGATTGCTCTTGTGCCTCTCCAGGGGACAGCCGTACGACACAGCTGTCCCCAGTACAGCGCTGCCGTAGATCGCAAATAGACGGCAGTTTCGCTGTCTTACAGTCTCCTAGCAGCGATCGCCACTGGGAGTCTGATGACAGAGCGGACCTCCGTCACTCAAGCGGGGATGCGCGCTCGATCCCCTGCAATCTCCGCCCCCAGGACTATATGTCAATTGGCGGTAGGGGGGGAGTGGAAGTGGATCCAAGAAGGAGGCCCCATGCTTATCCCACAATGGGGGTTTTATGGGTTATTGCTGCACCCTGGCTCAAACTGGAATTGTTTCAACCAGAAACACTGTCACCCTCTAGATGGGAAGGTACTGAAATGTTGTTCTTTGCTGTTTTTCGCATACAACATTGCACACTTGAACTCTTGAGGGCCACATAAAAAAAGCAAGGGGGGACACATTTGCCCCACGGGCCTTGAGTTTGACACCTGTGTATCAAGTAATAATTTAGCTGTGGATAAATATTGGAAATTAATCAAATAAAATTAATAAATAATTACAAATAATAAATAAAACAAAATCACCATATTTGAAGCTCCTGTTCACCAGAGCACAGTGTAGTAAGTCCGTTTTTTTTTCTCAAATAAGTTTTATTGGCATTTTTACATAATACAGTACAAAACATCAAAACATACCTTCCCCCCACCCAACAGTTCTGCCCACCCATCCCTTCCCCTTTTTCTCTTACAGTCCCCACCAAGCCAACAGCCACAGAATACAGTAAGAAATATTTATATATGTGTGTTATATTCGATACCATACTTCTTAAAGAGGAACTCCAGTGAAAATAATGTAATAAAAAAGTGCTTCATTTTTACAATAATTATGTATAAATGATTTAGTCAGTGTTTGCTCATTGTAAAATCTTTCCTCTCCCAGATTTACATTCTGACATTTATCACATGGTGACATTTTTACTGTGGGCAGGTTATGTAGCTGCTCCTAGCTGTTTTGGCTGTTACAGACAGCTGTAAACAGCCATTTCCTGTCTGTGAACATTGTTACATTGTGGCAGTTTGTCCAGAGTACCGCGGTACCAGAGTTTCTTGTGGGAGGGGTTTCAGCACAAAATCAGTCATACAGCGCCCCTTGATGGTCTGTTTGTGAAATGCAATAGATTTGTCATGTAAAAGGGGGTATCAGCTACTGATTGGGATAAAGTTCAATTCTTGGTCGGAGTTTTTCTTTAAGGTGTTCTATCCACGGAATCCAAATACTGTCGAATTTCAGAGGGCAATTCCTCTGTAGGTACGTAAGTTTATATAGGGGTAAAGTAGCATCAGGGCCGGGCCGAGGCAGAGGCTGGAGAGGCTCCAGCCTCACGGCGCAGTGCAGGAGGGGGGTGCACAATTCATTCAGCTGTCATTCCCAATTGTGTTTGAAGCAGAAATAAATAAGAAAAGGGGATACATGACAGTGACTGCATGCCAGATAACTAGAGATTAAGGTGTTGGGTAGGTTGGGGGCCCTGGTGCACCTATTAGTCTAATAGCAATCAATGTGTGAAGGCTGGGGTGGGAGGGATGGAGGGGCGCACTTTGCTGTCTCAGCCTTGGGTGCTGAAGGACCTTGTCCCGACTCTGAGTAGCATTAATTATTTTTATCCATTTTTCCACAGATGGGGCTTCTGGCTGCATCCAATGTAGGATAATCGTTTTCCTAGAAAAGTAAGAGAGCAAGTCCCACAAAAGTACCAATTTTCTAGATGGCTTTATGTCACCTGATATCCCCAATAAATGTGTTTTAGGGTCAATGGAGATGGGTCATTCAAATATCTTTTGGAGTAAGTCGTTAACCTGTACCCAATATTCCCGTGTTTAAGTCCGTATTTGACAGTTTGGTTTCTCATCTGTTGGATCTTTAAAGAGAACCTGAACTGAAAATAAAAAGTCAAAATAACCATACACAGGTCATACTTACCTCCTGTGTAGTCTACTCCCCAATCTCTTTCTCCTCTCCTGGGTCCCATTTCTCCACTGTGATCAGTGGAATTCTCCGTCCTCCATTTTAAAAATGGCCGTTACCCCATAACAGCTTTTTGGTCAGCACACTGTTAAACTGATATATCGCCCACTTGAGCCATAGGGAAACATGGACATTACCTTACACGTTCAGTTGTAACTGACAGCTGCTGATATATAACTGACAGCAACTGGTATATTTCAGTTCTGACAAAATATTGTCAGAACTGGAAGGGATCACTGTAAGAGGAAAATGGAGAGCTTCTGAGAGGAACTGACGGTGAGGTTAGTACGTAATATTCATTTGCAGCTACGTCATGTGTTTATTTCAAATAATTTTATTTGCTTCAGGTTCCCTTTGAATTCTTTGTATTTCGTTGTGGTCTTTCTATTTTCAGTCCTGTCTGCTGTAAGACTGATGCTGCTCTGTCTGGTGCTCTGCAGACTATGTGGACTCCGCATTGCAGCCAGACACTAGATACATGTCCAAAAAAACAAATCAAACTACAGCAGATTCAGTGGAACGAGTTCCTGGAGTCTCAGCACTGTGACAAACTTGTGCCTTCTCTCAACAAACTGTATAATTAAAATGTTGTCCATGTATTTTTCAATGACAGCCCAGGAAGTAAAAGTTCAATGATGGATGGTGTAAAATATGTCTTATTCTGCCCTCTCTCACGACGCACTGAAGCAGCTGCCTAGAAAAAAGAAATGCGGTGTAGAATCCATTCTGACCTGAGATGATCTTATCACATCTTAGGCCAGCCCAACCAATACATTATACAAGAAGAAAGACTATTAATTGTCCACTAGCACATTTTAACTGTGTGAGATAAAGAGGGGCCAAATCAACGAGGGTTATACTTCCATGGGCAGCCAACGGTAGAAAATCTATTAACTCGAATGAGTGTGATTAAGGACTGGTGGGGAAAATTACATTCTCCATGACAGATACTATAGCTCTTGTATGACACGGTGTAACCAGCCTCATGCAGAAGGCTGAATACATTAAAGCATTAACTTGACATTATAAACGCTATGGAAATGAGAGAGGGTGGCAATAGGAAGTAGTGGTGTGGAGGACTTGGGTGCTAGATAGTGGTTAAGTGCTCATGAGAAAAGAAGAGATGAGGGGTGGGGTGGATTGGGAGGGAAGATAGGAAAGGAAATGAGAGGAGAGAAAGATAAGAACAGAGGTGGGATGGGGAGATGGGTGGGCAAGGAGGGAAGAGATCAGGTCATTTTGGAGGCTGCTCGGTGCCGTGAACCACCTAGAATTACTGTAATTTGGGTGCTGACAATAGCCAGACCCTGAATTACACGTTCAGAGGAAGAAATTAAGCAACTAGTAGGGGAATATATTTATTACAGTATATCCCCCAAGATTACCTAGAACGGGGAGAGACATATTTTGGCTTCTACCTGCGTCCAAATGACATGCAGCCAGATAATATGGACTCAAAAGAGAGGTTAAAAAGAGGAAGTAAAAGGAGAAAAATAGAGAAGTGGGGGTAAGAGAGGACAGGCTAAGGTGAAGAGAGGTGCGGACACAAGAGAAGAATAGAAAGAAGAATAAAGATGTAGAAGCTGAAGGGGGAGGGGACGGGGGGGGGGGGGGGTTGAGGGTGTGAAAAGAGGTAATAAAAAGAAATAAGAGGGGAGGAGGGAGTGGCTTAGGTGGGGGTGGGTACATGCTCAACAGTGAAGTAACTAAAGAGTCTGGGGCCCAGGGCCAGTTTATCATGGGGCCCCAAACACGTGCATAAAATAGAGGCGTAAGGAAAAATGGGCAACTGTTCGGGATAACATCAAAAATCAATTATTTCTTTTTATCTGGTAAACAATTAATAAGGATGCTAACCAGTAATCCAAAAGTTAAAAATCAAGTTGCAGGGCATGCTGGGTTTTCTTTTTTTTTCTTCTTTACTTTCCCCTCAGACATAATTAATGCAGCCTGATTGGTTGAAGCCTCTTTCCCTCCCTTTATTTCCTTCCACACCTCTGTTCCTCTCGAGATTGGCCAATATTTCTCATGCGGAGACAATACACTTTCTACTGCAGGGCTGGGTGGGAGTGTTCGAAGACTGGGAGGAGGGCAGGCAATGATACACAGACAGAGTAAGGGAGGACATGATGTCAGGATTGGCTTCAAGATAGACACAGTAGTCAAAATGGAAAATCCTAAGAAGGATTTTCTCTGGGATTACTATAGAGAAATCACTAAAATCAAAAATCACTAAAATCAAAATGTGGACAGCACAATACATGCAAGTAGAGCAAGTATTTATCTACTTATATATGTGTTTTGTTTTTCTGAGATAGTATGGCTGACAGCTCCTCTTTAAAGGATCCTTCACTTCGTCTTGGGGTACGTCTCCCCCGCACACACTCACATATGCGCACACATGCACGCACATACATGCACACACACACTCACTTTCACAAATGCGCCAGACACATTCCTCTGCCTTGCCACCCCCGAGCTGCGTCTCTCCTTTAAGTGTCAGGACCATTTCAAACGTCACGTTGTCTTCAAGCCTTCATTTCTCAGCACGCCTTGCAGATTTGAGCTCTAAAGATTGTTACATCATTCTTCTCCATTATCCAGATTCCCAGCTATGACACTCACTGAGAAGAAAAAAAAAACTCAGAGAAAACAACAGGCATGTCACAACAAAAATATAATTTTTCATCATTAACGTGAGTGATTTGAGACTGCGGAGGATTGCCAATGTCCCTGATCTGGAAGGGTGATTATTCTGCAGCGCTGCAATGATCTGAGGGAGATGAGAGCGGGATGTCAGCTCTTTTGATAATGCGCTGACATATTCGGGCAGGAGCTGTCATATTCCAGAATTCACATTTATTTAGCCACGAGAAAAGAGCAGCATCCGAGCCTCACGCACTCTATCTAGAGATCAGTAACACTATGAAACGGGGGGAGCGGATCAGCGGATGACGATGATGACAGGATATTGGAAAGTTTTTAAATGGAATGCTTAAGCAAGATAAAGCAGCCTGTTCTAATCACCGTAGATGCTTTAATATTGATTGATGAGAAATCTATGACTTGGATCTGTTGAGGGCTTGACAAATGCATTGTTGCGCATGGAACCATTCCGCTTTTTTTTCTCTTTTGGCTCCGGGGACAGAAAGAGGAGCTGATATTTTATACAGGTCATCCATCTTGGAGGATGTCTGATAAATATTGCATGTGGCAATTTTCTGGGGATCAGTTAAAGATTATATATTTTTTTTAAAAGGTAAAAAAAGGAAAGCAACTTTCATATATAATGTGTACATGCATGGGATGGGAGGGTTATAGTCTTATTTATGTAGTTTGGCTAAGAAAAGAAAAATACTATGGTGGTGTAGTGGTTAGCGCTCTCGCCTTGCAACTAGAGATGGCCCGAACTGTTCGCCGGCGACCGGTTCCCGGCGAACTTCCGTGGTTTGCGATCGCGGTGAACCGGGTACTTTTCCAGAAGTTCGGTTCGACCCCATAGTGCATCATGAGGGTCAACTTTGACCCTCTACATCACAGTCAGCAGGCACATTGTAGCCAATTAGGCTACACTCCCTCCTGGAGCCCCACCCCCCTTTATAAAAGGCAGGCAGCGTCAGGCATTGGACTCACTTGTCTGCCTGCAGTAATTAGTGAAGGGATAGCTGCTGCAGACTCTCATAGGGAAAGCTTAGTTAGGCTCTTGTAGGCTTGTTAGCTTGCTCCTGGCTGATTGTTATTGCTAAAAAAGCACCCCTCAACAGCTCTTTTGAGAGCTAATCTTGTTCTTGTGATCTATTTTTTTTTGTGGCCCACTTGCATTATATACAGCCCTGTCAGTCAGTGTCACTGTGCCTGTCTGTGTGTGACAGGTGCACATGTAATACCCATCACTGCATATACCTACTAACTGTTCACTTCAGTGCACCCACCTACCTACGTGAGCGCACGCAGTGTCACTGTGCTTATCCGGTACCTGTCTGTGTGTGACAGGTGCACATGTAATACCTATCACTGCATTTACCTAATACCTGTTGTTCACTTCAGTGCACCCACCTATCTACAGTACGTGAGCACACGCAGTGTGATATACCACTCCGTGCATACCTGTTAACTGCACCTGTGTGACTGACTGCACATTGTATTAGTCAAGTCAGTGCATACCTTTCACTTCATCCCCCCCAATATGGACAAAACAGAAGGCAGAGGCAGGCCACCTGGCAGGTCTGTTTGAGGTCGCGCTGTCGTGATTTCGTGCGGCCCTCGACCAAAGTACAGTGTTCAGAAGAAGGTATGTGCCATCAACCCCCAATATTGTCAGGACGTAGTTGACTATTTAACACAGAACACCTCATCTTTCTCAGCTTCTGCACGGAAGCGTGACATATCTTCCTCCTCCTGCTCTGATTCTGGCACCCCACTTAACACTCAGTCGGCCGCCACCACCAAAGGGCTCAGCGGTGTAGAAATTTTTGTGTGTGTCTGCCTCAGATGAGAGCAATGCCATCTGTACTCTCTGCCACCAAAAATTAAGCTGTGGAAAGACCAAGACCCATGTAGGGACAACTGCCTTACGAAGGCACATGATTACAAAGCACAAACTGCAATGGGATGACCACCTGAGGGAAAGCAGCACACAAAAGCAAATCCATACACCGCAGTGGAAGATTTGCAATTATTTCTCAAAAAAGGTGATACCCAAACTGTATCGTGATGTTGAAAGGCAACTGGTGTCATCTCTGGCACACAGCGTTGGGTCAAGGGTCCATCTGAGCACGGATGCCTGGTCTGCAAAGCACGGTCAGGCCTGCCCGAAGACTAAGTCAATCCCCACACACAGCATCTCTGCCTGCACGCCGTGTGACTGACTGCCTGCCCCAAGACTAAGTCGCTTCCCAGTCCCCACACAGCATCTCTGTCTGCAGGCCGCTTGACTACCTTCTCTGCCACCATCAACAGGGTTCAGGACTCCAGGCGGATTCCTGAATTTTTAAGGCCGCTGCTAGTAGTGGCCGCTAAAATAATAATTTTTCAGGTGCGTGTACATGCCTGCCTAATTTTTCTGGCTGCACTACGGCTGCACAACAAAACAAAAGGCATGTACATGTGCCCTTCGTGATCATTCCCCTTCGTGATCATTACCTTGCCGTGGTGAAGGGGCTTGCGTATCACAATGAAGCAATGACCGTCGGCTATATGAGTGTCTTGGGGGAGGGGGGGAATGCACACCCAAAATAATAAGGTCGTTGCTTCATTTTGCTATTAACTACCTAACGACCGCGTCATGCTAAAGGGCGTAACTGCGGCAGCAGCCCCAGGACCGCCTAACGCCAATTGGTGTCAAGTCCTGGTGCCGGCTACTGCAGGAGATCATGCGCGTGGATGCGCACGCATCTCCGCTTGGGAGGTGGAGCTCCACCCCGCCTTCAGTCACTCGGAGACTGTTAGACGGCAAAATCGCCATATAATAACTGTGTACAGAGATGCGATCGCAGCGCTGTACTGGGGACGGCCGTGTGACATGGCTGTCCCCCTGGGACACTAGAGAGCGATCATTTCTCATAGGCAGAACCCTATGACAGTTGATCGCCAGGATTGGCTGGATGGGGGGAAGGAGGGGTTTAAGAAAAAAAATATATATATAAATAGTAAAAAACAAAAAACAAAATAAAGACATAAATATTTAGAAAAAATAAATAAACACTAGGGGGGCGATCAGACCCCACCAGCAGAGAGCTCTGTTGGTGGGGAGAAAAGGGGGGGGGGGTAATCACTTGTGTGCTGAGTTCATTGTACGGCCCTGCAGCAAGGCCTTGAAGTTGCAGTGGCCAATTTCCACAAAAATGGGCTGGTCTTTAGGGGGGATTTAGCACTGTGGTCCTCAAGTGGTTAATTCAGGCTTTCTCATCCAGGGTTCCCTGAGTACACAGCAGGGGTTCCTTGATATTTTCCCCTTATTGTGGGGAAAGTATAATAGAGCACATTATAATAGGGGATACTGTAAAAAGAAGCACTAAATTGGGGATCAGAATAATAATGAGCACATTAATAAAAAGCACTAGGATAAGGAGACAGTATAAGAGGGGTACTTAAATAAACAGCCTCACCTACTTTTAAATACCACACCTCCTGTAAAATAAATGCAGGGGTTCCTCGAGATCAAAAAATTGTTTGCAGGGGTACCTTGAGATCCAAAAGTTATTAGCAGGGCTCCTCCAGGATAAAAAAGTTAAGAAAGGCGGGGTTAATTAGTTGGCAGAAAGTTAAAGGACACCTGAGACCAATGAGGTCTCAGGTTTTATACTTACCCTGGGTTTCCTCCAGCCCCCTTGATGTCAATTGGTTCCTCGCCATCTTCCCGGGCTGCTCCTGTCTCCTGCTGGATGGCCCAATACTGTGGCACAGACGCAGAGCACACACAGCCATTGGGAGCATGATAGATAGTGATTGGCCAGGCAGTGCATGTGTGATGGTTAGCGCTTTCGCCTTGCAACGCTGGGTCCCCCAGGTTCGAATCCCAACCAGGTCAACATCTACATCCCCATGTCTGTGTGGGTTTCCTCCAGGCACTCTGGTTTCCTCCCACATCCCAAAAACATACAGATAGCTTAATTGGCTTCCCCCTAAAAATTGGCCCTAGACTACGATACATGCACTACACAATATACACACATACATGTGGCTAAGGTAGGGATTAGATTGTGAGCTCCTCTGAGGGACAGTTAAGTGACAAGAGAATATATACTCTGTACAGCGCTGCTTAAGATGTCGGCGTTATATAAATACTGAATAATAATAATAACCTCGGCCAGAATACTAGGCCAGGGGTCCCCAAACTTTTTTAGTCAAGGTCAACATACCTCAGACTGCTCAGGTGCCGGTACATACATAAAATGATGTTGAAAAACATTACATTGAATTAATTAATTCCCCCAATCAAGCCTGGAGGAGAACTCCCAGCAGCAGCCATTCAGTCATGCGGCGCCCGAAGAACGTCTTTGTGCACCAGACAGTGAAGCATACCCAGGTGACTGCCGACCAGTTGGACAGCAGTGTCACCTGATGCAGAATTGGATTGGAAGCCAGCAAATGACTGCACGCTGGCTTCTACAGTATGTGGATGGGTGGAGCCAGCACTGCTATTCTATATTCGGGCCCCTGATATTTAAATGTGCAGTGGGCCGCATCTGTAAGTTATAGATTTTGTGCTTGGAGGCCAGTGAAAAAGCCTCGGGGGGCCACATTCGGCCCGCCGGCCTTAGTTTGAGGACCACTGGACTACGCCATTCAGCGAGCGAGCAGCCTCCAGGGGGCTAGAGGAAGATCCTGGTAAGTATAAAACCTGAAACCTGGCCCAGGCACACTTTTAATTAACAAGCTTGAGTGGCTGTTTTTCCAAGTCAGTGCAACTTTGCTCATAGTTTGCATGTAAAGTCTGAATTATACCTGGAACTGCCGGTACAATACTACACCATTTTTGGAATAGAATAGAAAAGGTCCTTCAATTAATTAACTACAATATTTTTATTAATAATATCATGGCCAGTTCAGAGAGACAAAGGAAATAATACTAGAACCAATAGAAAACAATATGATTACCACAGGTACAATAGTAGCAAAGAAAATGATAACATTCTGGCATCAGACTACACCACCTCTTTTCAGCGACTGGCTAGCAGTTATCTCACACTTCAGTGCCAACTTACCCCTCACGCCTTCCTTAACCTGCTTTGGCAGTGTCCTCCAGTGGAGGACTTTTCGAAACAACTTCTTGCATGACAATATGGACTCCCCTGCTTTTTTTTTTACATAAGAGGAACTGTAACCAAATATTGAACTTCATCCCAATCAGTAGCTGATACTCCCTTTCCCATGAGAAATCTTTACCTTTTCACAAATGGATCATCAGGGGGCTCTGTATGGCTGATATTGTGGCGAAATCCCTCACACTGTGGGAACCTTGTTGCATTGTGGGAAATAATGGCTGATTCCAACTGCTAAGCAATCATTATCTCCCTCTGTGCAAATGTATATCTATGAAAAAAAACAACCATTTAGCCTATCACATTGTTAAGGGTTGTGGCTATAGATAATGGCAGCTGGTGCTCTGTTTTATTTTCATGTCTGCCAGCAGTAAAGATTAAGACCTGCAAGCTAATAGTGGATCAAGCAACATAAACAAATTACAGTATATTCTGGCATATAAGACTACTGTTTAACCCACGAAAATCTTCTCAAAAGTCGGGGGTCGTCTTATCTGCCGGGAGTCGTCTTATAGGGCTGGTGCTGACAATTCTGACCCGGACTGGAGAATCTGTGGTTGCCGCATAAGGTGGGGGGAGCTTAAAAACGTCCGCGTCCGCATCCCCACCATATGTAGTGACCGTATGAAAGCAGCAAAGGCGGTGCTGTACAAGTATGGTAGAAGAAAATTCGCTCACCAGGATTCCTGAAAAGAAGTGGGTTAACGCGGTCCCAATGACGAGGAGAGGGGGCACCTCACTGGGAAGGTGTAAGTGAAGGTTGGAGCAAGCTGCAGGCGTTCGGGACACCCGGGGTATGGAAAAAAGAGAGAGCGACGCTGTGCCTAAAAAACCACGCCTCTTTCACCCGTCTGGCCCGCCCTTATATTCTATGACCGTACCTCCTTCTCTGCCTCTCAGATCTCGTTCCTGAGGACTGCAGTGAATGAAGCAGCGCAGGTGTGTATGTGCGAGATCTGAGAGGCAGAGGAGGGCGGGATGCGTGAAAGAGGCGTATTTGTGCTACCGCTCTGATAGTCTTGGAGACAGGGATAGCTGACCAATCCAAGCAGACTTTGTATACAACAACCAACCAATCGCCGGTAAGGCACATCTCTTACCGTGATTGGCTGGTTGTTGTATACTGGGTACCTCATACAGTACAGCACCATTATCTGTACCTGTTTATACAGTATAGCACCAGTACATACAGTACAGTATACAAATGTCCAACAGTCAAGAGGGGTAGTCTTATAGGGTGAGTAAAACCCAAAATGTATATTTTAACTGAAAATGTTGGGGGGTCCTCTTATATGCTCAGTCATCTTATACGCCGGAATATACGGTACATGGCAAATAACAATCATTTCTTGATCTCTCCTCTATTTTTTAACTTCTCACTTTGCCATAAATTGATTTATATTTTTTCCCCTTTTAGCTAAAGTTCCTCTTTTAGCTGTGCATTTTGAATCTTACAGGAAAAGGTATATCAAAATTTGATAAGGCTTTTCTCATTGAATCTCTTTTTACAGTTAAGTAATGTATAGCTTTCCGTTGGTTATCGCGGTTGGTTGGTTATTGTTGGATAACGCGGACTCGAGCGAACAAAGTACAGAGCAGCTTGTCTTCCGAAGTATTCTGAGACCCAAGTACTTCCAAGGATACCCAAAGATGCAGCTGGCGAGAGATTTAAACGAGGGCCTGGCGGTGGAACGAGAGGGTACCTGAGAAGATTGAGAAGGTTCTAAGTGATCCAGAGCATTCGTCCTCTTAGGTGACTTTTTTGTTTTTCAAGGTTACAGTTGTCCTTTAAAAGGAAATACATATGGCCTCTTCCACATCCCTCTCACTCCAGGGGCCATATGCAATTTCACCTGAGTTATCTCCTAGGAGATAATTTCCATCTTCTCTTTAAACTAAATGTTCTGCTTTTTACAATTGAAAAAGTATCCAAATGTTGGTAAAAAAGTATTATCAAATGTATTTTGAGTATTTTCTTGCTTGCTGGTGGCATAAAAGGCATTTTATGACAAGGGCCCATATGCAATTCACTTTTTCTCCTGAGTTTTCTCCTAGGTGATACTTTAAAATAAATCATGTCAATAAAATGCATTTTATTCCCCCAGCAAGCAAGAACATACTTAACATAGTATTGATAGTACTTCAACTCCTACTTTTTGGTACCTTTTCAATTGCAAAGTGTTGAAAAGTTATTCTAAATTAAAGATGACAAATTATCTCCTAGGAGAAAACTCAGGTGAAAAAGAGAATTGCATATGGCCCCAGGTGTCCTTTAAAGAGGAACTCCAGTGAAAATAATGTAATAAATAAAAGTGCTTCATTTTTACAATAATTATGTATGTGTTTTGCCAATGTAAAATATTTCCTCTCCCTGATTCACATTCTCACATTTTTACTGCTGGCAGGTGATGTCAGTGGAAGGAGATGCTGGTTGCCTTTCTTGGCAGTTGGACCCAGCTCTAACCAGCTGTTATTTCCCACAATGCAATGAGGTTCACAGACAGGAAACTGTCAGGACCATGGTCCTGACATCACACTGTGGGAGGGGTTTCACCACAATATCAGCCATACAGAGCCCCCTGATGATCCGTTTGTGAAAAAGAATAGATTTCTCATGGGAAAGGGGGTATCAGCTATTGGGATGAAGTTCAATTCTTGGTCATGGTTTCTCTTTAAGTACCTATAAGCCACATACAGGGAGAATGAAAAAATTATGAGTCAGATCAGCAAACGTGAACCTTCAAAGATTACAATACTGCATTTATTCATGGAAGTGGTGCTGGAAGCTCTTCCAGCAAACCGCATTGAACGGGAGGAAGAAAATATGATGAACTGTATGTCAGAACATGACAGGCTGCTCCTGTGCGATCCAACAACCTGCACCGTTAGTACGAGTGACATTCTAATCATCTCTATGGATTGTTATTCACACTTTCTACTTACATTGACAGATCATATCTGAGGCTCAGCGGAGCAGAGAGAGGAGAGGAGAGGATTTCAGACACATCGCCATGAACCACGAGGAGCGAGGAGAAGGGAGGGACAAACCATTTAGGGGTCTTAAGCGGGATTTGACATTGTTTGGACAGGTTAATGCAGACTCCTTACAGAGTGGATTTTCCATATCAGCTGCGTTCTTTCACTCTTATCTGCGGGCTCGGGAATTGCAAACTGCAAGTCAAAATAGTAATGATATTTGATTTCTTCTTTTATGTCTTCCTTAGTAGAAATTAGAGTTTTTATTATATAACAAGAAGGTGTTACTGGCTCATATTTCTAGTTTCTCCACTGGAGATGAGCTTGAATTTTGATTTGGCATGCAAATTAACTAGTTTTGCCTGTAAGGCAGTATCTACACCCCGCAGGACTTCATCTAAAGTCCCACCTGTCATCCCACCTGTCACTCCACTGACCAGCTGATGCACATGTCGATGTACGTTTAACTGTACTTGGATGGTTGTACGGTATCTTTGATGGAAGCAATAAACCACTGGTGAGACAGTGCCCAGTCTGCATCTTTTTTAGCATAAACTAAAATAATATTATTAATGATAAGCAAGTTTACAAATTAATCAGAGTAATTGTAGCGAAAAGGGGGGAAAAATAAATCAATACATAGCAAAGTAAGAAATTAAAACAGAAGAGAGATCACCAATGATTCATATTTGCCATGTAGTTTGCTCATATTAGTTGATCCACAATGAGCAAGCAGGTCATCATCTTTACTTCTGGCAAACATGAAAAAAGTAGACAGCAGCAACTTTATCTATAATTACACCCACCTAAAAATGAGGTAAGCTAAAAGGTTGTTTTATATAATATACTTATGCCCTGAGGGAGATACTGGTTGCTTGGTAGTTGAGAGCAAACTGTCAGGACCAAGGTCCTGACATCACACTGTGGGAGGGGTTTCACCACAATATCAGCCATACAGAGCTCCCTGGTGATCTATGTGAGGAAAAGAAAAGATTTCACATGGGAAAAGGGGTATCAGCTACTGATTGGGTTGAAGTTCAATTCTTAGTTACAGTTCCTCTTTAATAAACACCTGCCCCGTGGCGCATCCTATGTCCTCCATGGCATACACTTCCTCGCTGCCATTCTATGAAGGTGACTTACATACAGGAAAATATTCCTCCCACCTGCCTGCAGTTCTTATACAACTTATAACTACTGCTAGGTTAATTGGCTTCCACCCAAACTGGCCCACTTGCGTGTATGAGCACGAGTGTAACGATTGGTGTCAGCAAGGACAGATTTTCTGATTATTGGTGTCTGCAGTATCACCAATAATACAGACTCTATACCTGATTATGTGGTGATCTGCAGAATCACCAATAATGCGAGTATAGCGAGACACAGGACAACCAGATGTAAAGATAAGTGTTTGGTGCAACAGTAAATATAGATAGAGATACCCACTCTCCCAGAGGAGCTGGTAGAGGGAGATATCTCTATAGAACACTGGAATCGGTACTCCAGCAAGCTGGAGACGCAGATGGATTAGTGATTGCTTCACCCGAGGAGCGGGTGGTGCACAGTAAGACAGAAGGTACTGATCACCCGTGGAGCGGGTGATTCAGACTGTACTGCAGCAGGAGTTCACCTGAGGGGCAGGTGAAAAGACGGTGCTGCTGCTACTATTCACCTGGGGAACAGGTGATGAGCAGGAGATTAAGACTGTACTGCAGCCTTCAATAACCTGAGGAGCAGGTGATTAAGACTGTACTGCAGCTATCAATAACCTGAGGAGCAGGCGATCAAGACTGTACTGCAGCCTTCAATAACCTGAGGAGCAGGTGATTAAGACTGTACTGCAGCCTTCAATAACCTGAGGAGCAGGTGATTAAGACTGTACTGCAGCTATCATTAGCCCGAGGAGCAGGTGATAGCTATACTGAGAATCCCTCACCAGAACTAGGCTCACTGATGAGGGTAGGAGAGTCAGACACGCAGATTCGGCAACACACAGACAGATACGGTACAAAGACAGAAGACTAAATCAGAGTAATGTTCAAGCTGGGTCGGCAACAAGATCAGATAGGCAGAGGCACAGAAACAGTAGGCAGAAGAGTAGTCCAGGCTAGCAGAGGGTCATAACAAATAATACAATTCGATTAGTACTTTAAGCTATCAACCAAATCTGGCTAAGTGTGGATCCCCAGCTCCTGCTGGTTCTAGCACACTTTGAGATCTGACTAAGGTCTGAGTGCTAACACCTAGCATTTGCAACAGCAGACGAAGAGCAACTGACAGGCAGGTCCTATATATACTGAGAGCGCCCCACAGCACCGCCCCACCGCCCCAGTCACTCAGCCAATCAGGAGCACTGCTGGAGTCAGCTGACCGGCCGATCAGCTGACTCCCCTTCTACTCGCATAAAGATCCTGTCGCATGGCGCGCGCGTAGCCCTCAGTCTATGTGCAACTGAGGGACCAGGCAAAACTCCAACATGTAACTGCGTGGCTGAGACGCGGAGACAGACGCCATGCCGCTCACCGCCGCGGCGGCATCTCAGCTATCTATTACAACGAGCATGACGAAGGCAGGAGCATTAGATCACAAGCTCCGTGGTGAGCAGGGACTCCTGATTTGAGCCGGTCTCGGTGTTCTCAGCAAAGCACTGCGAGGGAAAAAAACTCAGTGCTACAGAACAATGAGTGTAACATATAAATAAGGCAGCCCGTCCTGATTGATCACTGTGCTGGTATAGCATCCATAGAGAGACTTATAAAGCAAGCTGCTTAGAGATGGAGGCATCAGCATAGATGGGTGTGCATGCACATGCATCCGAGCTACTCATGTGTCTACATTTCAAAGACGATACTCCGGGCATTTCAAATATAGAACAAAAAAATCTCTCCTACACACAGACACAGCTGGATGCATTTTATCCAGCTTAACAATAATTTTGCCCACAAGGCTTCTCAAGGCTCACCGAATTCAAACGCTTACTTAGTTCTCTGCAGTCATTATGCTTGCTGCTAAGATTTTCTGCAGAGCTTACCATCTACGGAGATGCACAAGGACAGAGGACAATGCCAAAGAGAGGATCTCAATCGTAGCCACAGGGTCGCTGCAAATTAAAGTGAATGTGAACTCTTGCACAGGACAGAATGAAAACATAAAGAAATGCACCTGTATGCATTTAGAGAGTTTAGCCTGTCTAATTCCCCCTCATCTGTGACTAATCACTAGTTGTAGTTTGATCTCTCCCCTGTGTCACATGACTGCCATGGCAGAGATGCAGATAAGCTCATTTGAAAGCACAGGCTGTTAATAATATGTCTGTTTGCATGAATCAGAAAGTAGAAACCGGGCAGATTTATTGTAGGACTTGTATCCGCTGTAGCAAAGAAATGTTTTTCTTTAACCTCCTTAGCGGTAACCCCAAGTCAGGGGGACGCACTTGGAAGACATCGTGGGAGGCGCCGTGGGATGGATCAAAGAAGATGTCTGATGGGTAAGATTAACCTCCCCTTTTCCCACCTGCACAGGTGCTTTAACCCTCCTGGCGGTTTATTGAATTTGCCAAATGGGCAGAAATACATTTTTTAATTCTTTTGTTTCATGTAAAGCTACCAGAGTGGTAGCTACATGAAACACCACTAGAGGGCGCATGTGTCCCTCTGGTGCGATCATCGCCGGCATCAATAGCAAACAGGGGAAAGCGTATATAACGCGTTCCCGTTTGGCTTTTCCTGACGCCATGGCGACGATCGGAATGACGTCATGGACGTCAGCCGACGTCCTGACATCAGACGCCTCCGATCCAGCCCTTAGCGCTGCCTGAAAGTCATTGGTCCGGCCAGGGCTCTGGTGGGGGGGCCCTCTTCCGCCGCTGCGTGCGTGCGATCGCCGGAGAGAGATGGCGATCAAGCTGTACGCGCGGCTAGCAAAGTGCTAGCTGCACGTACAGCACTTTAAATGGGGCGAATCGCCCCACCAGGGGCTGAGATATCCTCCTGCACGGTATAGCCCGAGCTCAGCTCGGGCTTACCGCCAGGAAGGTTAATTACCTGGATAAAAGCCGAATAAAACCCATTCGGATTTCATCCGGTGATCATCACTGTTCAAGAGTGTACAACTTAAAGTGAACCTTATTTTGTTTCTGCTCGATGACACAGTCTTGTGTCTCAGAGAGCTAAACTATAAAAACTATTGACCTTTTTTTATCTATTCCCTGCAGTCAGAACCTTTTTTTCCGGCTGTAATTTATTTACAGTGATGATTATACTATAGAATGACTAAGTCCCGACTAGAGAGAAACTGTCACTTGTGTACTTGAATGTTTAACTCTTTCAGGCAGAAAAAGAAAAAAAGGAATGCAGCCTTGTTATGTGTATGCATAGCACTGTACATACACGGCTATCTCTTATTTCATGTCACTTACACTTTAAAGTGTCCATAACTTTGCCTTGAAGTAGGATCAAGGAACATGCTGTGAGTAGCCATTGTCTACTTAAAGTTCCATTAGTCCTGGTGGCCTTACTTTTCCAGTCTTTATGTGGATGCCCCATCCCCCCTACCAATATTTGGAAGCCAACCTTACCATAATATTGTGTGACCACTTGAACACTGTGCAGAAATTTAACAATCTGCAACGGATGATGCAAAGGGACAAAGAATCAGCTTTGTTTGTAGAGGTTTGGAGAGCTTCAGAGGGTTCTTGGGGCATTGTCATAGTTTTTGACAAACCCCCTTACCCCAATAACTCACTATAGCTCAGTTTAGTACATATAATGATCCAGTTATGTAGAACCAGGTGCTTACTTTTGCACTGGAGTTCAGCCATACTGTATATGTGGATATTTGGGTAAGGTATCAAGTAGAGATTATGATTGGGGAAGTAAAGGTAGCCTTACACCTGAAGATAATGGGCAGATTCAACAAAGAGACACATTTATCTATAACCGAATCTGATTAGAAATACATTTGTCTCTTTGTCGAAGCTGCCCATATACTGCAGGCCGATTTCCATCCGAATTCAGCACGAAATCTTCAGAGACAGGGTATCGTCTGAGCCTGCCGCGTCTGCCCCCGTGTGTGCATTTATTCATTACCTGTCCTGTAGCAGCCTTTGGCATGGTGTCCATCCATCTCTCCTAGTTCTAAAAAGCCCCATACATGCCTACACACTAGTAGGGCATAGCGTCTGATGTCAGGTGCTATGCACTGCCAGCGTGTATGCGTGTATGGGGCTGTTTGAGCCTGGAGCGATGGACGGACACCATGCCGAAGGCTGCTACAGGACAGGTAATATATAGATCCAAAAATGGGGGGGGGATACATTTATACATTACATCAGCAGTGGCGGGCGTTTCGTCTTTTTACCGTTCGTTCTGAAATTCGCTGCCGTCTGCCGCACACTCACACTTGACCAACCAACTTCGGCCCGACATCTTGCAGCATCAGTGCTGGGCCGAAATTACGCATTAGCGTAATTACGCATCGTAATTCACTACAAATGCACCGTAAGCGTTACGTGTAAGGTTACGGTATTACACGTAATTATTTACGCGTAGACCGTAGGTTACGTTATTATGCGTAACAAATTACGCGTAAGACAGTAAACTCCCATTGAAATTACACAGTCTGCCGTAATAGCGTAATATTACGCTCCCGTATAATATAAAAAAGCTGCCGACTTTAAGGGTTAATAGCAAAGCCCCCTTAAGTGCTAAGAGCCTCAAATTTGGAGAATATATTAAGGAGATCAGAAGGAATAAGAGGAAAAAAATTTTTTTCAAAAAGACCTTATAGTTTTTGAGAAAATCGATGTTAAAGTTTCAAAGGAAAAATATATACATTTAAAAACCCGCCGACTTTAACGGTTAATAGCAAAGCCTGCTTAAAATTTAGGAACACCAAATTCACAGGGTATATTAAGGGGATCAGTGGGAATAAGAGGAAAAAAACATTTTTCAAAAAGACCTTATAGTTTTTGAGAAAATCGATTTTTAAGTTTCAAGGGCAAAAATGTCTTTTAAATGCGGAAAATGTCAGTTTTTTTTGCACAGGTAACAATGGTGTTTTATTTTCATAGATTCCCCCAAGTGGGAAGAGTTTTACTTACTTCGTTCTGAGTGTGGGAAATATAAAAAAAAAACGACGTGGGGTCCCCCCTCCCAGACCTCTTTAACCCCTTGTCCCCCATGCAGACTGGGATAGCCAGAATGCGGAGCACCGGCCGCGTGGGGCTCCGCACCCTGACTATACCAGCCCGCATGGTCCATGGATTGGGGGGTCTCGGAAGGGGAGGGGCAGCCAAGCTTTCCCCCCCCCCTCCGAGCCCTTGTCCAATCCAAGGACAAGGGGCTCTTCTCCACCTCCGATGGGCGGTGGAGGTGGAGGCCGCGATTTCCTGGGGGGGGGGGTTCATGGTGGCATCTGGGAGTCCCCTTTAAAAAGGGGTCCCCCAGATGCCCACCCCCCCTCCTAGGAGAAATGAGTATAGAGGTACTTGTACCCCTTACCCATTTCCTTTAAGAGTTAAAAGTAAATAAACACACAAACACATAGAAAAAGTATTTTAATTGAACAAAAAACATAACCACGAAAAAAGTCCTTTAATATTCTTAATTAACCATTAATACTTACCTGTCCCTTTAAAAGCCAGTTCCCACGCAATATCCTCGGAAATATACTAATCAGTTACAATGTAACAAAGTTGTTACAATGTAACAACTTTGTTACTTTGTAACACCACCGCACCCGACGTCACTCGCCGCTCACCCGCCGGCCGCCGCATACACTTACGCTAAGTCCCCGCCGGCTCCCGCCGTCCACCCCAACCACACGTGTCACCCATATACATGCTGGCACCCATGGGTGCCAGCATGTATATAGGTGACATGTGGGAGAGGCGGGGAGGGCAGCGGAGCCGGCGAGGACTTAGCGTCCTAAACCCGACAGAGCTCTGAGCTATATAGCTCAGAGCTCTCGAAAGCATCTTTGTATTTGGGCTCCAAGGAGCCCCATTGGTCCTTAGCAGACCAATGGGGTTCCTTCTGATTTGAAGGAACCCCATTGGTCTGCTAAGGACCAATGGGGCTCCTTGGAGCCAAAATACAAAGATGCTTTAGAGAGCTCTGAGCTATATAGCTCAGAGCTCTGTCGGGTCGTGCAGCGCAGACGCGTATGCGGCGGCGGCGAGTGACGTCGGGTGCGGCGTAGTTACAATGTAATAAAGTTGTTACATTGTAATAACTTTGTTACATTGTAACTGATAGAACATTTCCGAGGCTATTTCGAGGGATCATTTATTTAAAGGGGCAGGTAAGTATTAATGGTTAGTTAAGAATATTAAAGGACTTTTTTCGTGGTTATGTTTTTTGTTCAATTAAAATACTTTTTCTATGTGTTTGTGTGTTTATTTACTTTTAACTCTTAAAGGAAATGGGTAAGGGGTACAAGTACCTCTATACTCATTTCTCCTGGGAGGGGGGGTGGGCATCTGGGGGACCCCTTTTTAAAGGGGACTCCCAGATGCCACCATGAACCCCCCCCCCAGGAAATCGTGGCCTCCACCTCCACCGCCCATCGGAGGTGGAGAAGAGCCCCTTGTCCTTGGATTGGACAAGGGCTCGGAGGGGGGGGGGAAAGCTTGGCTGCCCCTCCCCTTCCGAGACCCCCCAATCCATGGACCATGCGGGCTGGTATAGTCAGGGTGCGGAGCCCCACGCGGCCGGTGCTCCGCATTCTGGCTATCCCAGTCTGCATGGGGGACAAGGGGTTAAAGAGGTCTGGGAGGGGGGACCCCACGTCGTTTTTTTTTTATATTTCCCACACTCAGAACGAAGTAAGTAAAACTCTTTCCACTTTGGGGAATCTATGAAAATAAAACACTATTGTTACCTTTGCAAAAACAACTGACATTTTCCGCATTTAAAAGACATTTTTGCCCTTGAAACGTAAAAATCGATTTTCTCAAAAACTATAAGGTCTTTTTGAAAAAAAAAATTTTCCTCTTATTCCTTCTGATCTCCTTAATATATTCTCCAAATTTGAGGCTCTTAGCACTTAAGGGGGCTTTGCTATTAACACTTAAAGTCAGCGGCTACCTAACATTGATCCATGCATCAACTTTTCCGCTTGGCAGCATGACCTTACGCATTAATTGCTAGTAAAATTTTACGCGTAAGCCTATAACGTAACAACCTGAATTACGGTATTCTTAAGCGTAATTGCGTAAGGGCTATGCGTAATTACAGACATGTACCGTAATTCAATGTCTACGCCGTAAGCGTAATTCCGTAATGCGTAATAGCGTAAAATTACGCGTAATGATCCGTAAGCGTAGCTTTTTCCATTACGCCCAGCACTGTGCAGCATGCACGATCGACAATGTGACCAATTTTCATCCTGGAATTGGTTGCATTGTCGGGCATAACCCTTGGCGTCACCGATTTTCATCCAATTCGATTATAATAATCGAATCGGATGGTCGATCGGCCACCAAGTCGCCTGATGTATGGTTAGTCATCAGGAAGAGGTTTATGTTAAGAGAGGATGGGGTTGGGTATGATCAAGGGGAGAGGTTAGGGGCAATTGGATTTAGGCATCAGTAAGGGAATTAGCTTGGAGAAAATTCGAGTTGGACATTATGTTAGGGTAAGTTAGGGTTAGGCATCGGTGGGGCTTGGTTGGGCCCTGCATACCCTGCAAAACCAGAAATGGAGCTGAACTTAAAGGTGGCGCCGCACGTTATCCACGCATTGTGTCACATACTGTGAATCATACAGTGAATGAAAAGTATGCTTCACTCCCCACTATTAATGTGCGCTTTATGCATAAACACACTACATGCAAAGCGTTGGAATGCCGCACTCCATTAGGTCACACTGCACTGGCTCCACTGTGAACAAAGCAAAGGTTTTTCATGGCGGTGTGACTTTCTGCATTATTGTAACGATTGGGGAATTATTTCCGTGGTCAGCGCACAGGACGTGCGCTGACACTGCGGAAATCCTCCACAAGCGTGTAATTAGAGAGAACCCAACTATGGTGCAATGCACCTGTAGAGGGAGATTCCCACCGGCAGATGGAGCTGTACAGTGCAGACGAGCACAGCCTCTGCACGGCCGCAGATGCCAGATGGGAGTTGAAGCAATACAGGAAAAGATAGCCCTTAAAGAGAGAGAACACAGAGACAGAATGTATGTGCGTCCACCAATCTAGTCGTCACCCAGCGACGGTGAACACACAACAACAGAACCGAAGTGGGAACGCAATCGCAAGAGTGGCGATTGCCAAAAGTGATACAAGGCCGAATAGACAGAGCACAAGTGTAGAGAAAGAGCACAGAGACAGAATGTATGTGTGTCCACCAATCTAGTCGCCACCCAGCGACGGTGAACACACAACAACGGAAACGAAGTGGGAACGCAATCGCCAAACTGGCGATTGCTAACAGTGACACAAGACCGAGCAGGACAGAGCACGAGAGTAGCAAGAAAGGCACAGCAAGCAACAACAATCAGAACATCAAGGAAAATAAACGCTAGCTAATCGAGAACACCGCACTTTACAACACGATCACAACGCGTTAGGCACCCAGTGATAAGCGTGTCACCCTAACTAACCAATGAAACACAAACACGAAATAGAGAACGCGAACGCTTGCTAAACGGTTACCTTACCGAGCCTACAGCAAGCGTTCGTAGCAGACAAGACAGACAGATGGAGCTACCAGTAGCAACCGCTGCTCTGGCTAGCACCCCAAAGGCAGAACACAGAAGGAACCACCGCTTCTACCGCTAGAGCGGATGCGATCCAGACAGACAAACAGATGGGGCTACCAGTAGCAACCGCTGCTCTGGTTAGCACCCCTGAGGCAGAATACAGAAGGAAGCACTGCCACTGCCACTAGGGCTAATGAAATCCAGACAGATAGAGCAGCCAGTAGCAACCGCTGCTCTGGCCTACACTCCCAGACAGACAGAATGATTTCCTGTCGACTGCCACTGGCGACAAGACAATCGAGACAGAGAGACAGAACAAGGCAATACAGATAATACAACCTGACTGCACTAGAAGGGATGCCTAGTGCAGTCCCAATGAAATACTCTAAGATAATCTTAGCAAACAATAGCAAGGCTGACACTCCAGGCACTCCAGGAGAGTTTAGCAGGAACAAACCATCATGACCAGCAAGGGATTCTGGGAGCAAAAGGTATTTATACTGCAAGCCATCAAAGAAGGCAGCTAGGCAATTTGCATGACAAGTATATGCAAATTTCTCAGCAGAGCAACTCTGAAACTTGCAAAGCGAAGACAGGTCTCTTCTCAAGAGACCTGTAGCATTCAGACCTAAAGAATGGTCAAACAGCTGTCTGCCCGTGCAGACAGCTGAGCAGATCATTACAATTATAATACGGCTGCCGCATTGCACCGCAATGCAAATTAGGGTTTAGCATCAGAAAGGCATTTAGGCTGAGGAAAATTAGGATTAGGCATCAGGAAGAGTGTAAGGTTAGGGAAAATTAGAGTTAGGCATTCTGTAGAGGAGTTAGGTTATGTAAATAAGGAACAGATATTTTTAAAGGGGCACTATGGCGAAAAATTGACAAATGTAAAATAAGTCCAAACATAGACAAATAAGTATGTTTTTTTCCCAGAGTAAAATGAGCCATAAATTACTTTTCTCCTCTGCTGCTGTCACTTACAGTAGGTAGTAGAAATCTGACAGAAGCAACGGGTTTTGGACTCCATCTCTTCATAGGGGATTCTCAGCAATGCTTTTATTCTTTATAATATTCCCTAAAAAGGATTTATACAAAGATGCTGGCCAGCTTCACTACTCACTATACAGTTTTTTGGCAGTTGGACAGAGCAACTGCCATTCACTAAGTGCTTTTGAAAATAAATAAATCGCTGAGAATCCCCTATGAAGAGATGGACTAGTCCAAAACCTGCCGCTTCTGTCAGATTTCTACTACCTACTGTAAGTGACAGCAGCATAGGAGAAAAGTAATTTATGGCTCATTTTACTCTGGAAAAAAAATGCATTTCTTATTTGTTTATGTTTGCACATATTTTGAATTTTACACATTTTCGCCATAGTGCCCCTTTAAGTCCTGCTCTGTGCTTCACTATGCTGGCTGGTTGTGGGGTATTTGGCTCCTAGGCGCTTCTCCAAAGACTGGGTGGTGCCAGTTAACTGTGTAAAATGAAAAGAAGAACAGGAGCGCTCCAATGGTGTGTTACCTTTTTAATAAATAGATTATCCGCATAAGTATGCACTTACATTGTTGAAGTAGATAGTTGCGTGTGTCAAGCCGCCAGCGAGTTCTTTCTCCACCAGAGCTTGGCCAGCGCTGTGGGAGCCGTGTGAGTCTTGAGGGATGAGTGGTGGGCGGAGCCTGACCACGTGCAAGCCATCTGATATCACTATGCGTTTCGGCGTTAAACACACCTTCTCCAGGCTTAACACCCGCAACTATCTACTTCAACATTGTGCATACTTGTGCGGATAATCTATGTATTCAAAAAGTAACAGACCATTGGAGCACTCCTGTTCTTCTTTTAGGGTAAATGAAGGTTAGGTATTAGTAAGGGGCTTATGTTAGGGAAAATTGGGGTTAGGCATCAGGCAGGGACTACTATTTGAAAGAAGTTAGGGTTAGGCACTGGCAGCACGATTTAGCCCTAAGTGTATAAGTTAAGGCTGGATGATCAATCAGGGACTGTATTGCAAAATCAACTAACCTTATTGACAAAAAATAGCACACAAAAAAAAATCAGTAATTCCAAAAACACTTCTCAGAATGCTGAATTCTGTTGAAATCGAAATTTGGGATTTTCAACCATGCCTGCTAATGGTCGTCATTTATGCTGCAGTCATTGGGCTTGATTCACTAAACCGTGATAACTCAAATATCACACCTTATCAAATATATCACACCTTATCAAAGTTAACATGCCTTATCAGAGTAGCATAGCCAATGCTACGAACCCGCAGAGGCTGAGGGCAGGACGAGTGCCATTGCCAATACGCAGACATAAGTTCGTAGTGCTCGCTATGTTACCCTGATAAGGTGTGATATCTTTGATAAGGTGTGATATCTTTGATAAGGTGTGATATTTGAGTTACAGTATTATGGTTTAGTGAATCAAGCCCTTTGTGACTATGTGGAAGCAATTGTGCTGAAGACAGGTTCGCTTTAACCAGCCATACACTACTTTCTAGCATAACCGTTTCCTGTATATATACTGATAAATAAAAAATAATGGACGTGTTTACAATCTAACTGACCTTGACAACGCTCGGATGACCTCCTCTGCGCGGGAATAACGGGAAGGTTTGTGAGTTTTGCTTTCGCGGGATGAAAGTTTTACTTCTTTTATTTATCGATATCTGTCCGGCGCTGTTAAAGATTTATATTGCATGTGTGAAGGCTTGGGCTGCTGGCGTTATGTTCAGTATTTGAAGTGGGAAGCCTTCCCTGTTCTGCAACACAGACTTTACTTTTGTCTTTGAGAGAGACTTTAGAAGTCGATGTAGGGCCTACCAGTTTATTCTGCCCAAAAACTTTCTTCTTCCTTAGAGGGAATCAGTGGGATCAGTTCAGAGTGTTACTGATTTCTGCTTGTTTGCAGTATTACAGCTGGCCTGAACCCAACGCAGAGGAAATGTAAAGACTAGAGAAATTAATGTAACTATGTAACTATGAAAGGTGATCGTTTCCCTAAACCGCGACTGTCTAGATTATGGCCCCCGGGCCACATTCACTTGCCTGGACAATTTTTTGTGTCAGGCCCCCTCCTCTGGCAGGCCCCAGGGCCGGTTCTAGCTAAAAGGGGGCCCTGGGGCAAAAGTAACTTTGGGGGCACCCTTGACATAGCTTCCAACTGCCCCTCTTTCGGATGGACAGTCCCTCTTTGGGAGCCCTGTCCCTCTTTCCTCCTCATTTGTCCCTCTTTCAGGACTTTGTCCCTCTTTCTATGTAAATATATGTATTTCTCTACTGAAAAATGTGAAAATGTGTTTAATTGCCTCTAAACTTTATACCCATCTTCTAAATTTATATATTTCTTATTTTCAAATGTTAATATGAAGGAAAATGAACCAGGATAGAAAGGGCCAGTGTGGTTTGAATTATAAAACAACATATTTTTCTTATAAAATCTTTATGGTATGCGTGACTAGGGGTGTGACAGGGCGTGGTTAGGGTGTGACAGGGGCGTGGTCAGGGTGTGGCAGGGGTGTGGCTTAAGTGTCCCTCTTTCTCATCTCTAAAAGTTGGGAGGTATGACCCTTGATGCCCCTTTTCCAACCAAATCACCCCCAGGGCCCCTGAGCTGGCTGCCAGGCCCCATCACAGAAGAGCATTAGGTGTTTCTCATGTGTTCCCTAAAATGCTTTTTTGAGGTTCCCATTATTTACCTCCTTCTTTTCCTCTACAGAGTAAACAGCATCCCCACTGACATGAGTCACCATAGTTGGAGGGGAGCATGGGCTCTAGGGCCCTGGGGCAATCACCCCCTTTACCTCTATGGAAGTGCCGGCACTGGCAGGCTCACCTTTTGTTTGAGCTTGGCTCCGCTCCCTAAAGCCAGTACATTGATGTTCTGCCTCCTCCAGCCGAAAAATCTGGTGCTAGACACACGCCCTCTCCATGAGGTTGGACAGCACTGCCCTAAACAGTCACTAATGTTCAAAAGTGAGATTTTTTGGAACAAGTACTGTACAGCTGAGTAGCCTGTTATGTTGTTTGGAAAAGGAAATGGGGAAAAGAGTGGAGGATAAATAGGAGAGGCCAAACAACAGCGGCTGCTGATGTCAATGTATTAATGATTAGTAAAGGACGTAATAAAAACACCTATACTAATGGCTCATTGTGTAGAGTAGGTCTGGAGCTGGATTATCCACAAGGCAACCTTGGTAGGTGCCTAGGACCTGCTGGAAGTCTAGAGGCTTGGCTGGCACCTTCTCTGACTTAGTCTTTTGACACCCACCTCCCCTTACCAGGTAGAAAGTTGTGGGAGCCTAACCTACCACGTTGCCTAGGGCACCGTTTCTAAGTCTAACTGCCAAAATAGTGTGCAAGGGTGTAGGGAGGCTGGCTGGTATCTTACTATTTTTTCAGTTAAACTGCCATTCGGGAAATGCTTTTGAAAACAAAGAAAACTCTGAGAATTCTCCATGACGAGATGGACTAGTCCAAAAACCAGTCTGATTTTAACTGCTTACTTTTTTTTTGTTATAGTGATCCTTTAATGTTGTATTATCTCATATGCTAACACAATACCTGAAGCTAAAATATATGAACTATTGACCTTTTTTATCTATACCCTGCTCTCAGAAGATGTTTGCAGCAAGGAAAGAGCTTGATGGCTGTAACTCCTTACCAATGAGGAATACGCTATAGTCCGATTGTGGAGAAACTGTCACTTACATACCTAATTCTTAAATCTCAAAGGTCCAAAAAAAAAAAAAAGGAACACAGTCTAGCTATTTGTATGCTTAGCACTGTACATACACATGTCTATCTTATCATCATGTCACATATCACTCCGGGTATCCTTCAAAAAGGAACTGTCGCAGAATTCTTAAAAATTAAAACACATACAAATAGGAAGTACGTTTCATCCTGAGTAAAATGAGCTATAAATTACTTCTCTCCTATGTTGCTGTCACATACAGTAAGTAGTAGAAATCTGTGATTAACGACAGGTTTTGGACTAGTCCATTTCTCCATAGGGGACTCTCAACATGACCTTTATTCTTTATAAAGACACTCCCTGAAAAAGATTTACACAAAGATGCTGACCAGCCTCCTTGCTCACCATATAATTTTTTGGCTGTTGGACGGAGCAACTGCCATTCACTAAGAGCATTTTGGAAATAAAGAAATTCCCGAGAACCCCCCATGGGAAGATGGGCTAGTCCAAAACCTGTCGGTTCTGTCAGATTTCTACTACCTTCTGTAAGCGACAGCAACATAGGAAAAAAGTAATGTATGGTTCATTTTACTCTGAAAGAAATGTACTTTTTAATTTTATAAGTTTACATGTATTTTACATTTTAAGATTTTTGCGACAGAGGTCCTTTAAGTCAGTTTCAAAAACACCTTTTCTTCTTGATTTTTCTGCTGATACAGTATAATCTAGTTATAAAAAACTCAGGTGTAGTAAACATTTGGGTATACTAAACTCTCCAGGTACCACCCAATCTCTAATATAAGTCTATGGGAGTATTGCCTGGTACAGTAGGCCCAGATATAATAAAACTTCTGATTTTTTTTCTCCATGTTTTTTCTTATTATTACCGTTAAAATACATTTAGAATAAAATAACTTTTAGCAAAATGTATCAACTAAAGAAAGCCTAATTGGTGGTGAAAAAAAACCAAGCTTTAGATGGAAACAGGAAATTTGGGCGCATGAGGCAGGTGGACAAAAAGGGCGCCGCCATTCACTCCCATAATAAATATTGTTTAATGGGCGCCCAACAGGAAAAAAGGCGCCGGAGAAAAATAACGTTTTAAAAGCGGCGCCCGGAGACTTTTAATGTTTTATAACTGCTTCTCATGATTACACATTATTTAATGATTTATAATTTTTTAAACATTATTTTTAAACGAAAAACAGCACAATATTTTTTTTAAAAGTTATTAATGCTTATCACAGGGGGGTCTTAGGTTTAGGCACCACCAGGGGGGTCTTAGGTTTAGGCACCACCAGGGGGGTCTTAGGTTTAGGCACCACCAGGGGGTCTTAGGTTTAGGCACCACCAGGGGGGTCTTAGGGTTAGGCACCACCAGGGGGGTTTTAGGGTTAGGCACCTCCAGGGAGATGGTTAGGTTTAGGCACCACCAGGGGGGTCTAGGGGTTAGGGGTAGGTACAGGGAGGGTTCTGTGTGAGAGTAGGGTTAGGTATAGCTTTAGTAACATTCTTATTAATGTTTTATAAAACGTTATTATAAATTTCACTTTTTAAACAGGGAAGATTAACGTTTTTACAATTGCCGATTTCATACACATTATTTAATGATTTATAACTTTATAAAACATTAATTTTAAACAAAATATAGCACAATTTTTTTAAAAATGTTATTCATGCTTATCGTTTAAAACCCTGCGCCCTTTTTTCTCGGCGCCCTTTTTTAACGTACGCGCTATAGATTGTTTCATTGTGATAAGTAGTAATAAAGTTATTGGAGAATGGAGAATGAATGGAAGGAACGCTGACAGGGGAAAATTGCTTCTTTCCTAGGTGTGAAAACACCTGCGGGCTGAAGTGGCTAAACTGAGTGTGCAAGCAAATCATTTTCAGTCTGAAGATTTGCTTGGGATGCAAAATAAGTGTTTTACTTTTGTTTGTGTGTGTGTGGGGGGGGGGGGGGCTGAATGTTTACGTATTGTTACTATTGCGCATAGAACAGTGCTGATCAGGCTCATATTTTTTCTTTGGCTGCAGAGTTCTTCTTTACAGTTACCTATAAAGAAGATGTAAAAAAAACCTTGCGCTGCTTCTCCATTTTATGATCCCCTGAAATCTCCCTGCGCTTATAAAGCTCATCGCTCCTTTGTGAGCCTACAAATAACTAATGCAATGCCTGCTGAGCTTAAAATAAGCTACTATTACAATTTACTTGCCTGCTTAATATGCCCCAAATACAAATAAATGACAAAGCTGAAATTATTGATATGAACTTAGGATACTCGCTCAGTTCCTATCTCCTATATTGCGGCATATTGCTGCCGATGACTCAGTGTCTGCAGAAATATGTATTGTAATAAGTAAGTAGGGCGATATTACGCTGTGTACAAACTTCTCAGTCTTTACAGGCTGGCTATGGGGAATTCCTCAGGCGCGGAACACAATAAGGAAAGTTAATCTGGAGGTTAGAGCACGCTGTCTCTGGAGCGCGGCACAGAGAAATGGGAACGCAACGTCTTTCTATGAGGATGTGAGCGCCAACATGAACAATTATGTGAACCTTAAAATTGATTTATACAACACAAGGTAAAAGTCTATTGTTGAACTAGCATCTTTCAGAGTTCTGGCTGTTTAAAGGAATACTGTAGGGAGGTCAGGGGAAAATGAGTTGAAGTTACCCGGGGCTTCTAATGGGCCCCCGCAGACATCCTGTGCCCGCGCAGCCACTCCCCAATGCTCTGGCCCCACCTCCAGTTCACTTCTGGAATTTCAGACTTTAAAGTCTGAAAACCACTGCGCCTGCGTTGCCGTGTCCTCGCTCCCGCTGATGTCACCAGGAGCATACTACGCAGCCACAGACCATACTGGGGTTGTGCTATACACTTTTGGTGACGTCAGTGGGTGCAAAGACATGGCAACGCAGGCGCAGTGGTTTTCAGACTTTAAAGTCTGAAATTCCAGAAGTGAATTGGAGGCGGGGCCGGTGCATCGGTGAGTGGCTGCACGGGCACAGAAGGTCTGCGGGGGATCATTAGAAGCCCCGGGTAAGTTCAACTCCTTTTCCCCCGACCCCCCTACAGTATTCCTTTAAAGTGGAACCTACACTACTGGGCAAAATTAAAACATTGTACTTGTTAAACGCTTCCGGACCGCGGTAATTTAAATCCACACCTTGTTTATGACAGCTTAAAGAGAAACCGTAACCAAGAATTGAACTGCATCCCAATCAGTAGCTGATATCCCCTTTTTCATGAGAAATCTATTCCTTTTCTCAAACGGATCATCAGAGGGTTCTGTGTGGCTGATATTGTGGTGAAACCCCTCGCACAGTGTGATGTCAGCGCCTCACAGCACTGAGGGACTGACATCACACTGTGGGAGCCTTGTTGCATCGTGGGAAATAACAGCTGTTTCCAACTGCCAAAATTGCAAGCAACGTCTCCTTCCAGTGACACCACCTGCCAGCAGTAAAACGTCACCATGTGATAAATGCCATAATGTAAATCAGGGAGAGAAAAGATTTTACAATAATCAAACACTGACTAAATCATTTATACATAATTATTGTAAAAATTAGGCACTTTGTTATTCAATTATTTTCACTGGAGTTCCTCTTTATACCTGCCAGGGCACAGTTTTCAATTACTGCACTGCACAGACCCACCATTACCACAGATCTCAAATCGCTGCAGGCCACTCGCTCTGCCATCAGTATGACTGACAGCCTTGAAGACATGCTGTGCTAGGCTAGCCAATGCTGCGAGTACTTCCGTGCACCAAGCCTATTTCCTGGGAGAAACATCAAAGATTAGGGGGATGGGACTTATCCAATACAGTGTTAATGAGCGTGGCAACTTTTGACCAAAATATCTTAGCCACTGGGCAGAACCACCAGATATGTGCAATGTGCCAACTTGACCGCATCTTCTGAAACAAAGGTTAGACCATGGAGGACCTTTGGGTTTGTTTCTATGTGCGAGAAATAGCTGCTACCCTTCGTTAGTATAAGGCAACATTTTAGCCTGCTGTGGATTGGGCCATTTGGATTTAAAATAGTGATAAATCTGTAGGGTTGAGAAAAATTGAGGGTGGGAATGATGTTTGTTGGGAGAATTGTTCCCAATTAGGGACCCTGTCATTTATCTTAAATGCTAGAAGCCGCTAGACTTCCTGCTCCTATCCCCCACTCAGGGCATTGTGAAACCTAAGGCTCCCAGCACACTGTAAATCCATTTTGCGATTCCGTTTCCGATTCCGATTTGCAATTCCGGTTTTCCCTTAATGCAATCAACAGAAAAACGGAGGAACGCAGCATGCAGTAACGATTAAAAATTGGAATCGCATACAGTGTGCAGGGAGCCTAAGGCCGACCATGCCTATCAGTTCAGGTATCCTTTAAAGGGCAACCGAGGTGACATGTGACATGATGAGATAGACATGTGTATGTACAGTGCCAAGCACACAAATAACTAGGCTGTGTTCCTTTTTTTTTCTTTCTCTGCCTGACAGAGTTAAACATCAGGTATGCAAGTGACAGTTTCTGCCTGGGTCAGGACCGGGTCAGACTATAGCATAACCCTCACGGATAAGTAATTATAGCCACAAAACACTTTCCTTTCAGAAAATGGCTTCTGAGAGCAGGAAAGAGATAAAAAGAATCAATAATTCCTAGATATGATCTCTAGCATACTTCAATAAAGGTGTCATTGAGCAGAGACAATGAAACAGTAAAAACTTAAAAACTAGATTTAAATATAAAATAAAACCGTGGGATATCTAAAAAAAATAGTCATTTTAGGAGGAGGAGGATGGATACAATTGTTTCTCTCATCAGTTTTTTTTTTACATTGGATGTCCTTGAAGAACATTTTAAAATAGCTATACTAACATTTCAAAGTATCTGATTTTAGGCACCCTTTTTTCTGGCCATTTCCTGCTGGGCTCATTTCCATTTTTGTCAGCTGTGATCTTGTCAGATAAGTTAACTTTTTCACCCCGTCTGTTTTCACACCGAACAGCATGGGGATGCTGAGCTAAGCAACAGCAGCGCTCCTGCAGAGCCTGACGCCGTTTATTCCGGCAGCTTGCAGCCACATGACTACGTTTTCGATAGAGGATTTTAAGAAGTGGCCTTGTCTGAGACAAAAAGGTAACCATAGGGCACTGCACTTACTGAGCTATTAGGAGGTACTTTCAGATCTCTGCCTGGCGAAGGGTTTTAAGCGTTCAGTAAAAGCAAACATCGTCTGAAATGTATCCAGGAAATTGATATTTGCTTTACGCAAAAGCGCCGTCTCAATGCTGGCAGCATGTTGTAGAGCGTTAAACGCAAAGCCGCGTTCGCTACGGCCGGCCTGGTGAGTGATAGCGCTAACTGGCTGTGTTTATAAGTAATCCGCAGGATTTACAGGAGAGACAATCTTCCCAGCTCCTCTCCTCCATAAAACAGTATAACAAAATAAACATGATGGATACAAAGAGACTATTCTTTTTATGTTCAACTATATTAGATGGAAGACAATAAAGCAGGCTGGATAGTGGCCTCGATTGGCATTCATCTGCAATAATATTCTCTATTATTGCTTTTCTAAAAGCTTTTTTTTTGTTTTTCTATAGCGTTTACCTTGCGTCACCCCACATACAGCAACTTAACCCCAGTGTACCTGTCACAGTGACCCTACGGAGGCGATTGTGTTGTGGCTGAATTGATATTCTCAAGGCTGGAGGCAGTCACTTGCGGTTTTGCGGAGAGTCTTAATTTGGGGACAAAAGCACAGAATGATAAAATTCTAAAATACATTTACAGTTTTCCCCACTTACCTTAAAGAACCCTGAACCCACTTTTAAACATCTCCTCTAGTCCCAATTATAACCCATTAGCAACTTACACAATAGCACAAAAGCACAATAGAGTTATCTCGTTTGCGATAAGTGCTCTGCTTTTGACCTCAGTCGACAGAACTGGTTGTGCTGTAAATTCTTGGAATGCCTTGATGTCTCCTTCTACTAACAGAAAATATAGAAACTTAAAGTATAAGTCCTCTGTTATTGTCCCAAACAATGGGAAACTTGCACACTGCCCCACTAGTGACAAGTGGACATAAATACATATACAGCAGTATTAATCAGAAGCAGGGAACTGTGACAAATAAGAAATAAGGTAATTGTTTACTGAGGGTCCTATGCACAGAGGGAGATATTGCTTACTTGGCAGTTGAAAACAGCCATTATTTCCCACAGTGCAACAAGGTACACAGACCACTAACTGTCATGGCCATGGCCCTGACATCACACTGTGGGAGGGGTTTCACCACAATATCAGCCATGCAGATGTCCCTGATGATCAATTATAAAAAAGGTAAAGATTTCCTGTGGGAAAGGTAATATCAGTTACTGCTTGGAATGAAGTTCAATCCTTGTTTCAAGTTCTTCTTAAGCCTATCTCTAACTATTTTCTTGAAAAGTTCTACACCTTAATAAGTGTCCTGGTACTTCTCATTGTCTTTTGGTCCCCCCTTCCCCCTTTTTCCAGTCCCTGGTCCTCTTCATATTTTACATTCGACGGGATCCTCGGCGATCAGAGTAAGCAGGAAATCCCGTTCAGAACAGGATTTCCTGCTGGGCTTCCCTGGTGGGATGACGTCACCGACGTCATGGACGTCGGGACGTCAGAGGGAATCCCGATCCACCCCTCAGCGCTGCCTGGCACTGATTGGCCAGGCTGCGCAAGGGGTCTGGAGGGGGGGGGGCGGCGCGGCGGGTAGCGGCGAATCGGCGGCGAGCGGCGGCGAGCGGAAACTGCACGCAGCTAGCAAAGTGCTAGCTGCGTGCAGTAAAAAAAAGTTTGTAAAAATCGGCACAGCGGGGCCTGAGAAATCCTCCTACGCAGGTTACCCCGAGCTGGAGGTTAAGAGCACCAAGGATGGGGAAATGGGGGGGGGGGGGGGCCTGAGGACAATGAACAATGGTGGAGGAGCACAATAATAATATAGCTGTCAATATGGCTTATAAATATGTATGTAGCAGAGAAAGGAAAGAGAAGCTTACCTTCTGGATGAAATGAAACCAATGTAAACCAATGCGCAACTGTTGGAGGCACTCATGCTCCTAACAGTCATCATAACCAAGGCACTTTTATTGTAAAATAGAGGGAGTTTTGAGAACCCGTGAAACCCGTTGTCCAACATTGTGCTTGATCAATATCTTTCCAATAACATTGGTTTTATTGAATTCATGGAGAAGTAAGCTTTATCTTACCTCTCTCTGCTACATACATATAGAAAAACAAAAGTTTGCTTTCTCAAAACAGAAAAAAATTATTCACTCAGGTTGGAGTGAGCTCGAGATGTCTCCCAGTGCATCACTGCTGAATATATGCAAATTAACCATTGTACCCTTAGAAAGCTAAACACACCTCCAGAACCGCTGGAATGCAATGATGCGTCAGCTTGTTAATTTGTACAGAGCCAGAATAATCCAACATGCATGCAGACTGTTTCGGATTGTTACATTGCTACATACATATATAAGTCAAACAAAGCTATATTGGGCACCTCCATCCGTGTTTTTAGCAACATAGCCTATACCTCCAAAAGGGCGCCCTTTTGTAGCCGAAAACCTTGTAGCCGAAAAAATATGGGCTACAAGAGGGTGCCCACTTGTAGCCTACAGTTATATCAAAACTCGGGCGCCGTTTTCACCACCTTGTAGCCGATATTTGCAGAAATAACATTGATGTTTATGGAGGCGCACTTTTCATACATGCAGCTCAGGTGCCTTTTTCAACTGATCCCTTTTGGCCAATTAACGGGGCCATGGGACATCTAAAAATATTCCTGGTGATTGGCATGTGCACCACAAGTATTTCCAGTATGCACAAGCCCAAAATAAATATTTGCTTTAATGAAGAACTTAATGTAGAATTAAAGTATATCTAAAAACAGTGACATGTGACATAATAAAATAAATATTGGTACATATAGTACTATTCCTGCGAAAAGCTTGCTTGGTGTCCTTTTGTATATCTTTTCATTTAAAGAGTTAATAAAGCAGTGTTTTTATCGATGCAATTAAAGGGACTCCGAGCAGTGCCTGTGGGTATGCCTTTAAGCATACCCACAACTAATTAATTATATCCTCACACCTACCAGCATAATGCTTGTAATTATATCCCCCAGAGTTCCTAGTATTTCATTGCATTGCACTGAATGGAGCTGCCGACACTGGGGAAAGTGTCATCCTGCATAATACAATGCTGAATAAGGAACTCAAGAGGGTGGCTGCGATTTCGATCGCGAAAACTAAAAGGCTTAGGGTGGTGGTTTATATATCATTGGAAAGAGGAGAAAGAGAGCTTCAAAATGGTATGCATCTTTCCGTAGTTACTGTACTGTTTGGAGTCCCTTTAAGGCAGTTGAGTGCAGCCAAGGCTTTTCTAGGAAAGAAAACAAAAGTCAATAGCCAAACCACAAGACTGCTAACAAGACAGGACTGAAAAGTCAAAAAGTATATTATTTATTTTATTTTGCAGCTGAATGAATCAGATTTTGCACCACACTAACATGGCTGCTTTTTAGAATGCAGTCTTAGGGCCTGTTTCCACTACACACAAATTGGATGCAGAATGGATGCAGAAAAACTGACTCCAATGAATGCCTATGGGAAAATCTGCATCAGAAAAATCGCATTTAGTGGAACCAGGCCCATAGGCATTAATTGGAGTCAGTTTTTCTGCATCCAATCTGCATGCAGTGGAAACAGACCTTTAGTGGAAACAGGCTTATAGGCATTCATTGGAGTCAGTTTTTCTGCATCCATTCTGCATCCAATCTGCGTCCGATCTGCGTGTAGTGGAAACAGGCCCTTAAATTCAGCCCTTGCAATGGAAATGAGAATATGGCATAGTTTCGTTTTCTATTATTACTACACATACATGTAGTTATCACCTACATATTCTTTTTTAGTTTGTATTTGCTTTAAATAAAATATCTCTTAACCTCCTTGCCGGTTATCCCGAACTCAGTTCGGGGTAACCTGCGCAGGAGGATTTCTCAGGCCCCGTTGGGCCGATTTGCATAATTTATTTTTTTCCTACACGCAGCAAGCACTTTGCTAGCTGCGTGTAGTACGCGCTCGCCGCCGCTCGCCGCCGATTTGCTGCTACCCGCCGCGCCGAGCCGCGCCCCCCACCCCAGACCCCTGCGCAGCCTGGCCAATCAGTGCCAGGCAGCGCTGAGGGGCGGTTCGGGATTCCCTGTGACGTCCCGACGTCCATGATGCCGGTGACGTCATCCCGCCCCGTCGCTATGGCGACCGGGGAAGCCCTGCAGGAAATCCTGTTCTCAACGGGATTTCCTGCATACTCTGATCGCCGAAGGCGATCGGAGTGGGTGGGGGGATGCCGCCGCTCAGCGGCTATCATGTAGCGGCCCTGGGCTCGCTACATGATTAGAAAAAATAAAAATAAAAAAAAAGTGTGGCGCTGCCTCCTTGCCGGATTTTTTAGACCAGCAAGGAGGTTAAAGCTGTTATTAAAAATTACACTAAATACATGTGGCTCTATACAAGTGCTTTTGAAATTTAATATTATTAAAAAGTATCTTGGCATTTTATTGAGCAACTGGCAGTTTCTGAACCACCAGACTGTAAGCTGGCATTGCACTTCTTTTTCTTGCCACTAACCTACACAATATATTTGCAATATATTGCAATACAGTATATAGAACTGATCTGAAGAAATTGCTTATTTTTCACTATAACCAGGGTTCCCTTTTAAGTTATGCCAGTTATTGGAATTAACATTGAAATACCTTTTTTTTCCTTTTCAATAAATCTACTTTGAAAGACCAATCAAAGCAACTTTTCCTGCCCTGTAATGACTTTGTATCCTGGCAACCTTTCAGTGATCTTTGCCACATGTCCGCAACCCCTTATAAATCAAAAAAGAAAAACATTTTTGTTTTCAGAAAATGTAACTCATTGTATTATACAGGTAGATGACAGAAAAGCTTGAACCCTCCCATTCTACAGCCCCTGTCAATAAAGCTTTAGTGATAGATCCATTCATGTGCCAAATTTATTCACCTATTATTCACCTATTCGCCCAAAATGATTGTTTGGCTAAAAAAAAAAAAAAAAAAAAACATAGGGAAAAGGCCACATGCTATTTTTTTAGACTTCTTTTTGTAAAGTCATAATTTGTGTCAAAAACATGGCATGGGTGAAATTGGCCAATCAACGCAGCAAGCCACAGGTAAAAAAAAAAAGCTAAAGTAAATATATTCTACTAAGACTCTATTCCTTAAACAATATTTTTATTTATTGCATCGTGGAATTTTCTTCTGTGCTGCGTTTTTCTTTTCCTCTGTTGACGGGTAGCAAGCAATGCATATAATAAAGTCGAAGGACAGCTGTTGCCGGACAGATGGACAAGAACCCCATAAATTCAGGATGCATTAAACAGGTGCATTGCCTGCTTGAGAGTAGCTGCCCAACAGAGCAACATAAAACCTGTCGCAGATTCGCAAATCCCAAACCCGGGCCGTTCGTATGGACGGCACTGCAGTCTCCTCGCTGCCATCTTCATGCAAGCCATGTTATCGAGAATTAGATGATTTCATGGCTCGTAAATTTAACATCAACTGGCAGAAGTCGACAGAAATTAAGGATCTTTTTTTTCCACTGGTGTCAAACGTTATCCCGTAATAGTTCAGCAAATTGCTTCACATGATGGGATCTATAACTTTGTTTGACACTCGGCAGCAACGTTTAAAAGGCCACAGTGCGGAGAAGGATGGCTGGGTCATTTGAAAGAGGTTTGACACCATGAGGATGTCTGCTTCGTGGGAACTCAACTTCTGTAACTTGCGGTTTCCTTTCGATAATCACGAAAGTTATGTCTCTGTTGATAAATATTATGAAACAGGAGGGTGTGGTGACTAATATTCATCATAATGTGCTAATTTTGCTCATATGAAATTTTGCATAAAATTTTGCAATTAGGATTTTGAGATAGTGGACACTCTCCATTTTATCCCGTACGGATAAAACACTTTACAATTGTTGAAAGGAGGTAGTGGTGGACTTACCCCTGGATAGTTGGACACAGGCTGTCTATTTTTTTTTAAAGTGGTTCTTTATTAGTCAAAAGACACAGCAACAACAGTAGTAGCTCCACTTGCAACGTGTTTTGCAGACATACCCGCTTCCTCAGACAGAATAATGCGGAGCAACTGTAATCCAAGCGAGAATTACTTGGTGCCTCCGGAGGCGCTAATCCCTTCCAATTCAAGCATTTCGCTTGGATTAGCAGATGCTCACCATTATTTTGCCTGAGGAAGCTGGTACGCACACGAAAACACATTGTAAGTGGAGCTACTACTTTTGTTGCTGTTTCTTTTTACTTTTTACTAAGAACCACTTTAGATAATAGTCAGCCTGTGTCTGACTATCCAAGGGTAAGTCAACCACTACAGCGCACCGCTGTGCATTTTAACGATTTTAAAATCTCTTTACCCTTACTGGCGCCTCTGTATCTACTATCTCAATTACTATAGTTTACCCATTTTAATCAAGATACTGCACAATTGGGGCTCTTGGTCGTCTCCGTCTTTTGTCTTGCAATTAGGAATATACATAATTACAATTTTGAAATTGAATTGATTTCACGTCAACCATTCGTAAATTGTGCATGTTACAAACCTAAATGATTTTGCAAAACATTTTTGTTCAAAGTGAATAGTTAGGGGCTATAAGGGTTAACAGTTTAAAGTAGGGGGAAAAAAGTTTTTAAAAAGACCTTGTAGAAAATCGATTTAAAAAGAAAAATCAAAAGAATTTTTTTTTTAAACTCAGACATTTGATCAATACCGAGCTTCAAGTTCTACGGGGCATCAGAGGTGGGGAAGAACCACTTATCCATGTATGTAGGGCAGGGGCTTTGAGGGAGAAGGGGAGGTGTTGCTTCCCGTCTCTTCCAGAGGTCCTCCACATCATGGACCATGCAGGCTGGTATAGCTCACGGTGAGGGGCCCCACCCGGTTCGGGCTCTGAATTCTAGCTACACCAGCCTGCAAGTGTGACACTGCTCTGTCCATTTTCTTAAAGTACCGTATATACTCGAATATAGACCGACTCGCATATAAGCCGACCCCCCAAGTTTTACTTAAATAGGGGGTAAAATTGATTGACTCATATAAGCCGAGGGTAGAAATCGCAGCAAAGGCAGGCGAGCAGAACCACAGTCACAGGTGCCTCCATATAGTGCACTGATGGTGTGACAATGTAAATAGTGACAATGTAACCCCCCACAAACACATACACACACTCCTCAAATGCCCCACATAAAAATTGTCACCCCTCAAGAATGCCCTCCACCACATGTATAACACAATAATGAAAATCAAATATTCCCACCTACACAGACACTGCCCGAGTGCCCCCTGCCAAAATGTATAACACAATTACCAGTATGACAATAAAAATAGTCCCCCCCCCCACACAAACACTGCCCGAGTGCCCCCCGCCAAAATGTATAACACAATTATCAGTATGACAATAAAAATAGTCCCCCCCCCCCAACACACACACTGCCTGAGGGCCTCTCGTCAAAATGTATAACATAATTATGACAAAATAGTCCCCCCTGCAAAAACACTGCCCAAGTGCCCCCAGGCATTGCACAGCCATGTGCAGCATAGCCACGTTATTCCTTACCTGACCCGAGTGCCCCCCTCCCGGTCAATGCACAGTGGTGTGTGCTTCCTCCATTCATGTGAGTGCCCTCCCCGGCAATAGTGCGGTGATGCACATTCAAGCGGCCCTGCCCGGCATTAGCATTGTGATACACAGCAGTGCGCGTCTTCTCTCTGGCCCGCGTTGACAGAATTCACACTACTTCTCCCTCGCAGTCTCGTTTCCATGGCGCCCTCTTATTACGTCATAGAGAAGAGACTGTTAAGTAGAAGCAGGCTGAATCCTGTCAGCGCGGGCCAGAGAGAAGACGCGCACCGCTGTGCATCACAATACTGATGCCCGGCAGGGCACCCGCTTGATCGGAGGAAGCACAGACCACTGTGCATTGACCAGGGGCATTTGGGTCAGGTAAAAAAGAATGCATGGCTCTGCAATTCCTGGGGGCACTCGGCAGTGTTCGTGTAAGGGGGGGGGGGGCTATTTGATGTCATAGTTGTATTATACATTTGGCGAGGGGGAGCACAACATTTTTGGTGACTCGCATAGAAGCCGACATCCCCACTTTAGGGACACTTTTTTATGCGAGTGTATATGGTATATAAAATCTATATACGGATGGCTTGCTCTGGTGGTGTGAGCCCTGGAGTGAGTTGTTTGCACCTGTCCTCCCCCCCATCTGGAGTGTTGTGTGTGAGCCAGCCCTGAGCTCTAAAGCTTGGGGTGACCCATGCTTCACTCCTTTAATGCGCATGTAGCAGAACGCAATGGACGTTAAGGTAAGTGCCTGTTTTTAATTTTGGGAGGTTGGAGCGGACATCTCCCCCCGGCGCTGGCCACGCTTGGGGGGGTCGCCTGCGCCACCCAGCCTCCCCCTCCGGGGTGCTGCTGTGGTTCCCAGGTGGTGAGAGTGCCTGGGACCCCGCGGTCCCCTGGTTGTATGGGGGCATTGGGAAGCCTTCCCGTGGCGCTCCTGGATAGTGCTTATGTGGCATGAACTAATTCCCGCAGGGCGACTGCTTTGCGGTATTCGTTTTTTGACCCTGCATAGTTTGGCGTGCGAAAGCAAATGCATATTTGCATGAGCATTGCCTCATGAATAGCCAATTGAGCCAGATTTGCAGAGCCAGACTTGCTAGGCAGTGGCGTAGCTACAAACCTCTGGGCCCCGATGCGGAATCTGGATGTGGGCCCCCCCCCCCGGCAACAACAGCCCCCCCTCCCCCGACAACACCCGACGGATGCACACACATATCAAAATCCCTATAGCCAGCTATAGGTACCCCCAGTATAGGTAGTCAGGCATAGGTAAGCCAGTATAGTTGCCCCCGGTATAGGTGAGATAGGCAGGCGCCGCCGGTATAAGTTAGATAGATAGGTGCCCCCAGTACAGGTTAGCTAGGTGGGTGCCTCTAATATAGGTAGCCAGAATAGTTGCCCCCAGCGTAGGTTAGATAGGTAGGTGCCCCCAGTATAGGTTAGTTAGGTAGGTGCCTCCAATATAGGTAGCCAGTTTAGTTGCCACCTGTATAGGCTAGCTAGGTGCCCCCAATACAGGTTAGATAAGTAAGTGCCCCCAGTATAGGTTAGATAGGTAGGTGCCCCCAGTATAAATTAGATTAGGTCGGTGCCCCCTAGTATAGGTTAGATTAGGTAGCTGCCCCCCAGTATAGGTTAGATTAGGTAGCTGCCCCCCAGGATAGATTAGGTAGCTGCCCCCAGGATAGATTAGGTAGGTGCCCCCCAGTATAGGTTAGATGAGGTAGCTGCCCCCCAGGATAGGTTAGGTAGCTTCCCCCCAGGATAGATTAGGTAGCTGCCCCCCAGGATAGATTAGGTAGCTGCCCCCCAGGATAGATTAGATAGCTGCCCCCCAGGATTAGGTTAGAATAGGTAGGTGCCCCCCAGGATAGATTAGGTAGCTGCCCCCCAGGATTAGGTTAGATTAGGTAGCTGCCCCCCAGGATAGATTAGGTAGCTGCCCCCCAGGATTAGGTTAGATTAGGTAGCTGCCCCCCAGGATAGATTAGGTAGCTGCCCCCAGGATAGATTAGGTAGGTGCCTCCCAGTATAGGTTAGATTAGGTAGCTGCCCCCCAGAATAGATTAGGTAGCTGCCCCCCAGGATAGATTAGGTAGGTGCCCCCCAGTATAGGTTAGATTAGGTAGCTGCCCCCCAGGATTAGGTTAGATTAGGTAGGTGCCCCCCAGGATAGATTAGGTAGCTGCCCCCAGGATAGATTAGGTAGGTGCCCCCCAGTATAGGTTAGATTAGGTAGCTGCCCCCCAGGATTAGGTTAGATTAGGTAGCTGCCCCCCAGGATAGATTAGGTAGCTGCCCCAGGATAGATTAGGTAGGTGCCTCCCAGTATAGGTTAGATTAGGTAGCTGCCCCCCAGAATAGATTAGGTAGCTGCCCCCCAGGATAGATTAGGTAGGTGCCCCCCAGTATAGGTTAGATTAGGTAGCTGCCCCCCAGGATTAGGTTAGATTAGGTAGGTGCCCCCCAGGATAGATTAGGTAGCTGCCCCCAGGATAGATTAGGTAGGTGCCCCCCAATATAGGTTAGATTAGGTAGCTGCCCCCCAGGATTAGGTTAGATTAGGTAGGTGCCCCCCAGGATAGATTAGGTAGCTGCCCCCAGGATAGATTAGGTAGCTGCCCCCCAGTATAGGTTAGATTAGGTAGGTGCCCCCCAGGATAGATTAGGTAGCTGCCCCCCAGGATAGATTAGGTAGCTGCCCGTCCCCATAATGGAGGGGGGGCCGCAGCCGCGGGGAGGGCAGCCCGACCTCTCCCTCCCTTCCTCTCCCCGGGGCCCCCCCTCAGATGCAGAGTAAGCGGCTAACGGAAGCGCTATAGGCAGAACTCGGCTGCGGCTCCCTCCTACCAGCGCGAACGGGCGCATGGCCCTCCAAACGGAGATGGGCCCCCCGGGCCCCTCCCCCGCCTCCTCAGGAGCCGGGCCCGGTCGCCAAGGCGACCGCTGCGACCACGGGCCCTACGCCCTTGTTGCTAGGGTTTAAAACTTGGTGTTAGAGCACGCATACATTTTCCTCAGGTAAGCATATATTAAAGTGTACTGCAACAAAATGTTATTACAGAGTTTAAAAAAAAAATTGTTTGATTTTTTTAAATGATTTTCTAAAGAAATATAAGGTCTTTTTGAAAGAAAAAAATACTTGTTTTCAAACAATCAGATTTTGCATTTTTGCATAATTATGCATATTTGTGATATTGTGGACAGAGCCGGATTAAGGCCAAATGGGGCACTAAGCAAAATATCAGATCTGGGACCCCCTCCCTTAAGCTACCTATTGTCCCCCTCTGTTCCCTCTGTCCCACGCTGTTCCCCCTAAGCCACCTTGTGTCCCCCTGCGTCCCCTCTGTAGCCCCTGTGCCACATCATAGCCCGTGTCCCCTCTATTCCCCCAGTGCAACCTGTGCTCTGCCTATGTGGCTCTCTTATGCCATAACTCACATGGCCCTGTTCCAGCTCCAAACCTTGCTGCTCTCCTGCAGTCCATGCGGCTCCAATTACCACAGTTACTTCCGTCCAGTGCCTTTTACACCACGAGAGGCAAAATCCGATAGTAACTATGGTGACGAGACGATCCGGTTTAGCGTCCTGTCACCATGGCTACTGCCAGCCTGCACCTCTCATGATGTCAGAAGCGCTGGACGAAAGAAACTATGGTGGAGCAACTGCGGCCTGCAGGAGAGCGGTGAGGTTCGGTGTTGGATCGGGCCATGTGAGTATTGCAAAAAGGGGGACACGGAGGCGGAGCACAAGGTACAGTGGCTGGGATATCAGGGCCGTATTACCTACTGATGGGCCCCCCTAGAATCTCATGGGGCCCTAATTAGGTGCTTGGAATGTTTAGTGGGATAATTCGCCCCTGATTGTGGAACCTAATTATGCTTAAAGCGGAACCCTGCATTTCAACTTTGCTCTAAAACATTATTTACAGTATATTATATGCAACCAGCATTTTCTTTTTTTTACTAGACCAGCATTGGAAGGGTTACACAGAGCTTTAAAGTTCCTGGAGAGAACTGCAGACGCATCCGAAGCTTACATAGATACATTTTGTTTACATAAATGTATCTAAGTGTGGAATGTGACTCACTCTCTCTGACTGAAAAGGAGCTGGAGGACAGCCAAAGAGTGTGTAACATTTCTCACTTGTTACATTCTATTTAGTTAAATGTATCTAGCTGAACTTCTGCATATCTCTCCTCGGAACTTTAAACCTCTGTGTTTAACCCTTCCAATGCTGATCTAGTAAAAAAAAATGCTGGTTGCATATAATATGCTGTAAATAATGTTTTAGAGCAAAGTTGAAATGCAGGGTTATATTCCGCTTTAAGAGCTTTATATGTCACCACCTATGATATATTTCAGAATGTAAATCAGGGAGGGGAGAGATTTTACAATGGGCAAGCACTGACTAAATCATTTATAAATACATTTTGTAAAAAAATAAGCAATTTTATTCATTATGTCCTTTGCACTACAGTTCCTCTTTAAATAAAAATGGAAATGTTTAAATATAAATATAATGTTTATTTGATGCAGATATATTTTCTAAATATGTTTCCCTGACCAAATGTTTAAAAAGTAACAACACTGATGTGTATAAACACACGGCCATCAGTATTACATTAGCTGACCACAAGAGATTAGATAATTTATGTATGATTTTGTGAATATTCATTATTTTATGCATAACATTATTGCAAATCTTTTCTCTTGTGTGTCAAGTGCAACTGAATCATGAAATAAAGTCATCAAAACCCGAATATGAGATGAAACAGGTACTAAAGGAACCAGGGCCGCATCTGTCTCATTTGCCACGCTGTATCCTTTCTTCATCTCACCTGCCACCACTACCGCACACATGCATACAGCATACCACGATAATATGTAATATATATATATATATATATATATATATATATATATATATATATATATATATATACCTACTAGTAGACCTAAGCCCATTTAAAAACAGGCTCTAGGTTTCTCTAACCGTCCCACCGCCGCATGTCAGTGCGCATGCGCGCGCACCTGTCCGCAATGCGCGCACCCGCCTGCCCCCCCCCCCCCTTGGCCCGTCCTCCTCCTCCTCCTGTCCCAACTGCTACACATGCGCAGTAGCCAAAAAGCACGAACACGGACAGGAGGATGACGCAGGAACATATATATATACACTCACCTGAAGGATTATTAGGAACACCAAACTAATACGGTATTTGCCCCCCTTTCGCCTTCAGAACTGCCTTAATTCTACGTTGCATTGATTCAACAAGGTGCTGAAAGCATTCTTTAGAAATGTTGGCCCATATTGATAGGATAGCATCTTGCAGTTGATGGAGATTTGTTGGATGCTTATCCAGGGCACGAAACTTCCCATTCCATCACATCCCAATAATGCTCTATTGGGTTGAGATCTGGTGACTGTGGGGGCCATTTTAGTACAGTGAACTCATTGTCATGTTCAAGAAACCAATTTGAAATGATTCAAGCTTTGTGACATGGTGCATTATCCTGCTGCAAGTAGCCATCAGAGGATGGGTACATGGTGCTCATGAAGGGATGGACATGGTCAGAAACAATGCTCAGGTAGCCCGTGGCATTTAAACGATCCCCAATTGGCACTAAGGGGCTTAAAGTGTGCCAAGAAAACATCCCCCAGACCATTACACCACCACCACCAGCCTGCACAGTGGTAACAAGGCATGATGGATTCATGTTCTCATTCTGTTTACGCCAAATTCTGACTCTATCGAGACTCATCAGACCAGGCAACAATTTTCCGGTCTTCAACTGTCCAATATTGGTGAGCTTGTGCAAATTGTAGCCTCTTTCTCCTATTTGTAGTGGAGATCAGTGGTACCCGGTGCGGACTTCTACTGTTGTAGCCCATCCGCCTCAAGGTTGTGCATGTTGTAGCTTCACAAATGCTTTGCTGCATACCTCGGTTGTAACGAGCAGTTATTTCGGTCAACGTTGCTCTTCTATCAGCTTGAATCAGTCGGCCCATTCTCCTCTGACCACTAGCATTAACAAGGCATTTTCGCCCACAGGACTGCCGCATACTGGATGTTTATCCCTTTTCACACCATTGTAAACCCTAGAAATGGCTGTGCGTGAAAATCCAAGTAACTGAGCAGATTGTGAAATACTCAGACCGGCCCCTCTGGCATCCTCAACCATGCCACACTCAAAATGTGCCCTAAATACCCTTTCTTTCCCATTCTGACATTCAGTTTTGAGTTCAGGAAATTGTTTTGACCAGGACCACACCCCTAAATGAATTGAAGCAACTGCCATGTGATCGGTTGATTAGATAACTGCATTAATGAGAAATTGAACAGTTGAACAGGTGTTCCTACTAATCCTTTAGGTGAGTGTATGTATATATATATATATATATATATATATATATATATATATATATATATATATATATATACAGTGGGTTGCAAAAGTATTCGGCCCCCTTGAAGTTTTCCACATTTTGTCACATTACTGCCAAAAACCTGAATCAATTTTATGGGAATTCCACGTGAAAGACCAATACAAAGTGGTGTACACATGACAAGTGGAACAAAAATCACATCTTTTTGTAGCCTAAGCCTGCTTTAAATTTCTCAATAACTTGATACCTGACCTGTCTTGGACCTGTCTTGTGTGTTCTTTGGACTTCACGGTGTTGTTGCTCCCAATATTCTCTTAGACAACATCTGAGGCCCTCATAGAGCAGCTGTATTTGTACTGACATTAGATTACACACAGGTGCACTCTATTTAGTCATAAGCACTCATCAGGCAATGTCTATAGGCAACCGACTGCACTTAGATCAAAGGGGGCCGAATAATTATGCACACACCACTTTGCAGTTATTTATTTGTAAAAAATGTTTGGAATCATGTATGATTTTCGTTCCACTTCTCACGTGTACACCACTTTGTGTTGGTCTTTCATGTGGATTTCCAATAAAATTGATTCATGTTTATGGCAGTAATGTGACAAAATGTGGAAAACTTCAAGGGGGCCGAATACTTTTTCAACCCACTGTACATGCAGATATCAGTGATATGCAGATATTACCAACAGTAGGCAGATATCAATGGCATGCAGATATTATAACGGAGGCTGCCTTCCTTATTAGACTTACAGAAAATGTTAATCTTGCTTAAATAACAAATATACAGAGTGAAAAGAAAAAAATAATCAAACATTATTCAAAAGGAATTGATGCTTGTAGAAAATATTATTAACTCATTACTAGGTAGATTTGGTCTTCACAGAACATTAATTGAATAATGGTAAGGATTTTATTTGTGTCTCATCGACATGCTGCGCACAATGCATCCCTGCGCTGGAGTGGCAGATGGTGGAAATTTGCATTTTTCTCTTGTCATCTCCGATGCAAAACGGAATTTTTGTTTTAAATTAAATATTGATGGCTTTATCAGGTAGATGTTTTGCCAGGTTTGCTAAACCGAGCTGTCAGATAAATAAATCTAGATTATTGTCATTGTTACATTTACTTTACATTAGAGTTTGAAAATAAAGAGATTGGAGTTCAGTTTTTGAGCAAAATGACTTTAAAGAGGAACTGTAACCAAGGATTGAACTTCATCCAAATCAGTAACTGACACCCCTTTTCCCATGGGAAATCTTTACCTTTTCTCAAATAGATCATCAGGGGGGTCTGTATGGCTGATATTGTGGTGTAACCCCTCCCACAGTGTGATGTCAGCACCTAGGTCCTGACAGTTTGCTGTCTGTGAACCTTGTTGCATTGTGGGAAATAACAGCTATTTACAACTGCCAAGCAACCAGCATCTCCCGCTGTGCATATGCATATCTTTAAAAAAAACATCTATTTAGCCTATTGCATTGCTAGGGTATGTGGTTATAGGTAATGGCATTTGGTGCTGCTTGTTGTTGTTTTTTTCATGTCTGCCAGTAGCAAAAATGATGACATGCAGGCTCATTGTGGATCAAACAATATGAACAAATTACATGGTGAATACCAATCATTTCTTGATCTCTCTTCTATTTTTTAAACTTCTCACTTCGCAATGTATTGACTCATTAGCCATATTTTTGGGACAATTTGCCATTTTTTTTGAGTTTTCAGGAGCAAAAGAACTACCAAAGAAAAGTGAGCACTGGCTGTGTCCATAGAGAAGAAGGAGCTGTAAGTAGGCCTTGTATAAAAATGTGCACATAACTGTCCACAGACACACACACACACACACACAGATGAACACAACAAAAACCATGTGAGGTCCCACAGTGACATGTATGCACAAACACCCAGGCCAACAACAAAAGCCTGGTGGTGTAATGTGTTTTGTTTTGTTTTGAGAAATTGACAGTTTCTGTAATGGATTCATACCACTGTTTATGTTGAAATTATTTGGTGTTAAATAACACTTCTTATAAACCCATCTCCACCAAAAGCTTTATGTTGACGCTTTAGACAAAGTGGTGAAGGTTTAGAACTTCTATCAATTTACTCTAATTTCCTGTTTTTTTTTGTGACACCCTTGTGCTTTTGTTTATGACATACGGTTAAATTAAATTGAAATTTGCCCAACGGGGATACAGTAATCCACACAAACCTGACAGATGCTCTGTATAAAAATAATTTCTTTATTGCAGTCCCAATCCTATTTGTATAGATTTCTTTCCTCCATTACTATCATGTGCGTCACCTTTGAAAACCAAAGGATAATTGGTGGAGACCTTTACATTATAGGCCTGGCCAGCAATGAGCGAGGATCTAAACGAGGTTTGTTTCTTTCCTTGCCATATTCACTCAATTTTAGGTAAAATTGTCCGGTAAAGATGAAATACTTTAAAGCAGCAGAAACAGCCATACTATCCCGGGACAAAAAAAACAAAACCAAACAGATATGTATATAGATAACTACTTGTTCTACTTACATAACATATGTATTGTACTGTCCACGTTTTGATTACAGTGAATTCTATATAGTAAATAAAGAGAAAACTCTTCCTAGCATTTGTCATCTTAATTCCCTCTGACTGAAGCCAATCTATGTAATTTCATACTTTACTTTTCTCGTGGAAACTGCACTGTCACAGCTAGCTTGCTTTGTAAACACATGTGAGCACAGCATAGATCAGATTTCAGCAGGTCACTGAACTGCCCTCAGCCAATCAGTGAGGAGCAAGAATGTGGGATGGGTGATGGCAAGCTTCCTTGTCATCGGCAATGAAACATCTAGAGCCAGGCTTACTGAGATTAGATTCATTACAGCAGAAACACTTCTGAATAAACTGGAATGCTTGCAGTGCAGGATGAGGTTCCAAGATGAATAATAAACCCACTGCAGTGGGTAAATGGATTTGATTTTGTGGCTCACAATCCCTCTTTAAAAGTATAAAAAAAAAAAAAAATTAATTAATGACTTAAAAGTAAAACAAAGTTGTGTCTTATAAAAAAGACTTTTATGTTTTGACCTCGTCCCTTGTGTATGCACTTTCTTAGGTAGAAATGATTTTACTTTACCGCATTAAAAACCTATTGTTTAACACTTTTTGTTAAAGGTTTTCATCTTTTGTCACTATGTTCAGAGATGAGCATTGGAATTCTGCCAAGTCCTTTCCAGCAGTGGCGTAGCTAAGGAGCTGTGGGCCCCGATGCAAGTTTTACAATGGGACCCCCCAAGCACTCTATACATAACAATTGATACGGCGCACCAAAACCGAGTACATTCGAAATCGGTGCCGGTAGACTTGGGCGCAGGATACAGCGGTATCTAGCTGATCCTGCTTCTGCACAAGTCCGGGCCGATTTAATTACTATTCCCCCTCCAGGCTGACATGGATAGTGGGGGAATGAAATAATTTGGCTTACAGCGATTGCTGGAGGCCGAATTATTATGTTTCTAAGCAACCTCAGCTCCATCTTCTGATGGAGCCGACGTTACTCACTGAGCGCTTCAATAGGAGTGATTCCTATTGAAGTCTATGGAGGCGCCGGCTGCGCCCAAATCTAGCAGTACTGAAAAGCACTGCTCCGCCAAAAACTGCCAATGGCAACTACAGTGTCAGAGGTGCAAGAAGGGGATGGGGAGCAGTTTGTTAATGATAACCACTATTCAAAGTACTACTCCCTCCTCTTAGGTAAACTTTAAATTTGGAGCACGGAGTGTCTTACTGAAACAAACTTTTCCTCATTATGATAAAACCTGAGACCATTGCTGCAGCAATAAGAATACTACTGTTGTTGTCCATAAAGGATACTCTTGTTATTATACTTTTTCTATTTTACCCGTTACATTTTCTGTTTACTCTGTTTCTTTCTGCTCACCTAAATCCCTGTAGATCCAAAGCTACATTTGCCTCGAGTTCTGAGCATTTGCTAAAATCTGTTTTCCATTATCGGTTGTTGGTTGTCCTTTGTGACCGCCGACACTGGAACTGAGCAGCTATTTTATTGGAGAAGTTTGTCCCAGTTTTATATTATTGGCTTTTATGTTAGGTCTAGTGGTTGTTGCATGCTATACTCTTATATTTGTGTTCAGGTCAATTATATAGAAAAAAGGACCAATATATGAGTTGTATATAAAAAAAACAAAATGTTGTTATACTGTCGCTGTATATGATATTTAATTTACCTGAAATACAAATTGAAGATGAACTGTAACCAAGAATTGAACTTCATCCCAATCAGCAGCTGATACTCCTTTCCTAATGAGAAATCTTTACCTTTTCTTGAATAGATCATCAGGGGGTCTGTATGGCTGATATTGTGGTGAAACCCCTCCCACAGTGTGATGTCAGGACCTGGGGCCTGACAGTTTCCTGTCTGCGAGACTCGTTGCAGTGTGGGAAATAATGGCTGTTTCCAACTGCCAAGCAACCAGTGTCTCTCTGTGTGCATGTGTATATCTAAATATTTTAAAAAAAAACTTTTAGCCTATCACATTGTTAGGGACTGTGGCTATAGATTGTGGAAGTTGGTGCTGTCTGGTGTTTTTTTTCATGTCTGCCAGTAGTAAAGATGATCCTGCAGGCTGAGTGTGGATCAAACAATATGAACAAATTACATGGCGAATATCAATCATTTCTTGATCTCTCGTCCTCTTTAAGTTACAAAAAACAGCATCTTTGGGGATAATTAAAGGAGGTATTCTCAGCTGTACTGAATTGTACACTTCAGCTCCTCCCCACTCCAGTGGAGAGCAACTGGTTTCAAGCAAGACACACCCTTACAATGCACCAACTAAACCAGGGGTCCCCAAACTTTTTCAGTCAAGGGCCGGGTCAACATACTTCAGACTGCTGGGAGGCCGGAGTATACATGAAATGATGTAGAAAAGCGTAACATTGAGCCTAGGTATTGTAGACAGCGCCTATTAACATGGGCAGCCCCCATGTCTCCCATTTAACCAGAGCAGATGTTATGCCCCTGACACATGCGCAGATAATATCCCCCACAACACAGCAAATGTAGCTATTGTGACCCTAACATAGGAAGTCATATAATGTCACCCAATAGCCTGCAACAGCCTGCAGCACAATCTCACCCAAACACACGCAATCCCTTTAGAAACATATGCAGTACAACCCTCCATTTCCCCTTCGCAACATAACCATAACATTCCTGCACCACACTGCCCAAAAATATGTGATTATGCTTGTTACAAGTCATCCCCACCACTTGGTACCTACTTTTCCCAGTAGCCTGAAATACAATCCCCACACGCAAAGCAATCAGTGTTCAAAACAACATATTTTCAAAATCCTCCCTGTTCCCCCCCAAAAAAAAACAAACAAACAAAAAACAAAGTACTCCCTTTCACCAGTAATCGCATGAATTGCAAATGATACAGAAAATCTATTTAGGTGCTGCACTCTGAGCTGGTGGTCAATTCGGATGCAGCCTTAGTGGTATGCGCTGGCGTTCTCCTCGCTGCAAATGATCCACGCCTACACACGCATGTAGGGTGTTGATTGGAAGCCAGTGAATGACTGCTTTCTGGCTTCCATGCTATTATATATGCAAGCCACTAATAATTAAAGACGCAGAGGGACGAATCTGTAAGCAATACATTTTGTGTGTGTGTGTGGGGGGGGCGTTAAAGAAGCCTCAGGGGGCCGCATTCGGCCCACGGGCCTTAGTTTGAGGACCACTGAACTAAACCCTAAACTGAACAAGACAAATTATGACATCAGCCAGGATCATAAGTGAATATAAATAGTGTATAGTATCAAACAAATGGACAAAATATGTTTCACAGGCCAAATGTGCTCACCACTGCAGTGTGACTTGCTCTCTTCCCAGTCTGGATTCAGCTTTTGGGTAATTAAGACTCTTATAGGCGCTCGTATCGTTCTCTACTCAACCATTGTGCATTTGCTTTTGGGTATCATTGACCTGAGGAAGCAGGTAAAGCCTGTGAAACGCGCTGTCATAACCTTGTTTTTTCGTATAAATAAATTGCCTAGTTCAGTGATCTGCAAACTTGGCCCTCCAGCTGTTAAGGAACTACAAGTCCCACAATGCATTTGCCTTTATGAATCATGACTTTGGTTGTCAGACTCCTGCAAAGCATTGTGGTACTTGTAGTTCCTTAACAGCTGGAGAGCCAAGTTTGCAGATCGCTGGTCTAGTTTAAATGAAGCCGCCATTGGCTTTTTTCTTCAGGAGAGGTGAGTCTCACCATTGCCTCTCCATTTTAAGCTGTTTTTAATTTTTTATATTGTTGGGCACCTCCACCCACTTCCCTTAAAATAAAAAAAAGTACTCTAAGCATCATCAATAAATAAACGACTCCTTCCTTGAGATCCTATAGCTTGTAATATAATTATTATGACGCCGCTATAGACTTTAATGCAATTATCGTTAATACAGCGAAAAAAGCTGAAAAAAGGGTGCCGCAAAAAATATTGCAAACAACATTTGAACATTACAGTTTTTTAAGTAGTTATTGTTTTAGAAGCTTGCAACGTTATAGTTTTTGTCATATTATTTTGCTTATATGTACAGATTTTACGTTATCAAAGATATTATTGTTTCTATGTGTAAAAAGGTGTTTCTGCAGGGGGAGTGGTTAGGGTTAGGCAACACTAAGGGGAGTGGTTAGGGTTAGGCACCACCCAGGTGGCGGTTAGTTTTAGGCAACACCAGGGGTGTTTGGTGTTAGGCACCACTGAGGGGGTTAGGGTAAGGCACCACCGGGGGGTGGTTAGTTTTAGGCACCACCAGGGGAAGGTGCTGTGTTAGAGTAGGGTTGGGTTAAGCTGTTGAATTACGTAACGATTTTTAACGTTAATATCTTTTTGTTATTATCTCCCGTCTGTTTATAAAATTGAATTTATCGTTAACCAAGTTTGACAACGATGTTTATCGTTATTACGATTTCGTTATCCACCGGCGCCATTTCGTTATCCAGCCGAGCCCTTTTTTCATGCACGCCAAATTCCTAGACACTAAAGGGTGAGAGAGAGCCCTGCCATTGCAAGCTTACAATCTAAAAATAAAAAAAGCTATAACATATTCAATATTCTATATTCAAAACACAGCATGTTGACTATTCCTGAGGCCCACCAGTACATAAATAAAAGAAAAAAGAAATCTATTTTGAAGACGTGACCATGCTACCATTCCAAAGAGAGTGAGGATGGTACTTCCCCACAAGCGATTACACTGGTTGCATGTTGGGCAACCAGAAAGTGTACCAAGTTAAAGTGGACTTCTTGCATAGGACAGAAGGAAAACATAGAGAAATGAACTCTGCATGTATTTAGAGAGTTAGCCTGAATCTCTGCTGCCTCGACAGAGCCGCTAATTTGTAAACATAGGATGGTAACCCTAGGTCTGCGTCCATGAAAGCAGGAAGTAGACACACTGTAGAAATATTGCAGGATTTTTATCAGCTGTAACAAAGATTTTTTTTCTTCAAAGGTTACAATGCTGTTGCTTATCTTTAAGAGCAGAGAGGAAGTTCTGAGTTCAGGTCCGCTTTAATTATTTACTGGCACACCTACTGTCTACCATTAACATCAATGGCTGATGAAGGCCGGTTAAGACGTAACATTTATTGCATCTATTGCACTCCCCCCCTTACCTATTTCTTTCTCTACATGAAACATGCAGTTCAACAGCCAAGTAAGCAGCATTTTCTAAAAAAAAGGACACCAGCAGTGAGAGTGTCTTTATACTCCTCTCTTTTCAGCCTTACTAGGAATGTTTAAGAAGTCATGATTCTGTCGGGGTTCCGGTGAACATGAGACCTGCATGACCTGTGTCTCTAACAAGATGGCATGCACATCACAACATGTTTTAGGTGAAGAGGCTTCTGGGAAAACAGCAACCCAGACGGCAATTACTGCTGCACTGGCCTTGTGAAGACATCTCTGCCTTGTGAAGTATCATACATATGAATTAGGAATAAATCACAGGAAGTTGTTCTGACATCTTCACAGAGCTCAGGATCTTTATTAAAAATCATGAACTTCCGTGAATATATCATTCCTTAAAGTCAAGATAATTCGATTGAACCCGTCTATGCAATGGCGTGCAAACCTGTAGGGTGTTTTTTTTTGGCGTTAATCATCATCATTATTATTGCTTATTAAGCCCTCTGGTGTACGGGCTTCCTGATATTATTTGTTTTAGGAAAGAAAAGTGTTTTTATAGCTGAGTTTAACCTCTTATAAGGTCCAGATCATCTCTGTGCTGAGAGCTACCTGTGCTGATGTCATGAAAGGATTTGGTTAGTGGCAGAGAAACATGAGACAGAATCTGCATACATTGTTACACAGCAAATGGAAATGAAGGAACACCCATAGTATTTTGAATAGTGTTGTGTGTGCCCTGACCCACACCCCAGCCGGGCCAGGCCAAGGTAGAGAGGCTTCAGCCTCAGGGCGCAGTGTAGGAGGGGGCGCACAACTCACTCAGGTATCATTCCCCTATTGTGTTTGAAGCAGAGAGAAATAAGAAAAGAAAATACATGGAAGTGACTACAAGCCAGATAACTAGAGATTAAGGTGTTGGGGGCCCTGGGGCGCCTCTAAGTCTAATAGCAATCAGTGTGTGAGGGGTGGGGTGGGAGGGATGGAGGGGCGTACTTTGGTGTCTCAGCCTTGGGTGCTGGAGGACCTTGTCCCGACTCTGCACAGCAATACCATACGGGGGTCACAATCAATGATATACAGAAGAATTGGCATCATGATTAAATTATATATGACAGTTTGCTTTAAACCTAATAATTTTTCAAGATATATTAAATTACACATAATAAAGTGTGAGTTTCTCCCCTCCCAGGGTTCGTTTTCCAAATATGGTCTTAAAATCCCTGCCCCCTGTCTGAAATCGGCCCGACAATTTTTTTTTCCTAGCCATGGGTGCAAAGGATGCTGGGGGATTGATATCTTGATTCCACACCCACTGTTGTGCTCCCAGCCCACACCCACTGTGAAAAGAGATGCAATCTAATCCAGGCAGGCAGGCAAACATGTGGGATAAGAATTACAGCAAACAGACATGATAAGACAGGCTGCTGCAGCTGTTCTGCTGTCTCTTCTCTCTCCTACCCACTGGGAAAAGAGATGTAATTTGATCCAGGCAGGCAGAGGACAGGAGAGGGCCCCAGGCTGGAGGGGAGGACACAATGCTGAGGGTGTACTGCAATGCATTAGCATGAGAAGAAAGGTGGAGGTGCTACTACAGATATTAATGTGAGTCTGTTCTATTCACTATGATGTACCAGATGTAAACTTTATAAGTTCATCTAACTATACAGAGTGCATAGACTACATGCATGTATTGCCAGTCATTTTTTTTACCACAGTAGTATATACAGTATATATCTCTTTTTATTAAAGTGAACCCGAGAGGAACCTTGAGTCAAACATCAAATACTTATCCAAGGAGAGGGAAACCTCTGGATCCTCCATTGGCTTCCCACATTGTCCTCCTGACCTCCACCTCTTCCGAAACCCTTCAGCACATAACCACTATTCTCCTCCTCATGCATAACTGCGGTCACGCAGCACCTACCTGAGCACGGCCACGCCTGGAGCCAACAAGGATGCACACTGAAGGCTCTCTGCAAAGATGCTTGTATTGGCAGATGCTTCATCGGCCTGATGAAGGTTAGTTAAGACCATAATGTGTAGTGTTGCATTATTACAATACAAGCATCTTTAGAGAAAGCCTTCAGTGTGCAGCCTCGTTTGTTTCATTTCAGTGTGCACTATTACTTCCAGGAGGGCGACCTGAAAGAGATGAGCAGCACTGGCTGACCATGATTTCTTTTAACAGGAGTGGTCTGCACCCATGACAATGCTTGTGCTTGTGGGAGGCAGTAGCACAGAGCTGTTCACGCATCAGCAGGTCCGGTTTACTGCGGAGGTGCAGACGTGCTTACATAGGCACAGAATGGCAGCACTCCTGTTTGAAGAGGAGCACACAGTCGCGAGCCTTGGATCAAACCAAAGTAATCCGATGTCGGATTCCTTTGCAGCGAGCTGAGCATGGCAATGGAGGACTAGAGAAGTGGTCCTCAAACTAAGGCCCGCGGGCCGAATGTGGCACCCTGAGGCTTTTGTACTGGCCTCCCACACAGAAAATGTATTACTTATAGATGCAGTCAGCTACATCTTTAAATATTGGTGGTCCGCATATAGAATAGCAGTGCTGGCACCACCCATCCACATGGAAGCCAGGAAGCAGTAATTTCGCTGGTTTCCAATCAAATTACACATCAGGTGACACTGCTGTCCAATTGGACTGCAGGTTGTCACCTGGGTATGCTTCACTGTCTGGCCCGCAAAGATTTCTACATCATTTTATGTATACTCCGGCCTCCCAGCAGTCTGAAGTATGTTGAGCCGGCCCTCGACCCAAAACGTTTGTGGACCACTGGACTAGAGGATGGTGTAGGAAGCCCACAGGATCCAGAGCCTTCCCTCCTCTTAGGTGCGTATTTTGACGTCTGACTGGAGGTTCGTCCTTGAGTAAACTTTAAATCCCCTGATAGGTGACAGCCGCAAAAGACTGCTGTTTGGAAGTTGACATTTTTCTCAAGCTGCTAATGTCATGTGACACATATAACCAAATCACCAGTATAAATAGTAAAAAAAAGTCCCCAATACATAACAAATCGGTGTACACCCAGATGAAGGAGGGGTCACAGCATGGACTTGGTGGGGAACTGAAACTAAATTCAAAGTGAGTAAATAGAAGACATATAACAGAACTCACTGGTCTACAGTGAGGTAAACAATTCTTCCCCTGCAGTCTCCATGGACTCTGAACAAATATATCATCTCAGTGTGTTCAATAGCCGTCCAGTCACAGGGACAACAAGACAAGCCCACAGAGCACTTGGTCAGAGCACAGACAATCATTGGGATTCCATGTCTTCTAAGAGGCTGCCTGGTCCCGGTAAACAGAAGTCATGTGTGTGCCACATACAGACAATGTCTAGATAGACAAGACATATAACATTTAAATCACACTTTTCTCCTGGCAAACCCAAAGAGCTTTAGGGCTGCAACCACTTAGGGTGTGCTCCAGAGGCAACTTGTCTGTTTAAATGCTTCAGAAAACAGGACTGTATTTGACCCAGTGAGTCAAAGTTCTCAGAAAAGTTCTTTTGCATCGATAACAACTGAAGTTTTTTAACTCTTCCTGTACTGGAAAACAATATGAAACGTTTTTGTGAGAGAACGCGGAAAAGCAGCCGGGTGTGCTGATAGCAAGGCGGCTGATTCCGCGTCCAATGCAGCGGTTTGCACACGGAAGCGTGCGTCTGGTAACATGGTAGAACGCGGAAAAGCCGCCGCATGTATTGACAGCAAGGCGGCTGGTTCTGCGTCCAGCGCGGCGGTTTGCACGCAGCAGCGTGTGTCTGGTGTGGCTGAGTCTGTTAGTTCACACAGACTTAGGAATACGCGCCCGCGCGCTGAGAGGCAGAACTTTTATGATGGGCAAGGGGGGATCAGCTGACCGAGACGATCAGCTGACCCCAGAGCTGATAACTATTGGTTGATCACTTAGGGGTGGCGCCAGAGAGCACTACTCCATATATAGTTACTGCTGCCCAGACACAAGTTGTCTGCCGTTGCGAACACTACGTGGAAGCACTCAGACCTTAGTCAGATCCAACAGTGTGTTTGAACCAGGAGGACCTGGAAATTCACACTGAGCCAGTTAACTTGTATTATTGCTCTGTTATACATCAGACTAGTTCCAGGGTGTAGAGACCACGGACCTCACACCCAGACTAGGGAACTTGTGTTATCATTCTGTTATACATCAGACTAGTTCCAGGGTGTAGAGACCACGGACCTCACACCCAGACTAGGGAACTTGTGTTATCATTCTATTATACATCAGACTAGTTCCAGGGTGTAGAGACCACGGACCTCACACCCAGACTATAAAACTTGTGTTATCATTCTGTTATACATCAGACTAGTTCCAGGGTGTAGAGACCACAGACCTAACACCCAGACTAGGCTTTGTTTGATATCTGTTATGACTTATTGCTTTCCTGACTATTCCTCTGATCACTGATTCGGTACCTTGCATATCTGATATTCCGTTGCCAAACCCTGCTTGCCTTGGATACCGAATGAGCTTTCTGTCTTTGTACTTTGTCTATCCGTGTGTTGCCGACCTGGCTTGCCCGACCTCAAGAGCTATCTCTCCCCTTAAGAGATAGTCTCCAGATCAGATAGTGATATTCACTTTCTGGTGTCACTCACCCTCTGGTCCTTCCTACCTCCAGCCTGACTCCACCCCTTGGAGAGTCTCAGGCTGCTGGAAGGTTCCTGTACTCTCTAAAGCAGTATTGCCTATACTGCCTAATATTACCTGCTCATCAGGTGTGTTTCTCAAAGCATTACTGTTACACCAAACACTCTTATATACATAGGTGTCCAGAGGTTAGTAATATATCTGTATTATCATTGATTCTGCAGATCATCAATAATTGGGTATATATCTGTATTCTTGGTGATACTGCAGATCACCAATAATCAGATTCTCTCTGCGTGCTGACACCAATCGTTACAGTTTTTCTTTGCTACTAATGTTCTATTTCTTAGCTGTACTACACATACAATTCATTATCTCATACGTTTATTTTCACTTCATGTTTGCTTTAAGCCATGTCATTTTAACATCAGCTCTCAGGGATCCTTAATGTCCGATAGAAGAGGCAGCTTAATAAAGTGGCGTAGCAATAGGGGATGAAGAGGTTGCTATTACACCGGGACCCCTGGACCAGAGGGGCCCACTAGGGGACTTCCTTCATCCATCTTATTTGCTTTTCATTGGCACTATGTCAGTAATGTACTCCCCTATATGTGCATTGCATAGTGGAAATCCTTAGGAAGTATCCAAACTCCTAAAAAAATTGAGATCTACTTACCCGGGGCTTCCTTCGGCCTCTGGCAGCCAATATGTCCCTTGCCTCAGCTCCGGTGTCCCGGGATCTCCTCTATTTCAGAAGCCGGGTCGGCATCTACTGCACCTTTGTGAGCCCCACTGGTGACCCCGCTCACAAGGTCTGGAGTGTTCTGCCAAGAGCTGGAGGAAGCTCCGGATGAATAGATCTCAATTTTTATAGGAACTTGGATGCTTCCTTTAACAAACGGTTTACTCTGATTACCAGGGGCGTTGCTAGGATCCTAAGAGATCCGGGGCACTTTTGGGCATTCCAGACAGAAAATGGGTATGGCCACGCAAACAGAATGTGTATGTGGTCATGGGTGGAGCTAAATTTACATGAACTTAACAGCGGTCTAAGTAGGCCTGCCCAGCAAAATGTTGGATGAAGCCCCCTCTTAATGAATTAAACAAAATGCAGCATATCACATAAATAGGCAGTATCACGCAAACATAACTCCGCCTTGATTTGCCAGCTGTTTCTATCTCCTACTACACTCATAGCTGGGGAATCAGGCTCGTACCGGCCGAGCGCAGAAAAACATTTACACACCCACCTCAGCGTGTTCCAAATAACCACTGCGGAATCCTGACCGGATCACCATCCAGGACCATGAGGAATAGGATATCCATGCAAGCCAGATCCCCGGCATAAGAGGGACACAAGCGTGACAGCTATATAGGCAAACCTATATAGGTTTCTCCAGCCTCAAAAACCAGGTGAGACCTTTCCTACAGGGCCTAGAGCCCTCACCTACTAGTATCACAGTGTGCACTTTTTCTCCTTTCTGTTTCCATATCCAGCACTGTTCTATACAGGTAGCAGCACCTGTGATACAAAGGGACCCACAGATCGCTCTCTGATGGTAAACTTTACTACCAGAATCCACTGATCTACATAAACATAACTAGGCAGAGTCACCAGGCTTCTGTGGTGTCTGCTCTGGCTTTCTGCTGGGCTGGCTGGCCTGCTGCCAGGTTATCTAGCAGTCCCCCCATAGCATTCCATGACCTTCTAGTGGACCCCCTCCCATGCTCCCACGGGCCTTCCATTCAGGCTCCACAGCTCCCAGCATGCCCTATAGAAGAATTACAGCTCCCTGCATGCCCCCATAAAGGCATCACAGCGCCCAGCATGGCACCACAGCAGGCAGTATGCCCACATAGAGGCACCACAGCACCTAGCATACCCCCGATTGATGCACCACAGAACCCAGCATACCCCCGATTGATGCACCACAGCTCCAAGCATGCCTGCCATTGAAGCACCACAGTTGACTCTGTCTGGGGACATCCAGGGCACCCCTGAATAGCTCCAGGGCACGTGCCACTGATCTTTGGGGCTGGCAACGCCCTTGCTGAATACACCTTTCTGACACTGCAGATGTCCTTGGTGACTCCATATCAATAGAGTTCTTGGACCCCCATGTAAAACTCGCACAGGGGCCCCAAGCTCCTTGGTTACGCCACTGGCTTCATGATCAATCCATCTCACTGCATGAAATGGTAAAGAAAAAAGAATGAAAAAAAAAACAACTCTATCTGACAAAATATAGAAGCTTTCTCATCCAAGTGAATTTGTTTAAATATTGTTGGAAGTGAAATGATTAAGCTTCGGGAAATGTGTTTTCCAGAGATAATGATATTTAATGGTTTTACATTTTTTTTTGGGGCTACATTTGTCTTTGTTGCACTTTAATAAAGGACACCGAGTCTTTGTTTGGCTACTCCGCTCGGTATTAATCTTACCTAAAAGTACTTTCAGTACCTGAGCCGAGGATTTAGGAAATAAATTAATCTCCAGAAAATATGAAAGTTGCCGACATTTTAATTCTGCTGCCGCACAAAACTTTCTGTCGGTGGATTCCCCGGGTAAAAGTTTCACATTTCCCAAGTGTCGTTTCCACTGACGGTCCAAACTTTCACTTGTCGTAAATGTTGGCACTGCTGAGCAGAGCCGGACCTGGACTTTTTGCCACCTGAGGCAAATTTTGAAAAAATTGTCGCCCCTCGTGGGGGGCCGCCGAGCTGGAGGGGTAGCGGGCAGGACGGGGGTATTGGGCCTAGCGGTGGGGAGGGGGGTTGGACCCCCCCTCCCTCGCCTGGGGCCCCCGATCTGCGCTCCCCTCCAGCTTTAAATAGCGAGTAAGCAGCCGTCCAGCCGACAGTAAGAGGCACGGGCGAGGGATCACTCACCTCTTCCTCGTTCCAACGTGCACTCCACTGACATCACTTCCTGCAATGCCGGCCACGTACAATACAGTGGGCGGCGTTGCAGGAAGTGATGTCAGTGGAGCACACACTGGAACGAGGAAGATCCCCCGCCCGTGCCTCTTACTGTCAGCTGGACGGCTGCTTACTCACTATTTAAAGCTGGAGGGGAGCACAAATTGGGGGACCCAGGCGAGGGAGGGGGGGGTCTGACCCCCCTCCTCACCGCTAGGCCTAATACCCCCATCCTGCCCGCTACCCCTCCAGCTCGGCGGCTCCCCCGCACCCACAGACGGGCGGATGCCGCCCCTAGAAGTTTGCCGCCTGAGGCAAAAGTTTCACCCCGCCTCATGAGCGGGCCGGCCCTGCTGCTGAGTCTCTTTTTCCTACGTGACAAAATGAATGTGAGAAGGCAAAGAGTGGACATACTGCTAGATCAGCTGTTCCTCATGTGTAGGATCTCATTCTTTGCAGGGCCGGTTTTAGACTTTTTGTTGCCTGAAGCAATACATTGTAAGGACGCAACCCTCGCCTCCGACATGATTGTGAAAAGCCGGACCAGAGAGGAGACACACAGTGAGCTGTGAATTGCTGGCACTACACTTACCTCCCTCTTCTTCCTCCAAGATAGCATCTCCTCTCTGCTGGCCCAAAGCATCTGATCCCTAGGATGCTGGGTATGTGCTGGACCGGTGCTGCATCGCTCACCTGCTCTCAGCAGATTAATGCTGGAATCACCAGCCACATGTGAAGTCCTGCTTCCTCTCTGTCTACAGGGGCGCCTCATGTGACCCGGCAGCACGTAACAAGTCACATGAGGCACCGCTGTAGCCATGGATACAGGACGCTGGACAGGCGGATGGAGATCCCATCGCTGGAACGCTGAGAGCAGGTGAGTGAAGCAACGGGGGGAGAGGGGGAGATGGAGGATTTGAGGAGGGGACATTTGGGGAGGAGAGCACCCTCTTGTGGCCTTCTGATTGTTGCCGCCCTGAAGCAAGTGGTTCACATTGCTTCATGGAAGAACCAACCCTAAACTTCATGGAAGAACCAACCCTGATTCTATGGCCAAATGCTTACCACTGGGTCATTGCAGCTGTTAGGTCCTAGCTGGATTGTATTTAATTATATAGTGTTAACATCTTCCGTAGCTTTTTATAAAGTATATACTGTAGTCGTGTTACTAAGGCATTGTTCATATTTGCAAATTCAGTTATCCATGCATTTGGAATGCAGCCATTTGCACAGTCAGCTGCCCACAAATGCATGCAGCTGTGTGATATAGTCTAGTGCAATGCTGCGCGAAACTGCATAAAGTAAGAACATCTCACAGTGCAGTCTTTGCACTTTTGATGTTCCTGCATCAGGGGTGTAGCTAGGAACCTAAGAGATCCGGGGCGCTTTTGGGCACCCCAGACGAAAAACGGATGGGGCCCGTGCACCAGAATGTGGGTGTGGTCATGGGTGGAGCCAAATTTGCATAAACGTAACGGTGGTCTACGTAGGCCTGCCCAGCAAAATGTTGGATGAAGCCCCCCTCTTCATTAATACAAAAAATACATAAATAAATGCAGCATATCACATAAATGGGCAGTACCACTTAAACATAACTAGGCAGAGTTACCTGGCTTCTGTTCTGACTGGTCTGGCTTGATGCTGGGCATGCTCACTTGCTGCCAGGTTATCTAGCAGTCCCCCATAGTATTTCCTGACTTTCTAGTGAACCCCCTCCCATGCTTCCATGGGCCTCCCATTGCGGCACCACAACTCCAAGCTCCACTCGTCCTGCCCGGTTCAATCATTATTATTGTCCCTGCACTTTGATTGGCCCAATAGGCTGCCTGTCACTTGACACTTGACAGGAAACTTGACAGGCAGCCTATTGGGCCAATCAAACTGTGGGGATAATGTCCTTTAAAGTGATTGGATCAGCAGGGGCTCAGGGCAGGACGAGTTGAGCTCTAGTTATTGCCAATTAGCAGGCATACGTTTGTAGCGCTCACTATTCTGCTCTGATAAGGCACGTTAACTCTGATAAGACACGCAAACTCTGACAAGGCACGCTAACGCTGATAAGGCATGCTAACTCTGATAAGGCACGTTAATGCTGATAAGGTATATTAACGCTGATAAGGCATGCTATCTGTTATAGTGAATCAACCCCACTGGGCCTTAATCAATTAACTTTTCTCTTGAGTTTTCTCCCCGGAAATTTATTATTTTTCATCTTTTCTAAAAAGTATCTTTTCAGCACATAGCAATTGTAAAAGTACTAAAAAGCAGGTTAAAAAAGTATTTTGTATTTTTTCTTGCCAGGGGCTTTAAAGGTTTTTTTTTTTATTGATTTGGTGTACGAATATCTACTTGGAGAAAGCTCAGGACAAAAGTTCATTGCAAATGGGCCACTAGGTTGTGAACCTCTTTGATAACCGTGTGTGATGAACTTGGTTCAGTGTTCAATCTAGACATTGCTAAGTATACAACAAAAATTGGAAGGCTGGAGTGAAAGCGCAGAGGAGAGTTAAGCTAAGTACCCACAGACAGATAGACCCGGGATCTCCGCTGCTGAACGATCGATCCCCAATTCATCTGGCCGAATCTACGTTGTTTGCGCCGTCATAAATGAACCATTGGTTACACGATTGTGGCAAAAACCCACAAAAGTCGTTGAGGATCATTGCGAATTAATCCAGCATGATTGTTTTAAAAACGAACAATTGCCGAGGGGGGGCATGCATCGTGAAACATTATTTCCCAAATTTGTGTAAAATGATGTTGCACAACATCATGAAAGAAATTGTTAGTTAGTTGCCGTCCCTCACTTTTGCACTGCCCCAATCGTCTATGCAATAGCAGATTGCTATTTCCTGGGACAGCAATGGAGGAATCAACCCATACATTTACCTTGCATGAGAGGTCCAAGAGCGGTCCTTAAATGTGCATTGAATAGGCCCTACAGTTTTTTAGGGCATTCCTATTCTAGAGGAGACCGGTGCACTCAAATACTGGAGGCTGGAAATGTGAGGACAGTAATGCTGGAGGTTAAGGTTGTAAATTGTTTGACGCAAATCTGGAGGTCTATACACACATATTATCCCCCTCTACTAATAGCGGAAGGAACAAGGCTGGATTTATACTTCTTCTACCCCTAGGCCAAGTATGTTGCTCCATGTGCATTGGCGCCCCTTCTATTCCGTATGTAGCCCCCTCTCATCCATGTAGTGCAGTTTTCCTTCATATATAGTTCCCTTAGGCATCAGCTTCCCTTTTTTGATGCATTGTTCCATTTGCAGCCTTCTCTTTTATATGTAGCAACCCCTTTCTCATGCCCTTGATCTGCAGCTGCCCAAGTCTCCGACCTTTTTGGCCTTTTCTAGAAATCCAGCCCTGAGAGTGAATGGCACTGCATGCGCCCTTCCAAAAACTTCTATAACACCAATGCACTACTAGCGTGTACATTTAAAAAAACGTATTCAGTATGTTGAAGGACTCGTCTCGCCAACGCTCTGCGTGAAGTGGGATCCATCTTCTTCTCTCAGATCAGAGTTTGCATAATTTGAAAACTTCGTGAATTACACCTCGTTACATCTCAAAAATCGTTGCCAGCCTCGGGAGTGTGAATTATTAAAAGGAGCACCCGAAGGCTCGGATGCCGGCGGCATGAAAGGTGAAGCTATATTTGTACCTATCAGTAATTGATTCTCTATTTTGTCATTGTATGAATAAAGAGTCTCAACTCTTTTATGTAGGTACGTGTGCGGCACTGTGCTAGAATTAATTGTTCTTATCCTGTTCAGCTGCGGCTCTCGTTTTGTGTGAAAACTAAGAGCTTTTGTTATGAGAATAAAGAATGGGGAATTTAAACAATAAGGCATGTTAACTCATTCTCTGCAATTAACTTAATCTATAGGTTAGAGATATAGCCGAGTCTAAGCAATTGCAAGCATCATTTTAAGAGCTGTAGCAATTTGTATTTGTAGCTTCACATGGGGGTGCTTTTAATCTTCTAAAGGGGAATTTTAGTCTTATTAAAAATAGTGATGTTGGCTCAAAGTGGACCTTAAAGAGGAACTGTAAACAAGGATTGAACATCATCCCAATCATTTGTGTATACATAGTTACATAGTTATTTGGGTTGAAAAAAGACATACGTCCATTGAGTTCAACCAGAGAACAAAGTACAACACCAGCCCCGCTCCCTCACACATCCCTGTTGATCCAGAGGAAGGTGAAAAACCCTTACAAGGCATGGTCCAATTAGCCCCAAAAGGGAATAAAATCCTTCCCAACTCCAGATGGCAATCAGATAAAATCCCTGGATCAACATCCAACATCATTGGGCCTTACCTAGTAATTGTAGCCATGGATGTCTTTTAACGCGAGGAAAGCATCTAAGCCACCTTTAAATGCAGGTATAGAATTTGCCATAACTACTTCCTGTGGCAATGCATTCCACATCTTAATCACTCTTACTGTAAAGAACCCTTTCCTAAATAAATGGCTAAAACGTTTTTCCGTCATGCGCAGATCATGTCCTCTAGTCCTTTGAGAAGGCCTAGGGACAAAAAGCTCATCCGCCAAGCTATTATATTGCCCTCTGATGTATTTATACATGTTCATTAGATCCCCTCTAAGGCGTCTTTTTTTCTAGACTACATAAACCCAGTTTATCTAACCTTTCTTGATAAGTGAGACCTTCCATCCCACGTATCAATTTTGTCGCTCGTCTCTGCACCTACAGAGGCGCCAAAAAGTATAAAACATGTTAAAAACAGTATAAAATGGGGGGTACTGGTGGACTTACCTCCCCATAGATGACACAACAATAATGTATATTTAAACCGTATTCAACATTTCTTTCTTTCTCCAATGACATCTGCAACGAGTTTTGTGGGTCTGTCGTCCGCTTCCTCAGGCAAAGTACAACAAGGAGCAGCTGAATGTGCTATACCCGTCCTGACACTCATTCAGCTGCTCCTTGTTGTACTTTGCCTGAGGAAGCAGATCACAGACCTGCGGAATGCGTTGCACATGTTATTGGAGTAAGAAATAAATGTTGAAAACATTTTAAAGATACAATATTGTTGGTTCATGTATGGGGAGGCAAATCCACCAGTATCCTCATTTTAAAATGTTTTTAATATATTTTACACTTTTTGGCACCTCTGTATACACAAATCATTGAATATCCACCTGGTGGATGGGTGTTTCTGCCCTTTTTCTTCCTATCTAGAGAGCCTGAGTGGGGACAGGATAATCTCCCTATCTGCGCATATAGTGGCTTCCTGTGGCAGCAGCCCGTGTTTGTGAGTAAAATGTTTGCTATTCATTGCTACTAATACCAATCAACAGTATTACACTATTCGGGGCTCTCAAATTGTTCTTTTTGTCTTACATATTCATCCCCATCAGTAGCTGATACCCCCTTTCCCATGAGAAATCTTTACCTTTCTCAAATAGCTCATCAGGGACGACTGTATGGCTGATATTGTGGTGAAACCCCTCCCCCAGTGTGATGTCATGATTAAGGTAAAAAAAAATGTGTTTGTACATAAGATTAGCAGCACTCCAAATATTTTGTTTGATGTTGTTCCTTTGCTATTCAGTCGTGTCCGACTCTTTGCAGACTACAGCTTGTCAGGCCCCTCCATCCTCTACAGCAGGGGCGGCGCCAGGGGGGTGCTTGGGGGTGCTCGAGCACCCCCTAGAATTGTCCAAGCACCCCCAAAGCACCCCCTGGAGTGAACTGACTTCACATCTAAAAGACGCCAAGTCAGTTCACACAGCGGCAGCACGGAGCAGCAGGCAGGGCTACGGTAAGATGGCCGCCCGGAGCCCTGTTCTGCAGACTTCGAGTCTGCAGTGCATGGCTTCGGGCGGCCATTTTCCCGTAGCCCTGCTCTCTGCATGCAGGCAGGAAGTCTCGTCGTGACGTCGGGAAGGAAGAGGATCGTGGGCGCGCGGGCGCTGCGCGCCACAATGAGGTCGGGACTCGGGACAGGAGGTCAGGAAACAAGGTCTTCTGGCTGTAGGTGAGTAAATGGGTTTTTCTTTTCTTTTTCAGGTGATGCTGATTGTGCATATTGGGGTCATATCTGCTACGGATTGTGCATATTGGGGTCATATCTGCTACGGATTGTGCATATTGGGGTCATATCTGCTACGGATTGTGCATATTGGGGTAATTTCTGCTACCGATTGTGCATATTGGGGTCATTTCTGCTACCGATTGTGCATATTGGGGTCATTTCTGCTACCGATTGTGCATAATGGGGTCATTTCTGCTACCGATTGTGCATATTGGGGTCATTTCTGCTACCAATTGTGCATATTGGGGTCATATCTGCTACGGTCGGATTGTGCATATTGGAGTCATATCTGCTACCGATTGTGCATATTGGGGTCATATCTGCTACCGATTGTGCATATTGGGGTCATATCTGCTACCGATTGTGCATATTGGGGTCATATCTGCTACCGATTGTGCATATTGGGGTCATTTCTGCTACGGATTGTGCATATTGGGGTCATATCTGCTACCGATTGTGCATATTGGGGCCATATCTGCTACCGATTGTGCATATTGGGACCATATCTGCCACCGATTGTGCATATTGGGACCATATCTGCCACCGATTGTGCATATTGGGACCATATCTGCCACCGATTGTGCATATTGGGACCATATCTGCCACCGATTGTGCATATTGGGACCATATCTGCCACCGATTGTGCATATTGGGACCATATCTGCTACCGATTGTGCATATTGGGGCCATATCTGCTACCGATTGTGCATATTGGGGCCATATCTGATAACGATTGTGCATATTGGGGTCATATCTGCTACCGATTGTGCAAATTGGGGCCATATCTGATAACGATTGTGCATATTGGGGCCATATCTGATAACGATTGTGCATATTGGGGCCATATCTGATAACGATTGTGCATATTGGGGCCATATCTGATAACGATTGTGCATATTGGGGCCATATCTGATAACGATTGTGCATATTGGGGCCATATCTGATAACGATTGTGCATATTGGGGTCATTTCTGCTACCGATTGTGCATATTGGGGTCATTTCTGCTACCGATTGTGCATATTGGGGTCATTTCTGCTACCGATTGTGCATATTGGGGTCATTTCTGCTACCAATTGTGCATATTAGGGTCATATCTGCTACGGTCGGATTGTGCATATTGGAGTCATATCTGCTACCGATTGTGCATATTGGGGTCATATCTGCTACCGATTGTGCATATTGGGGTCATATCTGCTACCGATTGTGCATATTGGGGTCATATCTGCTACCGATTGTGCATATTGGGGTCATATCTGCTACCGATTGTGCATATTGGGGTCATTTCTGCTACGGATTGTGCATATTGGGGTCATATCTGCTACCGATTGTGCATATTGGGGCCATATCTGCTACCGATTGTGCATATTGGGACCATATCTGCCACCGATTGTGCATATTGGGACCATATCTGCCACCGATTGTGCATATTGGGACCATATCTGCCACTGATTGTGCATATTGGGACCATATCTGCCACCGATTGTGCATATTGGGACCATATCTGCCACCGATTGTGCATATTGGGACCATATCTGCTACCGATTGTGCATATTGGGGCCATATCTGCTACCGATTGTGCATATTGGGGCCATATCTGATAACGATTGTGCATATTGGGGTCATATCTGCTACCGATTGTGCATATTGGGGCCATATCTGATAACGATTGTGCATATTGGGGCCATATCTGATAACGATTGTGCATATTGGGGCCATATCTGATAACGATTGTGCATATTGGGGCCATATCTGATAACGATTGTGCATATTGGGGCCATATCTGATAACGATTGTGCATATTGGGGCCATATCTGATAACGATTGTGCATATTGGGGTCATATCTGCTACCGATTGTACATATCGGGGTCATATCTGCTACCGATTGTGCATATTGGGGCCATATCTGATAACGATTGTGCATATTGGGGCCATATCTGATAACGATTGTGCATATTGGGGCCATATCTGATAACGATTGTGCATATTGGGGCCATATCTGATAACGATTGTGCATATTGGGGTCATTGGACGTGTTTTTTGTTAAAATCTGCTCACATTACGTGAATTTTCTGGGAAAAGGGTCACCAAAACTTGGGCCCTCTGTCTTTGCGTTGCACTTTTAAAGGGAACCCGAGGTGAGAATAATATTGAGGCTGCCATATTTATCTCCCTTTAAGCAATACCAGTTGCCTGGCTGCCGTGCTGGTCCTCTGCCTCTTATTCTTTCAACCATAGACCCTGAACAAGCATGCAGCAGGTCAGGGGTTTCTGACAATATTGTCAGAACTGACAAGATTAGCTGCATGGCTTGTTTCTGGTGTAATTCAGTTCACTACTACAGCCAAATAGATCAGCAGGGCTGCCAGGCAACTAGTATTGTTTAAAAGGAAATAAATATGGCAGCCACCATATCACTCTCACCCTGGGTTCACTTTAAATTACAGTTAGCCCCGCCCTCATCCGGTCATGACCACGCCCATTTTTTCGCCGCGGCGCGCTTTGCGCGCCGCAGGTTGTAGCCACACCCATTTTTTGCCGCGGCCGTCAGCTCCCCCGGAAATTGGTCCAGCACCTGCATAGCACCCCCTAAAAAAATTTCCTGGAGCCGCCACTGCTCTACAGCCTCTTGAAGCCAAGTCCAAGTTCATGTTTGTTATTTTTATGACACTATGGCTTCAATTCATCAAAGGGTGTTCGATAACAAAATCCCAGTCCTTAAAATACCGCATTCGGTATTTTACACTTCACTGTGCTAATTCATCAATATTTTCCCATGTGTGGTAGAGGTTCGTTAAGTTACCGAAGTACTATGGCTTCAGTTCATCAAAGGCTGTTTGATAACAGCAGAGTGGTGCAGAGCAGCTTGGAATGTCTCTGTGTTGTTACAAGCTGATAACAATAGAAGGCATCCAGACATCCCTTTACATGTAAACTTGTTATATTTACTGTTACTTATACTGCCTCTGCTGCTCTGAGTATAAATCAGTCTTTCTTAACATTTCACTTATTTGCCACAACGTAGATAAACTTCCTGGAGACATTACAAATGCCCTGCTTGGTGATTTCACCACTTGCATCTTTGCATATTCAAACAGGGACTCAAAGGGTTACACCACCGAAGGGTATCTGAGGATATCTTTTGTCCCGTTCTCTCTGCTCACTGCCTGGGGGGTCTGCAAGCTTGTGTGGAGAAGCCTGTGTGACCTATCAGCAGCACTTGCAGGAGAACAGGGGCTGTTTCTATTGGCTGCCTGCTCATGCTAATCATGAAAACATTCACACAGAAGGCTTTTGAAGCCTGTAACGACAGGCAGGGCCGTGCAGAGGATTCTCAAGGGGGGGTGCTCAAATTTGAAAAAGGGGCCCTAATCGATAAATCGTGCTAAATTGTGTATGTAATACCCCTTCTCCAGAAAGCACTAGGCAGTCTTACCCCCCCCCCCCCCCCCACACACACACACACCACCACCACCACACATACACACACACACACACACACACACCTTTATAGAAGTATCAGGCATACTTTGTGTCTTCTTCCAACCAACTTCTTTGGTGCCACCACCCTCAAATCAGCAGTCATAGGTGCGCACTATTATAGTGGGCACAGTGGAGCCTGATGTAGGCATGGACTCACCTTTCATTACTGGGACCTCTGTCCCTCTAGATCAGCACCCAAGCTTCTTTTCAGGCAAAGAAGCAGTGGTTGCCAATATGCAGTGGTTGCTAAGCATTAGTAGATGCAAAACTGCAGTAAGTGCCAAGGTGCAGTGGGTGCACAGATGCAGTGGGTGGTAAGACGCAAAGGTCCAGTTTGTGCTAAGTTGCAGTGGGTGCCGATGAGCCAAAGTACAGTCCGTGTCAAGCTGCTGTGGGTACCAAGGTCCAGTGTTTGGGTGTTTATTTGCAGTGGGTGCTATGCAGTATTGAGTGCTGAATGAGTAGCAGATGGTGATAAACAATAGTGGGTGCCATGTGAGTGCTAATTGGTACAGGGAGCCATGTGAGTGTTGGACATGAGTGAGTAGGGAGTGCCATGTGTGGTCTGGATGTGTGCCATGGGAGAGTACTGTGTCTCATATGGGTTCGGACCAAGGATGGGTACTGGGTGCTATATGGGTGCTGGCCATGGATGGGTACTAGGTGCATATAATGGCTTTGGAACTTTGTGCTGTGTGAGTACTATGCCATGTGGGTGTTGATTATGGGGGTTATAGGGTGTCATGTGGGTCTTAGGTGCTAATACTGAGTGCCAAGTGGGTACTGGGAGCGAGTACATGGTAACATATGGGTGATGGGTGCTGGCTAGTGGGGTATTTGTTGTCATGTGAGTGCTAAAGGCAAATGCTGGGTGCCATGTGGGTTCTGGATGCTGGCACAGGGTGTCATGTGCATTCTGGCTGTATGGGTTGGTGTCAAGCATCATGTGTACTCAAGCCCTTGTGAGTTCTGGGTGCAAGTACTAGATGTCATATGTGAGTGTTTGGTGTTTGTGCTGGGCACCAAGTGGAGGCTTAGTGCAACTGGAAGTACTGCAGATGAAACATGTGGGTGTTGGGTGCAGGTACATTGGTGCGAATACTTGGTGCATTGCCTGCACTAGGTGCTAACTATGGGTGGGCATTGTGTGTCATGTGGATTCTGAGTGCAGGTACTTTTGGTGCTAGTACTGGTTTATGTGAGTTCAGATAATGTGCAAGAACTGTGCCAAGTGGGTGTGAGTACTGGGAGCCAGCTATAGGGTGAATGATGCAAGTACTAAGTGCCATATGGAGGTTGGATATAAGTATTGGGTGCAGGGTGCTTGGTGCAAGTACTGGGTGCTTGCTATAGTGGGGGTTACTGGTTGAGTGTAATGTGGGTGCTGAATATTGGTGGGATTGCGGTGGGTGCAGGGAGTGGGAGGTCACTGTGGGTACTGCTATGAGTGGCATAATTGCTGCTAGGGGAGGTAGAGGTCAGTGTGGTTGCTGGGGGAAGGGTAGGTCACTGTGGGTTCTGGGAGAGGTCATTGTAGTTATTGGAGGAGGGAGTAGTTGTGGATGCTGTGTGTTGGGAGAGATCAGTGTGGGCGCTGCTTTTGGGATGGGAGGTCCCTGTAAGTGCTGCAGGGGACAGGAGTGTAGCCTCTGGGGGAGGGAAAGATCACTGTAGGTGCTGGGGGAAGGATAGGTCAGTGTGGGTGCTGGAGTAGGCAGGATCACTGCTAGATTTGGGGAAGGAGAGGTGATTGTGGGTGGTAGGTGAAGGGAGAGGTCACTGTGGGAGGGAGAGGTCACTGTGGGTGCTGGGGAAGGAGATGTCACTGTGGGTGCTAGGTGGAGGGAGAGGTCACTGTGGGTGCTGGTGGAGGGAGAGGTCACTGTGGGTGGTAGGTGGAGGGAGAGGTCACTGTGGGAGGGAGAGGTCACTGTGGATGCTGGGGGAGGGAGAGGTCACTGTGGGTGCTAGGTGGAGGGAGAGGTCACTGTGGGCACTAGGTGGAGGGAGAGGTCACTGTGGGTGCTAGGTGGAGGGAGAGGTCACTGTGGGTGCTAGGTGGAGGGGAGGTCACTGTGGGTGCTAGGTGCAGGGAGAAGTCACTGTGGGTGCTAGGTGGAGGGAGAGGTCACTGTGGGAGGGAGAGGTCACTGTGGGTGCTGGGGGAGGGAGAGGTCACTGTGGGTGCTAGGTGCAGGGAGAGGTCACTGTGGGTGCTAGGTGGAGGGAGAGGTCACTGTGGGTGCTGGGTAAGGGAGAGGTCACTGTGGGTGCTAGGTGGAGGGAGAGGTCACTGTGGGTGCTGGGGGAGGGAGAGGTCACTGTGGGTGCTGGGGGAGGGAGAGGTCACTGTGGGTGCTAGGTGGAGGGAGAGGTCACTGTGGGTGCTAGGTGGAGGGAGAGGTCACTGTGGGAGGGAGAGGTCACTGTGGGTGCTGGGGGAGGGAGAGGTTACTGTGGGTGCTAGGTGGAGGGAGAGGTCACTGTGGGTGCTGGGTGGAGGGAGAGGTCACTGTGGGTGCTGGGTGGAGGGAGAGGTCACTGTGGGTGCTGGGGGAGGGAGAGGTCACTGTGGGTGCTAGATGGAGGGAGAGGTCACTGTGGGTGCTGGGGGAGGGAGGGGTCACTGTGGGTGCTAGGTGGAGGGAGAATGTCACTGTGGGTGCTAGGTGGATGGAGAGGTCACTGTGGGTGCTGGGGAGGGAGAAGTCACTGTGGGTGCTAGGTGGATGGAGAGGTCCCTGTGGGTGAGGGAGAAGTCACTATGGGTGCTTGGGGAGGTAGAGGTCAGTATGGGTCCTAGGTGGAGGGTGAGGTCAGTATGCCACACTAGGATTCCTATCCAGGCCTCTTCACCTGAAAGTTTCCCAGGCGGAGGCGGAGCTTCTCGCGGGTGGGCGGGGCTTACCGCGGTAGGGGGCGGGGCTTATTTTGCGCGATCAGAGGGGCCTTTTTTGCTGTTTTTAAAAAAGAGGGGGTGCCTGGGCACCCAGAGCACCCCCCTCTGCACGTGCCTGACGACAGGGGAGAGCTTGAGATAAACACCGAATGTGTTAGCGAATGTGGGAACCTTGATGAATTAACATTTACTGACATTTGCTGACATGTGTTGAGCACAAGTCGGCAATTTATCTCATTGCTCTGTCATTTCAGCTTCTCATTCGGTAACAGCTTTGATGAATTAACATTTTCTTAAGTGCTCCGTTAGCTCAGCTGTTTTCAGCATTACCGAATGCGGTAATGCTTGATGAATTGAAGCCTTTATAGCCATCTCATTCTCTGCTGCCCTCTTCCTATTGCCATCAATCTTTCGAAGCATTAGGCCTGGAACCCACTGAAAACCGCAAACGCAAAACGCAACCGCTAGCGTTTTGTCTGAGCGGTTTGCAAGCGGATTCATGCGCGTTTTGGGTTGTGTTTTGCAACATTGTATTTTTTTCCCCAGCAGGTGCCTAGCGTTTTGCGTTTTGCGTTTTTATCCTGATTGGTCCTGTGAATTATTTTTAATTTTGTTACAGTGTGCTGAACCGCAAAACGCTAGCAAAACCGCTCAGTTTAGGTTTTGCTGAGCGTTTCTGCTAGCGTTTCAATACTTTACATTGAAGCGCTAACGCTCCCAAAATGCTGCAGGTCCTGCGTTTGCGTTTCTGGGAAACGCAAAGGCTCCTGTGGAAGTTGCCCCATCCATTAACATTAGCCCAGCGTTTTGGCAAACTGCTAGCGTATCGCAGTGCTGCCAAAACGCAGCCAAAAGCGCTCCTGTGGGTTCCAGCCCTTAGGGTTTTCTCCAGTGAGTCCTGTCTTTTCATTGTGTATCCAAAGTATTTCAGCTTTGCCTTCAGCATTGTTCCCTCCAATGAACATGAACAGTCAGGGTTAATTTCTCTAAAGATTAACTGATTGGATCTTCTTCCAATGCAAAGGACTCTCAAAAGTCTTCTCCACCACCGCTATTCGAAAGTGTTGATTCTTTGGCGATCAGCCTTCCATGGGCTTGATTCACAAAGCGGTGCTAACCTACTTAGCACATCTAAAGTCTTTAGACGCGCTAACCAGGGTGCTAAGTAGGTTAGCACCAAATTTCTGAATCAGATTGCGCGCTAAGTACCGCGCGCAAAGCTTTGCGCGCACAAAGTCCTATGCGCGTGCTAAGTCCCATAGGCTTTAATGGGCACTTCGCGCGGAGCGCCCTGCGCTCTGTGCAGTGTGCGCATAAAGTTGTACGCGCATAAAGTTTTGCGCGCGAAAACTTAGTTTAGACATGCTAAGGGGGTTTTCACAGGCGTGCTAACAGTTAGCACCGCTTTGTGAACCAAGCCCCATATGGTATAACTCTCATTACTACTGTAAAACCATGGCTTTGACTATACAAACCTTTGTCGACAAAGGTGACATCTTTGCTTTGTATTACACTTGAATTTTGAAGATATTTTGTTATGAAATGTCAAATTGAAAGACCTTTCTCTTGTAGTGTGACCCTCAACTGCTGTGAATTTAGGAAATAGTGTTAGGTTTCCATTGCTCTTCTTCCAATCATTGTCAATGTGCAAACTGGGGTCTTCACTCCTGAGGTTGTAGAAATCCAAGCTGGAGATACCACATACCTATTGGCCTTCATGGAGAGGCTGTACATATAAGTGCTACCTCAGGCCAGGCCTGCCCACTTCAGCCTGAAGAAAGTTTTCAGTAACACGGTTGGATATTACCGGTTGGTGGTAGAGCCTGAATAAATAGTCAAACGCAAGTTTGAGCCTGTGGAGTGTCTTCGTTTACTTTTATCACATTCTCCAAACCACTCCTACAGCGATTGCATATACCATAAAATGGAATTGTTCTAAAATAACTTTCTTCCATTACAAATAAATCAAACATACATGCAGGCTATTTTGGTGTCTGTTAAGGAGAGGAAAAAGACAGATGGCAGAACTATATCTCGATGTGACAACAGGTACTTATTATTCCGAGCTTCCTGGAAAAGCTACATGTCACATGCTGAACAGCCAACAAGCAGATGACCAGTCTTTGCAGTAGTGTATTGTAGAACAGACAGTAGATAATAATAAAAATAACATTTTATTGAAATTGAGTGCAGCATGTACAAGTGAAAAATTGCAAACATAAGATGAGGACAAGAATAATCCAGCAAAATGCCACACACATAAGTAACTAGTCATATATGTAAAAAAAAAAAAAAAAAAAGGCATCCGGTAAAAAGGGAGCACGATATACCATAGTTGCTAGAAGAATTTTGGTAAACTTACAGATACTCTACTAGTTAATTTTCATTATAAAATATTGGTAATATTTACTGATATTTCACTTTGGCTTAATCCTAATCCTATTTTTACACAGAGCCATCCCTATCTATGCCTAACATTAACCAATCTACTCTAATGCTGTGTAACCCTAAAAACCCCACTGGTGGTGACTAACTTTAGGACCCTCCTTGGCGCTGCCTAACCCTAACCCCCCCTCCCCCCCTGGTGGTGCCTAACCTTCGGACCCCCCACCATGCTGCCTAATACTAAAACCCCATGGTGGTTCCCAACCTTAATCCCTTCCACACACACACCTAACACGAAGGACCACCCTCACAACAGCACCTAACCCCTAACATAACCAATATTTTTGCTTCTACCATAGTCACCAATGCTAATTACTGTGATTACCGGCAATGTGTCAAATTTGTGATTATATCAGAATGTTCGCAATGCAGGGTCAGGTTGTAGACTGCATAATAAACACAGAGCAGTGGGTAAATTGAATTCGATTTTTTGGCTGATGAGCCTGCTATAATGATTTGGGGTTTTTTTTGTTTATTTTACTCTTGTCCCTAGTTTTTTTCTTTGTGAGCAAAAATGTTCATTATAAAGCCACAGTAAAATCCTAAAAGCAACAAAAAGATGACCTAGCACTTGACTTCCTGCCCACACAGCCACAAAATAGATAATCTGAGTTTCTATGAGGCAACTTCCCATCAAGATCGGCTTTCTTAAGCACACATAAATCAGTAAATTCCATCATAACTTTCATGTATAAGCCAGTGGCCCTCGAAGCCCTGACCCCACTGGTTACTCTCAAGCAGGAATGTTGTTGACTGCATGAAAAGGAAAGTAAATTGGCTGAATAAATCCTAACAGATCTGTTTTTGCTTCTTGAAATTCTGAACTACAAGAAAGTTTCACAAATGATAACATGATCTCTAACACTTTGGCATTTGCAGGTTCTTCACTGTGTCTTGCAAAGGCTTCTGGGAATCCCCCATAATGATCCTTACCCTCAGCCAGCACAGATCTTAAGGCAGTCCCGCTCCCAGTTACTCTAAGCTCTGAATATCCACACATCTTGGAGCGATATAATTATAGCGAGCTGTCATGTGAATCCAGGTCAGCTTAATGATGAACTAGCATCTGTTTTCCACACATCGCCCTTCTTTCGAAGGCTCACTTCAATGAAAAATAGTATTAAAAATCCATGACTCGGTCATTATTCCTCCAGTGACCCGAGGTCGCTTGGCATTTCATCACCCACTGTATTCCCAAACAAATAATTAAACTTTCACGTTGCATGAGCCTGCATGACGCATGTGGGTAAGAAAAATTGCATTACTTTCAAGGATGGTATGCAAGAAAAATGCACATATAGTGCATTCAAAAATGATGTAATAAATCACATAACATACATAAAAGAAATGTCAATATTTTGTGACGCTTTTGCACAAACAGCCTTTGTTATTAAAGTGGGATAAAACGCTGACATAGCATTCAATAAAAATGTGTTTTCATACTGTTTATTACCCATACAGTTATCATATTTGCTTTTGTGCACAAGTAATATTGTCTGTCTACATTCTCAAAGTACAGTGTATCTGCTCTGAAAGCTGCCATTGCATTTCTTGCATAGCTGCTGTATTTATATACTAAAATCTATCTAGTGATCACTTCTCAAATGCACACATACTAGAATCAGAGAGAGCTCAGTTTCTGCAGTTTGCTAATGTTTACTAAATGTATCTGATAAAGGAATGTGCACAAAAGATTATGTTATCCCCTCTTTGAATGCGGCCAGAAGCTGCCCACTGAAGCAAGGAGCTTTTCACTGAAGAACAAAGTGCTGTGTTTAATTGAATGCTGTTCTACTACACATTTTTTGTGGTAGCAGATCTTATGTTGTAAATAATATTTTAGAACAAAGAGCAATATAAATGATCAATTTATATTGGCGTATATACATCTAAACTTCCCCCTGCTGGTTTGACTGGCAATTTTTGTAATTAAAGTAGTGTTGGCTTTACTGTTGCAGTACATAACTTTAATAGTCTTCAAAGACGTCTGGTTTACAGTACATAAAATGGACAGTAGGGGATGTGGCAACTGACTGCTGAAGACTTTGACATGGTAGAGCCACTTTGAACAGAGCAGGTTAGAGGAATAGCAAATCACCCCTAAAGAGTTAAAGGTGTGAGACTGACAGCGGTCGTATCGGCTGTTTTAGTGAATAGGGCTCTTGGTTCCTGTTGGTCTCCTAGTGCGTGAGTTGAAAGTCTTGACATGCTTTATGAGAAAGAAGGCGTAAATTGGTAACACAAAATGTTGTGTCATTTTTCACAATTACGGCTATACGTAATTAGGATTTGGACATTCAATTAATTTTGCGTAATCCATTCGTAATTATGCGAAATTTCACATAATTTTGTGCTGAATTTAGCGGTTAATAGAAAAGTCCCCATACATGCTATCATCACCAAAATATCAACGGATGTTAAAGAGAATCTGTACTGTAAAATTCTTACACTAAAAAGCATACCATTCTATTCATTATGTTCTCCTGGGCCCCTCTGTGCTGTTTCTGCCACTACCTGCTGCAATCCTGGCTTGTAATTGCCCTTTTTATGCAGTGTTTACAAACAAAAGACATAGCAAGTGATAGGCTGAGAGTAGCTCAGTGTGTGAGTCATACAGAGTGTGCAGGGGGCCTGGAGAGGGTGTGTATAGCTTCTATCCAATCACAAGCAGCACAGCACATTCCAGACTGACTGCCTGAGCCTGACAGACCCGACAGAGGAGAGAAGATTAGATCATATAACAGAGATAACACAGCCACTGTGCAACTAGGAAAGGCTGCAATAAGACAGAGCACATTAGAACAGCTATAGGAACTTAAAGGATAGAATAAATAGGGATCAAAATTTTGTTACAGAGTCTCTTTAAGAGAAGGAGTGGGAACAAGGCAAAAACTTTTTTTTTTCAAAAAGACCTTGTAGTTTTTGAGATAATCGATTTTGAAAATGCAAAAGTAAAATGTTTTTTAAACTCAGAAAAATGTCAGCTTAAAAAACATATTTCCTTTGCATTTTCAAAAGCAATTATCTCAAAAACTACAAGGTCTTTTTGGTGACAACAGCATGTATGGGGGTTTTAATATTAGATGCTAAAGTCAGCACAAAATTACGCAAAACTGAAATTTCAGCAAAGCTTGGTGTACAGAGGCGGCAGAGTAGAATAAATACGTTTAAAAACCGTCTAAAAGAGGGGGATGTTCAGGTGGACTTACCTCCCTCGAAAATATAAAACTCAACTGAGTCACAATATATCAATACAAACATTTTTTTAATTCAACTCCACTTAGTGCAACACGTTTCGCGGTTGTGATCCTGCTTCATCAGGCAAACAGGTGTATAACTCAATAGGTCTAAATGCAGAAGTGAGCGCCTCTGCATTTAGACCCATTGAGTTATACTGCTGTTTGCCTGATGAAGCGGGACCACACCCACGGACCACACCCACGAAACGCAGTGCACTAAGTGGAGTTGAATAAAAAAAAATTGTATTGATATATTGTGACTCAATTGAGGAAGGTAAGTCCAGCTGAACATTCCCCTCTTTTACACGTTATTTAAATGTTTTTATTCTACTGTGGCGCTTCTGTACACCAAGCTTTGCTAAAATCCTGATTCCACCCTCGGTGGAGGGGTGCTACCCTGTTTCCTATTTACAGAGAGTGACATCTTAAATACCTGAGTGGGGTCAGGTTCTAATACTCCCCACCTGCACTTGAAGTGGTTGCCTATGGGTAACCCATGTTTGTGAGTATATCTAAGATCTTTTGCTTTAAACCACAACCAACTTAGCAATATTACACCATATTGGGCTCTCGATTTCTCTTTGTTCTTCCACGCAAAACTGAAAATTCAAGGTTCCTGATTACATGTACATACAAAATGAATTACTATTTGCACTGAAATTTCGCAATATGATTTTCCAATGGAATTGCAAAGTACAATTATGCAAAATTCGTACTCATTTCTACTTAGTGTGGCTCAGCATGGCATAGCCCAGCCACTGTCTCCCAGAGGAAAATTAAGGTAAAGCCAACAAACCTTTCAGCCACTTTTTTTTTTAACCACTTAAGCCTATCTGGACGGACATATATGTCCAGTGTATTTGGGGAGAGTGCACCAACAGATAGTAACTAAATGAGGCACATGTGGTATAATTTTTACCATGACAAGTTGTAGAATAAATTTTACACATAACACAATAAACACATAAAAAATGGGTAGAGACAAACTCAATCCAACATCAAAAAGTAATTTTCAAAATTATGATCAAACTTGGGAAAGTCTTAGCAAAACTACAAGAGACATACAGTATGTGGTAACATTTAACCCTGATACGTTGTTGAATGGAGTTTATAAAGTTTTAGGCTTGAGGCCCATGTCTTGTGTATTCTTTTTAGTCACAAACTGAATCAAAAGCAATGAAATGTTCACATATCCCGTACCAAAATAAAAGACCTGTAAAATGAAAACAAAAGTGACCAGAATATAACAGAAAAAACATGTATTATTACCTTAGGAACTTTTTAAACCTTACCTTAGGTTTTTTTTAAATATGTATATCATTTATTTATTTATTGTATTTATAAAGCACCAACACATTACGCAGCGCTGGACATTAGTTTAGGTTACAGACAATATTTAGGGGTGACATACAGCAAAATGAATACCTGAATACAAGAAAGACCAGATCATGCAGCACAGTATGAGTACAAGGTAATGCTTAGTCAGTCACTGGATGGAGCATGGAGATTAGGCAAGTTAGGTTCACTCCGATGCATAGCATGGGTTCACAGTAATGGAGGTGCATGATCAGGTAGGACACAAAAGGAGGAGGACCCTGCCCAAAGGCTTACAATCTAGAGGGAGAGGTAAGGACACGAAATGTAGGGGACCAGAGTTCAGCTGTGGGTTTAGAGCACTTGTGAGGGGTAGTAGGCCAGAGTGAAAAGGTGAGTTTTGAGGGCCTTCTTGAAGATGTTGAAGGAGGGGGCTGCCCTAATGGGTCGATGTAGAGAGTTCCATAGTGTTGGAGCAGCTCTTGAGAAGTCCTGGAGGTGTGCATGGGACTGAGTGATGCGAGGGACAGTTAGGCGAAGTTCATTGGAAGAGCGGAGTGAGCCGCCAGGTGTGTGAGTAAGATCAGAAATGTAGGTTGGACAGGTTTTGTGGACAGATTTGTAGGTCAGACACAATATCTTGAATCCGATTCTGGACTGGATAGGAAGCCAGTGGAGGGATTCAAGAAGGGTATCCCCCGTGGTGGAGCGAAGGGAACAGTGGATAATTCTGGCTACCGCATTCATGATGGACTGCAGTGGGGTTGTTCGGGTCATAGGGAGACCACATTGCAGTAGTCAAGGCGGGAAATTATGAGGGCATGGATGAGGAGTTTGGTGGTGGTAGGGGTCAGGAAAGGGCGAATCTTACAGATGTTACGAAGGTGGAAGTTGCAGGACTTTGTGAGGTTTTGGATGTGGGGAGTGAAGGAGAGTGCGGAGTCCAGGGTGACACCCAGACAGCGGGCTTGAGAGGTAGGGCGAATGGTAGTGTGGTTAACAGTGACATGCACATCTGGGAGGTTCATGGTTGGCCGGGGTGGAAGGGTATATTACTGTAAATTTTGCAAATAAGGTCTTATAATCGTCGATGGTGTATAAGAAATCAAAAACCACAAAACAGAAAAAAGGCACCTTTATTTCCAGATACAATATTGTCACCATACATTGTGCTAGGAACATAATCTAAATGTTGAAATCACCAGGATGAATAAGCAAATACAATTTGTGGGTTTAACTTATACTTAGCACTGTTAAGCTAAAATGGATGTAAATGGAGAAATAGTGTGTTTTTTCTATTTTTTACCTTCATTTCCCTTTTAATATGCATAGAAAATAAGGTATTTACTAAACAATATTCTCACACACTAAAAGCCTAATTTGTCCTGAAAACAAAACCAATATATAGATAATTTAGCTGTGATAAGGAGTAATAAAGTTATTGGTGAATGAACGGGATCAGCGCTGATATGTGAACATTAAAATGATGTGCAGGGGCAAGTATAGGGGTTCATCCCCTGCAACTGCATGGGGGCCCAAGCAGTGCCCCCCCTACTTCTCTTTATATGTGGGTCCATCATGTGTCTTGTTTTTTGTGGCTACACTTGTTATGGGTGTGAAGACTGTGAGGGCTACATTTGTTTTATGACCCTTGCACACCCTTGATGGTGTAGCTAATCTTTTGGGACAGAAGGGACATGTTGATGGAAATTCCATAAATGTTTGAAAGAAACAAAAGTAAAAGTTAGCTACTTACCTCAGATCGGAAAGCCTCTTGATGATCCAGAGTGTTTACATGTCCTCCTCACCCCCACCACTGCTGGTCGGGACCCTCTCGTTCTCTATGGCTTTGACTATATGGAACTTCATCTGGAGTGGATGTGCTTGTGTAGCTGTTTCAAACACATATAACAAGAGTTAGGTACTGTCTGCACAGAGCACAGGCGTGAGCAAACCACTGTGATAATATTTTCTTATGGTCTAGTATGTTATGTAGGTGGAGCAAAAGCATAGGAAGTCAAAGGACTGCAAAAGTGACCATCAGTGTGCTCCATGTGGAATTATGATGTGGAAAGGAATTTCAAATATGAGGCCGAATAGAAATACATATATTTATAGGTATCCTGGAGGGATAAGTGTCCATCTTTACCACAGAAAGTGACGTTACAATCTTTACTTGAAAAAGTGGTGACCCTACCAAGAGAATGGGGAAGTTTTTATAGTGGTACTCACTTCTTGTGACCACCCAGATAAATATGAAAATACTGACACTGTTTGGATGTCCCAGAAACAGAATGCAGGGACAATTGCAGACAATAGTCACGAATTAGGTTATTTCCAAACTACCTAAAAGTAGTTCGGAAATACGAGTAGTTTAGCAGGGGTTAAGAAACAGTGGGGGAAAGGCTGCGCATCCCTAAACACATGCTGCAATTGAATGGTTAATCGCACAGGCATACACCGCCTCTGCTAGACTGAAAAATGCATGCCCTGCATCCAAGGCAAGTGCTAACATTTATTACGCTAGGAGGAACTTTAGCTTCTAATATGGTTTGCATACAAAGTATAATGTCATCGCAGTTTAGCAGGGGTGCACGGATACCCCTTTTCAAAATCCGAATTGATCCGGGTCCGGATACCCAGATATCCGGATCCGAATCGGATATCTAAATCCAAACTTTTTGGTATCCGAGTAAACTTGGCTATCCGAACCAATTATCCGGCCAGATTCGAATATCCGGATAGAAAACCGGAAGTGACCTGAAAATGGCTTCAAATGCTTCCAAAGTCTCTTCAAATTGTCAAAATCCCTTTCGGTGGTCTCTCTCTCTCTCTCTCTCTCTCTCTCTCTCTTCTCTCTCTCTCTCTCTCTCTCACACTCTCTCTCTCTCTCTCTCTCTCTCCCTTCGAAAGGGATTTTTGCCATTGAAGGTGATTTTGGCTTCTGCTCGGATATCTGAACTAACTATCCGCCTGGATTTCGGATTTCAGATGGGAAATCCGAGTTTGTTGGGTAGTGCTATTCTGCTTTTACAAAATATCCAAATTGCTATTCAAAGTTCGGATAGTGCAAAAAGTTCGGATTATCTGGGTAGGATGAGCACCACTGTAGTTTAGCAAATACGCACACACAACACACACACTCAAAAACGTAGTGGATAGCGCTCTCGTCTTGCAACACTGGGTCCCTGGTCCTAATCCCAGCCAGGGCACTATCTACATGTAGTTTGTATGTTTTCCCTGTGTCTGTATGTGTTTCCTCCAGGCACTCCGGTTTCCTCCCACATCCCCAAAACATACAGATAAGTTAATTGGCTTCCCCCTAAATTGGCCCTAGGCTACGATACATACACTACACGATACATACATAGACATGTGACTATGGTAGGGATTAGATTGTGAACCCCTCTTAGGGACAGTTAAGTGACAAGACAATATACTCTGTACAGTGCTGCAGAAGATATCAGCGCTATATAAATAATAAATAATAATAGTGGTGTTCATAAATATGGCCTATAGATGGCACTATTCTACTGGTATAACTAATAAGATTATCTGGACAATTGAGGATAGTTTGTTCCTGTTATGCCCTGGCAGAGTGAAGATGCCTATGTAGAACACAGCACACGTATACCGTATATGTTTTTCTTCTTGGCGAAGGGCTTTAAATAGAAAATGCTTTGCCTACTGAGAAGTTTTAGCAGTCACAAAGGATTGTAAATCCATGGTAAAACATTAAGTTTTGTATCACAAGTCACATCTCCTGTGTGGAATGTACAGATTTTGTGTGTCACAGCGCTACAAGGAACCTAACAGCTATGGCCCCTTCACGGCTGCACCTCTTGTAAGACCCGCAGGAGCCCGGCGCACTGTTGTGTTCCCAGCTGCCTCTTCTCCACTCATTACAAGCTTAGAAAGAAAGAGTTCGGGGGGGAAGGAAACCTCTGTTATCCATATTCCTTTTATAATCCATTTTTCATGAAGCGAGCGTTGGAGCCCTGCCAGCACTGTCAAGGTCTGAATGACATTCTTGTGCGGCTAGTGGTCAGCGCTGACAATACAGCCGCGGCTGGCGGAATGTGCCGGGACAAGATTAGCTGGCTGTACAGGCCTCCGCTTCCGGGCTCGGGGCTTGTCGAAAAAATATTGCGGCTATTGTTGCCAAGAAAAAATACATAATTTGTCAATTAATTTTACTTTTTTTTTTTCTATCTCTCTCTTTCGGACAGTGTGTTGGAGATAGAGTGTTGCTTTTTTGTGAAAGATTTTAAAGCAGCAAAGACTTGGGAGAAGCGATGGACTTGAGTTCAGCGCAAAATTATATTCTCTTTGACAATCATGCAAAATTATTTATTTATTTAAAGTTGTTAACGCAAAGCAGAAGTGAAAATAAACCATAAAGAAGTAGTAAACACCTTTATACTGTTTATCCTAAATAGGTTTTTCTTGGACAACCATTGCCTTGTTTTATATATTCGAGCCGGTTCTCATGAAGCAAGGTGAAACATTTGCATCTGGTGCAGAGATTACAGGGGTGACATGTTTGTACTGTGTTTACACTAACAGCATGCAGTCAGAGTAGGAGGAGAAACGAAAGGAGAGCGAGGTGAAGAGGTCATCATTGGGGAAAAGCAGCTTGCTGTGCTGTGTGAGGAGTCTGACAGTGAGTGAGGAGGGTGGAGGCAGGAGAGCAGCTGTGTTTCATTTGACCTGCACAGCAGAAGGGAGGAGGTAGCTCTGCTGTCCTGATTGAGCGAGAATGGAGGATGGCCGACTGGCTGAGGGTGAGCACTCTGTTTTTCACAGACTCACACCCAGCCAGTTTGTTATTGTGTTAAACTGCAGTATGTCTGAAGTTATTGCATATTCTCCCTTGCTGGTTGAGAATATTAAATGAAGCAGAGTAATCTTTTCGGTGCTGTGGGATCATTCCTAATCAGGGAGGAGGGTGGGGAGGTGCATCCTCACAAGTTTGCCTCAGCCAGAAAAAAGGCTAGAACCAGCCCTGTTTATATTTAAAGGGAACCTGAAACAAGAAGTATATGGAGGCTGCTATACTTATTTCCTTGTAATCTGTTAAGCCAAACAGGACGTACTGGTGCATCCTGCTTGATCCTCACTAAGGCCTCGTTCACATTAGACGCGTTGCCATCCGTATTTTGGCAACATGTGCGGAAGCAGACACGCATGAACATCAAAAGTGCATAGACTGCACTGACTGGTGTTCACATTACTTGCGTTGCGTAGCAGTGCGATGTGCGAACGCACTGCTGCACGCATTTTTGGGCAAAGACGCATGGCTGACCCATTCACTTCAGTGAATGAGATCAGCCACGCAAAGCATGGAAACACAGATGGCGTACTTGCGTTCCGAACGCACAGCCATCTGCGCATCCTGAACGAGAAGCTATCACAACCAAACTTACTTGTGGATGCTCTTGCCCTGGGTTCTTCCCAGTGAGAGTTAAAGTTAAAATGTGTGGAATATCTAACCACAGGAAGTAGTTATGGCATATACTATAACTGCGTTTAAAGGGGGCTTGGATGCTTTGCTAGCATTAAAGTGACTCTGTAACAAAAATTACAACGTTTTTTCTACCATCCTACAAGTTCCTAAACCTATTCTAATGTGATCTGGCTTGCTGCAGCTCTTTCTACTATAACCATCTCTGTAATAAATCAATGTATCTTTCCCCTGTCAGACTTGTCGGCCTGTGTCTGGAAGGCTGCCAAGTTCTTCAGTGTTGAACTGTTCCTCTATGCACACTCCAGTGTGTGTTTTATTTACATAAGCCAGCAGCTTCTCTGCTATCTTATCAGTGATAGAAGAGAGCTGGATAAAAATCCTCCTCTGGAGGCTGTGAAAGGAGCTGGTCTGTCACATACTGAGGAATTAACCACATAGGCAGAGCTGTCTGCAGGAAGCCTGTAATGTTCAGTGCATGAGAGAAGCTGGGGACAGAAGGTAAACACACACAAGTGATTTCCTGAGATTCAGAAGTAAGGCTGTATACAGCCTGCTTGTGTATGGATGTATTTTCTATGTGTGGACATACTGTACATCAACCTACTTCCTGTTTTGGTGGCCATTTTGTTTGTTTATAAACAAACTTTTTAAAACTGTTTTTGACTACTTTTAATGCGGCGGGGAGCGGTGAAATTGTAACAGAGGGTAATAGGAGATGTCCCCTAACGCACTGGTATGTTTACTTTTGTGCGATTTTAACAATACAGATTCTCTTTAAAGGTAATTCAAGACTATAATTATTAGGTCATTCCCCAAAGGTGTTGATCCAGGGATTTTATCTAACTGCCATCTGGAAATTGATCCCAGTCGTGTAAGGGTTTCTTCTGGATCAACTGGGAAAAGTAAGAATGCAGGCTAGTGTTGTACCATATTTTCTGTGTGTACTTGTTGGACGATGTGGGCATTAAGGGACCCAGCTGCAACCAGGGCTGGATTTGTGCTCTATATCGCCCAAGGCCACTGTCAGCAGCCGCCCCCCCCACCCCCCCCCTTCAGTATAGGTAGTCAAATCAACCCTACCCCCCCCCCCCAGTTTAGATAGCATGATGACCCCCACCCACCTTCCCTCAAGTATACAGTAGGTAGCCTGATGACTCCCACCCCACTTCCCTCTAGTATAAGAAGCCAGATGACCCTCCCCCTTTCCATATAGATAGCCTGATGATCCTTCTCCCTTTAGTATAGCTATAGTATAGCTAGTTTAGCCTACTGCCCACCCGCCCTTGATATTTCGGTGCCTTAGGCCATGGTCTATATGACCTTGGCTTAAATCCAACCCTGGCTGCAACCTGCTCTGACCCCATTTTTTTTACCTTAACTTACCAAAAAGACCAATAGAGGAAGCCAAAGCTAATACCTAGCCTTAATCTTAATCCTTCTCTGAAAGAACCCCTTTTTTAAATAGTTGTCAAATACCTTTTTCCTCCATTCCAGTCCTTTGCACAAGCCTAGGGACAAAAAGCTCATCTGCAAAGCTTTTATATTGCCCTCTAACTACCCTCTGTATTTATGCATGTAAAATAGATCTCCTCTAAGGCGTCTTTTCTCCAGACTAAATAAATCCAGTTTATCTAACATTTCCTGGTAAAAGCAGTAAAGTGTTGTACCGTGTTAGCCATGAGTAAAAGCAAGAAGTTTTGAATCAGGATGATACCATTTATTGGCTAACTTAGAGATGGATAAACAGTGAGCTTTCGACTTATAAAAAGCCTTCGTCGGACTGGTTCCTGACCAGAACTGAAAAACACAGCTTATATACACTGACATACAGAGGAGAAACATTCTTTAGCAAACATAAATGTAATTAGATGCCTTAACTGTTACTGAGGAGGCTTTCCCAGGCATCCTATCTAAATTGATAAGATCAATAGAATCCTCAACATGACATAAAGCAGACTCTGGTGATGAAGAGACATCGTAAATTCCGAATTCAAATGGTAACTGGCCTGGTTACATGCACCATTAATTCTAAGCTTAAGAGAATTGTGGCATTTAAAGCCAGCACCAATTGCGGCCTGTCGCAAATATCTTCAAGGTTTGGGCACACCTATAAACTCAATTGCTGGACTAATGAGATTCGTTCTCACACACAATTATTTCACTTTTGGGGAGGACCTCTATTTGCAGCAAATGGGAGTGGCAATGGGCTCACGGTTTGCACCGCAGTACGCAAATCTCTTCATGGCAAAGATTGAAGAAGAATACCTGAATACTTGTCATTTAAAACCCATGGCCTACTTCCGTTTTATCGACGACATCTTGATCATCTGGTCTGCAAGTGAGGAGGATCTTGTCCAATTTCACAGGAACTTCAATGCTTTCCATCCCACAATCAAACTGAAATTGAGCTACTCTCACAAGGAGATTAACTTTCTTGACACCACCATATACATCAGAGAGAACAGCTTACAAACGTCCATGTACCGCAAACCGACGGATCGTCCCACATACCTCAGGTATGACAGTTTCCACCCCAAACATATAAAGAATTCCATAATTTACAGCCAGGCAATAAGATGCAATCGGATCTGTTCTGACAAGGATGACAAAGACAAACACCTGGGTTACCTGAAGAAGAATTTCATAAAACAGGGATACAATCCTCTAATGGCTGAGACCCAAATCAGGAAAGCTAACAACATCCCTAGGACTCAGCTCCTGGAGTACAAGCAGAGCCAGGAAGAGAGCCGTGTCCCACTGGTAGTAACCTACAACCCACGCTTGGAAATCTTAAGAAAGATTGCAAAAGAACTTCATCCTGTTCTACACAAGGATCAGAGACTGAAAAAGATATTCCCTGAACCTCCCCTCCTTGCGTTCCGACAGCCACCCAATCTTAAGCAGATGATAGTGAGGAGTGCCTTAAATAGGCAAGAACAGAATGGAACATTCCCCTGCCGAGGGAAAACATGTGGGACCTGTGAATATATCCATTCCACTGACAGGATACTAATACCGGGTACACAACAGGAATACAAAGTACAAGGCACCTTTTCCTGCGACTCATCTAATGTGGTATACCTGATCATGTGTGCAAAATGCCCCAAAGGAATTTATGTGGGAGAAACAAGTCAACCACTGCGGGATCGCATGACACACCACAGATCCACTATTAACAGCAGGAAAAAGGATATTACAAATTATACTGATCTCCCAATACCAACACACTTTTGTTTACCTGGACACAGTTTAAGCGATTTTCGCGTCACTGTATTAATGGGTGGCTTCAAATCGGGAAACATGAGACTAACACAAGAAACTAAGTTTATACATTGGTTCAAAACTGTACAAGATGGTTTAAACAAGGACTCCAACTTCTTGTGCTGGTACGATGGGTTTTAAATGCCACAGTTCTTTTAATTTTAATTTTTCTATCTTTTCATTTATTTTTGTGCCATATGCTGTGTAAGATGGAATTCACTGTCACTATTCATTTCCTGGTAAGTAAGACCTTGCATCCCTCTAATCAGTGGCTGGATAGTGTACTGGGTGAGAGCTCTGCCTATGAAATCGGTAGACCTGGGTTCAAATCTTGGCTCTTCCTATTCAGTAAGGCAGCACCAATTCAGTAAGGAGACCTGGGCAAGACTCCCTAGCGCTGCTGCCTACTGAGTGCACTCTAGTGGCTGCTTCGTATTAACCTCTTGAGGACCATGGTGGTAAACCCCCCTAGTGACCAGCCTAATTTTACATTAATTGGCCACTGCAGCTTTAAGGCCAAGCTGCAGGGCCGTATACCTCTGCACACAAGTGATCTCCCCCCCCTTTTCTCCCCACCAACAGAGCTCACTGTTGGTGAGGTCTAATCGCCCCCCCTGTGTTTATTTTTTTTTATAAATATTTGTTTGTTTGTTTTTTTAATATTTTTGGACATGTTCTTTTTTTTTTTTTTTCTAAATCCCCTTCCTTCCCCCAGCCGGCCAATCACGGCGATCGGCTGTCATAGGCTTCTGCCTATGAGAGCCGATCGCTCTCTTGTCCCCCATGGGGACAGCCGTGTCACACGGCTGTCCCCAGTGCAGCGCTGCTGCTGATCGCAGCGCTGCACATGTAAATACACGGCGGTTTCGCCGTGTAACAGTCTCCCGAGCAGCAATCGCTGCTCGGAGACTGAAGGCGGAGCTCAGCTCCGCCCACCAAGCGGGAGATGTGCGCGCACCGTGCGCGCGATCTCTTGTAAACTGCTGCCCCAGGACTTTCCGCCAATTGGCGTTAGCTGGTCCTGGGGCTGCCGCCGCGGCCACGCCTACTGGCGTGACGCGGGCGGCAAGCGGTTAATCAGTTTTGTTGCTCGTCTCTGCACCTGCGCTAAAACTGCAATGACCCTCCTGCAATGTGGTGAACTGAATTCCAGATTCCAGATGCAGCCTTACTACAGAGTTAAACAGAGGCAGTATTGTGCTATACCTCACAGCAATTATAAAGCAAGGTAGAGTTAAAGTGGATCCGAGATAAAAAAAAAAACTATAGCAAAACTATAGCAAGTAACTTGTCTATATATCGTATCTAAAGTTTAGTTAGTTTACACAGCAAATCTAAATGTAGACAGTATATGATTATTTCTTCCTGTGATACAATGAGAGCAGCCATATTCTGCTTGTCATTATTACACAGGCAAGCTGCTCTGCATCTCCACCCCTCAGTCTGCGAAAAAACTCACTCCTCTCTTCTCCTCTCTCAGCCCTCTTGCCTCTGAAATCTCTGGCTGGTAATGCCTTCTCCTCCTCCTTCAGGTATAGCCTCCTCCCCGCCAGATTGAGCTCCCATGAGCACTTGCTACATGGGACTCAGAATGCCTTGGCGATGGAGGAGCTGTGGGCAAGGCTTGTTTAGTTTATAGGGAATTAGGGTAATTAAAAAAAAAGTATTTGGCTTGAGGAGTGTCCTACAAACTACTGTATATGTAAGGGGCACAATTATGCAATGAGTAAAAGTTTATCTTGGATCCACTCTAAAGCCCTTTTACGCTTAATGTGTTTTATGCTTTGCAATGTTATTTGTTTATTGTTTTAATGCATTTTTTTTCTATATATAAGCCTCGATTCGCTAAGCAAATTAGACTAGTCTACAGGTGGTTTTTAGTCTACTGATGGTTTGTTGTAATGTTTTAGACCTGTTTTTAGATCTGGTCTAAAACATTCAGTGATTAGGTCGGTAAACCAGGGAAAATGATCAAAAGATGCAATTCACAAACGCAAACAAGGAGTAACCACGCCCACTTTTTCTGGCAGAGATTAGACCAGCTGATTTCTGCAGGTAAAGTAATTCTGTGAGGTATTTTAGATGTGAGGATGGAACCTTTTGAATTAATTATGCAGGAGTTTAATTGTATGCAGAGGAGAGCTTCTCAGAGGAGAAGGATGTCAGTCATAGCTACTGGATTGTAAATTGCATTTAGATTAGGTCTTAAAACAGGTCTAAAACATACGGTAATTTATTTATTATTCATTTATTTATTGTATTTATAAAGCGCCAACATATTACGCAGCACTGATAATAGTGAATCCCCCTTTGATGCAACTGACCAAACCATCAGTAGACTATAAACCATCAATAGACTAGTCTAAACTGCTTAGTGAATTGAGGCCATAGCAGTGCATTGTGAAAAAGCTTCAATTTTTCAGTGTATAGTTTGAAAGAAGCCCTGGGGAAACATGGACACTGGACTGCACATCAGTTGTCCTTTCAGTTATAAATGACAGCAGCTGGTATAGTGTAAAATGACCCTTATGTAACTGTTCAAGCCCCAAAAAATGTGCTTAGTAAAAACACTAACGGCAGCCTCCATGGTTCTCCTACAGCACCTGCACTGTAAACAAATATGAGCAGGGCCTCTCTGCTTGTCTGCACATTATGTCCATAATCCACCGTTACTGTTCATCATTGCTTTGTGCTATGGAGATTATTATAGGACATTTGAGCATTGATTAGACCAGGCGTTCCATCGCCAGTCCTGCATGGTCAGCACGGTATCTCCATGTTGTAAACTACTGTAACTGTTTATTGCTGTGTGCTCTGGGGCTTATCCTACAACATTTACTTCACATAAGAACAGGCAGGCGGCCGGACTGCTAAATTGTGGAGTAAAGCTTTTGTGTGTTATTACAGGATTGTGCTGTTGTTGCTATTATGAAATAAATAAAAGCACAAAACTCAGTGTGCATATATTTGTAGTAACACAGTCCATCCATCAAGTGTTTATGCGTGCATGAAAAAAAAGGCGTTGTGAAAACAGGGCCTAGCTGGAAAACGAAATGGCGCTGGTGGATAACAAAATCTGATAACGATAAACATCGTTCTCAAACTTGGTTAACGATAAATACCATTGTAAAAACAGACAGGAAATAATACCGAAAAAATATTAACGTTAAAAACTGTTACGTAATTCAACAATACAGCTTAACCCAACTCTACTCTCGCACAGAACCCTCCCCTGGTGGTGCCTAAAAGTAACCACTCCCCGGGTGGTGCCTAACCCTAACCCCCTGGTGGTGCCTAACCCTAACACCCCCCTCACACCTCAGGTGTTGCCTAAAACTAACCACCCCGTAGGTGGTGCCTAACCCTAACCACCAAAGGTGTTGCCAAAAACTAACCACCGTCGGGGTGGTGCCTACCACTAACCACTTCCCCTGATGGTGCCTAACCCTAACCACTCCCTTTGCAGAAACACCCTTTTACACATAGAAACGATAATATCTTTGATAACGTAAAATCTTTACATAGAAAAAAAATAATATGACAGAAACGATAACATTGCAAGCTTTTAAAATTATAACAAACATTAAAAACTGTAATGTTCTAAATGAATGTTAACAATATTTATCGCAGCGCTCTTTTTTTCTGCTTTTTTCACTGTATCCTCCATAATAAAACCCCTATGTGTCTCTGCATCCCGTGTCCGTGTGTGTGTCTCCTGAGGATTTAGAAACACTCCCCCAGGGACCTGAGGCCCTGCTCTGAGGCCAGGGTCATTTTTAGGCAGACCTTAGCCCTTCAGACTCTTTAAGACTTGTCTAGTTTCTTCAGGCAAAATAATACTATTAAAAAAAAACTATAGTTTTGGCTGTCTCAGAAATTAGCCTGATTCCATAACCAGATCTGCAGCCTAAAGGAACCCAACAAAGCTTTACATTTGCATGGTTACTGTGCATACCTCAAACTTTTTGAGATAAGAAAGAGGGACACTTAAAAGGAAACCAGAGATAAACACTGGTAATCAAAAAGATTCTATACATACCTGAGGCTTCCTCCAGCTCCATCCGCCTGGATCGCTCCCACGCTTCCGTCCTCCGCTGCTCGCAGCTACGAGAACCGGGTCCCGTCACTGACGTCATAGTAGCCAGCCTACGCAGGAGAAGTTCCCTCTGCATACCTCTCCAGCAGCTGCTGTAGAGATATGCAAACAGCACACTTCTCTTATGCTAGACTGGCTCCGCCTGACGGAAGTGCGGGGACCTGGTTCTCGTAGCTGCGGGCAGCGGAAGACGGCAGCGTGGGAGCGATCCAGGCAGATGGAGCTGGAGGAAGCCCCAGGTATGTATAAAATCTTTTTGATTATTCATCTCTGGTTCACTTTAAGCTCCGCCCCTGCCACAACCCTAATCACGCCCTCGACACACCCCTAGTCACGTATACCATTACGATTTCATAAGAAAAACATGTTGTTTTGTAATTCAAACCACACGGGCCCTTTCTATTCTTATTCATTATCCTTCATATTAATATTTGAAAATAAGACATATCAATTTTAAGGATGGAAATAAAGTTTAGAGTCAATTAAACACATTTTTCAGTAGATAAGATACATATATTTACATAGATCTGTACATCACCAGTCCTGAAAGAGGGAAAAATGAGAAAGTAAGAGGGACAGAGTGACAGGGTCCCAAAAAGAGGGACTGTCCCTCCAAAAGAGAGGCAGTTGGGAGCTATGACCGTGTTGCCCTCTAAGGTGGAATAAGCAAGGTTTGCAGTATTCATTTGGATTCTGCAGTCGGCTGTGGCAGGGCTGGCTTCCTTCCTAGTAGTGGTCAGACAAGCCCGGCCACTTTTCTGGCATGCATATCTGTCCTCTTGCTTGTGTGTTGAAGTGCGGTGATTTACACTATGCCGGATTTCAAATGCAGGATGCAGAATTCACTCTTGCGGTTTAAGATGGATTCGCCATACGCATGCAAGTTAGCCCTAAAAGACTTGCTCCAGAGTTCCCCTTAAGTTTGAGTTTTTGTGTTTCTGTCAGGAATGACAATCCACAGCTTTCTATAGGGAATGTCTTGTTTACCAGAAAGGGGACCATCAGGCCATTAAATATCACTGGAAGGGAGAAGGTGCCCCCAATAAATAACCATGCATGTAATAATTATAAAATGGCTTACCTCTAAGAAGAAGGGCCAACGCAATATAGGAAAGAAATTTTAATAATCAGACTGATTATTAAAATGTCTTTCCTATATTGCCGTTGCCCCTGTTGGCATGCAGAGGTAAGCCATTTTGGGCTTGATTTACTAAGAGGTGCTAACCTACTTAGCACGTCTAAAGTCTTAAGGCGCGCTAACCAGGGTGCTAAGTAGGTTAGCACCGGATTTCTCAATCAGATCGCGCGCAAAGTTTTGCACGCAAAGCTCTATGCGCGCGCTAAGTCCCATAGGCTTTAATGGGCACTTCGCGCGGAGTGCCCTGCGCTCTGTGCAGTGCGCGCACAAAATTTTGCACGTGGTACTTTGCGCACGATCACTACTTCTCACATTTCAACTGAATTTAGACGTGCTAAGGGCCAGTGCTAAAGTTAGCACCGTTTTGTAAATCAAGCCCTTTATATTTATTACTTCCATGGTTATTTTTTTGGGGCGCCTTTTCCCTTCAGTGATATTATTTACAGGCTACAGCCCTCTAGCTATTAGAGGCTGCTGTCAATTGTTTGTTTTGTGTACCCAAACAATCATTTTTTTCTGGAGTGTGACCCATGCATTTGAAGGCAAAGAGCCCAAGTGGGGACGGGATTTCCTCACTGGTTTTTATACTGTGGTTGCTGGTCTTGCAACCCACCTTTGTGAGTACCTCATCACTTTGTAGTTATCCAGAACTTGACATTAACCATTTCTGCCGCTCGGACGTGAAGCTCACGTCCGGGCGGCTACTCTGGGATCATAGAACCGGAACATGGTTCCCGATCACCGATCCGTGTCCCCAGCAGAAAAACCAGAGCGCTCTTACAAGAGGCTTCAGTCTTTATGCACGTAAAATTTTCCGCGTCCCCCTTGTGCTTCCGGTTAGCGAGAAGCACAGGGAGGAAAAAAAGAACTCAGGGTGGCCATCTGGTGGCCAAACAGTAAAACTACATTTACATATTTTTTACATTACAATTTACACATATAATAACATTCAAAATCAACTGTTTATTTCCCACACAAAAATACTACCCAAATAAAAATTTTAATGGAAAAAAAAATTAGAATTAAAAAAAAAAAAAAAGACATAAATAGTTACCTAAGGGTCTGAACTTTTTAAATATGCATTTGAAGGGGGTATACTATGAACATTTTTAAAATTATAAGCTTGTAAATAGTGATGGACGCAAAACGGAAAAAATGCACCTTTATTTTCAAATAAAATATTGGCGCCATACATTGTGATAGGGACACAATTTAAATGGTGTCATAACCGAGACAAACGGGCAAATAAAATACATGGGGCTTGATTCACAAAGAGGTGCTAACTGTTTAGCACAGGTGTGCTAAACAGCACGTGAAGTGCTGTTCGCGGACTTTTGCGCGCGCAAAGTGCAGCGCTTCACGCGAATCGCGGAACATTACATAGTTACATAGTTACATAGTTATTTGGGTTGAAAAAAGACATACGTCCATCGAGTTCAACCAGTATAAAGTACAACACCAGCCTGCTCCCTCACATATCCCTGTTGATCCAGAGGAAGGCGAAAAAACCCTTACAAGGCATGGTCCAATTAGCCCCTAAAGGGAAAATTTCCTTTCCGACTCCAGATGGCAATCAGATAAAATCCCTGGATCAACATCATTAGGCATTACCTAGTAATTGTAGCCATGGATGTCTTTCAACGCAAGGTAAGCATCTAAGCCCCCTTTAAATGCAGGTATAGAGTTTGCCATAACGACTTCCTGTGGCAATGCATTCCACATCTTAATCACTCTTACTGTAAAGAACCCTTTCCTAAATAAATGGCTAAAACGTTATTCCTCCATGCGCAGATCATGTCCTCTAGTCCTTTGAGAAGGCCTAGGGACAAAAAGCTCATTCGCCAAGCTATTATATTGCCCTCTGATGTATTTATACATGTCAATTAGATCCCCTCTAAGGCGTCTTTTCTCTAGACTAAATAAACCCAGTTTATCTAACCTTTCTTTATAAGTGAGACCTTCCATCCCACGTATCAATTTTGTTGCTCGTCTCTGCACCTGCTCTAAAACTGTATCATCTGCAAAAATAGCAACATTGCTCATTACTGCATCTACTAGGTCATTAATAAATAAATTGAAGAGCACTGGACCCAGAACAGACCCCTGTGGGACCCCACTGCTAACAGTCTCCCATTTTGAGTACGATCCATTGACCACAACTCTTTGTTTTCTGTCCATTAGCCAGTTCCCTATCCATGAACACAGACTCTTCCCCAGTCCTTGCATCCTCAACTTTTGCACCAGACTTTTGTGGGGAACAGTGTCGAAGGCCTTTGCAAAGTCCAAGTATATCACATCTACAGCATTCCCAATATCCATATTAGCATTCACTACCTCATAAAAGCTGAGCATGTTAGTCAAACAGGACCTGTCTTTAGTAAACCCATGTTGATGCTGAGAAATAAGATTATTTTCTACTATGAAGTCATGTATAGTATCTCTTAGTAACCCCTCAAATAGTTTGCATACAACTGATGTTAAGCTTACAGGTCTATAATTTCCTGGGTCTGATTTTTTGCCCTTCCTAAATAATGGGAAAACGTGGGCTTTACGCCAATCCACTGGGACTCTGCCAGTTGCAAGAGAGTCACAAAAGATAAGATAAAGGGGGTTTATCTATAACTGAACTTAATTCCCTTAGGACCCGAGGATGCATGCCATCCGGGCCAGGTGCCTCGTCTATTTTTAATTTATTTAGTCTTGCCTTCACTTCTTCCTGCGTTAAGTATTTAATATTACAGTTAGAAGATTGAGACTCTTCCGCCTCTGTAGTTTGCAACAGTGCTGTTTCTTTTGTGAAGACAGAAGCAAAGAAAGCATTTAATAACTCTGCCTTACCTTGGTCATCCACCATTGAGTTCCCACCCTCATTGCGCGCGCAAAGGTCCGCGATCGTGCTAAACAGTTAGCACCGCTTTGTGAATCAAGCCCATAGGTTTTAATTATGGTAGCGTGGATTATTTTAAAGCTATAATGGCCGAAAACTGAGAAATAATGAATTTTTTCATTTTTTTTCTTATTAATCCTGTTAAAATGCATTTATAAAAAAATAATTCTTGGCAAAATGTACCACCTAAAGAAAGCCTAATTAGTTGCGGAAAAAACAAGATATAGATCAATGAATTGTGATAAGTAGTGATAAAGTTATTAGCAAATGAATGGGAGGTGAAAATTGCTCTGATGCATAAGGTGAAAAATCCCTTAAATGGGTAATATACTACACCATAAGGGGCTCCTGGTCTTTCTCTGTGTTTTTCCTGTATCTGTAGGAAGTCTTGGGACTCCTCTTGACTACACACCTCCTCACAAGCCATAAAATACTTCCTGCAACAATTTATCTGAGCAACAGGCTGGCACCAGGGTAGACAAGACAAGACAAATAACATTTATATTGCGCTTTTCTCCTTGCGGACTCAAAGCGCCAGAGCAGAGCAGCAGCCACTAGGGTGCGCTCTATTGGCAGTAGCAGTGTAAGGGAGACTTGCCAAAGGTCTCCTACTGAATTAGTGCTGGCTTACTGAACAGGCAGAGCCGAGATTCGAACCCTGGTCTCCTGTGTCAGAGGCAGAGCCCTTAACCATTACACCATCAGCCAAGTAGAGCTGAGCTACATGGCTAAAAGGTTTACTGATAAGCAGCGCTCACCAGCTCACCTACTCCAGACAGAAGAAAAGAAGCCACCAAGGGGGGCAGAGGGAGAGGGAAAATGATGTCCACTTTCATTAAACTAGTAATAAATAATAACAGTTCTCTATCAGAATTTCATATTTTCATTTATGTTAACAGCATGAAAACGAGTGGGATCGTCACCATTAAAATACGAACATCCCAAACCAACCAGACCAACTGTTATAAAATATAATAACTGCACAATGTTTAATATTTTTACATTTGAGAGATCATTATATGTTATAATTCACTGACAGATGTACTGTCAGGGAGTTATGATATTTCTTCATATTGCAAACTGTTTTCTCCCTTGAAAGGGAGAGGCGGAACTGTATCTGCTGCCAGAGTCTGCCCATCTCTCATTACAATCTCCATCCCAGGAGAGAGGGAGTCGAAAGTCTGGACACACAGGCTGGCAAGGGTCCTTTTATCTAGCCCAATTGGACCTGGACTTTTTACTTTGGACTATTAACAAAGGACTTTTTATCAACATTCTTGGACTGATAATTCCAAAGGACTTGGTCATTCCACAGACTGCTTAGACTTTATTTAGTTATTATTTAGCCTTCATTTTCCCCAATATTTTATCATATCAATCTTTGATACATAATTTTGTAATTTTTCTGTATTTATTTTTATGCACTGTTTTGTTATAAAATAAACAATTAACATACTAATTCAAAGTGGTGGCAGTTTACCAGATCTCTAAATGAAATAGTAGATTGTATTGATTGTTCTTACAATCAAAATTGTATTGTGTTTGGACTCACCAACCAACCCAATAGGTTACTTTGCCTACAGTGTGGAATGGTAAGTTGTGACAAAGGTACCAGGAATTGGAGGGTGGGTGACATCACGAGTGGTACTTGAACTCAATGCCATCTTACTCCTGAACATTTTGATGTGTTCGTCTGAACTGACCTTTGATTGGTCAGAAGCAAATGTTTGAATAAAATATGTAAAGGACAACTGTAGCAAGAGGTATGTGGAGGCTGCCTTAATTATTTCCTTTTAAAGGGGAACTGAAGAGAGAGGTATATGGAGGCTGTCATGTTTATTTCCTTTTAATCAATACCAGTTGCCTGGCAGCCCTGCTGGTCTATTTCTCTGCAGTAGTATCTGATTAAAACCAGAAACAAGCATGCAGCTAGTCTTGTCAGATCTGACTTATAAGTCTGAACCACTTAAACACCTGATCTGCTGCATGCTTGTTTAGGGGCTATGGCTAATAGTATTAGAGGCAGAGGATCAGCAGGGCTGCCAGGCAACTGGTATTGTCTAAAAGGAAATAAACATGACAGCCTCCATATACCTCTCTCTTCAGTTCCCCTTTAAGCAATAAAAGTTGCCTGGCTATCCTGCTGATCCTCTGCCTCTAATACTTTTAGCCATAGACCCTGAACAAGCATGCAACAGATCAGATGATTCTGACATTATTATCAGATCTGGCTAGATTAGCTGCATGCTTGTTTCTGGTGTTACTCAGACACAACTGCAGCCAATTAGATCAGCTGGGCTGCCAGGCAACCAGCAATGAGCAGAAACTACGCCAGTGCGAATTTACGCATCTTAGTTCGGATCTACGCATCCTAGTTCGTATGTTAAGTTTCAAAACTACGCTTACGGATTTACGAGTAGCAAAGTACCGCTACACGTAGCTTACGCCCACTATGCGTAGTTAACGTGTATTGCGTAGTGAACTACGAATGCGTTACTCGTGTCTAATTTTACTCGTGCGATTGTATGCTTGCAAATTTACGCGTTGGAAAGGGGAATGTACGCATAGAAGACTTCCTGGTCTAAGAATTTAAAGAGGAATTAATGCGTAAAATTTTCTGCATGCGGGCATAAGCACCAGCATACACTACGCTTCACACTGCCGTAGTTTGGCGAAGCGTAATTGCGTAAAACTACGCGTAGTTCCAGTGTAGCGAAGTTGACTGACTACGACCATCCCTGCAGGCAACTAGTATTGTTTAAAAGGAAATACCAGGATAGGAAGCATATCTATCATACAGGTGCTCTTTGCTACTAACTTTCTGTATCTAAACACAAAATGTAACAGTTATACGGTATACAGTTAAGTAGCATGGATAATGTTTTCATTGAAAACAATCGCTATGACAACGGCCTGAGCTTTTCAAAATAATTTTGTATGAGCGCAGCATTCATGTAAAATATATTCATGTGATTCTTTTCACAGCACCAAGGTTAATTCTCTGTATTTAATGAGGGTGGTAATAGTCTTTAGTGAGAAAGTTTCTGTATTTCTGCAAAATCATTTACAAAATTGCTGTTGGAGGTCATGGATTTTTTTTTTTTGAAAACCAAGGTGAGAAAAAGCAAATATCCAGGGTGGCTCAAAATATTTGTTTGAAAATACATTCCAGTATCTCACAACTGGATTTTAGATTTCACAGCCTATAAAAATAATGTCAAAATATTGTGATTATAGATTGCTTTATTCAATCCCTGATTTTCAAAAGAGTAAAAAGTTAAACTCAGCAAACCTAAAGTCAATGTGTGCAGCCAGAACCAATTTTAGGCATAGGCAACCTGGCAGATACCTGGGGTGACACCTTCAGGAGGGGGCACCACAGAGCTATTGTTGGCACACAGTAATTTATGTCATTGTTATACACAACTTCTATTTCAATACCTAATTGAGCACTGCTGAACTGCTGATTAGCATAACTGGGCACGGTCGCATAGTGGATGGCACTAGGTCCCTGGTTTGAATCCTGACCAGAGCACTAGCAGCACGGAATTTGTATGTTCTCCCTGTGTCTGCGTGGGTTTCCCCCAGGCACCCCATTTTCCTCCCACATCCCAAAAACATACAGATAAGTTAATTGTCTTTCCCATATATTGGCTGTAGACTACAATACATACATAGACATATGAGTATGGTAGGGAATAGGGATTCGATTGTGAGCTCCTTCAGAGCTGGTTCTAGCTACAATGGGGCCCTGGGGCAAAAGTAACCTGCCCCCCCCCTTCCCCTCAGTATAGTAGTCAGATGTGTGTAACAAACCCCACCTTCCCCGCAGTGTTATGGAAGCAGTGGTGACAGGTAGACACTCCCTTCCTCCGAGTCCCAGGTGCTGGAAGCCCAGATCTGCACTTCCTCCTTTTCACAACAGGCACTAGAACCCAAATGGATAAGCAGGAAGTGCAGAGCAGCAACATTTAAAGAGAGTCTGAAGCGAGAATAAATCTCGCTTCAGACCTCATAGATAGCAGGGGCATGTGTGCCCCTGCTAAACCGCCGCTATCGCGCCGCTAAACGGGGGTCCCTTCACCCCCAAACCCCCCTCCGTACAGCGCATCCCCTCTTCCTGGTTGGGGCAGGGCTAACCGCCGCAGCCCTGCCCCACGCGCGTCTGTCAGGGCGTATCTCCGCCTCTCCCCCGCCCCTCTCAGTCTTCCTTCACTGAGAGGGGCGGGGGAGAGGCGGCGATGCGCCACTGATAGACGCGACTGGAGGCAGGGCTGCAGCTGTTAGCCCTGCCTCCAGGAACGACCAAGTCTACGACCAAATGTTGCAGTGGGGGGTGGGTTTGGGGGTGAAGGGACCCCCGTTAAGCCGCGGGATAGCGGCGGTTTAGCAGGGGCACACATGCCCCTGCTAACTATGAGCTCTGAAGCCACATTTATTCTCGCTTCAGAGTCTCTTTAAGAGGAGACAGATGGACGTGTAACGCCTGGAACTCAGAGGAGGTGAGTGTGTGACTGTCACCTCTGCCTCCGTAATGCTGCGGAAAGGTGGGTTAAAGAGAACCTGAGGCGGAATTTTAAATCTTAATAGGACTCAGAAACATGAAGTACTCCTGGGTCGCGGCTTGGCTTCCAACTGGAGGAAGCTAGCAGAGGCCGGGAGCCTGTAATAGAGGCGGCAATGTGGAGGAGGCTGATTGACAAGCCTTGGCTGATTGACAAAACAGCCAGTGACAAGCAGATTGTCGTGAGCCTGGCGATATTTTCAGGGGGAACAGCAGAGCCCGGAGGGGGGGGCTGGCAGTGGCGATAGAAGGACACGGAGGCATGTCATTGTGCACATGACATGCCTCTGAGTCCTATTACGATTTAAAACCGCAAACGCTAACTTCCACGAAAGTTTGATTCGCGCGAACTTTCGCGTACCGCAATAGACTTCAATGGGGAGGCGAACTTTGTAAGCTAGGAACACTTATGCTGGCCAGTGGCCACAAAAGTGATGAAAAAGATGTTTCAAGGGGTCTAACATCTGAGTTTTTGCATGGATGAGGAGGCCTAAAGTGCTTTAAAACATCTTGCATGGGTATACATCAATCAGGGAGTGTAATTAGAGTACTGCTTCACACTGACACACCAAACTCACTGTATAACGCACCGCAAACAGCTGTTTGTGTAGTGACGACCGTGCTGGACTGGTGCGCACCGTGGCCGGAGTGCAGGCTGTGGCGGTTTTCAAGCCCATATGGTCGCCGGGCTGTGGTAGCTCAATGATAGAACAACAGTGACTGTCAGGTAGGTGTATGCAGTGATGGGTATTATAATGTGCACCTGTCACACACAGACAGGTACCGAACAGGCACAGTGACACTGCGTGCGCTCACGTAGGTAGGTGGGTGCACTGAAGTGAACAACAGGTAGTAGGTATATGCAGTGATCGATATTATAATGTGCACCTGTCACACACAGACAGGTACTGAACAGGCACAGTGACACTGCGTGCGCTCACGTAGGTAGGTGGGTGCACTGACTGAAGTGAACAACAGGTATATGCAGTGATGATGGGTAGTACCAGAGCCGGGACAAGGTCCTCCAGCACCCAAGGCTGAGACACCAAAGTGCGCCCCTACATCCCTGCCACCCTAGCCATCACACACTGATTGCTATTAGACTAAGAGGCCCCCATGGGCCCACAACCTCCCCAACACCTTAATATCTAGTTATCTGGCTTGCAGTCACTGCCATGTATCCCCTTTTCTTATTTCTTTCTGCTTCAAACACAAGTAGGAATGACAACTGAATGAATTCTGCGCCCCTTCCTTCACTGCGCCCTGAGGCTGGAGCCTCTCCAGCCTATGCCTCGGCCCGGCCCTGGGCACCTGTCACACACACAGGTAGTCACTGAATGTGCTGGGCCTGGCTGGCAGTGGCACACACACAGTATGAATTACCAAGGCTGTCTAAGCAACACAAGTGTCAGTGGGACACACACAAAAAAAATTGGATCACAAGAACAAGATTAGCTCTCAAAAGAGCTGTTGATTGTTGAGGGGTGCTTTTTTAGCAATAAGAATCAGCAAGGAGCAAGCTAAGAAGCCTACAAGAGCCTAACTAAGCTTTCCCTATGAGAGTCTGCAGCAGCTTTCCCTTCTCTAATTAATGCAGGCACACAAGTGAGTCCAATGCCTGACGCTGCCTGCCTTTTATAAGGGGGGGGGGGGGGGGCCTCCAGGAGGGAGTGTAGCCTGATTGGCTACAATGTGCCTGCTGACTGTGATGTAGAGGGTCAAAGTTGACCCTAATGATGTAATATAGGAGGCGAATCAAACCGCCATAAAGTTCGCGTTAGACCGAAGTTCACCGGTTCCAGTTCGCCGGCGAACCTTTCGGGCCATCTCTAGTGGTGGCAGACACTTGGGGGCCCCTATGGATTCGGGGTCCTGTGGCAATTGCCCACTTTGCCCATATGGTAGTGTGGACCCTGGTTCCTCTGAAGAGACTATATACTCTGTACAGCGCTCCTCTGAGGAGACTACATACTCTGTACAGCGCTCCTCTGAGGAGACTACATACTCTGTACAGCGCTGTGGAAGATGTCAGCACTATATAACTACAAGATAATAATAATAGTAATAATAATAAAGGGAGCCTGACTAGCAAACCAATGATATGACAGGTGCAATTTATGTGCTAAGGTGTAATTGTTTTTAGATTTTGTTTGAATTGATTGTTGCAACTCTTTTGGATTTCCAGGACAATAGTGGGCTTGATGCACTTAAGTTGTTGTTCCAAAGATGGGCGTAATGATTCCTGCATTTCCTTTATGTAGCATAAAATTTCCTGCATTTCCTAGATGTAACATTTCTGCATTTCCTATAGGTGGCATAACATATATTTAATGAGGTCTAATGTTTCCTGTATTTCCTATATGTGGCATAATGTTTCCTGCCATACATGTATGGATTGTAACGTTTTCTGCATTTCCTATATGTGATGTAACGTTTCCTAAATTTCATATGAGGTCTAATGTTTTCTGCATTTCCTATATGTGGCATAATGTGTCCTGCTATACATGTATGGGGTGTAACATTTCCTGCATTTCCTACATGTGACGTAAGGTTTCCTGTATTTCACATGAAGTCTAATGTTTCCTGCATTTTCTGTAAGTGGCATAATGTTTCCTGCCATGCATGTATGGGGTGTAACGTTTCCTGCATTTCCTATATGTGACATAATGTTTCATGTATTTCATATGAGGTGTAATGTTTCCTGCATTTCCTATATGTGGCATAATGTTTGCCATGACAATGGAATTCTGATTCTTACATTTTTGCTTGGAGCGGGATTCCCAGAGAGGCAGGGCCGGATTTACCACAAGGCACTGTAGGCACATGCCTACAGGCGCCTGATGGTGAAAAGGCGTCTCACTCCCCTCTCTGAGCGCCTCCCTCTCTCCTTCCCTATGCAGAGTCTTGCTGAGAGTATAAATGAGAGGTTACTCACCCTGCTCTTTCCACTGACAAGATCTTCTTTCAATCAGGGACACCTCTAGCTACTTAATACTGAGATTCCTCTAGCTACCTAATGCTAAGGGACACCTGTAACTACCTATGACGGGCAAGGGAAGTAGGGAATAGTGACAGCTGAGCCAGCTAGCACACTTGCAGTGCGGTTCAGTGGGGGTTTGTAGGTACATGAAGGGCGAAGTCTAGGGTGCCAGGACATCTATCCCTATAGGCTCCTGTGAGGTAAATCCGGGCCTGCAGGGAGGGGCGCAAAAACTGGCTTTGTCCCCGGGCGCTTAAAACCCTAGCTCCGCTTTTGCTTATTTCATGTATGCTGTAAATGATGTCTTGTCTGGTGCACCAATAGTCAGATACAGCCCTGCATGGAGATTCTAAAATGTTTCTTCCTGTTGTATGCAGGAAGATGGGAATTTGCAGATATTCTGTTTTCCAACCGTGTACTGTCACCATGGTTACAATTTAAAATCTCAGCCGATCTTATGAAATCAAAGCTGGATGCAAATGGAGAAGCATTTTGTTTTTAAGTTCAATAATGGCTCATGTAGCAAAGATATCTAATCACACCAGAACAATTTTAAACGTAATTACAAGTAACAATTTAAATGGAAATTTTCTAGATTTTTTTCTTTTATTCCCAAAAAAATGTAAATATCTTCATATCTGCTATCAACCCTTTTTAGCAGCGCCGGGCGAGTTTGGAGAGTAATTTGGGCTATGTGCGTCTGGCCAGAGCCCGTCTCTGACTATTATTAGAAGTGACACCTGGGAACGCTGCGTTCACCCTTTAGCTCTCGGACGCTGCTTCAGCCACCATGAAAATGACATGCATATTAACGCGTGCCTGGGGTACTCACAGGAAATCTGCATAGCAATCAATCAGGGACCCCAGGCATGACATATTCAATTATATGTATCAGTTTGGGCAGCTGGGTGTGGTTGTAATTTACTGGCTGGACACAAATGTTTATAAAAGAGGAATAATTGGATTCATCTTCTCACCCACCAGCTCATCATAAGAGACGCAGATGAACCAGCGGCTGATTGAATCTGCACTGACATCTAGTGGCCAAACCCCTCTCCCAGCTCGTCGTGAAGAGTGGATGAGGGCCATTAGCTTGTTGGCGGGAGCTGTGTAATATCTAGTGTTACTCAGACGTGGCCGTGTTCCTTTTTGATGGCAGCTTTGGCTGAACGGCACAAAATGACGGGGTGCCACCAAATCGTTAGTTCATTTTAGCGATGGTGATTTTAGCGCCAGCATAAGCGAAATAGCTGGAAAGCGGCTGTTATGGATCTCAATGATACACCAGGGATTATTTTAGCCACGGCTCATTCAAATTTTGTGTGGCTAAAACACCCATTATACCTTTTGGATCTGGTGTGTGTTCATTTTTGGTGCCGTCCGGTGTTTGTTCAGCATCGCTGAAGATAAAGTATTGTTTTGGATTATCAGCTGCAGGAAGGGCTCATTCACATCTAGGGCGTTTTTGCCCTTTTTTCAAGCGCCAGCGATTTTCAGAATCGCCCTAAAAACGCTTGTGCAATGATTTCCTATGAGAGAGTTCACATCTGAGCGGTTCGTTTCCGATCCACTCAGCAAAGCGCTGCCTGTACCATTTTTGAGGCGATTTTGCCTAAATGGAAGGTATAGGAAAAACGCAAAACGCTTACAAAATCGCTTTGTGCAGCAATTGCGCTTTTAACAATATATACATTGTATTTATTCTTTTCCGGTTCAAAGAGTTCACTTCCTGACTGATGTCAGGAAGTGAAAAAAAAACACAATCGCTCTGCAAAAGCGCTTATAAAACCGCTTTACAAAAACCGCAGCGCCCACCCGAGCGCTGGGAGGAGGAAAAAAAACGCCCACAAAATCGCAAGTCGCTCGCTTCGATTTTAGATGTAGACAAGGCCTTAGGACTATATTAAAGTTGTGTACACCCGGTACGTACTCGATCCCCTCACATGACATCACTGGGATGGCCAGTACAGATGCGTGCCAGCTGTGCAGGGGAGGCACGACACAGCGGCACATGTGTGACATCACGTGGCAGGCAGGAAATCGGCATCTTCTAACAAGTTGGCTTGTGGGGGTTGCCGTACACGCTTGATTGTCGACTGAGGCGGTTATTATCGGCCACCTCAGCCGACTTTAGTCAAGTGTGAGTACGGGCATTAAAGTGAACCTCTGGACTAAAAATCTACTCAGCAGCACTGAAAAGGCTTGGTGTTTCTTTAACAGTTTCACAGCATCAAAACTTTGTTTTTCTTACCAAAGCATCATTTTTAGCTGCATTTTTAGCTAAGCTCCACCCATCAAAGAAAACTGCATGGGCTTTTTCCCCCTGATGCTGTGCAAAGCATGATAGGATCTCCTATGTTGTGAGGGGTGACCAGGACACAGGACAGATGGAACTGTGTCTCATGCTCCCTGTCACCTCCTGTCAACCTAAAAGATGGCTGCCATCATGAAATCAAACATTTGCCTGTCCTTTTAAAACAGGGTGGGTAAGAGATTATATTACCTATCTATTTTAAGTAACATAACTAATGTAACTTAATGACAGTATGTTTGTTTACGCTGGAGTTCCTCTTTAAGAGCGTTAAAGTGAACCCGAGGTCAGAGTGATATGGGCGATGCCATATTTGTTTCCTTTTAAACAATACCAGTTGCCTGGCAGCCCTGCTGATCTATTTGGCTGCAGTAGTGTCTGAATAACACCAGAAACAAGCATGCAGCTAATCTTGTCAGATCTGACAATAGTGTCAGAAATACCTGATCTGCTGCATACTTGGTCAGGGCCTATGGCTGAAAGTATTAGCCGGGCGGCAGGATAAACAGGCATTGCTTAAAAGGAAATATATATGGCAGCCTCCATATACCTCTCATTACAGTTTTCCTCTAAGAGCATTAAAGGACACCTGAAGTGAGAGGTAAACAATGCAGATTGCTTGGCTGCCATGCTGATCCTTTGCCTCTAATACTTTTAGCCTTAGCCCCTGAACAAGCATGCAGCAGATCAGCTGTTTCTGAGATTATTGTCAGATCTGATCAGATTAGCTGTATGCTTGTTTCTGGTGTGATTCAGACACTACTGCAGTCAAATAGATAACTCAGACCTTGTTGTGCAAGGTATGGAGACTCAAGAAAGAGAGATACCACTAGAACCCAATAGGCTAAGACAGGCATTACTGGGTAATATCAGGACGCAGTGTCGGATCCATTGGGCTTGATTCACAAAGCGGTGCAAAGTGTTTGCACGCCTGTGAAAAGCCCTTTATCACGCCTAAACTCAGTTTAGGAGTGATAAGAAGAAACTCGCGCGATCTCCCGCGCGCAAAGTTTTGCGCGCGTAGCGCACCGCGCTGCGCGCGCAGGGTGCCGTGCTTCGCGCGCAGCGTCCATTGAGCCCTATGGGACTTTGCGCGCGCAGCGCGGTGCGCTACGCGCGCAAAACTTTGCGCGCGGGAGCTTCGCGCGAAGAGCAGCACAAATCGGTGATAACTCAGCTTTGCACCGCTTATCACGCCTAAAGTCTTTTAGGCGTGATAACTGAGTTATCACCGCTTTGTGAATCAAGCCCATTGTGTAGGAGCCAGATCAGATCACAGCATGAGTAGACAGACAGAAACAGGGAGGAAGATTGCTCAGAGCACCCGCAGCTCTGAGCTTTTGGAAACCGCTACAATAACAAGACAAGGACAGACAGGATGGAACGTTTACTAATCCAATCACTATTGTAGCAATGATAAACGCCCCCCCCCCCCCCCCCTGCTGCAAAGACAGCACAGAGAAGCTGGGGAAATGATGGTCACCTGCTCCTCCCTATGCTACCGCTTTACCTCTTCTGCTCCTGGCCCCCTCCTACAGGAATATATAAAGAAAGAAAAGGCAAACCAGTTGTCCCTAACTACTTGTCCATCTTACCCACACTAAAGATAGTGGGCGGGCCAAACCTAAACACTAATTACTTCCAACATATTGTACAAAAAATACGGGTTACCAGCCGCCTTAATGTGCCAAGTATCAAAAATGTATTAATTAAGGAAAGGGAACATGGTGAATCTTCAATAATATACACATATTAAAGGAACACTCATGATTCAATAATTAAAATTGCATATGCAAAAGCTAATATAGCCATCAAACCAGCAATAGATAATACATATTCCAGTTTAGTATAGCATATATATGGAGATAATCTCACACATGCATACTCCAAGCATCCCGCGCTAGCATACTGGTGCCCTGTGAATCATGGATAATTTTTGATGGGGGCCCCCCTTAACCTTTCCACACTCCAGCGAAACTCCAGGCAATGGCCATAGTTAATGGAATAGAATAATCGCCCCACTCTGTATCCATGTAATTGGGGCCGACATGACATATATCCCGGGAGTAATGACAGTTCACATATCCACATAGGGGAAATAAAGGATGGGTCTCACCAATCACAGATACTGGCGTTTCTTTAGTCTGGTCCCTGCCTGGCATCATACTTCACACCACAGATCAGTGTCTGCAATGAGGGGGTAGCGAGTGTTGCCCAGCAACAGCCAACGCCATATACAGGAAGTAAACAGAGATGTCACTTCCTGTATACAGTGGCGTTAATGGGCACCACTCGCTCCCTCTTCACTGCAGGTCACGCCGATGTGTGGTGCGCAGACGCAGAACTCTCCTGGCTGCGGGAGCGCAATGGGGGAGCCGTACTGCGCATGCGCCGACTGGCCAAAGTTACCGGGAGCCCTTACAGAAAATCCACGAGGCAAAGGACAGCGCTAAGGGAGCAATCAGGCCAAAGTGGGCTGGAGGAAGCCCCAAATATGTTTTTTTTCCGTTTCACCTTAGGTACCCTTTAGTTTATCACATGAGCCAGGCAAAAAATGCATGACCTTACCCAGCAGATCTGACCTATTGCATACCTCCCAACTTTTTGACATGAGAAAGAGGGACACTTAAGCTACACCCCTGCCACACCCTTGACCACACCCCCATCACACCCCTAGTCACGCATACAATAAAGTTTTCATAAGAAAAGTACGTTATTTTATAATTCAAACCACACTGGTCCTTTCTATCCCGGTTCATTTGCCTTCATATTAACATTTTTAAATTAGTAATATATCAATTTAAAGGATGGGAATAAAGTTTAGAGTCAAACACATTTTTCAGTAGTAAAATATATATATATCTATATTTACATAGAAAGAGGGATAATGTCCTGAAAGAGAGACAAATGAGGAGGAAAGAGGGACGGAGGGACAGGGCTCCCAAAGAGGAACGTCCCTCCAAAAGAGGGACAGTTGGGAGCTATGCTATTGTCACACAAAAACTTGCCTTGCTTTACGTCATGTGATGTCAGCCATGTGTCATCTTCAGCTTGCAGTACTACAGTAGGCTGCAGGTTTGCTGCTTTCTTCAGCTGACAGAAGGCTTCATGATGTGGTTGCTAGCTTATGTTGACTTTGGGCTGGTGCACACCAGAGCGGTTCTGGAGTGTTTTTAAAAACGCTAGCTGTCTGAAAACCTCTTGGAGAAATGTATTTCAATGGGCTGGTGCACACCAGAGTGGTTCGTTTTTTCCACAAACGCAAACTCGGGGGCTGCAGAATTTTTTAGATTTCTGAGGCGTTTCTGCCTCAATGTTAAAGTATAGGAAAGTGGAAAACAGCTCTGAAAAACGCTAGATCAGAGTAGTTTTCCAGGCGTTTTTGTTGCAGAAGCTGTTCAGTAACAGCTTTACTGTAACAATATTTGAAATCTGCTACTCAAAAACACTCCAAAAAACTCTAGGCATGTTTAGAAAACCTCTCTAAACATGCCTAGAATCGCTCTGAAATCTGCTTCAAAAACCTCTAGCGTTTTGTGGATATGCTAGAGGTTTTTGGTATGCATTGGGCCTTTATTTTGAGCACCTTGTGCCCCAGGGTCGGACTGGGACACTGGGGGCCCACCAAAGAAATTACAACCTGGGGCCCACACAGCCCATGATTGCGGTGAAAAAAGGGCGTGACCATGCACCGGAAGGTGGGCGTGGTCATGATGTATTATGGACAGGGACAAATGTACATGATCTTAGCAGCATTGTAATTCAGAGACACTGCTGCCCAGCAAAACTTTGCATAGAGTCCCCTCCTTCAATATAAAGTAATGTCCTACTTTGCAGAGGTTGCGACCGCTGAGGTTGTGACCGCATCGGGGCCCTTGGGTCAAAGGCCCTCTCTCAACTTCAGTATTACCTCTCTATTGGTCCTGTGCTCATAATAATCACTTGGATATAGATACTTTGAATAGTGGTAATCATTAACAAGCTGTTCCCCATCCCCTTCTTGCAACTCTGGCACTGTAGTTGCCATTGGCAGGTTTTGGTGTGCCGTATCAGTTGTTATGTATAGAGTGCTTGGGGGGCCCCATTGTAAAATTTGCATCAGGGCCCACTGCTCCTTAGCAATGCCACTGCTCTCAGCATGAGTGATTACAGCACTGAGAAGAGAATTTTTGTGCTGCAGGCAGGAATTGGAGCTCTGTCAGACAAGGAGGGGGGCGGGGGGGCACCAGAGACCTGGAGGCAGGGCCCACCGAGGGAAAAAACTGTACTACTGTGACCCAGTCCGACCCTGTTGTGCCCTCTCCCACCAGCATGTTAATCCTGTGCAACTTCCTTCTCATTATTTCCTTGACTGTTTCTCTGCTGGTCCATTCCTTGGACTTATGTCAAGTGACTTGTCTTCTCCTACCTGATCCACCTCCTGACTAGAGTCAAGCTCTAAGTAACTGTTGGCAGGTGGCACCTCTTTTTCTGAACTTTCCCTATGCCTGTGGACTTCCTCTTGAGGCATGACTTCCTGTTTATGGATGATTTCAGACACTGGCTTATCCTGCTTTGCTTTCCTTGGCTGGTATCCCTCCTCCTCCTTAGAGGAAAGTAAGAGTTTGGTGTCAATGCAATGTATCTCTTTGTCCTCTGCCTCTGGTTGTTTTTGGTCCTCTGTCAAAAGGCCCAATACTGAACACTGAAACAAATCTGCAGGCTGCTCATTGTCAACGGCTTCAGAGGATCTGGAAGGTTTGGCATAGGAAGGGTTAGAGGGAGCCTGTTCATCACTCACTGCAAATTGGCTGATCTGCGCCTTGGAGAAGGAGGAGGTTGTTTGAGGTGACTTATTGAGGTCATTTACTCTACTACATCTTTAATATGCTGTGGCTGTAACAAATGGCCAACACCACATCTAGGAAAAAAACAGGCACGCCTGGTATTTTGTAGACTCTGTAAAGCCATTTTCACTGCTTTGCTACGCTGGAACTGCTTCAGGAGCCAAGCATATGCAAGGCTAATGTCCCATATCTTAGATCTGCCTCTTCTTTCTGAAACATAGCTCCCAACTGTCCCCCTGTCGGCTCTTTGGGAGCCCTGTCCCTCTGTCTCTCTTTCCTTCTCATTTGTCCCTCTTTCAGGACTTTGTCCCTCTTTCTATGTAAATATATATACTGTATATTTCTACTAAAAAATGTGTTTGATTGAATCTAAACTTTATTCCTATCCTTTAAATTGATACATTACTAATTTTGAAATGCCAAAATTCTTCAAAGCGACCGGCACCACTTAGAAGAAGTAGTATATAAGCTCATTTATTGCATCAAATAGGTGGCATTACAATGACAGACGCTGTTTCGGGCCTAGCCCTTTATCAAATTGCAGTAGCCATAAATCACTCACACGTGCACAGTCCTTAAATAGCCCACCCCCAGTAAAAACACCCATGGGTGTCACACTGGGCGGGGTCAACGGCGGACCTGATGGGGAACATGTCACACAATGTAAAGATAAGCGTGTAACCATTTACCTGTATAAAAATCACTGATATCCGCAGTCAAAACGCCGCTCATCACCCACGGAGGCTGCGCACAAAGAATAACCCAATGTGCAAGCCCAACCTCCGTATGCATCACCACATATCAGCCAATGAATGGCCAGAATGCCACGGAAAGAAAACGCGCATCACTGGAAAATCAATACGGAACCACATGCGTTCCAAAAGCCGACTTCCTGTCGGCGTGACCGGAAGTGACGTCGCAAGGTTTCCAGAGGTTAAAGAGAACCAGAGACGAAGCACCCTCATGTATTTTATTACATTTATCAGTGAGAACATGACAGTAAACACCTACCCTGCTTTTAGTTTCATTGTTATCTGCTTAATTAGTCTATTAGCAACTGTGATAAGAATCCACCAACTATTCAGTCGAGGTTTGACCTGGAATCATTATAGCTGAGTCACTCTTCTGTGATGTCTTTTCAAGCCCAAGCCTTCCCCTCTCCTGGCTTAGATTTCCTGCTTTGCATACTGAGAGCTGTGATGACTGGGTGAGGCTGCTGCTCCTGAGAGAGAAGCTCTGTGGCTGTAATATGATCCCTGTGTGCTCTGTGTGCACTAGATACTGACTGCAGTTTCATTCCTATGAGAGACACTTCTTACAGTACATCATACCAAAATGAAAGCACACAGATGAGCCTTTCTCATATAGCCTAGATAGCAGCCTAGTCTCATATAGCATAGACAGCACATCTAGAACAACTCATATAACCCGGAAGGAGAAGGGATATGAGCCGGCGGCCATATTTGATTTTTCCTGGAGCAATAATGGATAAAAAACACTAAAAAAGGCACACGAGAGCGGCAAAATTATCAGGTAGAGCATTTATTCTTTACAAGCTATCAACTGATATGTTTATTTTGTGTGGAACGTTCATCTCTGGTTCCCTTTAATATGAGGGAAAATGAACCAGGATAGAAAGGACCAGTGTGGTTTGAATTATACAACAACATATTTTTTTTATGAAATCTTTATGGTATGCGTGACTAGGGTTGTGATGGGGCGTGGTCATGGGTATGGTAGGGGCGTGTCTTAAGTGTTCCTCTTTATCATCTCAAAAAGTTGGGAGGTATACTACTATCCATGGCTACTGTCCCATATCTTAGATCTGCCTCTTCTTTCTGAAAGGAATAGCAAGGCTTGGAGAAAAGTTCAGATTTACTTACCTGGGGCCCAGAGCAGGAAAATTGAAAGTAAATATATAAATTGTATAGTGTATGGCCACCTTAACTCAAAATCTAAATTCCACTTTTGGTTACGTTCACACTATGCATGATGCATTGCAGTTTGACATCATTTTTAACCACATAGCATGTGCTGCAATGATTCCACAACCAGTACATTCACATTGCTGCAAAGACTCCATGGTGCGCCGCATTCCATCCTAGTAATGCACGACAAGTTATGTACTACTGTACAGTGCACACGTTTTGCCCATTTTCAAAATGGCTGATGGTGATGCACTGTACGCTGGAACGCAAGCATTGATGTCAGCAGACAATTATGAAATCAGGGGCATTATAAAAACAACCCAGCCCCTGCTTCCCCTGTCATGGGGCCCCCTGGGATCCAAATTCCTTCCCCGCTGTACCTGATCCCCCCAACATTCACCCTTTGCCCCGACACCATTGCAGAGTAGAGCAGGGGGTGGGGTAATCAGGCCCATATTTACATCACAGGAGCCAATAGGCACAGATGTCCTGTCATCCTAGACCCCGCCCTCCATGAATCTACAAACTCCTGACGAACTTCCTTTGCCCATCATAGGTAGTTACAAGTGGCCCTTTGTAATTTAGTAGACAGAAGTACCCTCAGTATTATGTAGCTAGAGGTGCCCCCAACTGAAGGGAGATCTTGTCAGTGGAATGCTGAGACCTGGATAAGTAACCTCTCATTTAACACTCGCTCAGGACTCATAGGGAAGCACTAGGGGAGGGAAGTGAGCCGCCTTTCCACCATCAGGCGCCTGTAGGCACGTGCCTACACTGCCATATGGTAAATCTGGCCCTGGGGGTAATATTTACCTGTTTCCAGCGCTGCGGATCTCCTCCATGCATCATAGTCACACACTTTCTGCTGCCATACGCTGGTTCAAGATCATGTGACTCGCATCGGTCATGCCATGTGATCAGGAGGAGCCAGCAAATGGCGGCAGGGCAATGGTTTCAGTGTGAACTTAGCCATTCAGCTCACAGGATAATTGCTGCACTTTTCTGAGCCTGAAACTGTTTCATCATCAAGTCTGCCCTTCCTATGAAAACATACAGGTCTGTGTCTCAATGGAAGACCTCGACCTGCAAAAGTTCAACATTAAAAAACATACAAAGGCAGCTATGAACAATAATATTATTCTCAAAACAGACGTGGCTATCCATCTATGTTAGATGCTGTTTAGATGTTTAGTGACAATTCAAAGGACTTCTATGCACAATACATTATCTGCAGGGAAATATCTTCAAGGTTACCGAAAGCCTCAACAATACATTTTATACAACCTCACAAATTGTATAAAAAAAGAAAGTTACAAGAGATATATAAAATATATTACAATGTTTATGCAAGTCTGGGGCTGTCTTATTTGCATGTTATTTTAAAAAGCAAAATATAAGTGATAATTTGTATTACACCACCGATACTTGTAAATACCGTTAGCAGGAAATTCGGGCACAGGAATAGGCGCCCATTAAAATAGGGGTATTGAGGAGTTAAAGAGACTCTGTAACAAAATTTTCATCCTTATTTCTTCTATCCTATAAGTTCCTATACCTGTTCTAATGTGCTCTGTCTAACTGCAGCCTTTCCTAATTGCACAGTGGCTGTATTATCTCTGTTGCATGATCGAATCTTCTCTCCTCTGTCGGGCTGAGGCAGTCAGGCTGGAATGTACTGTGCTGCTTGTGATTGGATAGAAACTATACACACCCTCTCCAGGCCCCCTGCAAGCTCTGTATGACTCACACACTGAGCTACTCTCAGCCTATCACTTGCTATGTCTTTTGTTTGTAAACACTGCCTAAAACTGGCAATTGCAAGCCAGGATTGCAGCAGGGAGTGGCAGAAACCGCACAGAGGGGCCCAGGAGAACATAAGGAATAGAATGGTATGCTTTTTATTGTAATAATTTTATAGTACAGATTCTCTTAAGAAGCGGGCGCTTGGTCTAGTGCACAATGGGTTTGATTCACTAAGTTTAGCGCTGCGTAACAGCGTGAGTTAGCTGCTGTTATGTGCGCTAGTGAATCAGAGGGCCTTAATTTAGAGTCCCTGCAAGCTATGCTAGCTTTGCCATTTAAAGCAAACCTGGAGGCTTTGTTCACATCTAAAATCGCAATCGCCAACTCCAGCATTTCGCGATTTTGTGAGTGATTTTTTTCTCCCCTCCCGGGGCATACCTGAGTGCTACGATTTGTGGTAAATCGCTTTTCAAAGCGCTTTTGCAGAGCGATTTGTTTTTTTTACTTCCTGACGCAAGTCATCGTTTTAAATAATATTTTAAATAATTTCACTAGATTCAGGTTCCCTTTAAGACATCACCATAGCATCTGCAGCTTGAGAAGCAGACAGAAGGATGTTAATTATCAAGGTACAAATAGCAACGGCTGCAATAAAATAACAAACAGGCGGAAGTGGGTCAGGAAATAAACGACGTGTACAATGTGTGATCTATGCTAATTAGCGGGATATTAATGGTCGGCGTATGGCTGCGATATAGATGGAGGAGTGCAAGTAGGTTACAGATATCTATTTGAGTGAAGAATCTGCGGCCAGGGACGAGACAGCAGACATTAATACAGGGAAATAGCATCCTGGGATATCATTATTCACCTCTGGTTATACAAACACAGGGGATATATTGTATCTATCTTCTGGACTAACCAGACTCCACAGTGTTCTTAAAGTCACCCTTTGTCTCCCACTCATAGTGAAGAGGGGAGTCATAGCTGTGGTTTTCTGCACTAATTATGTCAAATATAGAAATGTAAAGGACACCCGAGGCGAAAATAAACAAATGAAATAATGAATAATGAAATAAACAATTGTATCTATCTTCCTTCTCCTAAAAGTGACTAGGTGCCTGGCTCTTCTACTGACCACATAAGCTATTGCTCTGTTGTTATTGCCTGATGAAGCGGGATCAAACCTGCGAAACGCGTTGCACATTTGGAGTTCATAAATAAAATATATCGACTGTCTTTACTACAGTCGTTGTGTGTCTACTTGGAGGAGGTAAGTCCACCACTACCTCCTCTATTTACCAAGAATTGGGTTTTTGAAGCTAATTTAGCTTCCTTTTATCCTTTTGGCGCCTCTGTTCTCCTGCATAATATTGCACCCTGGGTGGATGGTTGAACACCCTTTTTCTCATTTACAGAGCAACTTCTTCTTCCTGAGTGGGGCCAGGAAAAGCTCCCCACCTGCCTTTACAGTGGTTGCCTAATGGTAACCCTGGTTTGTGAGTATTAATATTTACTCTTATCTAGTAACCATTTACCAGTACAGATTACACTATTGGGGCTCTTGGTGTTCCTTGTTTTTACCCTTTCCTAAAATGTATGGGAGACTGGTATCTGCACTGGAGGAGGACCCACACGCTCACTGGCTCTTTACCTACCTCTATGTCTGGGGATGGGCATTCTCATATACTAATGACCTGCATGCCATATTTGTTTTAGTTTTGTCTTGAGCCCCATTTCATGATAATGGCACGGCTTGGCTGTGCTTTATTAATTAGCTCTTGGTTTCAGTCAGTCTCGAGTTAGTTGTTCCGTCATGCATGAAAAACAGCATCTGAAAAGCTGGACTGAATCATTCAGTAACACCAAACAAGATAATGTATGCACAACGCCGGCACGCACGCATATGCATTCATTTACATTTTAAATTATGCACAAAATTAACACAAAAGTTTGCTTATAAGTGTGAATCACGAGGCACTCAAAAATCGGACTTATTGTGAAAAAAATCAACCTCTAATTAGTCATTTTGCGTATGTGGAATTCTAGGAAATTTGGGCAGCAGGAAAAAAACGATAGTAGAATAACGGTAGCACTTACCAATATACTATTATTTTACAGTGATATTTTCGTTAGTAAAATACTGGCAAATATTACCGATATTTTACTACAGCTAAACCGAACTTGGCTCTCACACAGAATCTTCCCTCCTCCGATGCCTAACTCTAACCACCCCTGACGCCCAGGGACCTAACCTTGAAGAAGCCCCCTTTACTGACGCCTAACCTTAACTTCCCCCCAGGTGTAAACCCCCTGCCTGGTACCTGACCTTCAAGGCCCGTTTCCACTTGCCACCGCGCGCGGCTGCAAGACGCGCGGTGACACTTCCTGGTCAGCGGGAACGCTGACGAATCCCAGAAGCCGTGCCATGCACGGCTATGGAATTCACAGCCTCCTGCACGGAAACTGACGGCAATGTCGGCCGAATTGCTAAGGTAAGGGATTTTGCCGCCGGCGCCATAGTTTCCTAAGGCAGAGTTTTCCCACGCGGTTTGCCTGCGGGGAAATTCTCCGAATTCGGACCGGTTTCCACAGTAGTGGAAACGGGCCCTAACTGTTAAATCCTTTCTCACCCGGCCACAAGTCTGTGGCAAAACACCTAAAATACCGGAGGTGCTGCGGAAGTTTGCGTCAATACAAATATTGATTATGGGCACAAGTTTGGGCGCCTGCTGTTTGTAGCCGCAATTAGCATAGTGGATGGCCCCTGGCGCCCATTATTTATCGCCCATAAACAATATGCCCATGGGCGCTGCAATAAACCTCCCCTGCCAGATTTCTTGTTTCCATCAATTCTGCACAGGAGTTCTGGCCATGGTAAGCTGAATATCTCAGATCCCATATATACTTGTCTGGACGGCTGGATTGGCTTCTTCTTCCTCCACCGCGGCGTCAACATACTCCCAGCAGGTCTTCTGGGTTCCAATCACATGATATGACATGTGATTGGTATCCAGGAGACCATGTTATCATTACAGCGCCACCCGGTGGTGGAAGAGGGATGATGGAAGAGTCTTTTACATCTCCTCCATTACCCGTTTTCCACCACCAGGTGGCGCCGTAATGCTGACACAGTCTCCTGGATACCGATCACATGTCATACCATGTGATTGGGACCCAGAAGGCTTGCCGGAAGTTCAGAGCCTTCGGTGGAGGAAGAGAAGAAGTCGTCTGGAACAGGTAAATATAACTTCTTGCTCCCAAGCACTTGTTTGGCTGCACTAAGCAGCCAAGCTAGATATGTCGACAGAGGCTGTCACTGCAGCAGCAGCTTCAAACTAAATATTTTGTTTGAAGGTACAATTGGGTTAAAGCACACCTGACCTGACCTGATGCAAAGCTACCTAAGATAAGCACAGAGGTATGTTCATGCTGGATCCACATACTTCTGTGCATTGTCCATGCCTCTCCTTGTCCACCAGGGGGGTAGTGGTACAATGTTTCCACATTTATCCCTCTTATTAGAATGCCTTTTTTTGTTTTTTCTTTAAAATACCCTGGTGCACCATTTGATTAACCCTAAAAGCTCATACACACATCCAACTTAAAGGGACTCCGAGCTCTGAATAAAAACTAAATTGGTACTCACCTGGGGCTTTCTGCAGCCCACCGTAGGTCGAGAGGTCCCACGGCATCCATCTGGCTCGTCTCCCTGGGCCTGTCCAGAAATGGCTGCCCGGCGGCTCCCGGCGGATCTGGGCCCGAGTGTCGGGCTCCTCTTCCTTAAACGTGACGTTTAAGGAAGAGGAGCCCGACACTCGAGCCCAGTGTCGTCATCATGGCGGCCGGCGTGACAGTACTGCGCATGCGTGATTAAACCACGCATGCGCAGTCCTGTCACGCCGGACAGCCATTTCTGGACAGGCCCAGGGAGAAGAGCCAGTTGGATGCCGTGGGACCTCCCGACCTACGGTGGGCTGCAGAAAGCCCCAGGTGAGTACCAATTTCGTTTTTATTAAGAGCTCGGAGTCCCTTTAATGCACAACATGACCAAGTTGTTTAACTGACAATTACGTACACACAAGCCAACAAACTAAACAACCAACTCACTTAAAGAACAACTTTTAAAGAAACTGTAATTCTGTAAACCCCACATACCTATAGAGCTTTTAGTCAGCAATACTAGAAAGCTTTTCAGAGGTCTCTCATCACAGCCTGTGAAAAAAAGCCTTGTTTACCAGCTGTTTGTAACAATTTGTGTTGGCAACGTGTTAGAGGCTAGAGTTATACCATGTAGGTAGGTTACACTTTTCTGTCCCTATTCACAGAGGAATGATTTAGGCCTCGTTCACATTGCGTTCTGTTCGTGTTTGGCGCTTTTTGAAGCAATTTTTTTCCCCTTCCTGGCGATTTCTGTTCATTGGACGTTTTTAGTAAGTGTTTTTGTAGGTGTTTTCGCAGAGTGTATTTTCACTTCCTGACGTCAGTCAGTTAGTGAACTCTTTGATCTGGAAAAGAATAAACAGTAATACAATGTATTTATTCTTAAAAACGAGAATGCAATCACTGCACTAAGCGATTTTGTAAGCGTTTTGCATTTTTCCTATACCTTCAATTGTCGCAAAATTAGCCCGAAAATGGTCCATGCAGCACTTCTCTGTCTCTGAGCAGAAAGCGGACGGATCTGAACTAGCGCATAGGATAGCATGTTGTAAGCGCTTACAGGGCGATTTTGAAAAATCGCGGGCGCTTAAAAAAAAATCCAAAAATGCCTCCAGTGTGAACGAGCCCTTACTGTTTGTTTCTGCCCTGCCTGCTTCCTCAGAGATCATATGAGAACAGCCGAGGGATTTTTAGATACAGAGAAGGATCTAAAAATAAGGATGTGTACTTTTTCCTTACTTGAATGTCCCCTCCGCCCATTCAGAATGAGTTCTCCCTGGCAGTAAACAGTTTACTTTAGACTGCGAGGCAAGAGCTAGACACAGGCACACATGAGGCACACAGAGCTGCAGCTGATGATTATTCACACACATTTGAAGCTATATTTCTGCTTTCTATCATTCTGAACACATTTACTCACAGGATTACTGTTAGTACAGATTGTTTCTGTATGTTGGATGTGCTGGACACAGTCCTCCATAGTAATGCCCACAGTGAAAACTGTTCTCTGTAAATGTCGTATTTTCTTCACATAAAACATAAAAAGATGAAAAAAAGCCTTTGTATTGCTATTTGCTAGTGATTACTATATATGTAGCATTTAGAATTTAGTTCACTTTGATAGTAGTCCTTTAAATACTATGCGTGCAAGCTAAATGAATAATTGCACAACATGTCCGCATTCAAAAACAACAAAGTTGTTGAAAAGACTTGTACACACGTTCCAACCTGCATGATAGTTGGTCAGGTTGATCCATGATAGTTGGTCAGGTTCAGATGTGTCGCTAGCCTCAGATGTGCCGGTACCCTATAATTAAATTTAAGTGCCCAAAAGTACCTGAGGAGGAGGAGGGCAAGAAGAGGGAAGCCGGAGTTCTTGGGCGCTAGTACCATCTGGTACTTCCGCCCTCTCTTGACGCACTTCCTGTTTACATTTGAAGTCGCGTCAAGAGTGCGCAGAAGTAGCGCGATGACGCGTACGAGGGTACGTGTCATCATGTAGATGACGCGTACCCTCGTTCACGTCATCGCGGTACTTCTGTGACTTCAAATGTAAACAGGAAGTGCGTCAAGAGAGGGCGGAAGCACCAGATGGTACTAGTGCCCAAGAACTCCGGCTTCCCTATTCCTGCCCTCCTCCTCCTCAGGTACTTTTGGGCACTTAAATTCAATTATAGGGTACCGGCAGAAGGGAGAGCTTAGCGGGGAGGGGTGGGGGCATTTCCGACCAAACCCCCCCCCCCCCCCCCCCGCGCGCTTGGGGCATGCTCTCCTTTTATGCTGGGACCCTATAGGGGCCCCAAAGGGACATGTTCGGGTTGGGTTCGGGGTTCGGCTCGAACATGCCGAACATCAGGGGCATGTTCGGCTGAACCACACCGAACCCGAACATCCAGATGTTCACCCAACACTACTAGCCTCCAAGCTAGCGATGCATTCTGTTACTATGGAGGGATGATTGACAAGCGGCACATGTCAGAGCAGGAGGGGTAGAGAGGGAAAACAATGGTGTAGGGCAGCGTTGACAGATCTCTAACAGACACATTGTGGAAGATCGGGACTGCCGTACATAAACAAGATTCTTGGCTGAGGCGGCTTATAGCGGCCGCCTCAGCTAAGCTTAAGGGCTCTTTCCCACTAAGAGGTTGCGTTAGATGCGACGTTAAGGTCACATAATGTGCCCCTAACGCAACGCATGTGAGCTTTGAAGTTGGACGTTATATAGAGAAGCGTTATGCGTCTCTTGATGCGTCCGTGATGCAAACTTTTTGACGCATACTATCGGACGAAAACGGCGCATGTGGCAAATAAAAAAAAAAAACAGTACTGAGCATGTGCAAACATCTGAACGCAACCACATACGAGTATAACGCACAGCATGCTGCACTTTCATTTACCGTGCAACATTCTACTCCAACGTGGGCACTATGAACAGCCCATTGATTTTTCAGTGCTGTGAGTTGGGCTGCGTTACAGGCTGCTCTAACGTGCACCTGTAACGTCCCACTGTGAAAGCAGCCTAAAGGGATCGGAACTGAGTAAAATTATTTATAACATGATGCACCTGCAAATGAATATTAAATACCTACCTCGCCACCAGTTCAGAAGCTCACCACTTTCTTCTAATAGTGCTCACTTTCAGTTCTGTTAAGATTTTGTCAAAACTGAAATATATCAGTTGCTGTCAGTTATAACTGAAAGGACAACGGATGGGCAAGGTAATGTCCATGTTTCCTTATGGTTCCATGTTTCCTTATGGTTCAAGTGGACAATGTTAAGGTTTAACAGTGTGCTGGCCAGGAAGCTGTTACAGGGTCATTGCCATTTTTAACCACTTGAGGACCAAAAGCCCCTCTAGTGACAGGGCTATTTTTTACAATTCAGACCACTGCAGCTTTAACAGTTTACTGCTCGGCTATACAACTTAGCAACCAAACGAATCACACCTCCTTTTCTGCCCACCAACAGAGCTTTCTGTTGACAGGATTTGATTGCAGCTGCAATGTTTGTTAGTTTTTTTTATTAATTTAAAAATAATTTTTCGTATTAAATTGTCTTTTTTTAAATTTCCCTGCCTCCCTCCAAGATCCAGCAATAGGATCACCTTTTATAGGCATCAGCCTATGAGAGGGATCGCGTTGTGAGCCATTCCAGGGGACAGCCAAGTGACAGGGCTGTCCTCAGTACAGCGCTGCACTAGATCACAGCGCTGTACAAAAGAAAAAAAAGTCTGTTTCTTTTCCTTACAACCTGTTGATCGCGGGTGGCAGATTGTTTACGGAGCTGAGCTCCATAACTCAGCGGAGATGCGCAATCCCCGCTAATCTCCGCCTACAGGACCTGACGCTAATCTGCGTTAGGCGGTCCTGCCTGTAGCTGCCACCCTCCCACCGCCAGTGGGCATTAGGTGGTCAGGAGGGGGTTAAATTGGAGGACTGGGAATTCCATTGATCACAGTGGACAAACAGAATGCGGGAAAGGAAAAAGAGATTGAGGAGTGGACTATACAGGAGGTAAGTATGACGCGTGTATGTTCATTTTGACTTTTAAAGGGGCACTACAGCGAAAAATTGTAAAATTTAAAATATGTGTAAACAAAAACAAATAAGAAGTACATTTTTTCCAGAGTAAAATGAGCCATAAATTACTTTTCTCCTATGTTGCTGTCACTTACAGTAGGCAGTAGAAATCTGACAGAAGTGACAGGTTTTGGACTAGTCCATCTCTTCATAGGGGATTTATTTTCAAAAGCACTTAGTGAATGGCAGTTGCTCTGTCCAACTGCCAAAAAACTGTGTAGCGAGCAGGGAAGCTGGCCAGCATCATTGTTTAAATCCTTTTTAGGGAAATAAAGAATACAAGCCTTGCTGAGAATCCCCTATGAAGAGATGGACTAGTCCAAAACCTGTCACTTATTTCAGATTTCTACTACCTACTGTAAGTGACAGCAACATAGGAGAAAAATCATTTATGGCTCATTTTACTCTGGAAAAAAAGTACTTCTTATCTGCCTATGTTTGCACATATTTTACATTTTAATTTTTTTTGCCATAGTGCCCCTTTAATTTTCAGTTCAGGTTTGCTTTAATCTAATGTGTATATGTTCTTTTACGCTATGTACACATGCTAAACAAAACTCATTTGGAACATCCATTGCCGTTTTGGATGACAATAATAGCAAAACATTTTACTCAAACGACAATAACCGATGTCCAGCATTTTGCCCGACCCAACCAGTGGATCAACTCAGACGATGGTTCGGCAGATATTGCAGTCAGCCAGGCGTGTAGGATGTTGTTCACACTACATTGTTCCAAAGCATGCATGCACGTTGTGTGAAATGTGGCACACAGTATACAAACGACTTTGGAAAAATGGTGTGTGTGGACAATTCCGGATAGGCTGCCAGTCAGCAGGGAACCATGGCTTTAGCCGACATAGCAATCATTTCATCCTCTCTTGTCCATGTGACTAAAGGGGGGATGGTTTCAGACTGACTGTGTGTGAGCAGGTAGCTGTCAGTCTACGAAGTTATATGCATTGGTGCAGCATGGATTTCCTTTATTTATATTACAAAAACTACATTTTTGGGGTGTAAAGATGTAAGAGCCTGAAACTGTCCCCTGGGTTATTCTGAACCACAACAACGGTTACTAACTGTGAGAAAGGCCTAGTGCACACCAAAAACCGCTAGCAGATCTGCAAAGCGCTATTGGATTTTGAAGCGTTTTTTCTTATTATTATGAAGCGTTTTGCTAGCGTTTTGCGGTTTTGTGTAGCGTTTTTTCCTTAAAGTGAAGCGTTTTTGGTAGCGTTTTTGTGATTACAGATATTGTTACAGTAAGACTGTCACTGAACAGCTACTGTAACAAAAACGCCTGGAAAACTGCTCTGATCTGGCGTTTTATCAAGGGTTTTGCATTTTTCCTATACTTAACATTGGAGGCAGAAACGCCTCCGAAATCCAAAAAATGCTGCAGCCCGGGAGTATGCGTTTCTGCAAAACGCCTACCGCTCTGGTGTGCACCAGCCCATTGAAATACATTACCCTAGCGTTTCCACATCCGCAAGCGGTTCTAAAAACGCTACCAAAACCGCTCGGTGTGCACTAGGCCAAATAGATTCAGATGAAAAATACCAGCGCTTTCCAATCAAAAATCAAAGAAATCAGGTCACAGCCAGCTACTAAGGTTATCACATCTACTTTGAGGTCATTAAACATGTATCACAAATCTTCAGCCCTTGGGGCTGCCTGCCAGGGGTGTTGCCAGCCCCAAATATTAGTGGCACGTGCCCCAGATCTATTCTGGGGTGCCCTGCATGTCCCTCTGGCAGAGTCAGCTGTGGTGCCTCTATGTGGGCATACTGGATGCTGTGGTGCCATGCTGGGTGCTGTGGTGCATCAATCGGGTGTATGCTGGGTGCTGTGGTGCCTCTATGTGGGCATACTGGGTGTTGTGGTGCCATGCTGGGTGTTGTGTTGCCTTTATGGGAGCATGCAGGGAGCTGTGGTTCTTCTAAGGGGGCATGCTGGGAGTTGTGGTACCTCAATAGGAGGCCTGTGGGAGTATGGGAGGGGGGTTACTAGGTCAGAGAATGCTATGGGGGACCTGCCAGATAACCTGGCAGCAGGCCAGCCCATCCAGCAGAAAGCTAGCCCAGCCAGCACAGAAGCCAGGTAATTCTGCCTAGTTATGTTTAAGTGACACTGCCTAGTTATGTGATATGCTGCATTTTTTTTTTTGTATTAATGGAGAGGGAAGCTTCATCCAACATTTTGCTGGGCTGGCCTACTTAGATCGCTGTTAAGTTCATGTAAATGTGGCTCCACCCATGACCACACCCACATTCTGGTGCATGGCCACACCCATTTTGCACCTAGAGTGCCCAACAGTGCCCCGGATCTCTTAGGATCCTACCAACACCCCTGCTGCCTGCAATCACCCAATGGTGCTCCACATATATACTGTCAAGAAGGCAAGATAAAGGAACCATAAGCCAGATACAATAAAACACAAAATAATTATTTCCAGAAACGTAGCAATAAAAACAGTATACAAGTACTCACATTGTGGGCCCTTACAACAGGGACCCTCAGAGTATGAACAGCATATCAGTGGCGTAGCTAAGGAGCTGTGGGCCCTGATGCAAATTTTACGTTGGGGTCCCCCAAGCACTTTGTACACAACAATTGATACGGCACACCAAAACCTGCCAATGGCAACTACAGTGTCAGAGGCAGGGATGCTCTCACGAGTAATAACGAGTGTGTAAACACTCGAATTTGTGATTTAAATGAACATTAATTCGTTCAGGTGTGTGGCAGGCAGGGACATAAAGGGTTAGTTACCCATAATTCCGCGTTCTCCCTGCACTCCAAACAGCTTGCACACGTCCTATTGGACGCACTGCAAGCCTCACTACGGGGACTTCCTCCTTCAAGCCGGAAGGAGGATGTGCGTGGTGATGATGCTTGCAACGTGTCTAATAGGATGCGTGCAAGCTGTTTGGAGTGCAGGGAGGACACGGAATTATGGGTAACTAAGCCTTTATGTCCGTGCCTGCTGCACACCCGAGCTAATTAATGCTCATTTAACCACTTTACCCCCGGCGGTACGAATTTCTCCGCCCCTTTTTTCCCTCCAAAAAACCAGGGACGGAGAAATCCGTACCTTCCGCGCTCCCGCCACTGTCCGCGATACCGCCGCTCGCCCGCTTGCCCGGAGATCAATGAACGGGAAAATCCATTCCCGTTCGTTGATCTAAGCCCCCACAATGATCTGCTGCTTCTTTCAGAAACAGCGCGATCATTGTGAGTCTCCCAGCCTCCTACTGCTTCCTGTAAGCGTCCTTCCGGTCGCTTACAGGTCGCATGTAAACATACTCACTGTGGCCATCTTGTGTCCAAATAGTAAACTACACCCTAATGCATTTTACACATAGAAATAAATTGTTTTACATAATAAATTAACTCATTACCTCCCACACTCCCCAATTTTTTTTTTTTTTTTGTAATTTAAAAAAAAAAAAAAAAATATACAATAAAAAAAAAAAACATAAATAGTTACCTTAGGGACTGAACTTTTTAAATATTTATGTCAAGAGGGTATAACACTGTTACTTTATAAACTATGGGCTTGTAATTAGGGATGGACGCAAAACTGAAAAAAATGCACCTTTATTTCCAAATAAAATATTGGGGCCAAACATTGTGATAGGGACATAATTTAAACGGTTTTATAATCGGGAATAATGGGCAAATAAATTTCATTTGTTTTAATTACAGTAGCATGCATTATTTAAAAACTATAATGGCCGAAAACTGAAAATAATAATTTTTTCCCACATTTTTTCCTATTTTCCCCATTAAAACACATTTAGAATAAAATAATTCTTGGCATAATGTCCCACTTAAGAAAGCCTAATTGGTGGCGGAAAAAAACAAGATATAGTTCATTTCATTGCGATAAGTAATAATAAAGTTATAGACGAATGAATGGACGGAGCGCTGAAAGGTGAAAATTGCTCTGGTGGTCAGGGGGTAAAACCCCTCAGTGGTGAAGTGGTTAAATCACGAATTTGAGTGTTTACACACTTGTTATTACTCGTGAGAGCGTCCCTGGTCAGAGGTGCAAGAAGGGAATGGTGAGCACTTTGTTAATGATTATCACTATTCAAAGTATCTTTAGAAGTGATTATTATAAGCACAGGACCAATAAAAAGCTAATACTGAAGTTGAAGGAGGGCCCCTCGGGGGCCCCTCTGGCCCAAGGGCCCTGATACAATTGCAACCTCTGCACCCCCTGTTGCTACGCCCCTGTTGGGTATCACAAATACACTAGTAGATTCACATAGTTCCAGTTGACAAATGCCCCGACCGGTTTTGGCATTTACCGAAACTGTTCGGGAACTGGAGACTGGGTATTTGCTGACTGGATGTGTGAATTCTGTATTTGTGATACATGATATTGGGTGATTGCAGGCAGCATTTGAGTCCAAGAGTTGAGCATTTGTGATAACATTTGGAAATGTTTAAATAAAACCAGTAGATTATTTAGAAATCCAAAATCTCTCCATCAGAAAAGTTCAGTAAAATTGTAAATAAATCCTAATTAGGTCCAGCGACAGGCACACAGAGAGTGAACCCAGTGGGGAGATTTAGGGTGACAGAACCCGGCATTACTGGAAAGCAAAGAGGATGTAAATTAAATTAGCATCCACCATGATTAGCTTATAATTGCTATATAAATTATTTTTGCAATTTCTCAGATACTCATTAGAATTCCCATTAAAACCTCTTAACATCACCCTGAAAGATATATCTTCATTCGGCACAACTGTTTACTTTATTGCATTTCATTTGCGGATCATTTATAACTGAAGAAATATGGCGTGGTTAGAAATCATAAAGCAAGAATTGTGGAGATACAACAGCGCCAAATCAAACAGAATGAAATATTCTCACTGTTTGTTTGCTGGTGAATAATGGGATTGTTTGTGAGCAAAAAAGAAAAATCAAAGAGAGTTTAGCCTGGTACACAGTTTCAATTATGATTGGCCAATCACAGACCAATTTACCCACCTCCATGTAGTACGAGAGCTTACCTACACACCCCCTAGCAAAACTTTTGTGGGTTCATCAGATGTAGGCACTCTTAACCATTTAAGCCGCCTGGACGTGATTGCCACATCCAGGCGGCTGCTATTGCGCTGCTGCACGCTCCCGCGCACAATCGCGTGCCCGCCCGTGTTGCCTCGTTAGCCCGGAGATCAGTGAATGGGAAAATAGTTCTTATTCATTGATCTAAGTCCCCAGTAGAAAGACCGACTGCTTCTTATCAGAAGCCGCCGTCTTTCTAATAAAAAAAAAGTTTTCCGTCCTCCTTATGCTTCCCGGAAGCGAGAGCGTTCGCTTCCATAACTAAAAAAAAAATGTTTGACTGTGGCCATCTTGTGGCCAAATAGTAAAACTAAAAGGGAAGACGCCGAGAGCCCAGTATAGTGTAGTATGTACTGTAAATTGGGTATGGAAGGTAAGTATAGGTAGGTTATACTCACAAACAAGGGTTACCGTCCAGGTAACCACTATGAAGGCAGGTGAGGAGATTAGACCTGTCCCCACTCAGGATTAAGAAGTCGCTCTCTGTAGATCGGGAAAAAAGAATTCCCCTCCACCAAGGGTGGAAACAACTGCAAAAGTAGTACAGAGCCGCCAACAGGGTAAAAACAGTATTTCTTTAAAATGGTTAAAATGAAGTAGGTAGCGGTGGACTTACCCCTCCAAAACAGACACAAAAATTGCTGTTTTAAGCAAAAACCAGTTTATTTACATACTCCGAATAAGGTGCAACACGTTTCGCGGGTATATCCCACTTCCTCAGGCAATAAATAGGAGCATATCACCAATGCGGTCCGGTACATAGCCTGGCGCCTCTGTCGCAGAGGCGCCAGGCTATGTACCGGACCGCATTGGTGATATGCTCCTGTACAGGTCTGGTCTCTCGCTCCTCCCCTCCCCGCGGCTGCCGCTCCTGTCACCTTATCATGAGCGGGCGGCTGCTTGTCCGATTAGATTCCCCCGTAGTAGCCGCTCTCCTCTGTGGCATCTCCTATTACAGCAGCGCGCTCAGCGGCTGCTGTGATGACCAGGAAGCGGTACAGCGGTTCCCATGGTAACGGCAATGCATATCGCCGCTACAGGAAGCCGCTGTACCGCTTCCTGCTCATGACAGCAGCTGCCGAGCGTGCGCTGCTGTAATAGGAGATGCCACAGAAGAGAGCGGCTACTACGGGGGAATCTAATCGGACAAGCAGCCGCCCGCTCATGATAAGGTAACAGGAGCGGTGGCCGCGGAGGGAGGAGGGGCACACCTACCCATACTAGCAAGCAATATTGGGCACTATACTAGCTATACTGGGCACTATACTGGGGCACTACCTACCTATACTGGGCACTATACTAGCTATACTGGGCACTACCTACCTATACTGGGCACTATGCTAGCTATACTGGGCACTATACTAGCTATACTGGGCACTACCTACCCATACTGGGCACTATGTTAGCTATACTGGGCACTATACTAGCTATCTGGGCACTATACTAGCTATACTGGGCACTACCTACCTATACTGGGCACTATACTAGCTATACTGGGCACTTTACTGGCTATACTGGGACACTACCTGCCCATACTGGGCACTATACTGGGGTACTACCTATCCATACTGGGACTATACTAGCTATACTGGGGCACTATACTGGGGTAACTATACTAGCCATGCTGGGGCAACTAAACTCCCTATACTGGGGCAACTATGCTAGCTATTCAGCCGCACCCCAGCCCCCCCCCCCCCCCATAGCCTGCTGCGCATGGCACTGTCCACTAGGTCACGCAAGGCTATGATACATAGACATATGACTACAGCAAGGATTAGATTGTTAGTGACAAGACTATATACTCTGTACAGTGCTGCATAAGATGTTGGTGCTATATAAATACTAAATAATAATATCTGTTGATACTGTTTTTTTTGTTCCTAGTATTTATATTGCTATCTCTATTCTAATGGCTCGTACACACGTGCAACTTTTCCATCCAACTATTGTCCAAACTTGTCTGTTGGACGATAGGGTGGGTGTGTGTACGTGTGGCAAACGACTAGACAAGAGACTGATACAAGGCGGTTTGCCTGATGCGACCAGCGGATCAACTCACACGACTGGTGGGCTGATTTCGTGCACTGGACACGTGTGTACAAGTAGCTTGAATTACTTTTTGTTGTTGTTTTTTTTTTAATGAGGACATGGTGCTCGCGTAGTATTTAAAGAGGAACTCCAGTGAAAATAATGTAATAAAAAAAGTGCTTCATTTTTACAATTATTATGTATAAATGATTTAGTCAGTGTTTGCCCGTTGTAAAAGTTTTGCTCTCCCTCATTTACATTCTGACATTTATTACATGGTGACATTTTTACTGCAGGCAGGTAATGTCACTGGAAGTAGCTGCTGCTTGCTTTTTGGCAGATGGAAACAGCTGTATACAGCTATTTCCCACAATGCAACGAGGCTCACAGACAGGAAACTGTTAGGTCCTTGGTCCTGACATCACACTGTGGGAGAGGTTTCACCACAATATCAGTCATACAGCGCCCCCGGATGATCCGTTTGTGAAAAGGAATAGAATTCTCATGTAAAAGGGGGTATCAGCTACTAATTGGGATGAAGTTTAATTCTTGGTTACGGTTTCTCTTTAAATGAGTTGGTTGTTAAGTTGGCCAGCGCATGTGTACATACTGGTCGTGCAAACAATAAGTCGTGCGTTTTGTCTTTTTGGGCAGTTGGTTGTGCATTAGGTTGCATGTGTGTATAAAAACGTCCAGCTAGAGCCTCTTAATGGCTCCAGGACGTTTTTATAAGTCAGACAGTGCCGCTGTACGCTCCCGTGCATGCATGTGCATTTCCGTGCACGTGAAAATAGTGAGAAAAAAAACCACAAAGAAAAAATACACCTTTATTTCCATATACTATATTGTGTCACCATACTTTGTACTAGGGACATAATTAAAATGTTGTGAATGTGATAACCAGAACATATAGGCAGATAAAATGTGTGGGTTTTATGCCCAGTAGCAGTGTTTATATGAAAAGTATAGGGGAGGAAATTGGAGAAATGGTGCATTTTTTCATTTTTTTTCCCTTTAAAATACATAGAAAATAAAGTAATTACTGAGAAACAAAAACCCCCAAAAGCCCAATTGGTGGTAAAAAAAAACAAGATATAGATAATTTAATTGTGATTAGTAGTGATTAAGCTATTGGCAAATGAAAGGGATGAGCTCTGAAAGGTGAAAATCGCTCTTATCCGTTAGGGTAAAAATGCCTTTGGGGTGAAGTGGTTAAAGAGGAACTGTAGTAAAAATAACATAATGAATAAAATTGCTTTTTGTTTACAATATTCATTTATAGATTATAAAGTCAGTGTTTGTCCATTGTAAAATCTTTCATCTCTTCTGAAATGTATCACCGGTGGTGACATCTTTAGTTCTGCCAGGTGATCTGTATGGAATGTTCATTACTGAGAGTTCTATGCCCAGAGGGAGATACTGCTTGCTTAGCAATTTCCCACAGTGCATCAAGGTTCACAGACAGCAAACTGTCAGGACCTAGGTCCTGACATCACACTGTGGGAGGGGTTTCACCACAATATCAGCCATACAGGCCCCCTGATGATCTATTCAAGAAAAGGTAAAGCTTTCTTGTGGGAAAAGGGGTATCAGCTACTGATTGGGATGAAGTTCAATCTTTGGTTACAGTTTCACTTTAATCCTGTACATGCCAACAGGGGCGTAACTAGGCCCCACCGGGCCCCCCTGCAGAATTTCTGAGCGGGCCCCCCCCCCCTGGGGCTTGCTCGGGGCCGTTTTGTGGGGGTTGGAGGGGACGCAGCATGAGGGGAAAGCCATGCAGCAATTCGGCGGGGAGGGGGGAAGGTCCCCCCCCTCCCTCACCTCGGGGCTCTCCCCTCTGCGCTCCCCTCCGCCTTCAATCTAAGTCCGGGCAGTGTCTGGGCAGCGGCGGGCAATCTTCGGGTGATCCGGAAAGTAGTTATCCGGATGACACCCAGTACTGCTGTGCTGTGCGGGCTGGGCGGAGGATCAAGCTTACCGTTCTGACGTCTTCTCCGGCCGTCCCTCGGCGCCTCCCATGATGCGTTCCACTCGGCGCTCACGTGACTTCAAACACTTCCTCCTTCCGGGTTGAAGGAGGAAGTGTTTGATGTCACGTGAGCGCCGAGTGGAACGCATCGTGGGAGGCGCCGAGGGACGGCCGGAGAAGACGTCAGAAGGGTAAGCTTGATCCTCCGCCCAGCCCGCACAGCACAGCAGTACTGGGTGTCATCCGGATAACTACTATCCGGATCACCCGAAGATTGCCCGCCGCTGCCCAGACACTGCCCGGACTTAGATTTAAGGCGGAGGGGAGAGCCCCGAGGTGAGGGAGGGGGGGGGACCTTCCCCCCCTCCCCGCCGAATTGCTGCATGGCTTTCCCCTCATGCTGCGTCCCCTCCAACCCCCACAAAACGGCCCCCCCGCGGGTGCAGGGGCTGCAGGCCCTATTGTTACGCCAGTGCATGCCAAACCCAACACCCAGTTGTGCTTGGCGAATAAATGATTTCTGATTCTGATTCACATACCAAACCCATCTGGGTATCCTGCATATAGACAGCATAGCTGAAACATTCATAGCCTATGGTAAACTGTTTGCTATGTATTACCATAAAGTAGACATTCAAAACCAACCCTTTGTATTCTACGCTACCTACTCAGCGTTCTCAGTATTCCAAAAGCTTCATTTCATCCGCGTTTCAGTTTCCATTCCAATAATAAATCTTAGTCAAGTGCAGCCCTATGACAGAGGATTTGTGTGTCCTGAACCTCTTCACTCCCAGTTACTGTTCAGTCCCAACCCTTCCGCCCCGATCTTCATTCTGAACTCCTCTGACCCCATCCATGCCAGTCAGATGAACACTTGTCCTACAATACCAATAGATCTGAAATAAGGAATTATAAACAATTATGCAGAGTATGTATGTGGAGTGTTGTTCAGTTAAGATGTAGTGTAAAGAGGCAGAGAACCTATCCATAATGTATGAGGTAAATCTATTATGTGCAAGCAGTTATGTTTGAAGAAGACTGGCAATGGTCTTTATTGTCATAGACCAGGGGCTTGATTTACAAAACGGTGCTAACTTTAGCACTGGCCCTTAGCACGTCTAAACTCAGTTGAAATGTGAGAAGTAGTGATCGTGCGCAAAGTACCGCGCGCAAAGTTTTGCGCGCGCACTGCACAGAGGCGCTCCGCTCGAAGTGTCCACTAAAGCCTATGGGACTTAGCGCGCATAGGACTTTGCGCGCGCAAAACTTTGCGCGCGGTACTTAGCGCACGATCTGATTGAGAAAACTGGTGCTAACCTACTTAGCACCCTGGTTAGCGCGCCTTAAGACTTTAGACGTGCTAAGTAGGTTAGCACCTCTTAGTAAATCAAGCCCCAGGTGTGTCGAACAAATAAAAAGTGGGCTGAGATTGAACTCTGGGGCCTATTAGTAGGCCAACCTCTATGTTTGGTGGCCACTTCCCTCCCTTATAAAGTACCCTGGTTTTCAAGTGCCTCCCCCGCCCCTCCTCTGCTATACAGTTCCCTGGTGTCTAGTGGCCCCCATCATACCACTAAACAGTTCCTTAGTGTTTATTGAACCCCCTTACCCTATAAAATTCCCTGGTGTCTAGTGACACCCCCTCCCTCCCCTATACAGTTCCGTGCTGTCTAGTGTTTTTCCTTCCCTCTACCACATGGTTTCCCTTTTGATCTAGGACTTCAGCCCCAATATAGCTTTCCTGGTGGTAAATAGTTGTCCAAACATAGTGTGGGGAAACCTCTTGAGGGACAAATTTGACGGCTCTGTAGGTCATATTTGGCCCGCGGGCCAGTTTGATATGCGTGTCATAGACCATTGCTGGGGCTGCCCGCCATGTAAAATACAGCTACAAATAGCGGGCACTTGATTATTGTCCGAAACATCCGATCTGCATGCTGGTTTAGGGTCTATGGCTAAAAGCATTAAGGTGTCCATACATCTAGGGATGTATATGGGCAGACAGACCAAGAAACAGATCTTTCTGTGATCGAATCCGAGAGATCTGTTGCTTGCCCATACACTGCAGGCCAATCCCGGATAGATTTCAGCATGAAATCTAACATGAATCAGCCTAGCAACACAGTTTCCATCCCTCACCTGGCAGCCCCCAAAGTGTAAAATTCACCCCCCACCCCCAGTGGGGGAAATCATCAGTCATCGCCATACTGAACGCCGTTATTACTATGCACCCAATTGACAACGGCAGACCAAGATTTTAAAGTGTGCGCGATTCATACTGATTTTGGGCCAAAATCGGTTAAATCAGCAATTGGGCATGCCTGTTGCGGCACCGATTTTCATCTGATTTGATACATTTATTTAACAGGAATTGGCCTAGCGAAACCACCTTTGCCACTTGCCTGGCAGCCCCAGAATGGAAGTTTCACCCCCCCCCCCCTCCCCTATTCGATGCCCACGCAGTGTAAAATCTCACCTGTCCTGCTGCCACGACTCCCAGCATCCTTCACTGTCACTCCCGAGTGCCCCCACTTTGCGCATGTATCATCGGCCTGGTGCCACACGGGGGTAACAGCAGAGGAGGCTGGGGGGAAGCAACATTTTACACTTGGGGGGACATTGTAGGTCATTGCGTTATGGAACGCCATTATCACTGTGCACCCAACCAAGATTTTCAAGCATGCTTAATCAATACATTCTACTGATTTCAGTCGAATGATTCAGTCGAATCGTCGATTGAGCATGATTGTCACGGCACCGATTTCGATAAAATTATCAAATCAGATGGTCGATCGGGTTCGAAGATCGGTAGATGTATAGGCGCCTTTAGAGGCAGTGGATCAGCAGGACAGAGAGCATTGTTTAAAAGAAGATAAATATGTCAGCCTCCATATCCCTCTCACCTTGGGTTTCCTTTAAAGGAATACTGTAGGGGGGTCGGGGGAAAATTAATTGAATTTACCCGGGGCTTCTAATGGTCCCCCGCAGACATCCTGTGCCTGCGCAGCCACTCCCCAATGCTCCGGCCCCGCCTCCGGTTCACTTCTGGAATAAAACCACTGCGCCTGCATTGCCATGTCCTCGCTCTTGCTGATGTCACTAGGAGCGTACTGCGTAGGCACAGACCATACTGGGACTGCACAGTAGGCTCCTGGTGCCATCAGCGGAAGCGAGGACACGGCAATGCAGACTCAGTGGTTTTCAGACTTTAAAGTCTGAAATTCCAGAAGTGAATCGGAGGCAAGGCCGGAGCATCGGTAAGTGGCTGCGCAGGCACAGGACGTCTGCGGGGGACCATTAGAAGCCCCGGGTAAGTTCAACTCATTTTCTCCCGACCCCCTACAGTATCCCTTTAACTAGTTACTGCATTTTGTGCAGTATATGTACATCCCGCAGGACTTCACTGGAAGTCCCAGGGACGTAGATATTCATCTACTGCCGCTTCACATATTAAAAAAAAAAGTTACCTTGGGGACTAAACTTTTTTAATATTTATGTCAAAATGGTATATTACTGTTACTCTTATTTTTGCAAATGTGGGCTTGTAATTAGTGATGGACGCAAACCAGAAAAAAATATACCTTTATTTCCCAATAAAATATTGTCACCACACATGGTACAAGGGAAATATTTTAAACGTGGTAATAACTGGGACAAATGGGCAAATAAAATGTGTGGGTTTTATCCACAGTAAAACATTTTATTTTGAAACTATAATGTCCGAAAACTGAGAAATAATGAATTTCTTCCATCTTTTTCTTATTATTCTCATTAAAATGCATTTAGAATAAAATAATTCTTAGCAAAATGTACCACCCAAAGAAAACCTAATTGGAGGCAAATAAAACAAGATATAGATCATTTTGTTATGATAAGTAGGGATGAAGTTATTGGTGTATGAATGAAAGGAGCGCTGAAAGGTGGTCCTTAAAGGATACCAGAGGCCAAAATGTTTGAAGAAACTCCCCTCAGCCCTCCGTAACTCAACCAAAAGCCCCCCAGGATCTTCTTCTGGTTGGCTGGATCGATCTTGACTGCGCAGGCCTGGGCCGGGCTGTGCACATCCTACAGCGCGCCCGTGACTGGGGACACACTATGCATGTGTTTAACATCACTTCGCCATACGCATAACATCATGCACAGTGCGCTCCCAGCCATGGACTGTAGGACGTGCGCAGCCTGGCCAGCACCTGCTCAGTCAAGGTCAACTTAGCCGACCAGAGGAGGATCAGAAGCACAAGTAACAGTATATGCCTGCTCCCACCTTTACTCCAAATGTTTTGGCCTCTGGTATCCTTTAAGGGGAAATAACCCTAAGGCTGCTTTCACATTGGATCGTTACAGGTGCACGCTAGAGCAACCTGTAACGCAGCCCAACTCACAGTAATAAAAAATCAGTGGGCTGTTCACAGTGCCCACGTTGCGTTACATTGTAACGCTGCGTGTTATTTGACAGTGCAGCATGCTGTGCGTTCTATGCGGCTTTAGCCGCGTTAGACTGTTTGCACATGCTCAGTATTGTGTGTTTTTTGTTTTTATTTTGAGCAGGAGAGAAGGAGGGGAGAGTCCGTTGGCTCGATTCATTGAATCGATTCATTGAAAAGAGCCGGACTTCCTATCTCTACTGTTCAGAATCGATTCATTTAAAAGAGCCGGACTTCCCATCACTACTGCAGTGTTTACTTCCTGGAGCAGCCACTGATTGTATGGCGGGACCACGTGAAGCGGAGTGTTCCGATCACGTGGTCCCCGCAGAATATCAGACAAAGAGGCGCACCAACAGCCGCACAACGCGGCTCACTCTGGCGTCCTCCTCCAACACCACCAGACGTTGCGTTAGGGGCACGTTATGCGACCTTAACGTCCCCTAAAACGCAACGTCTTGGTGTGAAAGAGAACTTATGGTGGTGAACTGGTTAAACCTTGATGGACTGTACCACTAAAATGATGCAAATACTTCAGTGTTTATCTGGAGTAACTGGACTGTGTCTCGGTCTATCCAGAAGGACATATACTAGGCACTCTTGGGCTCGGGACTGGAAAATGTGTAAAATAAAAACAAAAACAAATTATCATAATGAATGAAATGGAATAAACATGACACAGTGTCAGCAATGCAAAAGACCAGCTCAGCTCTCTGTGTTTTCCTCCCTAACAAGCTTAACATCATGAATAGAACGTATTTATAACATACGTGATTTCCATTTACGTGTCTGCGTGACATTCTGCATAATAAATGCTGCTCACAGCTAGTGCAGATTATTGTGATTTCACAACTCTGGAAAAAAACGCATTATACTTCAGCTGCATCATTTATTCATCGTGTGTTCAGAGCCGCAACTGCTGCGCAGAGCCGCCACGCCGGCACAAGGGGGCTCATTTATTAAGGAAGGATTCCGGGGATGTGCATTAAAATCAGGCTACATACAGTACATTCACCTTCATTTATTCACAATCTGTATTTAAAGGGATACTGTAGGGGGGTCGGGGGAAAATGAGTTGAACTTACCCGGGGCTTCTAATGGTCCCCCACAGACATCCTGTGCCCGCGCAGCCACTCACTGATGCTCCGGCCCCGCCTCCAGTTCACTTCTGGAATTTCTGACTTTAAAGTCAGAAAACCACTGCGCTTGCGTTGCCGTGTCCTCGATCCCGCTGATGTCACCAGGAGCGTACTGCGCAGGCACAGACCATACTGGGCTTCTGCTATACACTCCTGGTGACATCGGCGGGAGCGAGGACATGGCAACGCAGGCGCAGTGGTTTTCTGACTTTAAAGTCAGAAATTCCAGAAGTGAACTGGAGGTGGGGCCGGAGCATCGGTGAGTGGCTGCGCCAACACAGGATGTCTGCGGGGGACCATTAGAAGCCCCGGGTAAGTTCAGCTCATTTTCCTCCGACCCCCCTACAGTATCCCTTTAAAGGACAACCAAGGTGACGTGTGACATGATGAGGTAGACATGGGTATGTACAGTGCCTAGCGCACAAATAACTAGGCTATGTTCCTTTTTTTCTTTTCCTGCCTGAAAGAGTTAAACATCAGGTATGCATGTGACAGTCTCTATCTGGGTCGGACTGGGTCAGACTATAGCATAACCCTCACTGATAAGTAATTACAGCCATAACATATTTTCCTGTCACTAAATGGATTCCTGGAGCAGGAGATAAAAAGGGTCAATAATTCATAGATTTGAGCTCTGACTTACTTCAATGAAGGTGTCTTTGAGCAGAGACAATGAAACAGTAAAAACTTAATAGTTCGATTCAAATATAAAATAAAACTGTGGGATATCTAAAAAAGTCATTTTTAGGAGAAGGAGGATAGATACAATTGTTTTCCTCATCAGTTTATTTTCACCTAGGATATCCTTTAAGGCCAAGAGGCCAACTCCAGGCGAAGCTGTAAATAAACCAACTGATAGGTTAAAGGACTCGCGAGGCCAGACAAGAAATGTAGTTTTACTTACCTGGGGCTTTTTCCAGCTCCTAGAAGTCATGTGGGTCCCTCGGCGCAGCTCTCTGGGGTCCCGCTGTCCGCCTGTAAGGATCGCCAACCCCCATGGGTTGGCGCCTTCTGAGCATTGCATTATGGGTCGGTGATTCATACAGGCTGCCAGCAGGACCACGGAGAAGACCAGAGCTGCGGAGAGGAACCCAAATGACTTCTAGGGGCTGGGAGAAGCACAAACACTGGTTTGCACGACAGTTTCTCTCACTGGCTGGGGCCCCCAAACCACCATGCGTTACCTAGAGGGAAGTGCGGGTGTGCCCTGGGCCTCTCACTCCCAGGGACTTTACCCCATTGCCTCTAAACTGAATGCTACTGCAACACAATTTCTCACTACCAGCTAAAGCAATTTCCTACCTTTATATGGTCAGCAGGCGCCAGTCAGCCAATCAGGTGTACTGTCATAATCAGGTGTATGTCCGCGCGATATATTCGCGTTATCACGCGAATGTGAGCGGAATACAACCCAGAATTTCTTCTTTGCTCTAAAAAAATATTTACAGCATATAATATTATACTAACACAATTTTTTTTTTAGTAAAACAGTATTCAAAGGGTTACATCACAGGGCTGACTCTTTCTTCTGCAGGGAGAACCCGCATCCAAACTGCTGTTAAGCTTATCTTGTGTACACATTCTTTACTTGATACATTTATGTAAACATTCTCTGGCTGTGCAGGACTTCAGCTGGGGTGAAACACAGGTCAGAAATCACTGGTGAATTCTTCAGAAATTCACAACAGAATGACAACAGTTATCAATAAAATGCACCAGCAGCTTTTAAAGTAAATTAACTGAACTTTGGGAAGTTATAATATCTAAATGAATTATAATACTTGTGCACAAAAGCAAATATGATAATTGTATGGGTTATACAAAGTAGGAAAACACATTTTTGTTGAAAATTTTGTCAGAGTTTTAAACCGCTTTAACATGTGAAAATTCGCCCCGGATGTTAATCCTATGTCTGCTTCCATGAAAGCAGGAAGTAGACACTGCAGAATTATTGCAGGATTTGTATCAGCTGTAACAAAGAAATGTTTTTCTATAAAGGTTATTATGCTGTTGCTTATCTTTTAGAGAAGAGAGGAAGTTCTGAGTTCAGGTCAGATAATGGGGATTTTTTATTCAATTTCTATCAGGACAGGAGATGAAAATAACTTCCTCAAATGGGACTATGGACTGCAATAAAGGAACATGCTTTTGGTATTCATCCCTCCATCCTGTAGGTGTCACTATTCCATTATCTACAGGGCGCTGTATATTGGAATTTCTCTTATGCTGGGAATACACGGCTCGATTCTGAGCCATTTAGATGGCTCAAAAGATAATTTCTGACACGTCCGATCTCCCGCTCGATCATTTCGCCGCTCGATTCTTCATTGAGGACAATGCAAAAAGATAAGAAAAAGGAGCAGAAGACGGGTCAGGTGATAGATTTGCAAGTATCTGATTTGCTAGTCATGATCATGTGCTCAAGCAGGATGTGATCATCACAGTAAATCAGAGCTTTGCAAATCTATCAGCTGATCAAACAAATCACATGCTTCCCCATGATTTCTCCTAGACATGACCATCACTATTCATTACCTGGCTTCCTAGCTTAAAAAAATACCGCAATTCTACCCCTTTTCACTTATCAGAAACTAAATATAGTGTATATATTTTTTCTTTACCAGTGGAGCTGGGCTGCAGCTGATTTTCCACCTGAAAGAATGAGGCATCATGGGAGCTGAAACCTGTTCCTTCTAACAGTGATACTAATTTACTCCTTCTCAGAATGCAGATATGCAGAATAGATGGTGGGGCGGCTCCTGTGGGGGCGACTAGACCTCGCCGCTGTCAGTTATCCCGGCAGAGTGGGAAGATCTCTGGCACCACAGGCGTAATGGCACACACCGCGCTCCTGTGTGACTTTGATGAATAAGTTGTTGTTGCCCGTTGTCAATGAATTAATCGTGCGTGCGGAATGGAGAGGAAGTCTCCTGAAAGTGCGCCTGTGTGACTTTCATAGACGGCGGGGGGAGAGCTAAAGAACTGAGATTCATGGAAAAAGAGGAGAAAAAAAAATTAGCATGGAACTAGGCAAGTATGACGAGATGCAGAAGTCCCTGGAGGCGTCTGTACACTAGCTGACACTTGCTGACTACACTTCACCGCGCTACCGAAGACAACAAAGGATGGGTAGATGCTTAGCAGGATAATAGCGCACCATGTTTGGTGTGGCCTGAGGACATCCGCTAGTATTCAGCAGAAGGTTGCTAAGCTTTAAAGATCAACTCCAGGCAGAAACGTGGGTAGAAGTCTCTTGAGTAGATGACGTCAGTAAAATCGCTTTTTTTGCACCTAGTCAAGCGGTACACACAGGGACACCCCCCCATGTGTGTGTGTAATGCTGGAGTGGAGAGACACATCAGGCCATGCATTGCAGGTACTGGCACTACGCTTATCTCCCTCTGCAGCATCTCCTCCCTGCTGGCGCTCAGCATTTGATCCCCAGGATGCCGGGTATGTGCTGCACTGGCGCCGCATCACTCACCTGCTCTCAGCAGATTAGCGATGGCTCCAGCCATACGTGAAATCCTGCTTCCTCTCTGACTACAGGGGTACATCATGTGACCTGGCTGCACGTAGCAGATCATATAAGGCACCGCTGTAGCCATGGATACAGGACACTGGACGGGCGGATGGAGATCCCATCGCTGGAGAGCAGGTGAATGAAGCGGCGCAGCGCAACTAGAGATTGGGGAGACGGTGAGAGGGGCATATTTGGGAAGGGGAGCCACATTTTGCCGCCCTCAGGCAAGTGATCCACCCCTGGGTATACACAGTATAGTAAGGACTTATGGCGATTTGGGTGCTGGGTGATAATGATAGATCACTGGTTATGTCCTGGTACTCATATTGTACTAGCTTTGTGATACTACTATGAGTCCGTGCGCCCACTGTGAAAGCACTTTGTGCAGCGTTTTCGTCCTTGATTTAAAGCACGATTAGCTGCCGTTTGCAAGCACTGTGTACAGTGCCTGCAATTTGCATTTCTTATTTTTAATAACATTTTTACATAACTGCCGGGCGTCTATGCACCGGCTTCCGGAGCGTCACCCAGCTCCCTTGCAAGTAATGTAATAGGCTCATTGCAAGGGGAGGGAGCAATGCGCCAGAAGCCGACGCATGGACCCGGCATGTATGTAGAAACTTTATACAAACTTCACACATTTGCACACAAAATCGCATAGAAATTTGCAGTGCTTCTCTACGCTTGTTTTGGATTGCAATTTCACTAATCACATTAGCTTCTGTAAGTTTGCAGTCATTGACTTTCATTTTTTACAGTCGCCAAAGCGCAGCTAAAAGCCATATGGCCATAAGCCTCAGTGCGGATTTCTGTCGATTAACTATTCCTATCCCCAAATCCCTCCCTAACGCCTAACCCTAACCTCAAAACTATTGTGTTGATTCTAGCCTTTCTCCAACCTATACCAAAAACTAACGCTTTAAAATGATTTCCTAATCCTAACCAGTAACCCAAGATGCGGGAAAGATAAAAATGGCGCACAGTCAAGAGGGTATAAAAATTGCACCACATTGTCTTACATTATATAATGCTTTTTAGCGCTATAAGCGTTAAAAAATGGAGTATGCAGGGTGACTTATACGTGTAACGCTAAATAGCGTTATAAGTGTTAAAAAATGCAGCGGGAGGGAGAGTGTTAGGCAGCGGTACACCGTTGTTAGGGAGCGGGGGTGGAGGAAGTAGGATCATTAGGTGGAGGGAGGATGTGTGCATAGGCATACATTACCTTGTCCCGGCGATCGCTCCTTCACTTCCTTAGTTTGTTTGCTGCAGTTATGCATCCAGCCAATCACCTTGTGGCTTCAGTCCCCGCATGGTGATTGGTTGGATGCAAGACTCCTGCAAACTAACTACCCTCTTTCCCTGTAATGAAGACATCCCCTGAAAATAAGCCCTAGCAGGAATTGAGCATGCTTGAAATATAAGCCCTACCCCAAAAGTAAGCCCTAGCGGCAGTAAGGGGAAAAAGTAATGTAACATGTGTTATTAATGGAGCCCATGGCCCGCCTGCGAGACCATCGGCTCCAGTAGAAATACAAGTTGTCATACTTCTTCCCCATGGGCTGAAGCTAAGAGATAAGGTGGAATGGAGCTGAGGGAAAGAAGAGAATGCAAGGGGACTTCAGAGGACATGAGGGACAGCGGAAGACACAGCGGAGGACAAAAGGATGGGGATAGGAGGACACAGGTACAGAAGCGGACACCAGGAGGACGCTAAAGGTACAAATGGGACACAGGGGCACACAATAGGTGGATCCAGCAGAGGAAGAAGTGGCACAGTGGAGAAGGCAGGAGGACAGCGCAGGAACTTGTGTGTTCATGGAAATATAAGACATCCCCTGACAATAAGCCCTAGCACAACTTTTGGTAAAAAAATTAATATAAGACACTGTCTTACTTTTGGGAAAACACGGTAGGAAGTGAAGGACGATGACAATCGTCGGCCAGGACAAGGTAATATATGCCTATGCACACATCCTCCCTCCATCTAATCCTACTCCCTCCAACCCGCTGCCTAACACCGGTGTCCCGCTGCCTAACACTTTCCCCCTCCGACCCCGAAGCCTAACACTAGCCCTCCTGCATTTTTTAATGGCGCACAGTTCTGCCGATAAATGTATCATAAAGCACAATTTACCGCTTTAATGTATTAAACATTAATATATTTACATTAAAACGATTTATGATACATTTATCGGCAGAACGGTGCGCCATTTTTCATTCTGCACCATTTTTAACTGTTCCCCCCAAGCTGTTACTGACTTTCTGTCATCTTTCTTATCCTTTGGTGCACTTGGATATCCATCACCCTAATGCTTCAAGTGCCTAGCAGGGTGCCTATCTGTATGTGCCCTGAGTGGCTGCATCTCTCCTCAGCTGCCCAATCACTGTGAGTCTGACAGAAGGAAACAGCCATAGAAAATGTAAGCATTCCATATTTACAAGGCCTCTTTCAGATGGTCGGCTGAAATATGTGTTTGTCGGGCATCCCATCTGCCAGCCACGAGTGCCTTTCAACTTGCAAAACTTTGGAGGCTGCGCTCTCACCCCCGAATTTGGAATGATTGCACAGCACCCAACAATTTACTCTGCTTCATTGAATGTTCTCACATGACATGCTGCAGCTCAACACAATAGCACACTGGCTGGCTGTGAGTCTCTGACAATCAAACTGCTCACCCTCAGACACTCCATTTCCCCTCCGTCAGGACAGCAGTGCCACCTCCTCCCTTCTGCTGTGCAAGTCAAATGAAACACTGCTGCTTTCCTCCCTCCGCCCTCCTCCCTCACTGTCAGACTCCTCACACAGCACAACCAGCTGCTTTTCCTCAGTGATCACCTCTCCACCTCACTCACTCTCCTCTCACTACTCCTCCTACTCTGACTGCATGCTGTAAGTGTAAACACACAATACAAACATGCCACTCCTGTAATCTCTGCGACTGATGCAAATGTTTCACCTCGCTTTATGAGAGAACTGGTCCTGTCTTTCAACTGCAATGATATGTAGATCCAAGTGTGTCAGACTCACAATGGGATTACCCAGCTGCAAAAAAACACTACATCACGTCTGAGCACAGCCACGGCTGCGCTTGAAAGTGACTCAACGAGGTGACCGCCTCTCCCTCGCCCATGCCGAGCTCTAGCAAGCATCCAACCCGTGCACAGGAGCAGCTGACAGGTGCTCAGTCCTCCTCAGCCACCTATGTGAAACAGGCCTAAAATTGTTTTCCAGCATTCTGCAGATCAGCATGTTATTAAGTAGCAGTATCGCTGTCGCAATGCAAGGCTACTTCTTGCGAGTAGTAATAGGAATTTTTTTTTATTTAAAGTGTGTTTTACTTTGGGATAAAAGTACATTTTATACATATCAATATACATTCAGTTTACATTTTACAATTTTTGTGGTCCTAGAAGCAGGGCCGGAGCTACCATAGGAAAAAATGGGCAATTGCCCCAGAGCCTGTAGGGGCCCCCAAGGTGTCCCTCCCCCATCTTAACTGTTGCTCCCCAGGGTCTCTGCAGAGTCTGTTAAGTTGGGAGGTGATTGGGGGAGGGTCAGGGGCCCAGGAGGGAAATTTGGCTGCAACAAAGGGCCTCTAATTACGCTTTTTTTGTCGGGGGGTGCCTGTTGGGTGGCCCCCAGGCTAATTTTGCCCTAGGGCCCAATTGTTACTTGAACCGGCCCTGCCTAGGAGTCCTATAAGGGGAGCGAATTGAGGTGTGGTAATAGGAGGGTGAAAGGAGGGAACAACATGGCAAGGCTTCCTCTTCCTGTCTGAAAGATTGATTTTGGCCAAAGTTTTTAGTGACAACAGGTACAGTAGGGAATGATGAGAAGAACAGGCTACACACACACAGATATGTGGATCCCGCATGAACATACTTCTGTGCTTTCCTTAGGAAAGTTAGCCTCAGGACACGTAAACTTTTAGGTTTAAACTTACCTAAGAAGGGGGAAGGCTCTGCATACTATAGAGCCTATCTGTTCCTCCCTGCTGCACATTGTTTCTGCACCACACCTGGTTAAAGGGAACCTAAACCAAACTGTAATAAATTAGTTTCACTTACCAAGGGCTTCTACCAGCCCACTGTAGCCGCCCAGTGCCCACGCCATGACTGAAAAATCCTCAAGTCCCCCACAGCACCCCTTTATTGGGACATCAACACAGTGAGTCGACAGCCACTGCGCATGCGCGGCCCTGGGTGTGTGTCCTCGATCGCGCTCCCATCATCGGGAGAGTTCTACGCATGCGCAGTAGAGCTTTTTCCATACTGCGCACGCGCAGAGCACTCCCTTCTACGGGAGCACGATCAGGAGGCATGTGGACTGGGACCACCCATCTAAACAAAAGAGGGGCGCTGCGAGGGACTGGATCGTTCATTGTGGGCGTGGGCACAGGGTAGGGGGCAGGTAGAAGCCCCAGGTAAGTAAAACTTGTTTTTTACAGTTCAATTTAGGTTCATTTTAAACTTTCTCAGTCCGCTAGCACGTCAGAAGTCTTCGGGAAGCCTTCAGAAGTTCCTGCACCCCTGAGTGCTTCTGAAGAGGAGCGTATCCACATTGCACCTGCACGAGTCTGGGCTTGCACATGCACAGTACAGAAGTGCTCATTTTTTTGAAGCATTCAGGGACGCAAGTGCTTCTGAAGGCTTCCCAAAGATGCAGTGGTAGATATAGGGGTTTAACCAGGGACAACGCAGGAACAATGGCCAGTGCAGAGGATAGGTAAGTATCAAACCTGAAATTCAGGTTCACTTCAAGGGACAGTGGACAGACAAAAGGACTTCTAGGTATTTTGGCTGTGTCATAGCAGCAAAATGGGTGTACGTTAACCACTTGCCGACCAGGGGATTTTTCACTGATCGGTGCTGCGTGGGCTCTACAGCCCACAGCACCGATCAGGAGTGCAGCAGGGCGATCAGACTACCCCCCCTTTTTTCCCCACTAGGGGGATGTCCTGCTGGGGGGGTCTAATCGCCGCCGGCTGCAGTTGCTTAGCGGGGGGGGGGGGCTCTTCAAAGCTCTTCTTCAGCAGCGCCGTATGATGTAAACAGCGGGGATTTCTTCCCCACCTGTTTACATTTTGCCGGCGAGCCGCGATCGGCGGCTCTCCAGGTGTTCACGGAGACACCCTCCGTGAACTGACATGGAAAGGCCGCTCGATCGAGCGGCCGTTTCCATGGTAACCCGCAGACGACCAGTTAACGCCGATCGACGTTAGCTGGTCATCAAGAGGTTAAAAAAGGGCGTCGGGAAAAAAGGGCGCAGAGTTTTAAACGATAAGCATGAATAACGTTTAAAAAAAAATGTGCTATATTTCGTTTAAAAATAATGTTTTATAAAGATATAAATCATTAAATAATGTGTATGTAATCGGCAATTGTAAAAACGTTAATCTTCCCTGTTTAAAAAGTGAAATGTATAATAACGTTTTATAAAAGATTAATAAGAAATTTACTAAAACTATACCTAACCCTACTCTCACACAGAACCCTCCCTGTACCTACCCCTAACCCCTAGACCCCCCTGGGGGTGCCTAAACCTAAGACCCCCCCTGGTGGTGCCTAGACCTAAGACCCCCCTGGTGGTGCCTAAACCTAAGACCCCCTGGTGGTGCCTAAACCTAAGACCCCCCTGGTGGTGCCTAAACCTAAGACCCCCCTGATGGTGCCTAACCCTAAGACCCCCATGTGATAAGCATTAATAACTTTTTTTAAAAAAAAAATATTGTGCTGTTTTTCGTTTAAAAAATTATAAATCATTAAATAATGGGTAATCATGAGAAGCAGTTATAAAAAATTAAAAGTCTCCGGGCGCCGCTTGTAAAACTTTATTTTTCTCCGGCGCCCTTTTTTCCTGTTGGGCGCCCATTAAACGATATTTATTATGGGAGTGAATGGCGGCGCCCTTTTTGTCCACCTGCCTCATGCGCCCAAATTTCCTGCCAGCAATGTGCCATCAACAAACTCCTCTATGGACTGGATGAAGTTCTTCATGACATGACTTGTGACAATGAACTGTAACACCAGATATCACCAGAAGGGGGCTGTACTGTTAAAATCTAAACGAAAATCTGAATTGGCCACTCCCACTTTGACATATGTGGATGAGTGGAGATTAATTTACTGTATGTAAAGCTATGCATGCTAGGGTATCACTGTTGTATAGAAGTCTCCTTAGAAGCAGGTTGCATGACAGGGATTTTATCCATAGGCTCGGCCATAACATGTTGGCCTTTCTTGACTGTCACATGATCTCGGGCTTCCTGCAGCCTCTCACTGGCTTTTTGAAGAACAAGAGAGTCCAGTGCAACCTTTTCTGAGGAGTTTTCAATCTGAAGCACCAGCTGCCTGCAAAAAAACAGAAAAAATATGTATATTGACATTTTACTGTATAAACCAAATTTTGTTTTCAGTCTAAATAAGGAGGGAGTTTAAGCACAGCATTCCAGTCTGTGTATGCAAGTGATTGTGTTTAGTTTTTGCTTTCTGTTAAAGGGAAGGTCCAAGCAAAAAAAAAAAAATGAGTTTTACTTACCTGGGGCTTCTACCAGCCCCATGTAGCCATCCTGTGCCCTCGTAGTCACTCACTGCTGCTCCAGTCCCCTGCTGGCAGCTTTCTGACCTCGGAGGTCAGGGCCACATTGCATACATTTTTACGCATTCCAGCTAGTGCAGGAACAAAAATGTACGCGTTGCACCACTAACGGGTAAAAATGTATGCGTTAATGTTCCTGCACTAGCGGGAATGTGTAAAAATGTACGCAATTCGGCCCTGACCTCTGAGGTCAGAAAGCTGCCAGCGGGGGACTGGAGCAGCAGTGAGTGACTACGAGGGCACAGGATGGCTACATGGGGCTGGTAGAAGCCCCAGGTAAGTGAAACTCATTTTTTTTTTTTGCTTGGACCTTCCCTTTAACAAAATATTAAGTTTGCCACTTCTATGGAGTGTTCCACTGAAAGTTTCTCCTCAGTTTTGAGAACGGTACATAGCTGCTTGCTTGGTAGAATTTAGAGATGCCCTTTTTACCCTTGGTGAATGATTTAGGCCACATTTACACTTGCCTTGCAAGTGTGCGCTGCGTTATCCTGTTTTGCCGCAGGGTAATGCACTGACAATAAAAGCAATGGGGCCTAGCACACTTACCGTGTTGTGTTGCGTTGCGCTGGAAGTGCATGATCTGCTGTCACCTCGCTGCAGAGTCAACAGCATGTTACCATTGGACTTCCACGGTGACACGGCGGAAGTCATGTAAGTCAATGTGCGATGCAGGGGATTTTAAATATTTTGGCGGCAGCAGTGTGGCACAATAGAAATATGACAGGGAACCCTAGAATCCCAGTGATGTAATGCCTGCCCGGCAGAGAGTACATCACATGGCGAGGATCGGCAAGGGGAGTGCGGGGGGCGGTGCTATGCAGATGCCCCTGTCGCCACACTCTGACGCAGAGTCATATGAATTAAGTTTTTTGTGTTGTGGTGCAATGCAATGAGGCGGAGCATCGCAACGCACTGACCTTGGTCCTGACATCCCAAAGTCGGAGGGATTTCTCCCCAATATCAGCCATACAGACGTTCCTGATGATCTATTCTAGAAAAGGTGAAGATTTCTCAAGGAGAAAGGGAGTATCAGCTACTGATTGGGATGAAGCTCAATCCTTGGTTACAGTTCCTCTTTAAAAACGGCGTACGTTAAAAAGGGGCGCTGGGAAAAAAGGGCGCGGGGTTTTAAACGATAAGCATGGATAACGTTTAAAAATGTATTGTACTGTATTTCGTTTAAAATTAATGTTTTATAAAGTTATAAATCATTAAATAATGTGCATTAAATCGGCAATTGTAAAAACGTTAATCTTCCATTTAAATAGTGAAACGTATAATAACGTTTCAAAAAAAAATTACTAAGTAACCCTCCCTGTACCTACCCCTAACCCCTAGACCCCCCTGTTGATGCCTAAACCTAAGACCCCCCCTGTTGGTGCCTAAGTAACCCTCCCTGTACCTACCCCTAACCCCTAGACCCCCCTGTTAGTGCCTAAACCTAAGACCCCCCTGTTGGTGCCTAAACCTAAGACCCCCCTGTTGGTGCCTAAACCTAAGACCCCCCTGTTAGTGCCTAAACCTAAGACCCCCCTGTTGGTGCCTAAACCTAAGACCCCCCTGTTGGTGCCTAAACCTAAGACCCCCCTGTTGGTGCCTAAACCTAAGACCCCCTGTTGGTGCCTAAACCTAAGACCCCCCTGTTGGTGCCTAAACCTAAGACCCCCTGTTGGTGCCTAAACCTAAGACCCCCCTGTTGGTGCCTAAACCTAAGACCCCCCTGTTGGTGCCTAAACCTAAGACCCTCCTTAGTGCTCACTGTATTGTGTGTAGAATAATGTTTTAAAAACAGTAAGGGATAAAATATATTACAATTTACATTACGTACTGATCGCTTTGTTTTGTGAATAATAATGTTTTACAAACACTAAGGGATAACATTTAAAATAATGTTTTATTGAAATAAGAAACGTAAATCATCACAAGCAGTTATAAAACATGAAAAATCTTCGGGCGCCGTTGGAAAACGTTATTATTTTCGGGCGCCCTTTTTTCCTGTTCGGCGCCCATTAAACGATAATTATTATAGGAGTGAATGGCGGCGCCCGATTTGTCCACTAGCCTCCTGCGCCCTTTTTTACTGTTACCTTAAAAACGTGCTTAGTGGCAGTTCACAAGCACCTCTCTGTATGAGCGCAAAGTTGTCTTTGCCAACAAAGGTTAACCGTTATATCTTACTGATATTGCTCACAGAACAATATAAGCGTATCTTTTTGACTTTTGTCTGCCACTGACATTCCTGGGCCACTGCAGCAGAACTCACAGCTCAGCGGCTTGGGAGTCATGCTCAGCAGTTGTTCACGGACACTTTGGCTGCTCTTGAAAAAAAAAAAGATATCGTCTCACACTCCGCCAGTTCCCTGAAGAGGGTCCCAGACGGGTCACTCACAAGACAGTACTGTAACTGGTGAAGGAAATCCCCTGCACAACTCAGATTCATCCATTCCAGACAACTTTATTGTGCTGCTGATTTCCTTTACTTGTCTGTACCTGGTCTCTTCTATTCTAATGCAGGTGGGCTCCCCCTTCCAGTGTCACTAGTTACTTTGCATCATGTAATGACACAAATATAGATGTAGGGAGCATGAGGCAATTAGATTTTTTGGGTTCCAATTATATTACGGTAAGCAGAATGATCTATGGTAGCTAAGTGCAGGGGCATTACAATAGCCCCTGCTCCTGTTCTTAACCGTTTCAGCCTTCAGTCGTTTTTCACCTTATGCATCCGAGCAATTTTCACTTCCCATTCATTCGCCAATAACTTTATCACTACTTATCACAATGAATTGATCTATATCTTGTTTTTTCCGCCACTAATTAGGCTTTCTTTGGGTGGTACATTTTGCTAAGAATTATTTTTTTTTCTAAATGCATTTTAACGGGAATATTAAGAAAAAAATTGAAAAAAATCATTATTTCTCAGTTTTCGGTCATTATAGCTTAAAATAATACATGCTACCATAATTAAAATCCACATTTTTTATTTTCCCCCTTTGACCTGATTATTACACCATTTAAATTATGTCTCTATCACAATGTATGGCGCCAATATTTTATTTGGAAATTAAGGTGCATTTTTACAGTTTTGTGTCCAACCATTATTTACAAGCTTATAATTTAAAAAAATTATAGTAATATTCCCTCTTCACATGCATATTAAAAAAAAGTTCAGACCCTTAGGGTCTACTATACTATTTATGTTTTTTTTTATTGTAATTCGCTTTTTTTTTATTCAAAAAAATATTTTGGTATTTTTTGTGTGGGGGTAAACAGGTAATTTTAAATGTAATAAATAGTACTTATTTTTTAAAAATGTTTGTAGATGTAGATTTACTATTTGGCCACAAGATGGCCACAGTCAAAACATTTTTTTAGTCCTTTAAGCGAGCGCTCTCACTTACAGGAAGTGAAGGGAGGACGGGAACATTTTTTTTTAGAAAGATCGCAGCTTCTGAAAGAAGCTGTCGGCCTTTCCAACAGGGACTTAGATCAATGAATTGGAACTGTGTTCCCATTCATTTATCTCCGGGCTAATGGGCGGCGGCACGGGAGCACGTGTGGAAGCACGCAGCAGCACAGTAGCAGCCTTTTGGACGTATCAGCAACTTCCAAAAGGCAAAAGTGTTTAAAGGATATACGAGGTGACTGGGTTAAAAAAAGTAAATACCTGTGAAGCTGCATAATCTTTCTAGGACGTGGTCTACGTCCTTCTTTTTCCCCAGACTGCCTCCAATTGCTTTACAAAGTTCCCAGACCAAACCGCGACCCTCCTCTGAGTCAGCATCTCTAATCTGGAAAGTAAATTGAGCCATAGCCGCTCACGCCTGCGCAGTTCACATTGCTGCTCGCAAGCCTGCACAGGTCAGTACACCATCAAGAGGAAAAGAGTCCTTGCCACCGTTCTCGATCAGTCTCACATTTGTTTGAGGAACATCAATCGGAGTTTAGCCTGCTTCCATGGCCAGCTCAATCCCCTGACCTCAATCCCATTAAGCATTTGTCGGATGATGACGAAAGATAACTTCAAAGCTTAGAAACATCACCATCCAATCTGACCCAACTTAGAGCTGCCATTATGCCAGCATGGGCCAACATTCCTCAGCAACGGTGTATCAGCATCTTGTGGAGTCCATGTCAAGAAGAATAGCACTGTGATCAGAGCTAAAGGTGGACTAACTAATTATTAGAGGGTGTCTCTAATTTTTTTGGCCACTCAGTGTGTGTGTATATATATACAGTATATATATATATCATAAGTATATACCAATTAAATTTTTACAATTGGCCGTTCAATAACACCTCTGTTTGCCAGAGTAGGTGTTTTTAAAATAATACTAATAAAAAAAGTGATGTGTCTGTGGCAAATACCACCATTTTATCAAGAGATGTTGCGCTTGTAGCACATTTCCCTACAGAAAACAATGAGGAAGAAGCAAAGACAAAAACATTGACCCCAAGTTCAGAAATAATATATTAATGTCAAAATGCCTGGGAGGAAAAGGTACATATTGTCCGATGGTCTAAAGAAAATCGTTATGTCTAAACAAGTTTATAATTATCTCGTCGATGCCTCTAAACAGACTAATACGTGTGGTCACATCTCAAGTTCTCAGTTTGCCAGTGTGGAATTAGTGAGAGACATAACAAAGTAAACACTGGGTTTTAGCAGGGACCTAGGCACACCGGTCAATTAAACTGTCTACCTTTTCTCTGCTGAACAACAGCATTGGGATTTTTACTTAAAATAAAAATTAAAAGATGGAATTGCAGAAAAAGTTAAAGTGTATCCGAGCCAAAGCTCAGGTACAAAATTAGATACTTATCTAAAGAGAGGGTAGACTCAGGATCCTATTGAGGATTCCCTCTCTATTCCAATCAGGCAGGGGCGTAGCAATATGGGGTGCAGAGGTAGCGACCACATCGGGGCCCTTAGGCCAGAGGGGCCCCGTAGGGCCCTCCCTCAACCACAGTATTAGCTCTCTATTGGTCCTGTGCTCATAATAATCACTTCTATAGATACTTTGAATAGTGGTAATCACTAACAAACTGCTCCCCATCCCCTTCTTGCACCTCTGACACTCTAGTTGCCATTGGCAGGTTTTGGTGCACCGTATCAATTGTTATGTATAGAGTGCTTGTGGGGCCCCATTGTAAAACTTGCATCGGGGCCCACAGCACCTTAGCTACACCACTGCAATCAGGGCCACGCAGCTCTTCTCCCTCTATGGTGACCACACATGCGCAGTAAGCCGAGGCCCCTGTGCTACTGCGCATGCAAAGCCGTGCTGCTTGCGTGTCTACTGCACGGCCACGCTGGGGAGCTGCGCTCAGTGACGGGGTGCACCTAAGTTGAGAGGGAAGTCTCAATATGATCCTGAGGCTTCCCTCTTTTAAGGGGATCCCCTGATGATGCTAGACTATGAAACCGATCAGCAGGGCTGGGCTGAGGCGAGAGAGGCTCCAGCCTCAGGGCGCAGTGTAGGAAGGGGCGCACAACCCAGGAGACAGGTGGCACCCTTTTACTGTGTTACGCTGTTAACCAGCACACGCACGCAACTGATACTGGGGTTCCCATGTTTTGGGCCCCATATGTAAGTTTTTAATCTTTATATTTTTATGTTTTTATACTTTTAAATAAACGGTTTACACTTAGAGTTGCCGTTTGCTTGCTTTTTTTCCACCCCAGTACCTCGGTTACCATACCTGCTTGAAATGAGGGACTGCTGGACATGTGGATCCTTGGAAGATTGTGGCTTGTCTCTTCTACCAATAAATGCAAGATATACAACCTTATAATGTGGGTTGTTTACAGCTGGCAAGTCTCTCTCGTTGTTTGGGTGATGGTGGCCACAGGAATTCATAAAGTTTGAACATCACCGTGGTGAATTCTAAGTAATTATATTCTATATCGTATTGACCTTTTGAGATATGGGCTGAATTTTTAACTGTAAATTTAAGAGGCGATTAGGGGGTTGATTCACTATCACTATAGCTCCCCTTACTGCACGCTTAGTGTGCCTTATCAGAGTTTGCATGCCTTATCATAGTTAACATGCCTGATCAGAGTTGGCGTGCCTTATCAGAGTAGTAAAGAGTTACAAAATTATTTTAAAGCTATAATGGCCGAAAACTGAGAAATAATGAATTTTTTCAATTGCTTTCTTAATATTCCTGTGAAAATGCATTTAGAAAAAAAATATTCTTAGCAAACTATACCACCCAAAAAAAGCCTAATTGGTGGTGAAAAAAACAAGATATAGATCAATTCATTGTGATAAGTAGTGATAAAGTTATTGGTGAATGAATGGGAGGTGAAAATTGCTCTATTGCATTAGGTGAAAAATTCCTGTGGCTAAAATGGTTAAAGTGATTGGACCTGCAGGGGCTCAGAGCACGACGAGTGTAGCTCTCATCATTGCCAATTAGCAGGCATACGTTTGTAGCGCTCGCTATGCTACTCTGATAAGGCACGCTAACTCTGATAAGGCATATTAACTCTGATAAGGCACGTTAACTCTGATAAGGCACATTAATTCTGATAAGGCACAATAACTCTGATAAGGCACGCTTAGCGTGCAGTAAGGGGAGCTATAGTGATAGTAAATTAACCCCTATGTACTGGTATGTTTATTACCATATTCTTAGGTCGTGCTCAGGTTTTCTTTAAGTCTGGCATTTAAAGAGAAACTCCGACCAAGAATTGAACTTTATCCTAATCAGTAGCTGATACCCCCTTTTACATGAGAAATCGATTCCTTTTCACAAACAGACCATCAGGGGGCGCTGTATGACTGATATTGTGATGAAACCCCTCCAACAAGAAACTCTGAGGACCGTGGTACTCCTGGCAGTTTCCTGTCTGTGAACCTTGTTGCATTGTGGGAAATAGCTGTTTACAGCTGTTTCCAACTGCCAAAAAAGCATGCAGCAGCTACATCACCTGCCAACAGTAGAAATGTTACCATGTAATAAATGTCAGAATGTAAATCAGGGATTTAAAAGATTTTGCAATGGGCAAACACTGACTAAATCATTTATACATAATTATTGTAAAAATGATTTTTTTTTATTACAACATTTTCACTGGAGTTCCTCTCTTAGGACACTTGACTATTTCCTCTGTAACACAGTCCAGCCTGCAACCCTGTTTTGATCTGAGACATACCTTGTTCCTATGTACCTATGTGCGAAAAGTGCTTTAGGAATTATTGTATTATATTGGCTGTCTGGCCACGTCCTAGTACATTTCCAGTGAGCCTTGTTTGGTCCCCAGTCTGGTCTGCACCTGATTACAAAGTACCTCTCTGCCGCTCTTCTCTCCTGGCGACCCCATGGAGTGTTATTGATATCACAATGGGGACTACATTGATTAAATTGTGGCAAAGTTGACTTAGCCGCTGAAGAAGTGGCCTTGCTGAGGATCAAAACACGCCTAAGGCTTTTGTGATTATGTAATAGCTGTGATCATTTTTGTGTGAAAAGTATTTTATTGTATCTAATTCTTTTTCTTTTTTTTTTTTACCAAAAAATATTTTAAAGTAAAATCCCTTTACAGTAAAATCCAAGGGACCTGGCCAAGTAGTTTACTATATCAGCAGTTTACTATATCAGAATTGGTCATACATTGTATAGTACAGGCGCATGGCTAGGGTGTACCAATTATACAGCCGCCGGGAGATTTGGGCGCAGGGTAAAGCTGATAAACGGCTTATCTTGCTCCTGTACAAGTCCCGGTGGCGTTAATTTTTATTCCCCCTCCAGGCTGCCATGTATAATGGGCAGAGCTGGGACCAGTTCCTCCAGCACCCAGGGCTGAGACACCAACATAGGCACCTCCATTCCTCCTACCACAGCCGTCATACACTGATTGCTATTAGACTAAGAGGCACCTCAGGGCCCCAAACACCTAGCGGAATATAACCCAGAATGTCTTCTTTGCTCTAAAAGATTATTTACAGCATATAATATACTAACACATTTTTTTTTTGTAAAACAGCATTCAAAGGGTTACATCACAGGGCTGACTCTTTCTTCTGCAGGGAGAATCCACATCCAAACTGCTGTTAAGCTTATCTTGTGTACACATTTTTTACTTGTGTAGAGCTGTACAGAGGCGCCAGTAGGATAAAAGTCACTTTTATCCTACTGGCGCCTCTGTACAGCTCTACACATCAAGAATCCACCCTTGGTGGAAGGGTGGTACACCCTCCTTTTTTCCTCTATCCACAGAGAGCGACGTCTTAATCCTGAGTGGGGACAGGCTTGGTCTCCCCACCTGCCTTTTCAGTGGTTGCCTTGGAGGTAACCCTAGTTTGTAAGTACAATACTTACGTTTCATCATTATCATTCGCACTCCTCCAATACAAGCTACACTATATTGGGCTCTCAGTTTTCTACCTTTTACATTTTTTACTTGATACCTTTATGTAAACATTCTCTGGCTGTACAGGACTTCAGCTGATGAGTCCTGGGGTGAAACACAGGTCAGAAATCACTGCTGGAAGCATTCACAACAGAATGACAACAGTTATAAATAAAATGCACCAGCAGCTTTCAAAGTAAATAAACTGAACTTTGGGAAGTTATAATGTCTAAATGAATATTAATACTTGTGCACAAAAGCAAATATGATAATATATGATATTATAAAAAGTAGGAAAACACATTTTTGTTGAAAATTTAGTCACAGTTATAAACCGCTTTAATCTCTAGTTATCTGACTTGCAGTCACTGCCATGTATCCCGTTGTTATATTTTAGAGCTTCAAACACAAGACGGGAATGATAGCTGTGTGAGTTGTGCGCCCCCTCCTACACTGCGCCCTGAGGCTGGAGCCTCTCTCGCTTCTGCCTCGGCCCAACCCTGATAGTGGGGAAAGATGTAATTCGGCTTCCAGCTATTGCTGGCAGCATAATTACAGTGTTTCTGTACTAATATGTGCACCCTCTTTTGACAGCGCCCAAGTTACTCAGTGAGCACCGCTGAAGCCATAATTCCTATTACGCTTATGGTGGCGCCGGCTGCGGCCAAATCTCCTGCACTTTTTTACATCGCTCCTGGCTGGGACCTGAGGACTGAGTTTACTATAGCCAGAGGTTTCTACTGTAAAAGTTATATTTTAGTTCTTACTTTTGTCTCCATTGAAGCCTCTGATTTGTTTTTAAATACTCGTGCTTGTTGTTCAACGTTAACATTTTATAAACACCTGATTGTTACATCTTTGAAAAGTAATTATAAAAATGCACAAGAAAGAGAGACCTTTAAAGAGAAACTGTAACCAAGGACTGAACTTCTCCCAATCAGTAGCTGATATTCGCTTTCCCATGAGAAATCTTTACCTTTTATCAAATAGATCATCACTGGAGTCTGTATGGCTGATATTGTAGTGATGTCAGGACCTAGGTCCTGACAGTTACCTGTCTGTGAGCCTTGTTGCATTGTGGGAATAATGTCTGTTTCCAGCTGCCAAGTAACCAGTATCTCCCTCTGTGCCTACATATATCGGAAAAAAACAACCTTTCAGCCTATCACAATATTAGTGGGTGTGGTTATAAATAATGGCAGTAGTTTTTTCCTTGTCAACCAGTAGTAAAGATGATGATCCTGCAGGCTCATTGTGGATCAAACAACATGAACAAATGAAATGGCGAATATCAATCATTTCTTGATCTCTCTTCTATTTTTCAACTTTTCACTTTGTAATGTATTGATTTATCTTTTCCCTCTTTTTGCCTTTCACCTATGTGATCCTACACCACCCAGCAAGTGTCACATTCCCATCGTCTGAGATATAACTATCTCCTTACATTCAGATATTTATTTGTTACACATTCCGAATGTTTGTTTATGACTATTCATACCCTCACACAGAGCCGGGACAAGGTCCTCCAGCACCCAAGGCTGAGACACCAAAGTGCGCCCCTCCATCACTGCCACCCCAGCCATCACACACTGATTGCTATTAGACTAAGAGGCGCCACAGGGACCACAACCTCCCCAACACCTTAATATCTCGTTATATGGCTTGCAGTCACTGCCATGTATCCCCTTTTCTAATTTCTTTCTGCTTCAAACACAATTAGGAATGACAGCTGAATGAATTCTGCGCCCCCTCCTACACTGCGCCCTGAGGCTGGAGCCTATGCCTCGGCCCGGCCCTGCACATCACATGATAGAACGGTTTCTATGTATTCAGGCCTTCAGGTAGTACAGTCAAGAGTGCATATTAAACAGCCACTGCACAAATTAGGCACTGCGCCGATAGTTTAAGTATCAGTAACATGGGCGTAACAATAGGGCCTGCAGCCCGTGGGGTCCGCTCAGGGCCATTTTGGGGTGCTGGAGGGGTCGCAGCATGAGGGGAAAGGCATGGCCACACTCGGCGGGGAGGGGGGACGGCCCCCCCTCCCTCACCATGGGCTCTCCCCTCTGCGCTTCCCTCCAGCTTAAATTTGTGTCTGGGCAGCGGCGGACAGCGGGAAAATACATACCTTCCGTGCGCTCCACCACGGATACTCCTCGTTTTAGTGTCTGACGCTACTTCCTGTTTATACAGGAAGTGATGTCAGACGCTAGAATGAGGAACATTCCCGGTGGAACGCATGGAAGGTATGTATCTGCCCGCTGTCTGCCGCTGCCCAGACACAAATTTAAGCTGGAGGGAAGCACGGAAGGGAGAGCCCAAGGTGAGGGAGGAGGGGCCATCCCCTCTCCCCGCCGAGTGTGGCCATGGCTTTCCCCTCATGCTGCGACCCCTCGAGCACCCCAAAACGGCCCTGAGCGGGCTCGGGGGGGGGGGGGGGGGGCGTCGGAATCTCTGCAGGGGGGCCCGGTGGCTCCTAGTTACGCCCCTGATCAGTAATATATTATTATATGTATTTTATTACAGACTTACTGTACTGGAACACAGAGTACTGATACCAGACTAGAAAAAAGTGCAGATTTGGAAATGTATTTTTTTGAAAAAAATAAAATGGAACAGTGAGTTCTAATAACTTAAATTGTGCTGCACTGAAATATATTTACAGCAACTTTTTGTAATAATAGAATTTCATTGAAATATAGGCAACGTTTGCTGCATTACTTATATACTTTAGTGAAGTGGGCCCATAGAGTCAATGAAGCAGCCAAACAAAGACTACTGTGGAACAATACATAACAAAACAAACCTGTGTTCTTGCAGGCACTTTATAAACTTTTTCTGCTTTTCTCTGTCTTCTTTCAAACTTTGCACAGTTTTGACTTTTCCTTGCATATCATTTTGAGACCGGATTAATCGGTCATGTCTCATCAAGGTTTTTGTCACTGATGTGTGCTGGGTGTTAAACTCTTTGGCCAGTGCATAGTCCAACTTTTTGGCCTCCTTGTTCTGAAGAAAGCACTTATGCCTATACCTCACACTGTCAATAAAGCTTAATTTGTTCAGGAGATTGTGCTCCACCTGTTGCTGAAGGCTATCACCGTCTTTTTGGCTTTGGACTATGGCCTGTTTTTTTCTTCCCTCCAAGAACTCCTCAATATGATATCTTGCTTGCCTTTTATCACTCTGTACGTTCACAACCAAGTTTCTTTTTTGAATGAGCTTATTACTTTTCTCTCGATTCTCATAGGCCTTGTCTATAGCGTACAGAGGTAACAGGTTGATTACATTGTTGTCTTGTGCAGAATGTCTCTTGCTTGTTGCTCTTTCTATCCGATAGCCTGGTTTTTGCTTGGTTTCCATCGTTGAGTGGATCTGTTGAATGGAAGCACGGATATCTTTAGCTGACCTTTCGTTGTATCTCTGAAGGTCTTTTGAAGAGTCTGATTCATGGACAGTGGCCTTTTTGCCCAAAAGATTAAATTCGGACTCATCTGTTTGTTCTGACTGTAGTGAATCTATAGGACATAAACAATTATGGAAGAAAGGAACTAATGGATGAGAAAGATAGAAGACTAGTTCTTGAAAGAGGACTTGTGGAGAAAGCATACCTTGACCTTTGTGTCTCTTTAGTTTGTAGTCTGTTTTGTCCTCCTTAAGTACAGGGTCAGTGGTTTGGAGAGATGGGTGCTGTTGGTTTTGGATCCTATGAATGCGAGCACTTTCTGTTTCTGGTAAAACCTGCAAATATAAGGACCATTTTAATAAAGACTAACAAAGAACCCCCCACACTCATTGGGACATGGAACTGACCATGACCAAAATCCTTGGATATTGATGCTTTAACGGATTTCAGTGTGGGTGGCTAGCGCATTGGCCCTGAACAAGCATGCAGATAAGATGTTCCTGACTGAAGTCTGACTGGATTTGCCAAATGCTTGTTTCATGTCTAGTTCAGAAACTACTGATGCGGTAGAGATCATCAGGACACCAATGGAACAACTGGAATTGTTTAAAAGCAAATAAATATGGCTGCCTCCCAACGTATCTCACTTCAGGTCAAGAAGGAAGCTTGTCATTACTCCTCCCATATTTCTGCTCCTCACTGATTGGCTGAAGGCAGATCAGTGAGCAGCTGATATACGATCTATGCTGTGCTTACATGTGTTTACAAAGCAAGACAGTGCAGTTTCTCTGAGAAAAAAGTAAGGGAGGAAATGACGCCAGGATTAGCTTCAGTCAGAGGGAATCAAGATGGCAAAAGACACAGAATTCTCTTTATTCACTATATAAAATTCACTGAAATCAAAAAGTGGACAGTACAATACATATGTTATGTAAATAGAACAAGTAGTTATCTACTTATGTTTTTATTTTTTTTTCCTGGGATAGTATGGCTGTCCCTGGCCCTGCTGCTTTGAACAGAAGCACAGAACATGTGTATATGATCGTGTATATGATCGTCAATATGCAGAATTCCTACGTGGCGTCGTGACATGATGGCGGATCGAGGAGAGCGGATACAGGAGACCATTTACAGATATGCAGAGGCACACATTAATTTCTGGTAGTGTATAATGCAGAATTTATGATTCTTACACTCATCATGGTTTTATTGTTTATAGATTGGAAGCAGGTTTTGCTTCAGCGAGCAGAATGAGTATTTAAACTTAAGCTGATAAATCCAAGGAGCTTAAATAGCTTTCTTCAAATGAATTCTGTATGCTTTTAAGCCATTCATTGCCTTATAAAACGTCTACTGCTGCAAGCGTAAAAAAGAGGGGGTAAGAGGGGGAGAAATCGCCTTGCAAATATATTAGTAGCGAATCAGTATCTGGTAATGAAATACACACGGAAGCATGTAGATTAATCCGCAACATGACAACTGCTGATGGACGAAATGGTAAAACGGAGCTAATGGAATATATGTGTGCGTCTGCAATTATATTTATGTAAATTGTAACTAAGGGGGCAGAAATAACAGCATTAACAGGGTGCTAAGGGTGATCATTATTGCGGACACAGGTGTGTGTGTGTGTGTGTGTGTGTGTATGTGTGTATGTGTGTGGTGTGTGTGGTTGGTGTGTGGTGCGTGTGTGGTGTGTGTGTGTGTGTGTGTGTAGTGTAGTGTGAGGTGTGTGTGTGTGTGGTGTGTGTGTGTGCGGTGTGTATGTGTGCGGTGTGTGTGATGTGTGTGGTGTGTGTGTGGTGTGTGTGTGGTGTGTAGTGTGTGTGTAGTGTGTAGTGTGTGTGTGTGTGTGTGTGCGGTGTGTGTGTGTGTGTGTGCGGTGTGTGTGTGCATGATGTGTGTGTGTGTGTGTGTGTGTGTGGTGTGTGTGTGGTGTGTGTGTGGTGTGTAGTGTGTGTGTAGTGTGTAGTGTGTGTGTGTGCGGTATGTGTGTGTGTGCACTGTGTGTGTGTGCGGTGTGTGTGTGTGGTGTGTGTGTGCGGTGTGTGTGTGCGGTGTGTGAGTGTGCGGTGTGTGTGTGTGCAGTGTGTGTGTGTGGTGTGTGTGGTGTGTAGTGTGTGTGTGTGTGTGTGTGGCGTGTGTGTGTGTGGTGTGTGTGTGTGGTGTGTGTGTGTGTCTGGTGTGTGTAGTGTGTAGTGTGTGTGTGTGCGGTATGTGTGTGTGCAGTGTGTGCGTGCGGTGTGTGTGTGTGTGGTGTGTGTGTGGTGTGTGTGTGTGTGTGCGGTGTGTGTGTGTGCGTGATGTGTGTGTGTGTGTGTGTGTGTGTGTGGTGTGTGCGGTGTGTGTGCGGTGTGTAGTGTGTGTGTGTGGGGGGGGTGTGTGGTGTGTGTGTGTGGTGTGTAGTGTGTGTGGTGTGTAGTGTGTAGTGTGTGTGTGTGCGGTATGTGTGTGTGTGTGTGTGTGTGCAGTGTGTGCGTGCGGTGTTTTAACAAGGTGCTAAGGGTGATCATTATTGCGGACACAGGTGTGTGTGTGTGTGTGTATGTGTGTGGTGTGTGTGGTTGGTGTGTGGTGTGGTGTGTGTGTGTGTGTGGTGTGTAGTGTAGTGTGAGGTATGTGTGTGTGTGTGTGTCTGTGTGTGGTGTGCGGTGTGTATGTGTGCGGTGTGTGTGTGTGCGCGTGATGTGTGTGTGTGTGGTGTGTGTGTGTGGTGTGTAGTGTGTGTGTAGTGTGTGTGTGTGTGTGTGTGTGTGTGTGTGCGGTGTGTGTGTGTGTGTGTGTGCGGTGTGTGTGTGTGTGTGTGCGGTGTGTGTGCATGATGTGTGTGTGTGTGTGGTGTGTGTGTGGTGTGTAGTGTGGTGTGTGTGTGGTGTGTAGTGTGTGTGTGTGTGTAGTGTGTAGTGTGTGTGTGTGCGGTATGTGTGTGTGTGCACTGTGTGTGTGTGTGGTGTGTGTGGTGTGTGTGTGCGGTGTGTGTGTGCGGTGTGTGTGTGTGCAGTGTGTGTGTGTGGTGTGTGTGGTGTGTGTGGTGTGTAGTGTGTGTGTATGTGTGTGTGTGTGGCGTGTGTGTGTGCGTGTGTGTGCGGTGTGTGTGTGGTGTGTGTGTGTGTGTGGTGTGTAGTGTGTGTGTGTGTCTGGTGTGTGTGTGTGTGGTGTGTGCGTGGTGTGTAGTGTGTGTGTAGTGTGTAGTGTGTGTGTGTGTGCGGTATGTGTGTGTGCAGTGTGTGCGTGCGGTGTGTGTGTGTGTGTGGTGTGTGGTGTGTGCGGTGTGTGGTGTGTGTGCGGTGTGTAGTGTGTGTGTGTGTGTGGGGTGTGTGTGGTGTGTGTGTGTGGTGTGTAGTGTGTGTGGGGTGTGTGTGGTGTGTGTGTGTGTGGTGTGTAGTGTGTGTGTGTGCGGTATGTGTGTGTGTGTGTGTGTGTGTGCAGTGTGTGCGTGCGGTGTGTGTGTGTGCAGTGTGTGTGTGTGTGTGTGTGTGTGCATTGTGTGTGTGTGTGTGTGGTGTGTGTGTGCGGTGTGTGAGTGTGCGGTGTGTGTGTGTGTGCGGTGTGTGTGTGTGCGGTGTGTGTGTGTGGTGTGTAGTGTGTGTGTAGTGTGTAGTGTGTAGTGTGTGCGGTATGTGTGTGTGTGTGTGTGTGTGCAGTGTGTGCGTGCCGTGTGTGTGCGGTGTGTGTGTGCATGCGGTGTGTGTGTGTGCAGTGTGTGTGCGTGTGTGTGTGTGCGGTATGTGTGTGTGTGCGGTATGTGTGTGTGTGTGTGCAGTGTGTGCGTGCGGTGTGTGTGGTGTGTAGTGTAGTGTGTAGTGTGAGGTGTGTGTGTGTGGCGTGTGTGTGTGCGTGTGTGTGCGGTGTGTGTGTGGTGTGTGTGTGGTGTGTAGTGTGTGTGTGTGTGTGTGTGTGGTGTGTGTGTGGTGTGTGTGTGGTGTGTAGTGTGTGTGTGTGTGTGTCTGGTGTGTGTGTGTGGTGTGTGCGTGGTGTGTAGTGTGTGTGTGTGTAGTGTGTAGTGTGTGTGTGTGTGTGTGTGTGCAGTGTGTGCGTGCGGTGTGTGTGTGTGTGTGTGTGTGGTGTGGTGTGTGTGTGTGTGTGCGGTGTGTGTGTGTGCGTGATGTGTGGTGTGTAGTGTGTGTGTGTGTGGTGTGTGTGTGTGTGTGGTGTGTAGTGTGTGTGTGTGGTGTGTAGTGTGTAGTGTGTGTGTGTGCGGTATGTGTGTGTGTGTGTGTGCAGTGTGTGCGTGTGGTGTGTGTGCAGTGTGTGTGTGTGTGTGTGTGTGTGTGTGCAGTGTGTGTGTGTGTGCAGTGTGTGTGTGTATGTGTGTGTGTGTGTGTGTGTGTGTGTGTGTGTGTGTGTGTGTGTGTGTGTGTGTGTGTGTGTGTGTGTGTGTGCAGTGTGTGTGGTGTGTGAGTGTGCGGTGTGTGTGCAGTGTGCGTGTGTGTATGTGTGTGTGTGTGTGTGTTAGAGTGACCAGACGTCCCGGATTGCCCGGGACACGTCCCGGATTCGGGGTCCGCTGTCCCAGGCTTAATGAGGTCCCGGGAAACGTCCCGCTTTCAGCAGCGGGACGTCCCGGCCTCGGGACTCTGGCCACTCTCTCCTCAATGAACTGGCAGCGGCGTCTATAGACGCCGTGCCAGTTCATTGCCCGCAGCCCCGCTCCAGCCTCCTCTTCCGGTGTCTGTTTCCGACACCGGCAGGCGAGCAGGGCTACGGCAAGATGGCTGCCGAAGCCCTGTACTGGAGACCTATTTGTGTCACTAGTACAGGGCTTCGGGCGCCATCTTGCCGTAGCCCTGTCAGCGCGGGAGAGAAGAGCAGGAGGAGGAAGACGGTCCCGGGACGGAGCAGCGCGCCAGAGGCCGGACACTTCTGCCAGGTGAGTAAATCATTGCTTTCTTTTCCAGGTGAAATGTTTGCCCGCATTGTTTCTTTTCCAGGTGAAATGTTTGCCCGCATTGTTTCTTTTCCAGGTGAAATGTTTGCCCGCATTGTTTCTTTTCCAGGTGAAATGTTTGCCCGCATTGTTTCTTTTCCAGGTGAAATGTTTGCCCGCATTGTTTCTTTTCCAGGTGAAATGTTTGCCCGCATTGTTTCTTTTCCAGGTGAAATGTTTGCCCGCATTGTTTCTTTTCCAGGTGAAATGTTTGCCCGCATTGTTTCTTTTCTGGTGAAATGTTTGCCCGCATTGTTTCTTTTCCAGGTGAAATGTTTGCCCGCATTGTTTATTTTCTGGTGAAATGTTTGCCCGCATTGTTTCTTTTCTAGTGAAATGTTATTGTTTGCCCGCATTGTTTCTTTTCTGGCGAAATGTTTGCCTGCAGTGCGTTTCTTTTCTGGTGAAATGTTTGGCCGCAGTGCGTTTCTTTTCTGGTGAAATGTTTGCCCGCAGTGCGTTTCTTTTCTGGCGAAATGTTTGCCCGCATTGCGTTTCTTTTTTGGCGAAATGTTTGCCCGCAGTGCGTTTCTTTTCTGGCGAAATGTTTGCCCGCATTGCGTTTCTTTTCTGGTGAAATGTTTGGCCGCAGTGCGTTTCTTTTCTGGTGAAATGTTTGCCCGCAGTGCGTTTCTTTTCTGGTGAAATGTTTGGCCGCAGTGCGTTTCTTTTCTGGTGAAATGTTTGCCCGCAGTGCGTTTATTTTGTACTGACATGTTGCCCGCATTGCGTTTATTTTGTACTGACATGTTTGCCCGCATTGCATTTATTTTATACTGACATGTTGCCTATTGCGTTTATTTTCTGGTGTCCGGGGTAACTGTTACTGCATTTATTATTTAATGGTCATAGATGGCTATGTTTGCTGCTTTGTGGTTACGGTATACTATTAGCATCACACAGTTTCTGCACACCCATGATACAAAGTCTCGTTTGTCCACATCATGGCGTAAACACTGCTTTCTTATGCCTCGCTGTTACATCATTACGTTAGCTCCGCCCATACAATGTCATGGCCACGCCCATTTTTTCGGCGCTGCGCGCTGCGCGCGCCCCCCCACGCCCCCCCACCCCCGTCCCAGGTTGGACCCACAAAAATATGGTCACTCTAGTGTGTGTGTGTGTGTGTGTGTGTGCAGTGTGTGTGTGTGGTGTGTGAGTGTGCGGTGTGTGTGTGTGCAGTGTGCAGTGTGTGTGTGTGTGTGTGTGTGTGTGTGTGTGTGTGTGTGTGTGTGTGTGTGTGTGTGTGTGTGTGTGTGTGTGTGGTGTGTGTGTGTGTGTGTGTGTGTGCGGTATGTGTGTGTGTGCGCTTTTCACAGGTCATGGCTCGCTTCCTCAGGTCAATACAAAATGCCTTAATAGCATAGGGAATAGAGTGTAGGTGCCGCCTAGAAGAGGGCACCTTAGTCCTCCCCAATACCAGTCAGACCTCCTTTGGAGGAAATAGCTTGGCAGTTGTTCTGGAAAGTGTACTGTACTACAGGAGAGGTTAATGCCCCACAGGCAGGAACTGCAACCCACCTTTGTGAGTATATATCTATATACTTTTATCCATCTATGATGATACTGCACCATTGGGATTACGGTCTCTCTCCTCTTCTCCCCTAGGCAGGGGCATAACTAGAAATCACTGGGTCCCCCTGCAAAACTTTAAATGCCTCCCCCCCTGCTTTCTGCACAGGTAAGTTGAAGCAGCACTGGCTTTGCGGACTTCTCCAGCATCACAACAGTACACAGCACGAGAAGTTGGGGGCTTGGCACTGTACACAAGAGCCTGCTGAACACTGAATAAGGACTGTCTACAAATCTTTGTCTACAAAACTTTGTACGATACTCATCAGTGGCTGAGCAGATGCAGTCATTAGAACAATTGTGCAAAGAGCAGAACGTTTATTCTCTCTGCGCCCTTAGTTGTTAGTTTCTCAGGACAGAGGAAAAAAGATAATTCCCCCACAGGGCCCCTCTGTTTGTCACATGATGACTGTCAGCGATCTCACCATAGGGGTAGAGCGCCACCCAGGGCACCAGAGGAAGAATTGCTGCATCCTGGGGAGGTGAGTAATGTGCAGGGCTTCTGCCAATCTCTCTGGGGGCGCATTACAGTTGTACTGATTTTAGACCCTAATATCTGGAAAGAATCATACCGTGAGGGAGGTTAAAGTATCCTTGAACTGATCCCATTATGGGCGGGATTACCTTCGTAGAAGTGTCCTAGTGCCGCTCTTTACACACACTTCTTCCCCACCAACACACACACAAATACACACACACTTCCCAGATCCCGGTAGTCTTCATATTCAATGGAATTCAACTTCGAATCGGATATGATAACCAGGAAGCTCCTCCTTGCGACAGCTCGTGAGTCGGAACAGCTCAAATTCAAGTTACAAACCGCGCAAGCACAGACAAAGCAAGCGCCTGAGCTCATTATTTCCTTGCGCAGGCACAGCCTGAAACTCACGCCTGTGCACTTCAGAAGAGCTCTGAAATGCTCGGAGGAACTTCTGGGTGATGAGGACGGGGGAGGGGGCCCTGAGGACAAAGAGCAGTACCAGGACACTGCTACCAAGGTATAATCGGGTCCACAATTGGTTTCATTTAATTAGAGTGACCAGACGTCCCGGATTGCCCGGGACACGTCCCGGATTCGGGGTCCGCTGTCCCAGGCTTAATGAGGTCCCGGGAAACGTCCCGCTTTCAGCAGCGGGACGTCCCGGCCTCGGGACTCTGGCCACTCTCTCCTCAATGAACTGGCAGCGGCGTCTATAGACGCCGTGCCAGTTCATTGCCCGCAGCCCCGCTCCAGCCTCCTCTTCCGGTGTCTGTTTCCGACACCGGCAGGCGAGCAGGGCTACGGCAAGATGGCTGCCGAAGCCCTGTACTGGAGACCTATTTGTGTCACTAGTACAGGGCTTCGGGCGCCATCTTGCCGTAGCCCTGTCAGCGCGGGAGAGAAGAGCAGGAGGAGGAAGACGGTCCCGGGACGGAGCAGCGCGCCAGAGGCCGGACACTTCTGCCAGGTGAGTAAATGCTTTCTTTTCCAGGTGAAATGTTTGCCCGCATTGTTTCTTTTCTGGTGAAATGTTTGCCCGCATTGTTTCTTTTCCAGGTGAAATGTTTGCCCGCATTGTTTCTTTTCCAGGTGAAATGTTTGCCCGCATTGTTTCTTTTCCAGGTGAAATGTTTGCCCGCATTGTTTCTTTTCCAGGTGAAATGTTTGCCCGCATTGTTTCTTTTCCAGGTGAAATGTTTGCCCGCATTGTTTCTTTTCCAGGTGAAATGTTTGCCCGCATTGTTTCTTTTCTGGTGAAATGTTTGCCCGCATTGTTTCTTTTCCAGGTGAAATGTTTGCCCGCATTGTTTCTTTTCCAGGTGAAATGTTTGCCCGCATTGTTTCTTTTCCAGGTGAAATGTTTGCCCGCATTGTTTCTTTTCTGGTGAAATGTTTGCCCGCATTGTTTCTTTTCCAGGTGAAATGTTTGCCCGCATTGTTTCTTTTCTGGTGAAATGTTTGCCCGCATTGTTTCTTTTCTGGTGAAATGTTTGCCCGCATTGTTTCTTTTCTAGTGAAATGTTATTGTTTGCCCGCATTGTTTCTTTTCTGGCGAAATGTTTGCCTGCAGTGCGTTTCTTTTCTGGCGAAATGTTTGCCCGCATTGCGTTTCTTTTCTGGCGAAATGTTTGCCCGCAGTGCGTTTCTTTTCTGGCGAAATGTTTGCCCGCATTGCGTTTCTTTTCTGGTGAAATGTTTGGCCGCAGTGCGTTTCTTTTCTGGTGAAATGTTTGCCCGCAGTGCGTTTCTTTTCTGGTGAAATGTTTGGCCGCAGTGCGTTTCTTTTCTGGTGAAATGTTTGCCCGCAGTGCGTTTATTTTGTACTGACATGTTGCCCGCATTGCGTTTATTTTGTACTGACATGTTTGCCCGCATTGCATTTATTTTATACTGACATGTTGCCTATTGCGTTTATTTTCTGGTGTCCGGGGTAACTGTTACTGCATTTATTATTTAATGGTCATAGATGGCTATGTTTGCTGCTTTGTGGTTACGGTATACTATTAGCATCACACAGTTTCTGCACACCCATGATACAAAGTCTCGTTTGTCCACATCATGGCGTAAACACTGCTTTCTTATGCCTCGCTGTTACATCATTACGTTAGCTCCGCCCATACAATGTCATGGCCACGCCCATTTTTTCGGCAGCCCCCCTCCCCCAGTCTTCGCTGCTGCGTGCTCCTCACTCCTTCCCACTATTCGCCGCGGCGCGCTGCGCGCGCCGCCCCCCCCCCCACGCCCCCCCCCCCCTGTCCCAGGTTGGACCCACAAAAATATGGTCACTCTAATTTAATAGATTTTACCCTGGCTCTAGCCTTTTTGGTCACCACAGGAAAGTCCTGTGCCCCCGCCTCCCCTCCAAAAAAAGACACCCACACACTAGAGAATATAAACCATGTGCTGTACAGAGTGGATGCATGGCGCCCCCGAGGACCAATGGAACTCCAGGCAGTGGCCTGCAATGACTTTGCTTAAAAACTGCCCTGTGTAGGGGTACTTTAACCAATTCACCAGAGAGATGCTGGAAGCTGGGTGGTGTATCGGTGTCCCCAGCAAACCACTGCTGAAAAGAGCCCCTTCCAACGTAAAACTTTATCTGCTCTTTCTTGGAAGGTTCAACACAGACCTGGCAAAAGACATTATAGGTAAAGGACCACTTACAGAGAAAAACAAAAAAAACATACACTGGCAAGATTTACAGTCACCTGCAGAACATCCTGCTGTATCTTCCACAGATCGACCGTAATATGCTTCACTGGCGCGCTGTCCGGAGTGTTTACTCGTCTCACGGGCTGTTAAATGTTTATGACAAAAAAAAGGGCTCATGAATCAGTGTCCTTACACCAAACAATGTCATACAATCTAACGTCCCTGCTTTTTACGAAGGTCACAGAAAACCGCTTATTGACTTAATGTGGAAGCTTAGGCCTGTACCGAAAGCAACAACTCACACCAGACCTTATTATCTGCACTATATCTTTTTTATTTTGTCAAATATTTTCCGTTCTCTTATAGGATACAAAGTGAATGAGGCACATTAATAGCTTCAGAAGTTCACTTAAGTCGAGAAGAATATGTAGAAATCATTTTTTTTTGTTTTTTTGTTTTTTCACCAAGTAAGGGGATCTTTTTAAAGTATAAATCCTTTAGTGTTCTTTGTCTCAGGTACACTTTAAGCCTTGCATAGTGTTAAAGGACACCCGATGCAAAAATAAAGTCATGAAATAAACGATTGTATCTAAAAAATGACCTTTTAAGATATTGCACAGTTTTATTTTATGTTTAAATCTACTTTTTAAGTTTTAACTGTTTTATTGTTTTTACCCAATGACATATTCATTGAAGTATGCCAGATAAAAAAAAATCTATGAACAATTGACCCTTTTTATCTATTTCCTGTTCTCAGAAGCCGTTTTCTGCAAGGAAAGTGTTTTATAGTTGGAATTTGTTATCAGTGAGGGTTACACTGTACTCACTTCCTGTCTGAGTCGGGACTGAGTCAGCCACTTACATACCTGATATTTAACTCTTTCAGGCAGAGAAAGAAAAAAAGGAACACAGCATAGTTATTTGTGTGCTAGGCACTATACATAAACATGTATATCTCATCATGTCACATGTCACCTCGGGTATCCTTTAACCACTTCAGAATGTGGCGTCTCTGGCCCTTTAACCTCCCTGGCTGTAAGCCCGTGCTGAGCATGGGCTATGCCGCGCAGGAGGATTTCTCAGGCCCTACTGGGCCGATTTGCATGATTTTTTTTTTTGCAACACGCAGCTAGCACTTTGCTAGCTGCGTGTGCATTCTGATCGCCGCCGCTACCTCCTGATTACCCGCCGCCGCTCCGGGCCCCCCCCCCCAGACCCCGTGCGCTGCCTGGCCAATCAGTGCCAGGCGGCGCTGAGGGGTAGATCGGGACTCCCAATGACGCCACCGCCATGGCGACGGGGGAAGCCCTCTAGGAAATCCCGTTCTTTGAACGGGATTTCCTGATCGGAGATCGCCGGAGGCGATCAAAGAGGGCGGGGGGATGCCGCTGCACAGCGGCTATCATGTAGCGAGCCCTGAGCTCGCTACATGATTTATAAAAAAAAAAAAAAAAAAAAAACACTGCTCTGCTGCCCCCTGGCGGTTTTTAATAGACCGTTAAAGAGACTCTGAAGCAAGAATAAATCTCGCTTCAGAGCTCATAGTTAGCACGGGCACGTGTGCCCCTGCTAAACCGCCGCATACGCGCCGCTAAACAGGGGTCCCTTCACCCCCAAACCCCCCACTGCGACACTTGGTCGCAGGCTTGGTCGCTCCTGGAGGCAGGGCTAACGGCTGCAGCCCTGCCTCCATTCGCGTCTATCAGCCGCGCATCGCCGCCTCTCCCCCGCCCCTCTCAGCGAAGGAAGACTGAGAGGGGCGGGGAAGAGGCGGAGATACGCGCTGACAGACGCGCGTGGGCAGGGCTGTGGCGGTTAGCCCTGCCCCAACTAGGAAGCGCTCACCCACTGCACGGAGGGGGATTTGGGGGTCAAGGGACCCCCGTTAAGCCGCAGGATAGCGGCGGTTTAGCAGGGGCACACGTGCCCCTGCTATATATGAGGTCTGAAGCGAGATTTATTCTCGCTTCAGACTCTCTTTAAGCACCAGAGACTTTTTTTTCTAAAAAAACGATTTGTGATCACTGTGATTGGCTCACAGTAATCACAGGTTCAGGAGTCAATTTCATTAGCTCCGGACTAAGATAGGTAGCTCCGCTGTCAGCATGAGGGTCTGCAGCATTGCAGTATTGGCAATAATGCAGAAGCTGAAATCTACTTCCTGTCGGGACTTATCTGTTTTGAAAGGTTACCATTCTGTTGGCTTCATCTTGCCGATCCGTAATAGTTATGCAGGCAGGGCCGGTTCTCTCATGATGCAAGGTGAAATATTTGCATCAGGTGCAGAGATTTTAGGGGCAGCATTTTTATACTGTGTTTACGCTAACCGCATGCAGTCAGAGTAGGAAGAGAAGCGAGACGAGGGCTGAGGAAAAACAACTTATTGGCGTATGGGAGGATTCCCCACCCGGAGACTTGGGACAGGATACAGCCGGTATGGCTTATCCTGCTGCTGCACAAGTCCCAGCGGCGTTAATTACTATTCCCCCTCTAGATCGACGTGGATGGTGGGGAATTATGTAATTCGGCTTCCAGCTATTGCTGGAGGCCAAATTACAGTGTTTTAAAGCATACCTGCCAACTTTTTGAGATAAGAAAAAGGGACACTTAAGCCACACCCCTGACCACGCCCCTTCACACCCCTAGTCACGCATTCCATAAATATTTAATAAGAAAAATACGTTGTTTTATAATTCAGACCACGCTTTTTCCTTTCTATCCTGGTTCATTTTCCTTCATATTAACATTTTAAAATTAGTAATATATCAATTTGAGGGCCCATTCACACCTGAGCGGGAATGGCGCGATTCCCGCTCAAAGCAAACCACTAGCGGTTTTGTAAAAACAGCTACGTATTGTAGCAAATGGCAGTGTTCTCACTGCCGCGTTTCCGGTTAGCGTTAACCCGCAAACGCTTTGCATGCAGCGGTTTGCCAGCGATTTGCATTTAGCGATCGCGATAAGCATGCATTAGTCACTGGATACGTCAAAACCGCCGCGTATCCAGTGATTTCTCTGCGTTAATTGCAGGAAAATCACTCCCGCAAAACGCTGGCGGTAATCGCCGGTGGTTTGCGATTTTAGATGTGAACAAAAGGATGGGAATGAAGTTCAATCAAACACATTTTTAGTAGAGAAATATATAGATTTACATAGAAAGAGGGACAAAGTCCTGAAAGAGGGACAAATGAGGAGGTAGGAGGGACAGAGGGACAGGGCTCCCAAAGAGAGACTGTCCGTCCAAAAGAGGGACAGTTGGGAGCTATTTTAAAGTAACTTCAGCTCCGTATTCTGACGGCGCCGAAGTTACCAGTACTCACTATGCGCCGATACAGCTGTAATTCCTAATACGGTCTATGGTGGCGACGGCTGCGCCCAAGTCTCCTGCACTGGATTGCCAGTGTTCGGCTTGTGCTGTGTGAGGAGTCTGACAGTGAGTGAGGAGGGCGGAGGCAGGAGAGCAGCTGTGTTTCATTTGACTTGCACAGCAGAAGGGAGGAGGTTGCACTGCTGTCCTGACTGGGGAGGACTGGAGTGTCTTTAGAGTGTATTGTGTTGAGCTGCAGCATGTCATGTGAGAACATTAGATTGTCAGGTGCTGTGCAATCATTCCAAATTAGGAAGGGGGAAGAGGGCGCATCCTCACATGTTTACCTCAAGCAGCAAGAACTCTTGAACCGGCCCTGTATGCAATACCCACTCACTAGAACGGACTGAGCAGATTCGTTACAAATTAACTAATGCGAACAAAACCTATTGCTTTGCATAGAATCCATTCACATCCATTAGAATCCGTTCTGTTTCATTCCACAAAACAGAACGTTTTAATGCCAATGTGAATACAGCCTTTGGGTTTACCTTTTGCCTAAACATGTTTGCTGTCTTAACTGTGTGCTTATGGATTATCCAATATAGACTTTCATTTTAGTTTGCATCAGACTTTCTTGTTGTGACTGGAGTTTTGCCTTAAATGTAGTATAGCCATTCTTTATAAATAGCTATACTATAAGTAATTGCTTCAGACTTTTTTTTCTGTAAAACTGTTATCCGAAATGTTAAGATCTTATGTCATTCGGGTGTGTTTACACTGTACATGTCGCATTGCACCAGAACGTACAATATAACCGAAGTGATGATGTCACCACAGTGCATTGTGTTCTTTTTGAGGTCCAGGATGTGACTATTTGGCAATCCGTGCCAGCATTTCCCTGCATGCACCTCACAGCGTAAACAGTGTGACCGTAGCCTGATTCTTACTGCATGACTGAAATAAATTCTGTATTGTGTAGGTGTTGTCAAATCATGTAAATGAAGCAAAAATAAAGCTCACTAATTGAGTTGTTGACTAAAGAAGGCTGTTTTGGTTTTCATGAGATGACTGTTTCCCCTTTCCCTTCTTTAAATTTCCCTCTATTGTCACTGCATCCACTCCCGCCTCACCAAACACACTTGAAGCCCTTCCCAGGGGCGGTACTTCCATGAAGCAATGTGAATAACCTGCAGGGCGGCAACAATTAAGCTGGCCACTAACGGTCCAATTTCTAGCGAAAAATCGTTCGAGTGATCAGAAATTCTGATCGGATTGGTTGTAAATAATCTCCATTGGTGGACACAATCGATTATGAACGAGTGAAAAAAAATGTCGCCCGAATGAATTTTCGTCGAACGAAGATTTGGATTTTCTTGGCGGTCGTGATAGATAGGAAGCAATGATTGGTTAGTTGATGGTGTAGTGAACGATTTTTCGTCCGATCAGAATTTCTGATCGCTCGAACTATTTTTCACTAGAAATTGGACCGTTAGTGGCCAGCTTTAGAGGCCGGCAAGAGGCACCTCCCCTCCCCAAATGTCCCCCTCCTCGCACTCCCCCCTCCCCCTCAGTAGAACACACTAATGTATGGCTGGGAGCATGCTGCGTATGCTCAGTTCATTAAAGTGAACCCAAATTAAAAATACAAGATTTCAGAAATAAAATCTATTTTCTAACTTATAATAATAAATAGCGACCTTTTTTCTGCTGAATGATGATTGACAAATATAAAATATTTTATTAAATAATATTTATTGGAGGAACCCCTCCCTACTACTACTAGTGATGTCACAGGGGAGGTGATCTCAGCTTGTGTGAGATTTCACATAGACGATGCCCCTGTGAGGGAGGGTAGCTGATGACAAACACACCCATGATCTAAAACCTCCTACTAAGCACAGAAATAATGGCTGCCACCTGTATAACCCTAGTTATGAAAGGAGAAGGGTGAAAAGCATGCACTGAAATGCTCAGAGGCTTGAAGGAGTGTTTATTTATCTTTGTATGTGTCAGAGTGGTGCAACTAAATATTTTGAATTAAAAAAATGTTTGGTTTGGGTCCGCTTTTAGACTGTAACTGCACAAAACGCTACCAGCTATGGGAGCACAATGGAGTAGGCGTGCGGCCTGGAACAATGCATACGCAGTGCCCCAGAACCTAGATGGATTGTGTGGACTTCCCAGGAGCTCAACAGATTGGACTAGAAGGATATCAATGGAGCTGATGGACTACAAGGGGCTGGAAGGAGTCCCAGGTAAGTAAAAATCCTTTTCTCCCATTTATCTCAATCGTTCCTTTTCTCCCATTTGTCTCAGGTTTACTTTAACCACTAATTGACTAAGTTAACTCCTGGGTGAGCCTCCCAGAACCTCGCACCACATTAATGTTATGATCGCTTCTGCAGCGTTTACTGCTGACTGCAGTGGTATTGCAAACCAAGCAGTTCTAATGTCATTACATGCATTTGCTTGCATAGTTTGGTTTGCACTTAAACTAGTTGCCGATTCCATCTGCAGTCGCTCTGAAGTTAATGACAGTTTAATATGCTTTTGTGTAAACAAACATTGTCTGCTGCAATGGAGGGGCAATCCCTTTCCTGCAGGCTGCATATCATTGTCTGCCTTTTCCTGCTATCAGCCTGTGATTAATTACCATTCACTTGTGTGGGAATCTGCAGGTCTGCTCCCATTGGATGACCTCAGTATAAAGAACTGCTTCCTGCAATGCCTCATGGGCTACCATAGTCTCAGATTCTGTCTGTTACTCTGCTTGAGCCCCACCTCGTTCCTAGTCCGTGTGGACTGCGCTGACTCCTGCGAAGGGGTCAGCGAGTCCTCCTAGTTCTGCTCTTGTTTCTAGAAGTTGTTACTTTGCTTGTCTTGTGTCATATATTGGTTCATCGCCAATATATACGCATACTTGCACGTTTATTATTTTCCTTGTATTCGTGTTACGTTGATACATCAGTGTCGCTGATATATACGTACACGAACTGTTTATATCCTGTGTTCCGTTAGTCAGCGTTCCAGCACGCTGAGCTAGTTATCCTGTTCCTGGTCCTGTTTGTGGATTGCGTTCATCTCTGCGAAGAGATAGCGAATCCTTCTGAGTCCTGTCCCCTGTATTACTCCAGTCTTAGTCAGAGTTCCTGCTAATGTCATATATCGGTTCATTGCCGATATATACATATGTTAGTCAGACGTTACAAATAGTTTCATTGATAGCTGTAATTGTAATACGCTAGGAAATCATACTTATTGTATATTTATCTGTGTTACGTTCATCTATCTTGATCCTGCTATTTCCTGACTATCCTGTCCTGTCTTGGTGAGGCACGCCATTGCTGCAAACGCATTGGCTACCTCATTCCAGTCTGTTTTATTGTGGACGCTTGCTGTCACTAAGTAGTGGCTAGTTAAGCAAGCGTTCATTCTGTCTACCTGTCCTGATCTCCTCAGTCCTGGTTTATGCTCTCAGCGCTACTTTGCGCTGAGACGTTATTACGAAAGTGTTGTTTGTGGCTGTTGGGATCAGCACCGGCTCTGTGCACCACAATCTCCTATTGGAGTCAGTCCTCTCCTCCACTAAACTGGGGATATCCTGATTCCTTGCGCTGGTGTGTGTACCTCCTTCACGTCAGCTTATGTGTTGCATGCTGACTGTGGAGATTACACCTCCAAGCTTAACAGTATGGTAGCCCCATTACCAATCCCCATTGTGGGGGGTTCCCAGCAAAAATGACACTGTTTGTTATGGTTCCTGTTCCTTTAAGAAATTTGAGAAACTAAATTCTGAAACAGAAAATGAGTTTTTTTCTGAATGTACCAGGTTTTTGGCCAATCCCGAGCTCCAGGCTACTCCTGTTTCAACGTGGGCCCCCCAATTAATTTATGTTTTGTTTAAGGGAAATTTGTTCCAGTGGGCGTACGATGTCTTGGATCATACGAATTTGAAAGAAAGACCGCTGGAATTTCTAGCGTTTGTGATCCATAACTGGCTGCGCAAAACCGATTTGCCTAGCCCTTTTGATAAGATCCTGGCAGCTTGTCAATCAGCTGCTCCTTCTACTGCCTACAAAAATAATCAGCAAGCAGATAATTGTTCTGATAACTTTTCTTCTGCTTTGAATAAATCACCTAAGGCAGCAGGGACTAAAGCCAAACGTAAACGCTCCAAAAGAAAAGCGTTACAATCAGCGGAGTCGTTGCCCTTAGCGACTGCGCATCAGATCTGTAATGAGACTCCGCCATTAGCCAATAATGAAATTCAGTCACCATTCAGGGGAGTCAAATGGACCTATGAAACTACTAATGAACTTTCATTGCTAGCCAGGGAAAATAAAAGTTCTTGTTTAAATGAATTATCTGAATATGATTATGAAGATATATTACAGAGTATTGAACAGATCAATTTATTCGTGCAGCAAGGGAAATTTGCATACACTACAGTTCAACACTTGCTACAGGTATTGGAGATCCTTAGGAATAAGAAATCGGCCAATCACCTGCTAAATAACCCAATGTATGTTTCTGCCACTAACACATTTGCAAACTATGATCAGCTTGAATGCTCAGCTGTTAAATATGCATAGGATTCTCCATTTGAGAAAGGAGAGATGGAAGCCCTGGTCTATGAATGGAAGAAAGATGCAAGTTCATTTTGTCAGTTTTACAGTGCAAAAAGTGAATTAGTATTGAATGTATGCATTAAGTCTGCCTATAACCTAATAAAAACTGGTGTGTGTGGGTATGACTTTGTGGCTCCATTGATCGATGTGTGGAAAATGATTTTGGACGATTTTTATGCGATTCAATCAGTTGATACCAGGGAAGACACACTGTCAATTGGAGACTGTCCCGCTTCTCCAGTTACTGAGTCCCTGCCATGTCTTGTGAATGTTCCTGTAACTCCACCCTGTACCATGGATAACTCAGTGTTACTTCCCAGTAAAACAGAAGCCACTGATACTTTCTTAACCTTGCCCTGCACAAATTTCTCAGCAGAGAATCCAGAGGTCCTGCTGACTTCTGAGTCCAGCCTAGCTAATACTCATGAGTCTTTGTTCAGTGAAACAGACACCAGAAAAACCTTGCCTGCCTCTGTAAATACTTCTGCAGAAATTACTTGTGTTAATAAAGTTCAACTCCTGTCTGATCCAGCAGATGCCAATAGATGCACTACATCAGTTTCCGAGTCCCAGCAATCCTGTCCAGAAACCTTAGAACCCCAGCATCTGAATTTTCCAATTTTACAATTGAATGGTGATTCAGATGCGCAAACATTGTGTTTTGATCTTCCTGTTTCTACACCTCACTCTAGTTTCGTGAATAGCTCAGAGCGTCTGCTGTGTGAATCCGAAATCGCAGAATTATTACCGTGTTCAGAAAATGTTCCAGTAAATTTGCCCTGTACCATGAATTGTGCAGTAGATCTCTCCAATGAAACTCAGGTCACAGAGTCATTGTGCTGTCCAGCAGGTGCTTCCATGGTTTTGCCCTGCAATATGGACTGTCCAGTGATCCTGTCCAGTGAAGCTGTGGTCGCAGAGTCTTATGCTTCACCCAGTACTTTGGATACTTCAAACCCTCTAGCAGAGGAGTCTGAGGTACTGCTTACCTCAGTTGGTGTTGCAGTAATATTCACTTGTTTAGCAGCTGTTTTGGAATTACAGTCTGCTCTAATAAAACTTGATGAATTTCTGCCCAGCAAAGCAGAAGCCATTGAAATATTGTCCTCGTCAGCAAGTGTGTTAGATACCTTGCCCTGTACACAGTCTGATTTAACCAATGTTGTTGAGTCCCTCTCCAGTGTTGTAACAGCCGAGGAACTCCAGCCCTGTCCTCTGAATGGAAGTCTTGCCCTGTAACATGGAGAATTCTGATTCTCTGGTCAAAATAATAGAAATCTCAGAATTTCAGTCCGGTCTGATGAGTGTTCCTGAAACCCAGCCCTGTATCCTGAAAGATTCTGGTTCTCTGGCCGTTGTGGCAGAGGTTCCAGAGTCCCCTTCCTGTCCAAGGAATTTCTCAGTTTTGCCTAGTTCAGTGGGGATTGCTGCAATGCTGACTTGTTTTGCAGCCCTTCATGAGCTCCAATCCAGTGTATTTGATGAGTCTCTGTCTAGTCCAGAAGAAGCTATGGGAACCCTGTCTAGTTCAGTGCATACATCAGAAGATTTGCCCTGTCTTGTAAATGCCCCTGAACATGATTTGTTAATAACCTTGCTGGAATCAGCAACATCTAAGTCTGATCCTGCAGTTTTTAGTGAGAATCCAGTAACTGTGAAGTCTAGTCATGATGAATTTTTTTTGCCCAGTTCTGGTTTCGGTCCTGTCTTGACTGACTTTGAGGTTCGCAGTTCCTTGACATGCCCAGAGGTTTCTCTTGTGCCGGTGTGCCCAGATGTGCTTCGTATGCCAGAGTGCCCAAGTGTGTCTGTGTTAGCGTGCTCACGTGCTTCCCTAGTGGAGACATGTTCTGATGTTGCCGGTTGGCCTGCATGCCCGGAGATGGTTCTGGTCCCTAAAAGCCCTGATCTTGATGTTTGTCCTTGTGACCCTGACTCTGGAGTTGCCCTGGGTTCCATGGGGGTTCTTGATAGTTCTCCATGTGAGCCTAAGGGGCGTTCTGACCTGTGGGGATCTCTTTGGAGCTTCCAAGTGTTCTGGGAGATCTCTGAGGAAACTTGTCCTGGTACCTTGGACTGGTTCAACAGTGGGTTTTGTGTTGGTAAGGACAGTTCCGGTGGGCATTGCAAAGGCTTTGGCGTTTTTGGACGGTCCCTGGAAGGCGGTGGGTATCGCTCAGAGAGTTTCTTGGTTTTTTTTTCTGGAAGTCGTGGTCCTGATGGGTGTCACACTGGGGCTTGTAGTGCTGACGGGCATGGTTCGGTAGGTTCTGGTTCCAATTGGTCTAGTTTTGGTGAGACTGATTCGGGAGTTTGGTTTTGTCGGGCTGATCCGACCTTCATGAATTTTCGGTCAGATCAGTTTGCTGGATTTCCCACTTCTGATTTTTTGGTTTGGGTGGTTCAGGAGAAATATGTCAGTTTTTATAGGCGTTCAGAGGCCGCGTTTAAGGGGGGGGGTACTGTTATGATCGCTTCTGCAGCGTTTACTGCTGACTGCAGTGGTATTGCAAACCAAGCAGTTCTAATGTCATTACATGCATTTGCTTGCATAGTTTGGTTTGCACTTAAACTAGTTGCTGATTCCATCTGCAGTCGCTCTGAAGTTAATGACAGTTTAATATGCTTTTGTGTAAACAAACATTGTCTGCTGCAATGGAGGGGCAATCCCTTTCCTGCAGGCTGCATATCATTGTCTGCCTTTTCCTGCTATCAGCCTGTGATTAATTACCATTCACTTGTGTGGGAATCTGCAGGTCTGCTCCCATTGGATGACCTCAGTATAAAGAACTGCTTCCTGCAATGCCTCATGGGCTACCATAGTCTCAGATTCTGTCTGTTACTCTGCTTGTGCCCCACCTCGTTCCTAGTCCGTGTGGACTGCGCTGACTCCTGCGAAGGGGTCAGCGAGTCCTCCTAGTTCTGCTCTTGTTTCTAGAAGTTGTTACTTTGCTTGTCTTGTGTCATATATTGGTTCATCGCCAATATATACGCATACTTGCACGTTTATTATTTTCCTTGTATTCGTGTTACGTTGATACATCAGTGTCGCTGATATATACGTACACGAACTGTTTATATCCTGTGTTCCGTTAGTCAGCGTTCCAGCACGCTGAGCTAGTTATCCTGTTCCTGGTCCTGTTTGTGGATTGCGTTCATCTCTGCGAAGAGATAGCGAATCCTTCTGAGTCCTGTCCCCTGTATTACTCCAGTCTTAAGCAGGAACTCTGACTATGTCATATATCGGTTCATTGCCGATATATACATATGTTAGTCAGACGTTACAAATAGTTTCATTGATAGCTGTAATTGTAATACGCTAGGAAATCATACTTATTGTATATTTATCTGTATTACGTTCATCTATCTTGATCCTGCTATTTCCTGACTATCCTGTCCTGTCTTGGTGAGGCACGCCATTGCTGCAAACGCATTGGCTACCTCATTCCAGTCTGTTTTATTGTGGACGCTTGCTGTCACTAAGTAGTGGCTAGTTAAGCAAGCGTTCATTCTGTCTACCTGTCCTGATCTCCTCAGTCCTGGTTTATGCTCTCAGCGCTACTTTGCGCTGAGACGTTATTACGAAAGTGTTGTTTGTGGCTGTTCGGATCAGCACCGGCTCTGTGCACCACAATCTCCTATTGGAGTCAGTCCTCTCCTCCACTAAACTGGGGATATCCTGATTCCTTGCGCTGGTGTGTGTACCTCCTTCACGTCAGCTTATGTGTTGCATGCTGACTGTGGAGATTACACCTCCAAGCTTAACAATTAATGGGTAGCCAGAAGGACTGACACAGAGTGCAGCTGGGGCCCATGTGTGACACTGTTCGCCGGGCCCTAGATTCACCCAGGCCCCATACAGCAGCCCCCCCCTGTGATGCCCTAAAGGCGACCCTGGCTTCAAGTGGCAAAAAATCGAGAACCCGCCCTGGCTTTTCCTGGATGTCAGCAGCCTTACAGTCTTCCTTGGTTGAAATCTCTAGGACAATTCTTTATCTCTGCTTTCTACCCATAATTCTCCTATACATACAGAATTTATGTAAGTCATGCAGGAAGAGTGACTCTAACTGGTATTATAAAAGCATCCCATTCGGGTTAAGCGCTTGGGAGGCATTGCTGTCAGGACAACCCCCGTACCTTGCCTTGCTTTACGTCCTTTGACTCTGTAGGCCATAAGAAGACAGCTGATGACTTTATAGCCTGGCATTACCGGACTCCAACTTTAAACCTTCCACAGTAAAAATTGTCCCTCTCTCCCATCGGAGTAAATTGGAATGTATAAATTGCCGCCCGGTGTCAGGCCGTACTGAGGTGTCATCATGCGGATAACATACCTGTTTAATCACGGGAGGCTTGCTGCTGCTCGCTGGGAGGGCAGGAAAGTTATCTCGTAATATGGATTTTACAAGAGGGCTCTTCCTCTCCTCCTCCTGACTTCTCCTCCGGTGGCAATGTAATTTCGTCCTGCGCGTCTGCGGCTGAGAAATAAGGCTACAAATATACACACGACATATTATTTTTAGTATACTGTGCAAATATTCTAAGCCCCGGGTAATAGATGGAGGATGAAGTGTCGCATTGTGACCCTACACATTAATAACGAAGGTTCGGATTGCTGCCATACTGCAGATTGGATTTCTTCTACCTTATTTTATTTTGTATATGGATACTTCATTTTTCTTTTTTATACCCCTATCACTCCTCCTGCATTCCCCAAGCTCTATTTAGCTTTGAGCTATCTCTCTGCTGCTCTCTCCTCTCTCTCTCTGTAAGATCTTCCTGCTGCAGACGCTGCTGCTCGCCTCGCGCTCAGACAGGAAGCCACAGGAGCATTACCCAGATCATGGGCTTAGATGACATTACAGAGCAGACCCGAGCTGTCAACAAGACAGACGCAGAAAACAATGCAGAAGCAAACCATGTCTGCTTAAAGGAAACCTGTCATAAGCAGCAGGCACTTCCGCTAACCTGATTATCTCCTCTGAAATTGCGCTAGCAGTAAAGCTATGTACTGAATCTAGACACTCATTACCTGAGAGGTACGACATCATAGAAGTGCTCGCTCTTCCCCTTTGTTGAATGTTTCTCGATTGTCTCGGGTACAAATCTCGCAAGAAGCAGGACATTAGGGCGCTGTGGAAGTTTGGCACCGATAGTAATTTTGTTTACAGGGGGAAGTGTGTGCAGCGGACGCCCTGGGGCCTGCTATTTTACCCCATATTAATTCCGCATAACCAAAATTAAAATGGGCACCTATGGTGGTGCCCAATGTGTTTCATTTTTTTTTTTTTTTGTGGCCGGGGGAATTGGTTAAGGTGAGGCTTTGCGCAGGTGGGAGGGTCTTTTAAGGTCAGGAATCAGTGGGAGGGTCTTTTTAAAGTTAGGCTTTGGTGAAGTTAGGGTTAGGCATTGGCAGGTGGGGTGGTTAGGGCACAGAGGGGGGGGTGGTTAGGGTTAAGGCATTAGAGGGAGGCCTCTGGCTTACGTATTTCTGTATCGCCGGTGAGTCGGGCGCAGGGCAAGCTGAATGATGGCTCTCCCAGCTTCCGCATAACTCCCCAGCGATGTTAAATACTATTCCCCCTCCAAGTTGTCGCAACTCGGAGGGAGATGTAATTCGGGGTCCAAAGCCCCGATTTACCCTTATGCGCCCCGCATAGTATTACAATACTGCTACGGGGCGCCTAGTTATGGTGTGAGATTCTGTGCAAGAATAGGGTTAGGTTTAGCTGTAGCAAAAGATCAGTATCATTTACCAATAATTTATTTTCATCATTAGCACTGCGAAATAGTGGAAAAATTCATTGATATTAATGTCTATTTTACGTTGCCCAAAATTACCGAGCGCCCTTTTTGCATGTACGCATCTAGCATGAGAACAGGTGCCCTACAACATTGTTTAGATGTCTGAATACCGGATCACCCAAGAACCGACATGCCCAATCATTTGGCACCTCCCTCTTGTCCTCCCTCTTGTCCTCCACTCATCGTCCCTCGCTATTCAGCAGTGTGTGTCTTTTGCAAACATCAATTTGCACTAAAAGATGCCCCTCTCTCTCTCTCTCTCTCTCTCTCTCTCTCATTAAAGAAGAAGACCTCTGACTGGCATAATCAAGTTACTGCTCTTTATTTCATGAATGCATAACAGCAAATACAGTGACGTTTCGAAGCTGACGCTTCTTTATCAAGCTTAGCTGAATGAGGGTTAAGGGGCCCATACACTCAGCCGATTTTCTGGCCAACTGATCGATCCAGATCGATCGATCGATTGCAAATCGGTTGGCCAATCGACCGATCGATGGCCGATTTCTATTGATTTTGATGGATTTCCATCGAACTGGCAGGGTGGAAAATTTAGGTTGATCTGATGAGATTGCTTATCTTTTTGCATTGGCCTTAATGGAATTCTGATGGCAAAAAAAATGCCATCAGATCGAATTTCAATAGATTTCAAACTGAAATCTATTGGAATTCTATCCTGGTAAAAAATATTCTAAAACACATCAGATAAATCATCAGATGCATTTCTTATCTATCTGCTGCCAATCTGACGAGTGTATGGGCACCTTTAGCTCACTACATAGGTTTTCCCTATTACCCAGATAAGATTGCTAATCAAACACACAATACTCCACCTATAAACCTAATATGTTTCACCCCCTAATAATTGACAGGTCTGTCAGCCTGTCAATATAGCCATGAGGCTATGACATGTTTTTTATTTTCCATAACTATTGTCTTTAGTATGTTTATGTAGCACGCTGAGCACATTGCACTTTAGATAGTTCCCCTGATGAAGCCCCTAAGTATTATGGGGTGAAACATGTCGAAACATGTAGTGAGCTAAACTCATTGGCTTCCTTTACAGGGCTCTGTGTGCTCTTTTCTCCCTTCCCCAGTTTTGTTTATGGAAACAGTATTTTTACAGGCTATGGGTTTTTAGCAGTCAGAATAAAAGTTATGTTTTAATCTCTTTTGCAAAGGTATAGATTTGTGTGAATTATATTGAATCAGTTGTGTTGTTGCAAGTACTTTAATGGGCAAGCCCTACTTAATAGGTGGCAAATCCCAAATAAGGGGCACACAAAGACTTGCATACTTAATAGGGTGGGGGTGGGAGGGGGTTGTACATCATGGCAAATCGAAATGGTGATCAGGTGGACACTTTGCCAGATTCAAATATTATGACTGAATCTGTGGGATGTTGATGACATATTGAGTAGTATATGGGCCCCTTCAGCTTCTCTCTTGCATTACTGGTATCAGTGTTCTTGAATTACCTATTTTTATTTCATTCTTCCTTTGTGTTTGCTGTGTGCTGAATAGTTGCTATTATTATGCAGATAAGGTGAAAAACAGATAAGCAACCTCAATTCTGAGGGGAAAAAAAAAATCACCTTATTTGTTAAAACTATCATTTTTTAACACAATTTATCTCCACTTTAATGCTTGCGTTACTGACGATGACACCAAAAATCACACTGTGAATTAGAACAATGACTGTGTGGGTTCGGAAGATGGGTTTGGGTGTGATGGTGGGTGATCTCTGCTGCTTTTGGGGAGCTATATTTAACCATATTTACACATCACTTATCACATAAAGATTGACTAATGCTAACACTGATATTAGTTTTTAATATTATTCTTATTTTTTTATTGTTTGAACATTATCAAAAAAAAGTGTGCACTGCTGAGTCTTTTTTGACCACAAATCTCATAAGCAAACTGGGTCTGACCGTGAAGGCTGAGACCACGAGCATGGGGCTTCACCCCTCAAGCAATACCAGCCCACACCTCTGCAGGCCATCTCTTCACTCAAGATAGCTCAGTGCTTGAGTATCCAGCGCTCCCAAGAGATATGAATGTGTGGTGCAGTTTAAGGAGGCCACACACCATACAATTTTTTAAATATCTGTTCAGTTCAAGAATAGCAACAACAATGTATGACTGATTGTAACAATTCAAAACTTTGTCAATGTACCACACACCTATGTTAATTTATTCCCCAATCATGATTAAAGTAATTGAAAGCTCAGAAAAAAAATTGATTGGAACTGTACATGGTAAAGCTGGTCTGAAATTTCCAACATGTCCAATCCCCCCCCCCCCCCCCCCCCAAAAAAAAAAGCTGGAAATCCGACCAGATTTCTCATTCAAAAACAAAGAACAGCTCTCGATTTTTCAGGACAACCAATCGTAATTATTGAATCATAATTGTATGGTGTGTGGCCACTTTTACTGAGAACAGGGCCCCAAAGGCCCGGGCCTCGGGTGGCTGCAGCCCAATGGAGCACCTCGACATGAAAAAGGGTTTGCTTCATATGAAAGAGGAGGCTGCAAATGGGGAGCAACACATGAAAAAGAGAAGCGAGCTGTATATGGCAGAGAGGGGCTTCATATTCATATTTGGACGCAACACATGGAAGAGAGGGTGGCACATGGAATGGGATGGAGCTGCAGTACAGGGATGATACACATGGAAGAGAGGGCTGCACATGGAATGGGATGGAGCTGCAGTACAGGGATAATACACATGGAAGAGAGGGCTGCACATGGAATGGGATGGAGCTGCAGTACAGGGATGATACACATGGAAGAGAGGGCTGCACATGGAATGGGATGGAGCTGCAGTACAGGGATAATACACATGGAAGAGAGGGCTGCACATGGAATGGGATGGAGCTGCAGTACAGGGATAATACACATGGAAGAGAGGGCTGCACATGGAATGGGATGGAGCTGCAGTACAGGGATGATACACATGGAAGATGGGGCTGCACATGGAATGGACGGGGGCTGCTGTACAGGGATGATACACATAGAATTACTGAATCTGAGAGAGCCTAAGCGCTTTGAGTCCTATGGGAGAAAAGAAAAAAGAAATGTTATTGTATTGTATTGTATAGAAGAGGGGGCTGCACATGGAATGGGATGGGCTGCTGTACAGGGATATTAGAGGGCTGCACTTGGAATGGGATGGAGCTGCAGTACAGGGATGATACACATAGAAGAGAGGGCTGCACATGGAATGGGATGGAGCTGCAGTACAGGGATGATACACATGGAAGATGGGGCTGCACATGGAATGGACGGGGGCTGCTGTACAGGGATGATACACATGGAAGAGGGGGCTGCACATGGAATGGGATGGGCTGCTGTACAGGGATATTGCACATGGAAGAGAGGGCTGCACTTGGAATGGGATGGAGCTGCAGTACAGGGATGATACACATGGAAGAGAGGGCTGCACATGGAATGGGAGGGGCACTACTGCACATGGAATGAGAGCCCCAACATACTTGGCCTAGAGGCAATAAAAGTATGAATCTGGCCTTGACTGAGCATGCATGTCCCGGCAGTATGAGCTGGAATGCGTGAATGATCAGGAGTGCGGATGGGATGGATGTGGAGTGGGAGGTTTAGTGTGTGGTCCTGGGAGGAGAATAAGCAGAGCCACATGGTTCAGATCTGCCTCTGTCACCTTACCAGAATTCAACCGAGCAGGTTTGAATGCTTTAAAGCGGGATTGTCACCATACGAATTACATTTCAATAGCAACTGGTCTGAGTGTATTGAGGGATAAAGATGCTAATCCTGCTTTCAAAACTTTTTCTGTTGTTATGGTTTGGAGTTATCACATACTGGCTTAGGGGCACTTGCCCTTTAATTGCCATTGCCAAACAGTTGCATGCTGGTTTTTTTTTTAATCTATAATATATTCATCCTCTTCCCTTTATTTTCCCCTCCTTCTAATGACATAAAACAGTGCACTTCCTAGTATAGACCTCAGTGGGAGTGTCTGAAGTCTCTGAGAGGAGGGCGGGTAACCAAAACACAATTAGCAAGAGGTCAAAAAAAAAAGAGCGAGGGAGAAAATTATGTCAGGATTAGCTTCATTCAAAGGTAACCAAGGTGGAAACTGCCTAGAATAGGATTCTCTGCTTTTCCTTTATAAAATTCACAGGAATCATAACATGGACAGTGCAATACATCTGTTATGTAAGTAGAACTAGTATTTATCTACTTATATATGTGTTTTTTTATTTATAGGTTAGCATGGGTGTCACTTGTTCTTTAAAGCAAACCTATGAGGTTTGCAAATGCCTAATATAGATACTTAGCTCCACCATCTCCCTGCACCTCTCTGTTCCAGCGCTGAGCCCACTAAGCCCTGCTACTGAGCATGTGCGAGCCGTCCACAAGTAGTTTTCTAGACAGGACAGAGCTGGAACAGCCGGTGGAAGAGGATGGGGAAGCACAGTTTTCAACCCTGTCCTCCAGGCCCACCAACAGTACATGTTTTGCAGAAAACCACAAACATGCATAGGTGAGGTAATTAGTGTCTCAGCAGAGCTGATTAACCACCTCTGTGGATTTCCACAAAACATGCACTGTTGGTGGGCCTTGAGGATAGGGTTGGGGAACACTACTAGAGGATCTAGAATCTTATCTCTTCTCTTTGGGGAACTTTTATTTCTCATATAAGATTCCTTTAAATGCTGATTTCAGGGACTGAGAGGTTTCAAAGAAGAAGTAAAGGTATGTGAGCCTTAAAGTGAGTGTTTACCATTTAAAAAATAAAAAAGTCGGATACTCACCTAAGGAGAGGGAAGGCTCGGTCCTAATGAGCCTTCCCTCTCCTCTCCCGGTGCCCGGTCCCGCGCAGGATCCCCCGTGGCAGTTTTCGACCAGTTCGGTCAAATACTGCCACTTCCGCAGCCGTAGGGAGCTTTCAGAAGCCTTCGGGAGCACTTGGGCTCCCGATGACGCGGCCGCTCCATACTACGCATGCGCGAGCGCCCTCTATGATGCACTCGCGCGTACGTAGTATGGAGCGGCCCGTCTTCGGAAGCCCGAGTGCTCCCGAAGACCTCCGAAGTCCCTGCGGCGGCGGATGCGAACGGGGGAGCCAGCGCAGTACCGAGGGCACCGGGAGAGGAGAGGGAAGGCTCATTAGGACCGAGCCTTCCCTCTCCTTAGGTGAGTATCTGACTTTTTTATTTTTAATGTGGTACCCATTGGCTTTAAAGAGGAACTGTAGTGAAAATGACATAATGAATAAAATTGCTTATTTACAGATTATGTAGTCAGTGTGTGCCCATTGTTAAACCTCTCCTCTCCCTGATTTACATTCTGAAATGTATCACTGGTGGCGACATCTTTAGTACTGACAGGTGATCTGTGCGGAATGTTCATTTACTGAGAGTTCTATGCACAGAGGGAGACTATGCTTGCTTGGCAGTTGGAAAAAGCCGCTATTTCCCACAATGCAACGAGGTTCACAGGCAGCAAACTGTCAGGATCATGGTCATGACATCACACTGTGGGAGGGGTTTCACCACAATATCCGCCATACAGTCCCCTCTGATGATCTATTGGAGAAAAGGAATCGATTTCTCATAGGAAAGGGGGTATCAGCTACTGATTGGGATGACGTTCAATCCTTGGATAAAGTTCCTCCTTAAAGGCACATACCTTAATGCACCATATAAACGTTACCTTTGGTGAAAGCAAAATTGAGGCTGCCATATTGATTTCCTTTTAAAATGTGCAAGTTACCTGGCTGTCCTCTTCAATTTTACCTCTTTATTTTACATTTAAAGATTTAGCAGAAGCCTTTATTACCCTACTTCCACGGCCTGCCAGTGGGCAGAAATTTCCGGCAGATAGGGCTGATGTAATTATTTTATTGCACACATTAGCAGAGAAAAAACAAAAAGCTTTCATCAGCAGGAGGCAGGTAGGTAGGACACTGTGCTTCAAAGAGTTTAGAGAAGTCACAGATACTATTTTCACAACTTCCCGGCAGATAAATAATGGGCAGCTAATAGGGGATGGGAACATGGCAGCTCCTAAACCTATTAGAAACCTGGAAAAAAAAAGTGGTGCTTGGTTCCCTTTAAGGCCCAGAAATCCAACTTGAAGTAAGAGGATGCAGAAAATGGTGGCTAAATGTGTTTGGCCTTTTCTTCTACCCCCTGTTACGTTTCTTGCCCAAAAAGGGAAGTGAACAACTCCTGACAGCAATAACTCATGAGAGCAAAAATAGGCAACGGTTTTGCTATAGAGGAAAAAAAAAATAAAAAAAAAAAATCGCAAAATAAAAAACACTGCATCCTTGACTTTCCACGCCGTACCGTGTACAGCCGCCAATGCATTCTTTCACTGTGCTTGTGCCCTCCAGACTTCACTACTTAAAGGTTTATTTCACCCAAAAGAATGGGGCTCGGGGAGGCACGGGCACTTTATGGCGGGCCATTATTGTTATACAGCAGCGCGTTCATGGGACGCTGGGGCCCCAATACTTTATGGGAACATAAACCACTTTCTGAAATGTGTTTCTTATTTTCTTGCTCTGCGCCAGACAAACATAAAACGATCAGAGACTGTGCTACGTACCCGCTGCTCCGCCGCACTAAATACCCTCGGATCCATTTCTGGACAATTAGCACCGGAGAACAGGCGGCCAGAACGCAATTGATTTTTGTAATGATTTCACTCGTGTCTTTGGTTTCGTTCTGCACTGAGATATCCTGCAACACAACAAAACAAGGTCATTATCAGTGCAAGGCAGCCAGGCATACGCAGGGAAGCCGCAAACAGAGAAATGACAGCGGGCTAATGAAACTCCGCACAACCAATCAGATATCACGTTTCCTGGAATCACATATGGGAAAGACAATTCTTACTCTTTTTCGGAGTCATGGGGGTGTAGCTATAGACCATGGGGCCCCATAGAAAAATTCTGATTGCCCCCCCAAAAAAAAAAATAATGAGCCCAAACCCCCCCCCCCCCCCCCCCAGCAGAATTGAGAATCGGTCAACCCCCCAGCATTGGTAGCTAGAGGTATCCCCAGTATAAGGTAGCTCCCCAGTATAGGTAGCCAGAAGTGCTCTTCACTATAGCTAGCCAGAGGTACCCCCAGTATTAGGTAGCCCACTAGCAGAGTGCTGGGACAAGATCCTCCAGCACCCAAGGCTGAGACACCAAAGTGCGCCCCTCCCTCCCTCCCACCTCAGCCGTCACACACTGATTGCTATTAGACTAAGAGGCTCTCCAGGGCCCCCAACACCTTAATCTCTAGTTATCTGGTTGCAGTCACTGCCATGTTAGCCCTTTTCTTATTTCTCTCTGCTTCAAACACAATAGGGGAATGATAGATGAGTGAGTTGTGCTCCCCTCCCTACACTGCGCCCTGAGGCTGGAGCCTCTCTCGCCTCTGCCCCGGCCCGGCCCTGTCCCCCAGTATAAGTAGTCAGAGGGGCCCCAGTATTAGGTAGCTCCCAGTACGGGTAGTGAGGGGGACTTCCAGACATAGATATAGCCCCCAGTATAGGTAGTCAGAGGGGCCCTCATGTATTACATAGCCCCCAGTGTAGATAACCTCTCTCCTTTGCTCCACTCACATTACTCAGGTATCCCACTGCAGACCCCTTTATCACTGCAGGCCATTGCCACTGGGCCTCCCTTGGCTAAGGGGCCCATTGCAGTCGCTATGGCTGCTGTAGTGGTCCCTCTGCCTCTGCTGAGTCATTAAATAGAAACTGTTATAAAGGTGAGCATTCTTAAAAGGGTATTTGTGATCATCGGAGTCTACACCAGAAATTGCTGTAATAAGGCAGTTAGAAAATTTGATATAGATTACATATCTGTGATCTGCTCATGTCTGATGCTGGGTACACACCATAAGTTTCTCCTCTCGATAGATGGATTCGATAGATCATTTCCGACATGTCCGATATTCCTTCCGATCGATTCTATGCTCGATTTCTCATAGAAGTGAATGGAAAAAAATAAGGAAAACGAGCAGAAGATAAGAGAATTGAGAGCAGAATCGAGCGGAAAAAGCGATCGGGTGGAAAATGGAGCAGAAAAAAGTATTGTGTGTACCCAGCATTACTGAGCACACACAGGAAGTAAGGGATTCCAGAGGGCACTGATCAGTTTTTACCTGATGTGCAGATACCAGTTTACAAATTAAAGAGCAACTCGACCAAAAATTTAACTTTATCCCAATCAGTAGCTGATACCCCCCTTTACATGAGAAATCTATTCCTTTTCACAAACAGACCATCAGGGGGCGCTGTATGACTGATATTGTGGTGAAACCCCTCCCACAAGTAACCCCTCCCACAAGAAAAGTTCGAACTTTTGTGGGAATTAGCTGTTTACAGCTGTCTCCAACTGCCAAAAACCATGCAGCAGCTACATCACCTGCCAACAGTAAAATGTTCACTGGAGTTCCTCTTTAATGATGGCCGGCAGTTCACCCTTGTGGACGTCTCACTGCGAACTTCGAACTGTATGCGATGTTTGGGCTCACACCACACTTTAACATGGAGACATATTTTTACCCTTCACACTTTTAAGGGGAACTTTAGCAAAAAGGGGGAAAGATAAATCTATACATTGCAAAGTGAGAAGTTAAAAAAATAGAAGAGAGATCAAGAAATGATTGATATTTGCCATGTAATCTGTTCATGTTGTTTGATCCACAATCAGCCAGCACATAATCATCTTTACTACTGGCAGACAAGAAAAAACAGCAGACAGCACCAACTGCCATTATTTATAAACTCACCCACTAAAACTGCGATAGGCTAAAAGGTTGTTTTTTTTTAGAGATGTACATGTGCACAGAGCGAGATAGTGGTTGCTTGGCAGTTGGAAACAGCTGTTATTTCCCACAATGCAACAAGTCTCACAGACAGCAAACTGTCAGGACCTAGATTCTGACATTACACTGTGGGAAGGGTTCCATCACAATATCAGCCATAGAGACCCCCAATGTTCTATTTGAGAAAAGGTAAAGATTTCTTGTGGTAAAGGGGGTATCAGCTACTGATTGGGATTAAATTGAATCTTTGATTAAAGTGGGACAGGACAGCCAATTAAAGTGTAACTGAAACAAGAGGCGTCTCAGGTACCATACTTACCTTGGGCTTCCTTAAAGGGGAACTTCAGCCTAAACAAACATGCTGTCATCAAGTTACATTAGCTATGTTAATTAGAATAGATGGGTAATATAATCTCTTACCCACCCTGTTTTAAAAGAACAGGCAAATGTTTGTGATTCATGGGGGCTGCCATCTTTGTCATGGGGGCAGCCATCTTTTCGGTTGAAAGGAGGTGACAAGGAGCAGGAGACACAGTTTCAACTATCCTGTGTCCTGATTACCTCTCCCAGCTGCACGGGCTAGGCTTTAAATGTCAAATTCAAAATGTTAAAAAAAAAATTGCACCAAAACAGCAGAACAAGAACAACAAAATCAGAAATCCCATCATGCTTTGCACAGCATCAGGGGAAAAAAGCCCGGGCAGTTTTCTTCTGTGCAGCTAAAAATGAGGCTTGTATAAGAGAAACAAAGTTCTGATGCTGTGAAACAGTTAAAGAAACACCAAGCCTTTTCAGTGCTGCTAAGTCGATTTTTAGTTCGGAGGTTCACTTTAAGTCCCCTTGAGGCCGCTCATTCCTTGCTGTCTCCCCAGGTGGCTCCTGTCACACATGTGCGGCCCGGCCAAGTGTGCTCCCCCATCACGCTCCCATCTATTGGGGGTGACAGGAGCCACCTGGGGAGACAGCGGGGGGCGAGCTTCCTCAAGGGGAGGTAAGGAAGGTATGGTAAGTATGGAACCTGAGACGCTTCTTGTTTCAGGTTCTCTTTAAGCATTTTTACCACCACGCTCAGAGTCACTACAGGGAAGGTAGTAACTGCAAAAACTGGATTGCATTGTTACTTGGCTACCCCAATATGCTGCACCTAGTTAATAAACAGTAGAAGATTGTAACACCAAATACACAGGTACGGCTTTTTGGTTCAAATAAACATTCTTTGCCAAAACCAGGTCGCTCTCCAGAAGATACTTCGAGATGTTTTGCCATCCATTAGTGAAAAGATCTCGTGGGTGGAGTTATGGTCCATTAGTGACATATTAGGGATTTTTTTACACTCATTACAGAGAAGCACTCTGGGTGGGGTTACAGATTATCATTGACATATTGAACACTCAGGGAAAGCTGATGTCAGCCCAGATTCCTTCTGCAATTCGAGGAAACAGTCTTGTATTGAGCCCATACAGGACACGGAGGCCAGACAGGATTATTGAAAGGACAATCTCATTTACTCACCGGGTCCCCAGGGATTCCCCAACCTTTACACACTGACATAACCAGCTTACTAATGTATCACTTAACACTGCATCACTCCTAGAAGGAAGCCCTTGTGGCAGCTGGATGGATGACCGGGATAGTGATCCCTTTCACAATGGGGGAGGGGAACACTGACGGGACAATGATGGAGCTACTGTGTTTACAGTGAAAAGATTCACTGATCTTTCTATAGACATAAACTGACTTATTTCTGACAACTCCGGAAAAGTATCATATGCTCTGAAGAAAAGGACAAACTGATAAGCGTATTTATGTCAATCAAATGAAAGAAAACATTGAAAAATAAATAGACCGCCAAAAAGGAGTAAGTAGGCAACAAAGACATGTTTATCCCCCCCCCCCCCCCCCCCTGGTGTTATGATTATTTCCGGATTTTAGGGTCTAAAAGCGGTGCAATTTTTTTGCATGCTTTTAGATCCTAAAACCTGGAAAAAAATCATGCTGCTAAGGAGTTCTGCAGCAGCTCAGCACCCACTCACCTCCCTGGGATCCAGCGCTGCAGTTCTCCATCCTCCTCCAGGTGGTGCTGTAACCCTTTAGTGAGATTGCTGGCTGTCGTCATGACGACAGAGGGCGATCTCACCAAGGGGAAGCAGAGCCTCGGAGGAGAGGAAATTGACTGGCGGCCGACATCGGGATCCCATGGGAGGTGAGTTAAAATGCCCGATGCGCGCAATGCTCTGCACAGACCTCCTGGAGGCTACCACGAGTTCAGCTCGGGGATACCGCTCTTGGCATGTTTTTCCTACCCCGAGCTGAACTCGTGACTACTGCTAAGGAGGTTAAGCAAACCTGGAGTAAAAATAAGATGTGATAAACAATTTCGGTCCTAATCCTAAATAGGACTTTCCTAGAAACCTATCATCTTATTTTGGTGTTAAAAAACACCATTGTTTACCTGAGACAGTGAAAATGTTAAACATAGATTTATACATGTTTACTTACCTATCATACAGAAAAAACTTTAAAGGAATACCAAGGTGAAAATTAATTATGTGTGTACTATCCCAAGCATCCCAATAACTACTGGATCATGCGGCAGGAGGCGCCCATATAGTATATATTAGACCAATATACAGTATATTAAGGTAAGAGTGTGAATTCTTACCTGTTATGAAGACTCAAGACAGGTAAAATGTAATAATAATTTAATTGTCGAGGTGCTAATTAAATTATTATTACATTTTACCTGAGTCTTGAGTCTTCATAATAGGTAATAATTCACACTCTTACCTTAATATACTGTATATTTGTCTAATATATACTATATGAGCGCCTCCTGCCGCATGATCCAGTAACCATTGATCCCAGTGTTCAGCTAGGGATAGCGCTTCTACGGACACAGAGCGCTTTTTTCCAGGAGTAGCGACCATAAAGGCTGAGTGGAGACAGTACTTCTCCACATGCACTGAAAGTGGTTGCTCTCATCAGCAACCCACAATTGTGAGTATAACTTTAAAAAGTCGGCCATATTTAGGAGACTTTATTACATGATACTGGGCTCCCGGTGTCCCTGTGTTTTTTTTGTTTTTAACCAGTTCATCCCAATAACTAGGATGTGTTCCTTGTTTTCTTTCTCTCCCTGAAGGGGTTAAGATTCAGGTATGCAAGTGACAGTTTCTCTCCAGTCAGGACCTAGTCGGACTATTCCCACACTGATAAGGAATGACAGCCATAACTCTTTACTCACAGAGAACATTGATTAAAGTGTATATTGTAGCAAGACAGAACAATACACTACATGTTGCAATCCATCATAGTCCTTTATCAGGTGTACACCTGAGGAAGGCCCGTAATGGTTCACAACATGTAGTGTATCGTTCTGTCTTGTTACAATATACGCTTTAACCACTTTACCCCCGCGCGTACGTATTTCTCCGCCCCTTTTTCCATCCTTTAAAAACCAGGGACGGAGAAACACGTACTTTCCGCGTTCCCGACGCTGCCCGCGCTCCCGCTCGTAAACACGCCGCCCGCCGCTAGTAAAACCGCCGCCGCCCGCTCGCCCAGAGATCAATGAACGGGAAAATCCATTCCCGTTCGTTGATCTAAGCCCCGCAATGATCAGCTGCTCTCCTATGGGCAGCGCGATCATTGTGAGAAAAAACTCACGTGTCCAGCCTCCTTATTCTTCCTCCAAGCTTCCGGAAGGAAGCTTGGAGGTCGCATTAAAACAAAAAGTTACTGTGGCCATCTTGTGGCCAAATAGTAAACTACACCCTACACATTTTTCACATACAAATAAATGACTTTTACACATAAAATTAACTCATTACCTCCCACACTCCCCATTTTTTTTTTTTGTAATTAAAAAAAAATTAAAAAATTTACAATTAAAAAAAATACATAAATAGTTACCTTAGGGACTGAACTTTTTAAATATTTATGTCAAGAGGGTATAACACTGTTACTTTATAAACTATGGGCTTGTAATTAGGGATGGACGCAAAACTGAAAAAAATGCACCTTTATTTCCAAATAAAATATTGGCGCCAAACATTGTGATAGGGACATAATTTAAATGGTTTTATAACCGGGACAAAAGGGCAAATACGTTTCATGGGTTTTAATTACAGTAGCATGCATTATTTAAAAACTATAATGGCCGAAAACTGAAAAATAATTATTTTTTTCCCCACATTTTTCCTATTTTCCCATTAAAACACATTTAGAAAAAAATAATTCTTGGCATAATGTCCCACCTAAAGAAAGCCTAATTGGTGGCGAAAAAAACAAGATATAGTTCATTTCATTGCGATAAGTAATAATAAAGTTATAGACGAATGAATGGAAGGAGCGCTGAAAGGTGAAAATTGCTCTGGTGGTCAGGGGGTAAAACCCCTCAGTGGTGAAGTGGTTAATCAGCAAAGCCAGTGCAAAGGAGTAGCTATGGGGGGAAAAGGGGGACATATGTCCCCGGGTGCAGCACTCAGCATGGCCGCTGCACCCCCACATGCGTGAGAGGCAGCTCGCTGGCTGCCCGAAGTGCTTCTGCTTCTCGCCCTCCCTCTGCAGAGGAGTGCAGAACCAATATCCACATCAGAAAAAGCGGACAACATCTGGCTATTTAAAAGGGGGCACATCTGGTTATCTAAAGGGGGGGAACACTTGGTTATTTAAAGGTGAGTGGGCACATCTGGCTATCTGAACGGGGAAGGGAGTGCATTTGACTATCTAAACAGCATTTGTACATTTGACTCCACCCATGATCACACCCACATTCTGATGTATGGCCACGCCAATTTTGTCTCCGGGCACTGAAAACCCTAGCTACATCTCAGAACCAGTGGTGTTCCAATTCTTCACTCGTTCTTTAGAGGAGAAAGTTAATATCAGACATAGTTGGACATAGGTTTGGAAAGTAACGATGGAGGAAGTCATAGAGACAACATTGTTATGGGTGGGGCTCATAGAGGGCATCAAGGTCACCATAAAACGAGAGGAAAGGGAATCTGAATGTTGGAAGGCTATCAAAGTTTTGCTATGGTTTTTCCATAATTTGTTATGTCCCTGGTAGTGACTATGAGAGGCATACAATATAAGCTGAAGTTGGATAGCAGGTTACACACCTTGCGGGAGGCAGATAGCAGGGTCAGCTGCAGTTCAGGGCTCAGTGCTTTAAATCTACCCTGAAGGTTCCAGTCCTCAATGATCTCTTCATCAGAGATGACAAAGTTATCCAAGGCTTTCAGGGTCCAAATACTGTTGACTAGGATATGGCGGTAGTTCTTCTGCAAGCTTAGAGGAGTGTCGTACAGAGTGATCCCTACGAGAGCCGGGCAGGCAGATAATGACTCAACGTTACTCAGACTTCTGATGCGATTGTTGTGCAGGTAGAGCAGCTTCAGCTCCTTCATCCCGCGCCAAAAATCCTGCCCAGGAAGATTCTGTAACTAAAATAGACAAAGTATCAAAATGACATGTTTATCCAGAAAGACATTCACCAATACTAGTATTTCTATTTTACCAAATATGGCCTGGTTCACACCAAAATTGCAATCGCTAGCGCTTAGTGAATTTGCTTAACGATTTTGGACATCGTTTTTCAGAACGATTTTTGATTCACATTATAAGTGATTTTGCTTATTTTTAAAGGGGCACTATGCCGAAAAATGTAAAATTTTAAATACGTGCAAACATATATAAATAAGAAGTATGTTTTTTCCAGAGTAAAATGAGCCATACATTAGTTTTCTCCTATGTTGCTGTCACTTACAGTAGGTAGTAAAAATCTGACAGAATTGACAGGTTTTGGACTAGTCCACCTCTTCATTATTCATTTCCAGGTCAAAGAGTTCACTTCCTGTTTGCCGTCAGGAAGTGAACAAAACATAGCTATACAAAAGCGCTTAGAAAAATGCTTTTCTAAGAGAAAATCGCTCTGAAAGCGCTTAGAAAAGCGCTTACAACATCGCTCACAAAATTGCTCAGCGGCGCCTGCGATTGCGCTGGTGATTTATAATGTGAACTAGGCCTGAGAGCGATGTTTAAAGCACAACTGTACTGAGAGTGATATGGAGGCTGCCATATTTATTTCCTTTTAAACAATGCAAATTGACCGGCTATCCTGCTGGTCCTCTGCCAGGTGTTTCTGACTGAAGTCTGGCTGGATTAGCCATATGCTGGTTTCAGGTGTGTTATTCAGACACTACTTAAAGGGACACTGTAGGGGGGTCAGGGGAAAATGAGTTGAAGTTACCCGGGGCTTCTAATGGTCCCCCACAGTCATCCTGTGCCCCGCAGCCACTCACCGATGCTCCGGCCCCGCCTCTGGTTCACTTCTGGAATTTCAGACTTTAAAGTCTGAAAACCACTGTGCCTGCGTTGCCGTGTCCTCACTCCCGCTGATGGCACCAGGAGCGTACTGCACAGGCCCAGTATGGTCTGTTCCATGCGCAGTACGCTCCTGGTGACATCAGCGGGAGCGAGGACACGGCAACGCAGGCGCAGTGGTTTTCAGACTTTAAAGTCTGAAATTCCAGAAGAGAACCGGAGGCGGGGCCAGAGCACCGGTGAGTGGCTGCGGGGCACAGGATGTCTGCGGGGGACCATTAGAAGTCCCGGGTAACTTCAACTAATTTTCCCCCGACCCCTTGTACAGTATCCCTTTAAGCCCAAGAGATCAGCAGGACTGCCAGGCAACTAAGATTGTTTAAAAGAAAATAAATATGGCGGCCTCTACATCGCTCTCAGTTCAGGTGTACTTTGAAATGCTTCATTAGACAAGTGCAATAAAACTAAATACATTTGTGGGGCTGTGCTTTTTGCAGCAGTGCTCCTCTCTATTCAAACATTCGAACCCAATCGGGTCAGTCCGCTTTACTGTGCCGGTGTGAACTGTGCAACCTTACCAGGGTATCAGGACTTGAAGGGCCCATGTGGACCGTACTCCAGTTGCTGTATCAGCTCTTTATTGGTGCTTTTGTGCAGTGGCGTAACTAAGGAGCTGTGGGCCCCATTGCAAGTTTTACATCGGGGCCCCCTAGGCACTCTATACATAACTATAGATACGGCGCACCAAAACCTGCCAATGGCAACTACAATGTCAGAGGTGCAAGAAGGGGATGGGGAGCAGCTTGTTAATGATACCCACTATTCAAAGTATCTATAGAAGTCATTATTATGAGCACAGGACCAATAGAGAGCTAACACTGCAGTTGAGGGAGGGTTCCTCGGGGGCCCCTTTGGCCCAAGGGCCCCGATGCGGTCGCAACCTCTGCACCCCCTATTGCTACACCCCTGCTTTTGTGGTAATGACTACCTGTATATATGAATAGAGGTAATCAGCAACAAATCATTCCTTTCCCTCTGCTCACACCTCTCTCACACAGTGGCTATCCATGGAAAATGGATTTTAATGGTCTCTAATCTCTATCATGTGAATATGAATATTATAATTATTATTATTTGGTATTTATATAGCGCTAACATCTTCTGCAGCACTGTACAGAGTACATAGTCATTATGACTATGATTATGACTATGATTATGACTATGATTATTATTATGTGGGTGGCGTAGTGGTTAGTGCTCTTACCTTGCAACACTGAGTCCCCAGTTGGAATCCCAGCCAGGTCAACATCTGCAAGGAGTTTGTATGTTCTCCCCGTGTCTGCGTGGGTTTTCTCCGTTACTCCAGTTTCCTCCCACATCCCAAAAACATACAGATAAGTGAATTGGTTTCCCCCTAAATTGGCCCTAGACTACGATACATACACTACACATACATAGACATAGGACTATGGTAGGGATTAGATTGTGAGCCACTCTGAGTGACAGTTAAATGACAAGACAATATACTTTGTACAGCGCTGCAGACGATGTTGGCGCTATGTAAGTACTAAATAAATGTCACTAACTGTCCCTCAGAGGATCTCACAATCTAATCCCTATCATAGTCATATGTCCATGCTGCCCATATTATACATACAGTCCATGGGAGGGTCCAGTGTAAAACGTGCACCTATGCCACTATGTTAGATACAGGGCCGGGCCGAGGCATAGGCTGGAGAGGCTCCAGCCTCAGGGCGCAGTGTAGGAGGGGGCGCACAATTCATTCAGCTGTCATTCCTAATTGTGTTTGAAGCAGAAAGAAATAAGAAAAGGGGATACATGGCAGCGACTGAAAGCCAGATAACTAGAGATTAAGGTGTTGGGGGCCCTGGGGTGCCTCTTAGTGTAATAGCAATCAGTGTGAGATGGCTGGGGTGGGAGGGATGGAGGGAGGGGCCTCTTAGTGTAATAGCAATCAGGGTGTGACGGTTGGGGTGGGAGGGATGGAGGGGCGCACTTTGGTGTCTCAGCCTTGGGTGCTGGAGGACCTTGTCCCGGCTCTGGTTAGATAAGTCCCTTTTAAAATACAAGATCACTATCTAAAGAGCCTGTCATTGTCTCCATCATCTGGTCTATGTTGAGTCACAGGCAGGGCCGGGTTTACCAAAAGGCACTGTAGGCACGCACCTATAGGCGTGTGATGATGGAAAGGCAGCTCACTCCCCTCTCCCGGTGCCTCCCTCCCTCTTTCCCTATGCAGAGTGTAAATGAGAAATTACTCACTCTGCTTTTGGCATTGCACTGATGAGATCTCCCTTCAGTCAGGGGCACCACTAGCTACTTAATACTGAGGGTACCTAACCTCTGGCTACTTCATACAAAGGGGCACCTCTAGCTACCTATGACAGGCAAGGGAAATAAGGGAGAAGTGAGAGCTGTGCGGTTCCGCAGGGGTTTGTAGGTTCATGGAGAGCGAAGTCTAAGGTGCCAGGACATCTGTGCCTATAGGCTCCTGTGATGTAAATCCAGGCCTGTTCACATGTGTACATTTTTACAAAACTTAGACGTTAATTCCTCCCCTCCCCATGGCAACACAATGTGTTACTCAGCTGAAGCCAAACCACATGTCTGTATACGCTCATGCATAGAACGGTCACCCTTCGAATCAGGTGATGATTCCTACAGGCGACAGTCATTGAAATTGTGTACGTACCTTAAAAGTAATACTGTAGGGGGGAAGGGGGGGTCGGGGGATCTGGAATTTCAGACTTTGAAGTCTGAGACCACTGCGCCTGCATTGCCGTGTCCTCGCTACTACCACTGATGTCTGATGATGTCACCAGGAGCATACTGCCTAGGCACAGACCATACTGGGCCTGCGCAGTAGCTCCTGGTAACATCAGGGGAAGCTAGGACACGGCAACGCAGGCGCAATGGTTTTCCGACTTTAAAGTCTGAAATTCCAGAAGTGAACCGGAGGCGGGGCCGGAGCATCAGTGAGTGGCTGCGCGGGCACAGGATGTCTGCGGGGGACCATTACAAGCCCCGGGTAACTTCAACTCATTTTCCCCCGACCCCCTACAGTATCCCTTTAAGCTATCAGATGAAATATTAGGATCTAAGCTTATTGAGGGAGTTTGAATAGTAAGAGTAAAAAAAAATTACAAAAAAAAAAAAAAGCTCTCTGTTTTTTCTCTAGAATAAAAGTATATTTAAATGACTCTGTTACACATTCTTCATTCATGCAACAATGGACAATGCAGTCACCTGACCGCACTTACAGACCTGATTAAAAGTGCTGTCAGCTGGGAGAAAGTTAAGAGATGAATTATGCCGTTGCAATTAAATTGCTCCTATTGTACTTCCACAGGAAGCTGCTCTGCTTCACCCACTAAAAATAGATGAGATACTGTGCACTCTTTTCATCATGGTCTCTAAGTGCGCAACTTTTAATGTCCAAAAGTTCCAGAGACGTCTTCTGAGTTTTCTTAACTTCCTCTAACACCATTCTAATTGAAAAGTACTCATTTTAACTTAATATAAAGTGCATATGTTAGGCGGCAAGGAAAACTCTGTCTTTTGAGTTCCTTGGTTTGCGCACCTCAAGTAAGGAGACGTTTTCTAAAATAAGTTGAAGGAAGTTCCTTCAACTTATTTTAGAAAACTTCTCCTTACCTGAGGTGCGCAAACCATTTTGTTTTTAACCCTCCTGGCGGTTTGCTAAAAAATCGCCAGGGGGCAGCAAATCTTTTTTTTTTTTTTTTTTTTTTTTTTCATGTAGCGAGACAAAGTCTCGCTACATGATAGCCGCTGCTCAGCGGCATCCCCCCAGCCCCTCCGATCGCCGGCGGCGATCGGAGATCCGGAGATCCCGTTCAAAGAACGGGATCTCCCGGAGGGCTTCCCCCGTCGCCATGGCGACGGGGCGGGATGACACGTCAAAGGGGATTCCGATCCACCCCATAGAGCTGCCTGGCACTGATTGGCCATGCAGCGCACGGGGTCTGGGGGGGAAGGGGGGCGGCTGCGGCGCGACGGATAGCGGCGGATCGGCGGCGATCGGGCACTGCACGCAGCTAGCAAAGTGCTAGCTGCGTGCAGCAAAAAAAAAATTATGCAAATCGGCCCAGCGGGGCCTGAGCGGTGCCTTCCGGCGGCTTACCCCGAGCTCAGCTCGGGCTTACCGCCAGGAGGGTTAATAGATATAGGACAGCCTGAATTAAAGGACGGCCGAGGTGAGATGTGACAGGATGAGATAGACATGTATGTACAGTGCCAAGCTCACAAATGACTATGCTGAGCTTCTTTTTTTCTTTCTTTGCCTGAAAGAGTTGAAATCAGGTATGCAAGTGACAGTTTCAGTCCGGGTCGGGACTGGGTCAGGCTATAGCATAACCCTCACTGATGAGGAATTACAGCCATAAAACACTTTCCTGGCAGAAAATGGCTTCTGAGAGCAGGAAAGAGATAAATATGGTCAATACTTTATAGATTTGAGCTCTGGCATATTTCAATGAAGGTGTCATTGAGCAGAGACAATGAAACAGTAAAAAACTTAAATATAAAAGAAAAACTGTGGGATATCTAAAACAAAAGTCATTTTTAGGAGAAGGAGGATAGATACAAATGTTTAAAGCCCTTATTGAGGGGCGAAACGATTGTCGACCTATCCGTATCTTAGCAGACCATACAAAGCCCATAGTTATATAGCAGCAATCGACAATGGCACAATCAATATCGTTCTAGGAAGAAGTACAGTTCATTTCTTTCGTTTAGCCCTAGTCGCCCACAGGCTTTAGATCGTGAAATGAACCTGGTCTCCTCCTGTCTAAGTAGCCTTTCTCGGTCACCTCCCCTATGCAGGAGATCTACAATTTTTAGACCCAGGAAGCGCAATTTTCCCATACTCCCGTTCAGGGGCGCCACGAGGCATAAAGCGAACCAAGCGGTCGCTTGGGGCCTCAAGATCATAGGGGCCTCGGCGGCTCAGTGACGTCGGCGTGACGTCACTATTTTCCCGCAGCCCCGCGGGGCTGGCAGAGCAGAGCAGAGTAGGGCAGGGCTACGGGAAGATGGCCGCCGCCGCAGCCCTGCTCTGGAGACTATGCCTCCAGTACAGGGCTTCGGGTGGCCATCTTCCCGGAGCCCTGATTCAATCAGCGCGGGAGATTGGAGGAGGGAGGGAGCTCCGTGGGAACTGCGCGCTTGAGGAGCCGGCCAGGAGAGGAGAGGAGACGGGGAGAGAAGACTTCTGCCAGTGCCAGGTGAGTAAATTATTTTCTTTTTGCAGCTCTGAAAATGTGCCCTAATTGCGTTTGATATCTGCTGAACTGTCTGTTCCCTAATTGTGTTTTCTGCTGAACTGTGCCCTAATTGTGTTTGATTTCTGCTGAACTGTGCCCTAATTGTGTTTGATTTCTGCTGAACTGTGCCCTAATTGTGTTTGATTTCTCCTGAACTGTGCCCTAATTGTGTTTGATTTCTGCTGAACTGTGCCCTAATTGTGTTTGATTTCTGCTGAACTGTGCCCTAATTGTGTTTGATTTCTGCTGAACTGTGCCCTAATTGTGTTTGATTTCTGCTGAACTGTGCCCTAATTGCGTTTGATTTCTGCTGAACTGTGCCCTAATTGCATTTGATTTCTGCTGAAAATGTGCCCTAATTGCCTTTGATTTCTGCAGAAAATGTGCCCAAATTGCGTTTGATTTCTGCTGAAATGTGGCCCTAATTGCGTTTGATTTCTGCTGAAAATGTGCCATAATTGCGTTTGATTTCTGCTGAAAATGTGCCCAAATTGCGTTTGATTTCTGCTGAAATGTGGCCCAAATTGCGTTTCATTTCTGCTGAAATGTGGCCCAAATTGCGTTTGATTTCTGCTGAAATGTGGCCCAAATTCTGTTTGTTTTCTGTTGAAATGTTGCACAAATTGCGTTTGTTTTCTGCTGAAATGTTGCACAAATTGCGTTTTTATTTTCTGGTGTCTGGGGTAACTGCTGCTGCATTTATTATTTAATGGTCATAGTTGGCTATATTTGCTGTGCTATGGTTAAGCTCCGCCCATACAATGTCATGGCCAAATCCATCTTTCGGTGCGGCGCGCTGCGCGTGCCTCAAGCACCCCCACATCCATTTTCCCCGCAAACAGCCCCGCCCCAATCTGCCCTCCAGCTCCACCCACATGTCATGGCCACGTCCACTTATGCGGGGATAGCCACGCCCATTTTTCACTAGGGCCACTTCCTACAGTCCGCTTGGGGCCACAAAAACCTTAGCTGCACCCCTGCTCCCGTTAATTTATTGTGAATAAACCCATATTTTTCAGCATATAAGACGCACCTAGGTTTTTAGGACAAAAACCAGGGAAAAAAAATACTAACCCTGTTGCGTTCATGATGCAGGAGCATCTTATGGATCTTCTCCACTCAATAATTATGTCCCTCTTGTATCCTGCTGTCCACCCCATGCCCCTTTGTGTTCTCCTGTGCCCCCCTTATACTTATTGTGTCCCCCTTGTACCTATTGGGTCCTCCTGTGCCCCCCTTGTACCCATTGTGTCCCCCTAGTACCATTTGTTTCCCTTTGTGTACTTCTGTGTCCCTTGTTGTGTCCTCCTGTGTCCCCTGTTGTGTCCTCCTGTGTCCCTGACGTGAGTAACACTGATCGCTGCAGGCTGCAGCACAGTGTATATCAGGGGGTGGGAGGAAAGGAGGCGAGGCTTGCTCGGGTAATTTCCTCTCGACATGGCTCTACAAGGCAAACACAGGTGTATAGCCGGCAGAGATGCCGCACTGAGACACAGGAAGACATGTGTATAGACAGCAGAGCTGCTGCACGGCATACACAAGGACCACTAGACTACCAGGGATTTAAGGGAGGCAGGTCTGTGGTGGCACATGCGGACCCAACTCTAACTATAAACGCCTGCTTACGTGAACTACAGCAATGGATGAATGACAACTGGCTGAAACTAAATGCAGACAAAACTGAAGTCCTTCTGATAGGAGGGCAGAGCATGATAACAAAACAACTTAACTTGCAGTCTTCACCACTGGGAATAGGAGGCACGGATCTGCGCAGCTCTGATCATGTGCGTAGCCTGGGAGTTCTAATTGATTGGGATTTAAACTTCAGAACTCAAATCTCTGCTGTGGTGAAATCATCCTATTTTCACCTGAAGAACATTGCAAAAATCAAGCACCTCATACCCCCAGAAGATCTGCCAACCTTAGTCCACGCCTTCATCACATCCCGACTGGACTACTGCAATGCTCTCTACACTGGCCTTCCAAAAAAGGTCTTGTACCGACTACAGCTGATACAGAATACTGCTGCCAGACTACTAACCAACCAACCCCGTCACTGCCACATAATGCCAGTCCTGCACTCCCTTCACTGGCTACCTATAGAATGGAGGGTCTTATTCAAGATCGGCCTACTGACATTTAAATCCCTGAATAATTTAGGCCCTGGATACATGAAAGATATGTTGCAGCTGCGTAGCAATCCCCGCATTCTCAGATCAACAGGTTCTAATAATCTAGTCATACCCAGAGTCCACTTGGAAACTTTTGGTCCCAGAGCCTTCTGTCATGCTGCCCCTACGTTTTGGAACTCCTTACCTCAACAGATCAGGACAGCTCCATCCCTGGACGTGTTTAAATCCAGACTGAAAACCCACCTGTTCAGTTTGGCATTTGCAGAAATATAACTTTTGTTGTGTGAATACTTCATCCTACTAATTACTGAATCTGAGAGAGCCTAAGCGCTTTGAGTCCTATGGGAGAAAAGCGCTATAGAAATGTTATTGTATTGTATATTATTGTATAAGAAGCACCAACATGTTCCCCCTCTTTTAAGGGGCAAAAAGAGTACATCTTATGGTCCTAAAAATACGGTATTTACGTATTACCTATAAGGGTAATAAGGGTTAGTGCAAATATTTAGGAATATGTTCACAACAGGTCACAATTTGGCAATTGCGATATTTATTCCACCGCGATATTCGAAATTCCACGAAATCTGCATGCTCATTTATCCCTACTGAAAACCAGCTGGCCAGCAGGGGGTATACAGTACTTCGCGATATCACTTTAATATACGTATGCATCAGTGGCAAACAATGATCTGTACCAGGCATGGGCGTTGTCACGGACGGTTGCGTGGCCGCAGACGCGTCCTTGAACCGCCCGTGAAGAAAATGCAATCACAATTGATTCTCTGCATCGATTGCAATTAAGATCGATAGAATCTGGATTGGTTGTGTAGGGTCTACCTGTAGCAAGCTGGAGTCTCTCTTCCTCTCAGCAAGTTTCTTTTCATAAGAGCAAGTATGCTCACTGAAAAGACCTGTGATTTGTAATTAGCATATGACTAGGATCTGGGCCTTCACAGATCTCACGCTTAGATGTTAATTAGCCAGAGGTGTAAAACACCAAAAGTTTGCTCAGCTAGAGCAGTGGTTCCCAACCTTTTTGGAGTCCGGACACATCAAACCAAACGTTCAGATCTCCGTGACACGTAGACTAAATGCATGTAATGAGAGACAGCGTTTCCCCACTAAATGCACATAAGAGACAGCATTTCACCAGTAAATGCAGGTAATGACAGACAGCCTTTCACCAGTAAATGCACGTAATGAGAGACAGCGTTTCCCCAGTAAATGCACATAATAAGAGACCGCTTTTCACCAATAAATTCACATAATAAGAGACAGCTTTTCACCAGTAAATGCACATAATAAGAGACAGCTTTTCACCAGTAAATGTACATAATAAGAGACCTCTTTTCACCAGTAAATGCACATAAGAGACAGCTTATCACCAGTAAATGCACATAATAAGAGACAGCTTTTCACCAGTAAATGCACATAATAAGAGACAGCTTTTCACCAGTAAATGCACATAATAAGAGACAGCTTTTAACCAGTAAATGCACATAATGACAAACAGCAAGTTGTCCACAGTATATGTAGCCAGGGATATATGTACCCAGTATATGTAGCCAGAGGTATATGTCCCCAGTATATGTAGGCAGGTGTATATGTGGCCAGTATATGTAGGCAGGTGTATATGTGCCCAGTATATGTAGTCAGGGGTATATGTGCCCAGTATATGTAGCCAGATATATATGTGCCCAGCATATGTAGCCAGAGGTATATGTGCCCAGTATATGTAGGCAGGGGTATATGTGCTCAGTATATGTAGCCAGGGGTATATGTGCCCAGTATATGTAGCCAGGGGTATATGTGCCCAGTATACGTAGCCAGGGGTATATGTGCCCGGATATGTAGCCAGGGGTATATGTGCCCAGTATATGTAGCCAGGGGTATATGTGCCCAGTATATGTAGCCAGGGGTATATGTGCCCAGTATATGTAGCCAGGGGTGTATGTGCCCAGTATATGTAGCCAGGGGTGTATGTGCCCAGTATATGTAGCCAGGGGTATATGTGCCCAATATATGTAGTCAGGTGTATATGTGCCCAGTATATGTAGCCAGGGGTATATGTGCCCAGTATATGTAGCCAGGGGTATATGTGCCCAGTATATGTAGCCTGCGGTATATGTGCCCAGTATATGCAGTCAGGGGTATATGTGTCCAGTATATGTAGGCAGGGCTATATGTGCCCAGTATATGTAGCCAGGGGTATATGTGCCCAGTATATGTAGCCAGGGGTATATGTGCCCAGTATATGTAGCCAGGGGTGTATGTGCCCAGTATATGTAGCCAGGGGTGTATGTGCCCAGTATATGTAGCCAGGGGTATATGTGCCCAATATATGTAGTCAGGTGTATATGTGCCCAGTATATGTAGCCAGGGGTATATGTGCCCAGTATATGTAGCCAGGGGTATATGTGCCCAGTATATGTAGCCTGCGGTATATGTGCCCAGTATATGTAGTCAGGGGTATATGTGCCCAGTATATGTAGGCAGGGCTATATGTGCCCAGTATATGTAGCCAGGGGTATATGTCCCCAGTATATGTAGCCAGGGGTATATGTGCCCAGTATATGTAGCCAGGGGTATATGTGCCTAGTATATGTAGCCAGGGGTATATGTGCCCAGTATATGTAGTCAGGTGTATATGTGCCCAGTATATGTAGTCAGGTGTATATGTGCCCAGTATATGTAGTCAGGTGTATATGTGCCCAGTATATGTAGTCAGGTGTATATGTGCCCAGTATATGTAGTCAGGTGTATATGTGCCCAGTATATGTAGGCAGGGCTATATGTGCCCAGTATATGTAGCCAGGGGTATATGTCCCCAGTATATGTAGCCAGGGGTATATGTGCCCAGTATATGTAGCCAGGGGTATATGTGCCTAGTATATGTAGCCAGGGGTATATGTGCCCAGTATATGTAGTCAGGTGTATATGTGCCCAGTATATGTAGTCAGGTGTATATGTGCCCAGTATATGTAGTCAGGTGTATATGTGCCCAGTATATGTAGTCAGGTGTATATGTGCCCAGTATATGTAGCCAGGTGCCCCCCCCCCCCCCCCCCCAGGAGGAGAGCGAGGGAAGGAGAGCGGCACCTCAGGGTGCTCTCCCTCCCTCACTCTCTCCTTCGGAACGAATTGCGGTGGCTGGCAAAGGGGCGGAACTTACCTTCCGTGTCTCCGTCTGGTCTCGTCGCAGGCGCGGGATGATTTGCCACTACTCTGGGCTGATCCAGACCAGAGCAGCGGCTGTGGCACCAGAACTTCCGGCGCTTGGAGTGACACGGAAGGTAAGTCCCGCCCGCTGCAAACGCCTGACCACAGTTAGTTCCGGAGGAGAGAGCGAGGGAGGGAGAGCACCCTAAGGTGAGGGAAGGGGGGGAGATGGCCCCCTTCTCCGCCGCTGCCCACAGCTCTCCCTCCACTGCGCTGCTCTCCTCCGAGAGCTGACACTGCGACACATACCCGAAGCTGCCGCGACACATGTATGTGTCGCGGCACATGGGTTGGGAACCACTGAGCTTGAGGAAGCTTTCCCAGCCAGGGCTCAAACTCCCCGGAGCCATTAAGGCAGATTAGGAAAGCATGGAGTTATGATTTTTTGCATATTTACGGAGTACCGTAAATAGGATAGTTATAAGTGCGGTATCATTGGATTTGTAGAGTCTGCCTGAATCTTTTGATACCAGGCTAGAGGGGCAAGGGGCCTCTACAACCAAGTTATTAAACTTCTCAGGAACTGGACCCCCTACCCTAATCAAGTCTGATGTCATAGGAATTGTCATCATCTGAGTAATATTAATCTGTTATCAGCGCCACTGTGGCATTTATCGGTTTTGAGTTACAGTGTTGTATGAGTTTAAACCTGAATCTCTCTCCAAGGACTTGAACTGTGGTTGGTTGGTAATTCAGAGGGGGCAGGCATTGCCACACCCCCGAACCAGCTTTATCAAAAGCACATTGCCAGCAGGCGGACCTCAGTCCTCCCCTGTGTACCATCACCTGATCAAGCCAGCCAGAGGACCATGTGGCAAGCGGGCATTTTCCTGGACTGAAACAAAGGACATTTTCCATGTGCTCAGATTTTCCCAGAAAGGACATATTTCCACGAACTAAGTATTTTCTCCCTTTTTATTCTCATACTGGCTATTATTGTTTCTATAATTGTTGATTTTAATGATTTTCTGTATATATTAATTATTTATATTGCATTTTAATAAACCAACGCTAACGTCAGTTTGTATATTCCGCTACCCTATTATTCTGCCACACAGAAACTGAACCCGGGTCTCTGAAGAGACGCTATTATTGTCGCTAGCTAAACAGAATAGAGTGTGTTTAACCAATATTATTTGCAGGTCTAGACTTAGCCAGTCAGTGGGCTCCTCTGTCCCATAGTAACAGAGGTGATGGCAGTTATACCCTGAAATAGTGTGTAATTTGTAATTATCATAACTCACAGGCTCCCTATTAGCCGGTCTGTTGCCAACATTCCAGCGGTTTCTGCGCACCGAGTGCGACCACAGCTTGCATGGTCTGTGTGCTGAAACCGATTGGAAGGCATTTTGCGGTCCGGCCACTAGGGGAACTGTGACAGGCGTAACTATAGGGGAGCAGCACCTGCAACTGCTTTGGGGGCCCCAATTACTTACTCTCCTTCAATAGAGAGGTCCATCCTTCAGATCAAGGGTTCTTGTGGCAACAGTTATGGGTGTGGAGATTATGAGCCCTAGCAGATGAACCCCAAGCCTGTGGGGTCACCAAAGAGAGTCAGGAAAAGGGGTGTGAGCAGGATTTACCTCACAGGAGCCTATAGGCACAGAAGACCCGCCAAACCGCCATGCAAGTGTACTAATTGCCCCAGCTGTCACATTTCTCTCTTACTTCCCCGCCCGACATAGTTAGCTCCAGGTGTCCCTTAATATTAGGTAGCCAGAAGTACCCTCAATATTAAGTAGCGCTCAAACCTATTGCTTGACCCACTGAGTTGTGCTCCCATTTTTGCCTGAGGAAGCGGGGTCACGCCTGCGAAACTCGTTGCATTTGTGGAGTTGAATAAATTATTTGACAATTCTGTTTTATTGAGACTCAAGTGAGTTTTCTTTTTTTGTAAGAGGGAGGTGAGTCCACCTTAACATCCCCCTCTCCTTTTAAGCGTTTTTTAAAAAGTTTTACTCTACTCTGGCGCCTCTGTATACCGAGTTTTTGCTGATCTTCTAGTCCACCCTGGGTGGAGGGGTGCATCCCCATCTACTATCTACAGAGAGCGACTTCTTAACCTGAGTGGGGTCAGGTCCTAATGCTCCCCACCTGCATTTAAAGTGGTTGCCTATGGGTAACCCGTGTTTGTGAGTATATATATACATAAAATTGTATTGAACTCTATTTATTTTACCTGACAATACTGCACCATATTGGGCTCTCGATTCTCTTCTTGTTTTTAAAGCGGAATATAACCCTGCATTTCAACTTTGCTCTAAAACATTATTTACAGCATATTATATGCAAAAAGCATTTTTTTTTTTACTAGACCAGCATTGGAAGGGTTAAACACAGAGGTTTAAAGTTCCGTGGAGAGATATGCAGAAGTTCAGATTGTTACATTCTATTTAGTCAAATGTTACACACTCTTTGGCTGTCCTCCAGCTCCTTCTCAGTGAGAGAGAGTGAGTCACATTCAACACTTAGATACATTTATGTAAACAAAATGTATCTGTCAGCTTCGTCTGCAGAAATCTCCAGGAATTTTAAAGCTCTGTGTAACCCTTCCAATGCTGGTCTAGTGAAAAAAAAATGTTGGTTGCATATAATATACTGTAAATAATGTTTTAGAGCAAAGTTGAAATGCAGGGTTATATTCCGCTTTAAGCAGAGGTAACCCCAAGTATTAGATAACTAGAGGTACCCTCAGTGTTAAGTAGCTAGAGGTGCCGCTGAGTGAAGGGAGATCTCATCAGTGGAAAGAGCTGGATGAGTAGACTCTCATTAGGACTCTGCATAGGAAAGGAGAGAGGGAGATGCTCAGGGAGGAGAGTGAGCCTCCTTTCCATCAGGCGCCTGTAGGCACGTGCCTACAGTGCCTTATGGTAAATCCGACCCTGGGTGTGAGTGTTGAGAGGGGCCCCATTAAAGTTCCATAGAGGGGGCCATGACTTGTAGTTACCCTTCTGGTACCAGGGCAAAAAGAAACGATTAACTGTGAGGCAACTGACCACTGATAACACTGCACAGAGCCCAGGAAACAGCTTGCTGGCTGGCAGTGTACAGTCATGTAATATATATCTTTTTAATATATATATATACATCTGTGGCAGTAAATGGTATAAATCAGTTCAAAAGTCAACTGTAAACTGTACAGCAATATTACCGTAGCAACTACACAGTGCAGATGGCGGTACAGTCTGGCAGTGTACACAACAATATATCGCTTCAATAGACATATGCGTCTTTGGCAACAAGGCTAAAACAGTCATATGTCAGAAAATGTCAGATGCAGTCTCAAAGGGGAATATGCACTAAACTGTGTTAAAGGGGCATTATTGGGAACGAAGAGGCTTTTAGTTTATTAAATAAACGATATGTGTATGAGGTCCAAGTGTTAAAAAAAAGAAAACGGCAAGTGAAAAGTAAAGAGGAGTCACATTACCCACAGGTGCAGCAGGCAAGACATAGGCAGAGAAGTTACTGATGGTTATTTAGAGCAGCCCACTTACCTGCGGGGGGGGGGGGGGGGGGGGGGGGGAGTTGGGACACTGAGCTGAGGTCTTATTAAAGGAACGGACACCCCCAGAAAAAGAGCGGATAAGTAGGGACAGCCCATCTGTGCCTTGTTTTGTACTGACTGTCCATCTAAAGACGGATGGTCGGATATAACCCGCGCCGCCACTGGGGATGTGGCTTTTGCTAGCTACGCTGTTGTTACCCTAGCATCGCAATTAATGTAATGCATTCTGCAAGACTTTACCCACGTTATTCTGCTTACCGCAATTTAGTGCATAGGTCCCTAAATCGCAAATAAATACCGTATATTCCGGCGTATAAGACGACTGGGCGTATAAGACGACCCCCCAACTTTTCCAGTTAAAATATAGAGTTTGGGATATACTCGCCGTATAAGACTACCCCTCTTCCAACGCACACCAAATTAAAATAAAAATTAAAAAATCCTGTACTGGTGCTGTGTATGAACAGATACTGGTGCTGTACTGTATGTGTTACGCAGTATATAACAGTATATAGTCAATTGACTTGTTGCATTGGTCAACTCTCCTTAAGTAGACTGGTCAGCTCTCCTTGTCTACCTGTTTATCAGAGCGGTATGGAATAATAGATTGCGCTCAGCAGGGAGATCTGAGAAGCGGTAACAGGATAGGGCGTAACACCCCGCATCAATAACACCCGGCGTATAAGACGACCCCCAACTTTTCAGAAGATTTTCAAGGGTTAAAAAGTAGTCTTATACGCAGGAATATACAGTAAATAAAACGGCAGCTGTGTAGACTGTGCATGGTATATGAATAACAGTAATGGCAGTGTGCAGATACTAGCTTAGCTGTGCACACTGTCTTTTTTTTCTGACCTGGGAGTTGAACTTATGACTTCATGCTTCACAGGCAGAGGCAGTACCTCTGGACACTGCAGCTGGCTGTGTACACTGTACTATAATAGATTTCAATTGTTTTGTGGTGGGAAAAATCCAACTAAATGAACTAGCCAGAAAAATCTTCAGCTAGACTGTGCAATGCTTGCTAACCAGCATTTCTAGCCTCTCACTCTCAGTTGATAGCAGCACATCTCTCCTCCTACACCCAGCCCCTCCCTCACCATCTGCAGGAGACAGGTGATGTAGCCTAGACCTCCTGTATAAGGAGGATAGCTAATTCATGATTGGCTGATGAGCCTGCCTCTATATAATGTCAGGCATAACAAGCGATATCTGGGAACATCCTATTGACTGCATTCATTTCTACATGGTGGAATTAAAGAATTATTACCAGTGGCGTACCTAGGGTATTTGGCACCCGGTGCTGGTTATCCACAGTCACCCCCCCCCCCCCCCTGGGCTGTGGAGTCGGTACAAAAATCTTCCGACTCCTCAGTTTATGAAACCACGACTCCAACTCCAACTCCGACTCCGGGTACCCAAAATAGCTTCAACTCCGACTCCTTAGTCTTAATACTTAACAGGGCTGTGGATTTTGTACCAAAATCGCCTGACTCCTCAGTTTATGAAATCAACGACTCCGACTCCAACTCCAGGTGCCCAAAATTGCCCAGACTCCGACTCTTCGACTCAGACTCCACAGCCCTGCCCCCCCCCCCCCCCCCGTAATTGGGGCTACGTTGCGCAAAAAATGTGTGTGGTCATATACCAAAATGTGGGTGTGGTCACGGGTGGAGACAAGTTTACATGAACTTAGCAATGGTGGGACATTAGATTAGGACAGTGGTGGCGAAAAGTCACTTATCTATCGCAAAGTGCCAACAGCAATTTAAACTAAATACAAACATTTTAACTCATACATGAACATTATGGAAAATCCAAGTTGAAAATAAACTGTGAAGATAAACAATTTCATCCATCCTACTCCTGAAAAATGTATTTTTTTTTTTTAGAACCCCCCCAGTTTTATTTTCTGTTTTAAAAAGCTAAAAAAAAAAAAAAAAAAAAATAAGTAGGTTTAAAGGAGTTATCCGGGCAGTTTTAATAAAATGAACGCCCCAAGCTCCCAGGACCTCCCTCGCCGCATCTCTGCTCTCAGCCGTTTGCCGGAGCTCCAACCCGGTCCCCGGCGATGACGTCAGAGCGACCTGGAGGTCGCTTTGTACTGCGCCTGCGCGATCGGCGCTGTCAATCACCACCACGTGGGCCGGAGCGAGTGCGCAGGCTCAGAACTACTACCACCTGCGCAGTCCGCTCCGGCCCACGTGGCGGTGATTGACAGCGCCGATCGCGCAGGCGCAGTACAGAGCGACCTCCAGGTCGCTCTGACATCATCGCCGGGGACCGGGTCGGAGCTCCGGCGAACGGCTGAGAGCAGAGATGCGGCGAGGGAGGTCCTGGGAGCTTGGGGCTGGAGGAAGCCCCCGGTTAATTTTATTAAAACTGCCCGGATAACTCCTTTAATGCTATTGTCTCATATGAGGTTGATTCCGCTTTTCCCATAGTCTCGCAGTTAGCAATCATGAGGCCCCCAACAAGACAAATTCAGCAATCTTGAGGCCCCCAACAAATCATGAGGCCCCCAACAAGACAAATTCAGCAATCTTGAGGCCCCCAACAAGTCAAATTCAGCAATCATGAGGCCCCCAATAAATTATGAGTCCCCCAACAAGACAAATTCAGCAATCATGAGGCCCCCAGCAAGACAAATTCAGCAATCTTGAGGCCCACAACAAATCATGAGGCCCCCAAAAAGACAAATCCAGTAACCATGAGGCCACCAACAAGACAAATTCAGCAGTCATGAGGCACATAAATAGACAGCATTTCAAATAAATAGGCAGAATGCCCCATTAATATGGTAGACACCTCTCACCAGGCTTCTGAATTCTCCTCTACTGGCTGCTGTGCCTGGCTGGCAATACTATTTTTGTCTGGATTGGCGATGATGTGTGAGCTGAAAGGCCTGGCAGTGATGCTGTGGCCTGACTGGCGGTGATGCTGTGGCTGGGCTGGCTGGCGGTGATGCTGTGGCTGGGCTGGCTGGTTGAAGTAAATGCTGGCCTGACTGGTGGTGATGCTGTGGCCTTTTTGCCAGTGATTCTGGGCTGGTTGGCTGGTGGTTATGTTGGGCTGGCTGGCCTAGATAGTTTAGGTAGTGAGAGGTGCCCCACAGTTTAGGTAGTGCCAGGAGCCCCCCAGTTTAGGTAGTTACAGGAGCCCCCAGCTCAATTAGTGACTGGAGCCCCCCAGTTCAGTTAGTGACAGGTACCCCCCAGTTTAGGTAGTGACAGGTACCCCCCAGTTTAGGTAGTGACAGGTGCCCCCCAGTTTAGGTAGTGACAGGTGCCCCCCAGTTTAGGTAGTGACAGGTGCCCCCCAGTTTAAGTAGTGACAGGTACCCCCCAGTTCAGCTAGTGACAGGTGCCCCCCAGTTTAGCTAGTGACTGGTGCCCCCCAGTTCAGCTAGTGACTGGTGCCCCCCAGTTTGTGTAGTGACATGAACCCCCAGTTTAGATAGTGACAGGAACAGGAAAAGTTGTGACTGGGCACACCATCTTAGGTAGGGTGCTTGGTATTGTGGTATAGGCAAACCACCAAAGTATAAGTCCAGAATTCAAATATACCAGCACTCCAGCTTTCTCAAAGAATCACGCTCTTTTATTGAGCTAACATATCCACAGAAATGACCGACAATTGTTTCGGGGCCTCGCAGGGTCCCCCTTTCTCAAGGCGTGTGTGGTTACCAATATCAATAAAAGAGCGTGATTCTTTGAGAAAGCTGGAGCGCTGGTATATTTGAATTCTAGATAGTGACAGGGACCCCCAGTTTAGATAGCGACAGGGACCCCCAGTTTAGATAGCGACAGCGACCCCCCAGGTTAGACAGCGACCCCCCCCAGGTTAGACAGCGACCCCCCCCAGGTTAGACAGCGACAGCGAACCCCGGTTAGATAGTGACAGGGACCCCCCAGGTTAGATAGTGACAGGGACCCCCCAGGTTAGATAGTGACAGGGACCCCCAGGTTAGATAGTGACAGGGACCCCCAGGTTAGATAGTGACAGGGACCCCCAGGTTAGATAGTGACAGCGACCCCCAGGTTAGATAGTGACAGGAAACCCGAGGTTAGGTAGTGACAGCGACCCCCCAGGTTAGATAGTGACAGCGACCCCCCAGGTTAGATAGTGACAGCGACCCCCCAGGTTAGATAGTGACAGGGATCCCCCAGGTTAGATAGTGACAGCGACCCCTAGGTTAGTGACAGCGACCCCCCAGGTTAGATAGTGACAGTGACCCCCCAGGTTAGATAGTGACAGGGACCCCCCAGGTTAGATAGTGACAGTGACCCCCAGGTTAGATAGTGACAGCGACCCCCAGGTTAGTTAGTGACAGCGACCCCCCCAGGTTAGATAGTGACAGGGACCCCCCCAGGTTAGATAGTGACAGGGACCCCCCCAGGTTAGATAGTGACAGCGACCCCCGGTTAGATAGTGACAGGGACCCCCCAGGTTAGATAGTGACAGGGACCCCCCAGGTTAGATAGTGACAGCGACCCCCCAGGTTAGATAGTGACAGCGACCCCCCAGGTTAGATAGTGACAGCGACCCCCCAGGTTAGATAGTGACAGCGACCCCCCAGGTTAGATAGTGACAGCGACCCCCAGGTTAGTGACAGCGACCCCCGGTTAGATAGTGACAGGGACCCCCCAGGTTAGATAGTGACAGCAACCCCCAGGTTAGATAGTGACAGCAACCCCCGGTTAGATAGTGACAGGGACCCCCAGGTTAGTGACAGCGACCCCAGGTTAGATAGTGACAGGGACCCCCCAGGTTAGATAGTGACAGCGACCCCCAGGTTAGTTAGTGACAGGGACCCCCCAGGTTAGGCAGTGACAGGGACCCCCCAGGTTAGGCAGTGACAGGGACCCCCCAGGTTAGGCAGTGACAGCCAGGTTAGATAGTGACAGCGACCCCCAGGTTAGTGACAGCGACCCCCAGGTTAGTGACATCGACCCCCGTTTAGATAGTGACAGGGACCCCCCAGGTTAGATAGTGACAGCGACCCCCCAGGTTAGATAGTGACAGCGACCCCCCAGGTTAGTGAAAGGGACCCCCCAGGTTAGATAGTGACAGCGACCCCCAGGTTAGTTAGTGACAGGGACCCCCCCAGGTTAGATAGTGACAGCGACCCCCCCAGGTTAGATAGTGACAGTGACCCCCAGGTTAGTTAGTGACTGCGACCCCCGGTTAGATAGTGACAGGGACCCCCCCAGGTTAGATAGTGACAGGGACCCCCCCAGGTTAGATAGTGACAGCGACCCCCAGGTTAGATAGTGACAGGGACCCCCCAGGTTAGATAGTGACAGGGACCCCCCAGGTTAGATAGTGACAGGGACCCCCCAGGTTAGATAGTGACAGGGACTCCCCAGGTTAGATAGTGACAGGGACCCCCCAGGTTAGATAGTGACAGGGACCCCCCAGGTTAGATAGTGACAGGAACCCCCCACTGCCCCAGGTTAGATAGTGACAGCGACCCCCAGTTAGTGACAGGGACCCCCTAGGTGGTTAGATAGTAATAGGGATCCCCCCCAGGTTAGATAGTGACAGGTGCCCTTCACACGTTGTGCAAATTTGGGATTTTACACCCCCCGTGGCCGTCCCCGCTGACAACCTACCCCCCCCCCCCCCCTCACCTCACAGGCCTTCCCCGGTGACAGGCAGGAGCAGCCCAGCTTCAGACCTCAGTATCAGCGGGCGACCAGTATGCAGGCGCACCGAACTCAGTGAACACCACGCCGTATATGCGGAAGTGATGTCACTTGCGCATATCAGTGCGGTGTCCGCTGGGTCCTAGCGCCCGCATACTGGTCGCCGGCTGGTCGGAGGTCTGAAGCTGGGCTGCTCCTGAGTCCTGCCTGTCACCTGGGAAGGCCGGGGGGGGGGGGGGGGACGACACATAGGTTGTCAGCGGGGACGGCCACGGGGGGTGTAAAATCCCAAATTTGCACAACATGTGCACTGACTGCAGCGGCAGGGGCGGCAACACAGGACTCCGGGTGTCACCCCCTAAGCATCAAGACACCCGGTGCGGGCCGCCCCTGCCGCTTGACGGTAGGTACGCCACTGGTATGTAGAATTTTGCCATGATGTAAACACTGATTCCACTGTGGAACGAATTGCCTTAAAGTGAACCCATGATGAAAATAAACTTATGACACAAACAATTATATTTATCCTCCTACTCCTAAAAGTGACTTTTTAAGTATCCCAGGGTTTTCTATTACATATACAAAGTAGGCTGAGGCCTCGTTCAGACTATACGCGCTGCCGTGCGCATTTTGGCAGCGCGTATAGTGTGCGACACGCAAGAACGGTAGAAGGGCATAGACAGCCCTTCTACCGTTCCCATCATATGCGCTGCGTGGCAGCGCGATTGCGCTATCGCGTACTGCACGCATTTTTGTGAATCGCAGCGCAGATCCCATTCATTGTAATGAATGGGATCTGCAGCGCAGCGCATAGGAGCGCAGATGGCGTGCGATTGGACGCGTTGCGTTCCGATCGCACAGCCATCTGCGCTAAATGATGTGAACGAGGCCTTAATGTTTTACTGTCTCTAGTCAGTGGCAGCCTATTAAGTGTCTAGTGAAAATGCATGAATTGTTGAACTTTTTCTATCTCCCCCCTGCCCTCAGAAGTTGTATTCTGCTGTAATTTGCATATCCGTGATATTTACTATATTCCCCAAAAGGTACTGACAAGACAGAATCTGTCACTTCCATGCCTAGAAATTAACTCTTTCAGGCAGCAAAATAAAACAAGTAAAACAGCCTGGTTATTAATATGTTTTGTACTGTACATACACATGTTTATCTAATTATATCACATATCACCTCGGGCACACTTTAACTCTCTGGGGACCGGCTGCCCAACCCCCCATCGAAGACCAGGCCATTTTACATGCAGGAGGGGGGGCGCATTTGGGGGGGTCAGGCAGCTGGATCCCCACTATAAATGTATGGGCATGGGTCCCCTGTGTGGCCAGGTGTCCCCTGAATTGCCAGCAGCCTTTACTCACCTCCCAAGCTCCAGCAATGAGCAGTTCTAGCCCCCTCCGCTCTGGCCGGCATCCTCGCTCGCACTGCTGCTGATAAGTTCCGGGTAGCGGCTTGATTACGTCATCAAGTAGGGACCCGACACTTACGTCAGAGTGGGCGGGGATGCCGGCCAGAGCGAAGGGGAGCGACGATCGACGGGGGAACGTCAGTAAGGCGTGTCACCGTCCTCTTCTTCCCCTCAGACCGCCGCTGCTCTGTTAGTGATCACTACGATCCACTAGCAGTCATAGTGATCACGTGATCAGGAGCCAATCCCGATGGCTCCTGATCACTGAGGGGAGATGTCAGCTGTCATATGGCAGCTTAATCTCCCCTTTCGGGTGCGCACGATCGCGGCAGGAGCGCAAATGGCAGGGCCGTAAATCCTACGCCGCATCAGGCTTAGACAGCCACAAGTGCAGCGGGCAGTCCTCAAAAGGTTAATAGGTCAAGCCCTATTTTTCATTAAAAAAAGAAATCAAAATAAGGTTTTTCAGTTTGTATTTATCATATATTTGTGTACCTGATTCCCATGTAAATCCAGCTTCACCAATTGGGCACACCTTCTGAGAGGGTTAATATCTGTAATGAAATTATTGGCCAGGTTACAGATCTTCAGAGCTGTGCAGTATTGCAGAAGAGTCACTTCCTTCAAGAACAGTTTGCTTAGGTTTAAAACAACAAGTTCTTCCAGTTGCGTAGGCTGGCAGTTGTTACTGGACAATCCATGCTCCAACAGGACACCTTCAGTAGCAGATATCAGATAGTTTTCTTCCATAGCTAGACCAGTGCCCTAAAATAAATATTCCCATCAGTATTCATTTAGAATCATACATGCAAAAACTCTGGCCAGCAAATTTGGCCTGCAAGCACCTAAGCTAAGCCTCTATGGCTAAGCCTTGAGACTATGAAGCCATGTTGTGAAGGGGTCACTAGACACCAGGGAACTGTACAGGGGAATGAGGGAGACCACTGGACACCAGGGAACTGTATAGGGGAATGAGGGAGACCACTGGACACCAGGGCACTGTATAGGGGAGGGAGGGGGACCTTTAGACACCAGGGCACTGTATAGGTGAATTAGGGGGACCACTGGACACCAGGGCACTGTATAGGGGAGGAAAGAGGGCCTTTATACACCAGGGAACTGTATAGGGGAGGGCGGGGAACCACTAGACACCAGGGAACTGTATAGGGGAGGAGTCACCAAGTTTATATACACTTGGAAACAGATACTGCAACAATTTTGTGGGTTCGCCCATGAAACGCGTCGTAGTTTTGAGGGAGGGGGGTTGTGAAAATAAAATGTTTTGGTATGAGATCAATCGAGTGACTTTTTGGAGGTAAGTCCACCACTGCCTCCTTTTAACCTTGTTTTACCCTAATTTGCTCTGCGTTGGCGCCCCTGTTACATTGCTCATTTTGTATCCATGATATCCATGGATAGTGGGAGGGCGTTACCCCTTTTTCTACACTACAGACAGCGAATTCTTAACCTAAGTGGGGTCAGGTCTGAGCTTCCCACCTGCCTATACAGTGGTTACCTTGGAGGTAACCCACCTTGGTGAGTATTATTCTTCACACATTTACGATCTTTAAAGTGGACCTGAACTCTTGCACAGGACAGAAGAAAAACATAGAGAAATGCACCCTGTATGTATTTAGAGAGTTTAGCCTGTCTAATTTCCCCTCATCTGTGACTAATCACAAGTGTGATTTGATCTCTCCGCTGTGTCAGTTCAGGAATCTCCTCTGTCAAGGCAGAGCAGCTCATTTGTAAACACAGGATGTTAACAATATGTCTGCTTCCAGGAAGTATACACACTGCAGATTTATTGCAGGAGTTCTGTAAGCTGTAACAAAGAGATGTTGTTCTTTAAAGTTTATTATGCTGTTGCTTATCTTTTAGAGCAGAGAGGAAGTTCTGAGTTTAGGTCTGCTTTAAAATCCCTTTACCTACAAACTATTATTATTATTATTTATTGTATTTATAAAGCGCCGACATATTACTACACCTTATTGGGCTACTAATAAAACACATTGTGGTTAGTTAAAAATGAACTAGAAGAATTTGAATTAAGAAATATATATATATATATATATATATATATATATATATATATATATATATGTATATATGTATATATATATATATATATATATATATATATATATATATATATATATATATATATATATACTATATATTCTGGAGTATAAGACTACTTTCTAACCCTTGAAAATCTTCTGAAAAGTCAGGAGTCCTCTTAGGCCCCGTTCACACTTGCGGTTGTTTGCCAAACGGACCGGATGACCTGACCGGATCCGGACCGGATCCGGATCGGATCCGTACGGTTCTGATCCGGATCCGATCCGGATCCGGTCAGGTTGCATCAGGTGTTCATCAGGATGCGATCCGGATCCGTTTGGCAAAAGTTACGTAAAAAACAAAAAAAATGTTGGGGTCTGGGAGGTCAGCAGAAGGGGGACCTGTGGAATCAGGCCCTCCGCTGTTTAGCACTCACCTCCACCTCCAACATGCTGCCAACATCTCCAGCTCGTGCTGCTCCACTCCAAAATGCTTGCCCATGTGTCCCCGATCCAATATCGCCGCAACAATCCTCATAGGAAGTGGGGTAGAACATCCGGATTTTTAGCCAGTGTGTTGTGCGCTATCCGGTTCTCATTGATTTGTATTGGCCGGATGGTGCAGTCCGGCTCCGCCCCGGATACGGCTGCCGGAGGAGCCGGACCAAAAAATAGCGCATGTTGGAACGGACGCCGGAGTCCGGATCCGGTCCGGCTCCGGTCCGGACGAAACGGACGCATGTGAACGGTGGCATAGACTTACATTGCTATGCCGTGCGTCCGTTTCGTCCGTTCCGCATGCGGTGCGGCTCCGGCACGGCGATTCCGGATAGCCACCGTTAATGTGAACCGGGCCTTATACGCCGGGTATCATTGATGGTGGGTGATACGCCCTATCCTGTTACCGCCTCTCAGATCTCGCTGCTGAGGACTGTAGTGAAGCGGCGCAGGCGCACATGTGCGAGATCTGAGAGGCAGAGAAGGAGGTAAATAGGATACAAGGGTGGGCCAGACAGGTGAAAGAGGTGTGATCTATTCTTCCATATCGCTCTGATACACAGGTAGACAAGGAGAGCTGACCAATCCACTAAGGCCTCTTTAACAGTAGGACATTACGTTTTAATGTGACGTTAAAGTTGCAATGCAAATTAAAAACAACGCAACGCAATGCCCTCAAAAAGTCGCACAGCAATACTAAGTCTGTGCGACATTCACAGTGCACACGTTGCGTTTGTGTGTAACGTGTAGCATTATTAGAAAGTGCTGCATGCTGTGCGTTATACACGTTGTTAGCTGCGTTGGACTGTTTGCACAGGCTCAGTACTAACTTGGAAGCATACTTTTCATTGCCTGTATGCTCTACTGTATGCGACGATAACAGGGCATTAAGTTACGTTGCGACTTTTTTGAGTTGTTGCGTTGTAATTTGCGTTGCGACTTTAACGCCGCATCAAAACGCACCATCCTACTGTGAAAAGGGGCCTGTGAAAGAGGCCTTAGGGAGAGGGAGAGCTGACTTTGATAGACAGTGGTGCTCAGCAAGATTTGGGATATCCGAACTACCCAGATAATCTGAACTTTTTCCACTATCTGAACTTTGAATAGCAATTCAGATGTTTTTTAAAATCCGAATTGACTATCTGAGCAAACTCGGATTTCCCATTTGAAATCCGAAATCCGGGCAGATAGTTAATTCAGATATCCGAGCAGAAGCCAAAATCACCTTCAATGGCAAAAATACGAGAGAGGAAGAAAGACTTTTGGAAGCATTCTATGTTCAGGTCACTTCCAGTCTTCTATCCGGATATCCGAATCCGGCCAGATATTGGGTTCGGATATCCGAGTTTACTCGGATACCAAAAAGTTCGGATTCGGATATCAGATTCGGATCCGGATATCTGGGTATCCGGATCCGAATCAATTCGGATTTTAAAACCCCTCAGTGGTGAAGTGGTTAAAAAGGGGTATCAGAGCAGGTAACAGTAAAAAAGGGCGCAGGAGGCTAGTGGACAAATCGGGCGCCGCCATTCACTCCTATAATAATTATCGTTTACTGGGCGCCGAACAGGAAAAAAGGGCGCCCGAGAATAATAACGTTTTCCAACGGCGCCCGAAGATTTTTCATGTTTTATAACTGCTTGTGATGATTTACGTTTCTTATTTCAATAAAACATTATTTTAAATGTTATCCCTTACTGTTTGTAAAACATTATTATTCACGAAACAAAGCGATCAGTACGTAATGTAAATTGTAATATATTTTATCCCTTACTGTTTTTAAAACATTATTCTACACACAATACAGTGAGCACTAAGGAGGGTCTTAGGTTTAGGCACCAACAGGGGGGGTCTTAGGTTTAGGCACCAACAGGGGGGTCTTAGGTTTAGGCACCAACAGGGGGGTCTTAGGTTTAGGCACCAACAGGGGGGTCTTAGGTTTAGGCACCAACAGGGGGGTCTTAGGTTTAGGCACCAACAGGGGGGGCTTAGGTTTAGGCACCAACAGGGGGGTCTTAGGTTTAGGCACCAACAGGGGGGTCTTAGGTTTAGGCACCAACAGGGGGTCTTAGGTTTAGGCACCAACAGGGGGGTCTTAGGTTTAGGCACCAACAGGGGGGTCTTAGGTTTAGGCACCAACAGGGGGGTCTTAGGTTTAGGCACTAACAGGGGGGTCTAGGGGTTAGGGGTAGGTACAGGGAGGGTTACTTAGGCACCAACAGGGGGGGTCTTAGGTTTAGGCATCAACAGGGGGGTCTAGGGGTTAGGGGTAGGTACAGGGAGGGTTACTTAGTAATTTTTTTAAACGTTATTATACGTTTCACTATTTAAATGAAAGATTAACGTTTTAACAATTGCCGATTTAATGCACATTATTTAATGATTTATAACTTTATAAAACATTAATTTTAAACGAAATACAGTACAATACATTTTTAAACGTTATCCATGCTTATCGTTTAAAACCCCGCGCTCTTTTTTCCCAGCGCCCCTTTTTAACGTACGCATCAGAGCACCCCTGTATATATACAGTAAAGGCAAACAGAAAAGAGGTCAGAGAAAAGTCAGACAGTGGGCTGGTGCACACCGAGCGGCTTTTTGGGCGTTTTCAGATCCGCTTGCGGCTGCGGATCTGCTTGGTCAATGTATCTCAATGGGGTGGTGCACACCAGAGCGGGGGGCGTTTTGCAGAAACGAAAAATGCCTGGGTGAGGCATTTTTTGGATTGCGGGTGCGTTTCTGCCTCAATGTTAAGTATAGGAAAAACGCAAACCGCTCTGAAAAACGGCACTTCAGAGCGGTTTTGCAGGCGTTTTTGTTACAGAAGCTGTTCAGTAACAGCTTTACTGTAACAATATATGAAATCTACTATACTGAAAACCGCAGCAGCAATCCGCAAAACGCTAGCAAAACGCCATAGAAAAATAAAAAAAAGCGTTTAAAAATCTGCTAGCATTTTGCGGATCTGCTAGCGGGTTTTGGTGTGCACCAGCCCAGTGAGAGGAAAATCAGTGCTGATTTGTAGAGATGATAGGAGACTCAGCTTGTAGCAGGAGACAGAAGGTTCTGCTTTCAGCCCTTTCCCCCTTTTCTATGGCAATCTCAGCGGATACTTATATCCCATGTAGCAAGTTGCAGCGTTGGCTACAATTACCTGTGGCACACAGCTCCTCTTGCAGCTTGCTAGTCTCTCCCTGGGAGGTGAAAATCCAGCATGTGTGTTTCACTCTGCTGCTATAGAAACCGCCACCCTTAAAGTGACACAGCCAGATTGCCTGAGCACGCCTCTCCCAAGCTCTCCCGGCTCTGAAAGTCTGCAAACGGTTAACGGCAATGTTCTCGTTTCTGAAGAGGTTACCGCGCTGTAAAACCATCTTTTCCTAGCTACAGTATATTTGTCTGCAATGATATCTAGAGAAAGGCTCAGATTAAAACAGAAAGCAGCAGCGGAATTAAACGGAACCTTTGTGATCGTATTCTAGCTGCTGACAAAGACAACAAGGACGATGCCTCTGAACAGATACAGCTCTCAACAGATCAAAATGTTCCACGTCGAAAGGCATCAGATCCAAAACCCAACGTCAACAGAGGAAAAAATGTTTTTTTTTTTTCTACAACCACAACCAAATGCAACCGAAATGGCACGATAGACAAATACCCTTCACATTATGTTGTGACTGAGGTTCATTAAAGAGAACCCGAGATGAGAACTACGGTATATGGAGGCTGCCATATTTATTTCCTTTTAAGCAATTTCCGTTGCCGGGCTAGCCTGCTGATACTCTGCCTCGGGTCTACATGAAAAGGGCGCCGGTAAAAAAGGGCGCCTGGTGGAGCCCATATATATACCAACTTCGGCTACAAAAAAGGCGCCTGGTGTAGCCCATATAAACTTCGGCTACAAAAAAGGCGCCTGGTGTAGCCCATATAAACTTCGGCTACAAAAAAGACGCTTGGTGTAGCCCATATAAACACTTCGGCTACAAAAAAAAAGGCGCCTGGTGTAGCCCATATAAAAACTTCGGCTACAAAAAAACTCCGGGATGTGTTAATTACTATTCCCCCTCCAGGCCGCTATGGATAGTGGGGAATGAAATAATTCGGCTTCCAGCGCTTGTAGCCCATATACAAACTTTGGCTACAAAAAAACTCAGGGATGTGTTAATTACTATTCCCCCTCCAGGCCGCCATGGATAGTGGGGGAATGAAATAATTCGGCTTCCAGCGCTTGTAGCCCATATACAAACTTTGGCTACAAAAAAACTCCAGGATGTGTTAATTACTATTCCCCCTCCAGGCCGCCATGGATAGTGGGGGAATGAAATAATTCGGCTTACAGTGCTTGTAGCCCATATAAAAACTTCGGCTACAAAAAAAAGTCAATAATATGGGCTACAGAGGGGCACCTTACTGTAGCCGAAAAAAATATGGGCTACAAAGGGGAGACCGCTTGTAGCCGAAAACCTTGTAGCCGAAAACCTTGTAGCCGAAAAAATATGGGCTACAAAGGGGAGCCCGCTTGTAGCCTATATCAAAACTCGGGCGCCCTTTTCTACACCTTGTAGCCCATATTTCCAGAAATAACATTGATGTCTATGGCGGCGCCCTTTTCATACAGGCAGCTCGGGCGCCCTTTTCAACCGATCCCCTCTGCCTCTAATTCTTTTAGCTATAAACCCTGAACAAGCATGCAGCCGATCAGGTTTTTCTGACATTATTGTCAGATCTGACAAGATTAGCTGCATGCTTGTTTCTGGTGTAATTCAGTCACTACTGTAGCCAAATAGAACAGCAGGGCTGCCAGGCAATTGGTATTGTTTAAAAGGAAACAAATACGGCAGCCTCCATATACCGCTCACCAGTGGCGTAGCTAAGGAGCACTCTATACTTAAGAATTGATACGGCTCACCAAAACCTGCCGAAGGCAACTACAGTGTCAGAGGTGCAAGAAGGGGATGGGGAGCAGCTTGTTAATGATTGCTACTATTCAAAGTATCTATAGAAGTGATTATTATGAGCACAGGACCAAAAGAGAGCTATTACTGCAGTTGAGGGAGGGCTCTTCGTGCCCCTCTGGCCCAAGGGCCCCGATGCGGTCGCAACCTCTGCACCCCCTATTGCTACCCCCTGCCACTCACCTCGGTTTCACTTTAAGCGCTTGTTATTTTAGAAACTCTTGCTAATGCAATGCTATTAGTTTGTTCTCACTGGAGCGATGTGATTTTATAAAGATCCCCCATAGCATTGCATTAGAAGGAGCTTTTCAAATCACTAGCGCAAAAAAGCTCTTGCAGTGTGAACCAGGCCTCAGAGTATATTACTTACCCGATATGCTGTAATTTGTTACACTGGTGACACTCCGCCTCCCCCCTCCCTCAAACAGTGCAATAGCGTCCATGCTTGCAAAGTCTGGTGAAGCTCTTCAGAAACCTCCGCCTGCGTTGGGCCCATCCCACTAATTAGGCTGCGGCTGTTGAGCGGAGGGGAAGGCCACAGCATTCAGATAGGTGTGGCCAGTGCCTCCGGCAGAACTTTGAAAAATGTTCTCTAAAGGGGCTAATGAACTTGGCAAGACAGGCTCTGGGCCTGATTCACAAAGCTTTTCTATTAAATTATCTCATCTTATTTATTAACTCACAATTTAACTCTCCTTAACCTCCTTAGCGGTAACCCCGTGTGTGACACGGGGTAAGCCGCCGGAGGGTGCCGCTCAGGCCCTGCTGGGCCGATTTACTTAATTTTTTTTTTGCTGGACGCAGCTAGCACTTTGCTAGCTGCGCCAGCACCCCGATCGCCACCGCCGCGCGCCCGATCGCCGCTATCCGGTGCGGTGCGCGCCCCCCCCCCCCCCCCCAGACCCCGAGCGCTGCCTGGCCAATCAGTGCCAGGCAGCGCCGAGGGGTGGATCGGGTCTCCCAATGACGTCCCGACGTCGCTGACGTCGGTGACGTCATTCCGCCCCGTCGCCATGGCGACGGGGGAAGCCCTCCAGGAAATCCCGTTCTTTGAACGGGATTTCCTGATCGCCTATCGCCGGAGGCGATCGGCGGGGCTGGGGGGATGCCGCTGAGCAGCGGCTATCATGTAGCGAGCCCTCGGCTCGCTACATAGATTTAAAAAAAAAATAATAAAAAAAAAACTGCTGCGCTGCCCCCTGGCGGTATTTTTCATACCGCCAAGGGGGTTAAAGAGACTCTGAAGTCTTCCTAAAATGATGTTTTTATTTTAAAAACCTCATTAACATTATAGTTCGACCTAAAACGCTGCAGAACCCCGGCTGAAAACACCCTCGATCACCTCAAACTCACGGGGGTACAGGGCAGGCAAAATTCACGACTTTCTTGGTTGTGGATTTGGCTGCCGCCTCTATGCGCGTCAATCTCCGCCTCTCCCCTGCCCCTCTCAGTAAAGGAAGACAGAGGGGCAGGGGAGAGGCGGCGATCGGCACTGATTGACGCGCATAGAGGCAGAGCTGCGCTGCCTCTATGCGGAAGTTGCCTCCGTGTACCCCCGTGAATTTAGGGTGATCGAGGGGGTTTTCAGCCGCTGCTCTGCTGCGTTTTAGGTCGGACTATAATGTTAATGAGGTTTTTAAACTAAAAACCTCATTATAGGGAGACTTCAGAGTCTCTTTAAATTACCTGACTCATGATTTACCTCTCCTTATCTAACTTAACTCATGGTTTAGCTTTCCTTATTTGACATAACTCATGGTTTAGCTCTCCTTATTTGACATAACTCACGGTTTACCTCTCCTTATCTGACATAACTCATGGTTTAGCTCTCCTTATTTGACATAACTCACGGTTTAGCTCTCCTTATCTGACATAACTCATGGTTTAGCTCTCCTTATTTGACATAACGCACGGTTTAGCTCTCCTTATCTGACATAACTCATGGTTTAGCTCTCCTTATTTGACATAACTCATGATTTAGCTCTGCTTATCTGACATAACTCATGGTTTAGCTCTCCTTATTTGACATAACTCACCGTTTAGCTCTCCTTATTTGACATAACTCACGGTTTACCTCTCCTTATCTGACATAACTCATGGTTTACCTCTCCTTATTTGACATAACTCACGGTTTAGCTCTCCTTATTTGACATAACTCATGATTTACCTCTCCTTATTTGGCATAATTTATGGTTTAGCTCTCCTTATCTATTTATCTCATGAATTAGCTCTCCTTATTTGTTTATCTCATGCATTAGCACTCCTTACAGTTAAGGTGAAATAAGGAACCTTTGTGAATCACCCCTTCTGTCTTTTATACAGTTGCAGAAGTGTCATGAAATCTATTGGAACTCATCCTAGCACTACCACCACCTGTCAGGTGTCGCCCCTTCCCCCAGACCCATAGTGAGTCTTGCAGGCTCCTTCTGTATCGCCCTGGGGGGACAGATGAGCCTGCAACACTAACCAGTGTTCTCCCGAGGCTCTTTTAGCCGGGTGCTCCACCCGGCTAGATTTGGTGTCATCGGCTCACCTCCTCACCTCCTCCTATGCTGTTAGCACAGTTGCCCTGCATTTTCAACTCGCCCCACCCGGCTACTTTTTCATGCCACCCAGCTACTATTTCATGCCACCCGGCTGGAAAACAATTCTGGGGAGAACACTGACTCACCATGTGCTCAGGAGCCCAACGGTTGTCGAGGAAATCGAACACTATTACCACTGTGCAACCAATCAAGCCCTTTCTACCAAGATTTTTCCAGTATGCCGGATTGATCATTTTGATAGTTTTGTCTTGAAACCTATGAAAACGATCAAACATGTGGCCTTGTTGAGGCATTGCTCTCTTCCAGATTCAATCATTATGATTAAATTGGCTGGATAACGATGACGCAAATCAAGTAATGCATGGGCACCCTCAGGGGCACATGGGGTGCCGTGCGGGGAGGGGGGGGGGCGCGGTCGCGGGGTACCATGCCCACCCCCCCGACCAAATTGTGGGACGCCGCGGTGGTGAACTGGCTTGCCAGTTCAGTCCCCGCAGCTCGCAGCTCAGCCTGCGGGAGTCTTCTGGCAGGCAGAGCAGGGCTATGGGAAGATGGCGTCTGAAGCCCTGCACTGGAGACTATTTGTGTCTTAGGTACAGGGCTTTGGGCGCCAGCTTCCCATAGCCCCGCTTTGCAGTGTCAGCGAGAGAGATGTGAAGATCATTGGGGGAGCTGCGCGCTGGGAGAGGAGTCTTCTGCAGGTGAGTAAATGCTTTTCTTTTTAACAGGTGCATATTATTTTCTGGTGAAACGCTGCCCACATTACGATTATTTTCTGGTGAAACGCTGCCCACATTACAATTATATTCTTGTGAAACACTGCCCACATTAAGATTATTTCCTAGTGAAACATTGCTGCATTACGATTATGTTCTGGTGAAAAATTGCTGCATTACAATTTCTTTTCTAGTGAAACATTGCTGCATTACAATTATTTTCTGGTGAAACGCTGCCCACATTACAATTATTTTCTGGTAAAATGCTGCCCACATTACGATTATTTTCTGGTGAAATGCTTCCCACATTACGATCATTTTCTGGTGAAATGTTGCCCACATTACGATTTGGGCGTGGTCATGATGTCATGTGGGCGGGGCTAACTGTAATGTAGTTGTACCAGCTAACGTAGTTACATGAAAAAAAAAATGAAGTAAACGCACATAATGACAGGTAGCCTTTCACCAGTAAATGCACATAAGAATCAGCTTTTCAGCAGTTAATGCACGTAATGACAGACAGCGTTTCCTCATTAAATGCACATAAGAGACAGCTTTTCACCAGTTAATGCACATAATGACAGACTGCGTTTCTGCAGTAAATGCACATAAAGGGACAGCTTTTCACCAGTTAATGCACGTAATGACAGACTGCGTTTCCGCAGTAAATGCAAATAAGAGCCTGCTTTTCACCAGTTAATGCACGTAATGACAGACAGTTTCCCCATTAAATGCACATAAGAGCCTGCTTTTCACCAGTTAATGCATGTAATGACAGACAGTTTCCCCATTAAATGCACATAAGAGACAGCTTTTCACCAGTTAATGCATGTAATGACAGACAGTTTCCCCATTAAATGCACATAAGAGACAGCTTTTCACCAGTTAATTCACATAATGACAGACTGCGTTTCCGCAGTAAATGCACATAAGGGACAGCTTTTCACCAGTTAATGCACATAATGACAGACAGCATTTCCCCAGTAAATGCACATAAGAGACAACTTTTCACCAGTAAATGCACATAATGACAGACAGACAGTGTCCCCAGCATAGGTAGCCAGGTGTATAGATGTCCCCAGTATATGTAGCCAGGCGTATAGCTGTCCCCAGTATATGTAGTCAGGCTGGTGGTGGTGGTGGGCTGGGGGCCCCAGGGCACCTCAAGCCTGACTGGTGGTGGGCTGGAGGCCTCATGCCTGCGTGGCTGGTGGGCTGGGGTCCCAGGGAAGCTCAGGCCTGGCTAGTGGTGGTGGGCTGGGGGCCCCAGGGCAGCTCAGGCCTGGCTGGTGGTGGTGGGCTGGGGGCCCCAGGGCAGCTCAGGACTGGCTGGTGGTGGTGGGCTGGGGGCCCCAGGGCAGCTCAGGCCTGGCTGGTGGTGGTGGGCTGGGTGGAAGGGCTCAGGCCTGGCTGGTGGTGGTGGGCTGGGGGCCCCAGGTCAGCTCAGGCCTGGCTGGTGGTGGTGGGCTGGGGGTACACTGGGTGGGGAGGAGGGTACCTGTGGGTGGGGAGGAGGGTGCCACTGGGTGGGGAGGAGGGTGCCAGTGGGTAGGAGGAGGGTGTCAGTGGGTAGGAGGAGGGTGCCAGTGGGTGGGGAGGAGGGTACCTGTGGGTGGAAAGGAGGGTGACACTAAGTGGAGGAGAAAGGTGCCAGTGGGTAGGAGGATAGTCTCAGTGGGTAGGAGGAGGGTGCCAGTGGGTGGGGAAGAGGGTGCCAGTGGGTAGGGGGGTCGTCAGTGGAGGGGGGAGAATGCCCGTGGGTGGGGAGGAAGGTGCCCCTGTGTGTGAGGAGATTGCCCTGGGGAGAGAAGACAGGAAGAAAATGATCGAGGCGCCAGCCGCGCTAATAAGGGATGCGAGAGCCTACTTTATTCCTCCCTCCCTCCCTTCCTCTGAATGCCCCCACCTGCTGTGAATGACGGTCCCCCCCGTAGGCAGTGTGTGCGGAGGAGAGCGGAGCGGTAGGTCCTCTTACCGCAATCCATGCTCACCGGCAACTAGTCTCCTGCTTCCTGTGACGTCATGGTAAACAGGAAGCAGGAGACTAGTTGCCGGTGAGCATGGATTGCGGTAAGAGGACCTACCGCTCCGCTCTCCTCCGCACACACTGCCTACGGGGGGGACCGTCATTCACAGCAGGTGGGGGCATTCAGAGGAAGGGAGGAGGGAGGGAGAAATAAAGCAGGCTCCCGAATCCCTTATTAGCGTGGCTGGCTAACAGACTTGCGGTGGCCACGGCCAGCGGGGGGGCTTTAACAGGGGCTAGCAAGTTGCCAGCTGGGGCTGAAGCCTGGGCAAGCCCCAGTGTAGCGCCGCCACTGATGGCAACGCGTATCTTTGTACACGTTGCGGTCCGCAACAACGCTAATTGCAGTAGGGAATGCGTCCAATAATACGCATGGTGGCCGGCCGACTGGTGAGTCATCAAAAACGAAACTAAGTGACAGCGGGGGACCGGAGGATTCCAGAGCGGCTCCGAGGGCACAGGACTGCTGCAAGGGGCTGGTGATAGCCCCAGGTAATTGAAATTCTTTACCCCCCGTTCAATTAAGGTTCCCTTTAAAGAGGAACTCTTGTGAAAATAATGCAATACAAAAAGTGCTTCATTTTTGCAATAACTATGTATAAATAATTTAGTCAGTGTTTGCCCATTGTAAAATCTTTCCTCTCCCTGATTTACATTCTGACATTTACCACATGGTGACATTTTTACTGCTGGCAGGTGTTGTCAGTGGAAGGAGATGCTGCTTGCTTTTTTGGCAGTTGGAAACAGCTGTAAACATCTTTTTCCCACAATGCAATGAGGTTCACAGACAGGAAACTGTCAGGACCATGGTCCTGATACCACGCTGTGGGAGGGGTTTCACCACAATATCAGCCATACAGAGCCCTCTGATGATCCGTTTGAGAAAAGGAATAGATTTCTCGTGGGAAAAGGGGAATCAGCTACTGATTGGGATGAAGATCAATTCTTAGTTACGGTTTCTCTTTTTTTTTTCTTATCTTTTCCCTATTCTAATGCTCGGAACTTCAGCAACTTGTCTTTAAGGGAGCCTAAACTGAGAAGCATATGGATTTTTCCTTTTAAAATAATACCAGTTCCCTGACTCTCCTGCTGATCTTGTGTCTTTAATACTTTCAAGACACCGGATCAGCAGGAGCTCTGACTGAAGTCAGACTGGATTAGCTGCATGCTTGTTGTAGGTGTGTGATTCAGCTACTAGTGCAGCCAAAGAGATCAGCAGGGCTGCCAGGCAACTGGTATTGTTTAAAAGGAAACACCCATATCCCTCTTAGTTAAGGTTCCCTTTAAGCACGTCTAGATACCTAAACGCGTTGAGTTGCTGCCATGTGATGGGCTTATTTGTGCTAACAAACTAGCAGTTGAACATGTGTCCCTAAAAGTGCCCAGTGAATACGCTGATGAATTTACAAATCCATCTGTTATTGTAATTCATGTAACCTGCCAGACGTAAGTGCCACCTTGGCCCAGTCTTGCTGCTGTGGCATTGGCTGTCCAGAGGGTGTTAAAAGTCCAGTAGAGAGGGTGTCCCTGGAAAAGGACCCAAACGAAGGAGGAGAGCAGAGGTTATAGACAAGAGACCCATCTCCCTCCAAAATGTTGAGATTTTAATATTTTAATATTTATGGAATATAGTTGAAATTTTAGTATTTATTGTAACGTTGGAGTGTCTTTGTCTGAAGACGGGAGATTGTAGAAAAGTCACAGAGTAATGTCATGGTGTCACTGCAGGAAAAATGAACTTCTTATACAGTCTATATAAAAAAATAATAATTTATTTTCAGAAATTGGCAAAGAATAGACAGAACGCCCCTGGAGTAGATCTTCTGTACGTAGAAAGGGACGGAAATCACCCCGGGTGAAAAATGCCTTTTCCCTCGCAAGCTGTGAATTCCTGTTAAAACGTTGTTGTTTCGGGAACCAATTTCCATTGTCCCTTGTCCCCCACCACACCTGATGTCACTGCCTATTTTTTAGGTCTACCTAAAGTATTACTATTTTACAAGCACAGTGGAATCTTGGATGGTGACTGGTGAGCATAATTACTTCCGAAAACATGCTTGTAATCCAAAGCACTCCGATAGCAAAGCAAATTTCCCCATAAGGAAGGATTAAGTGCTCAAACCCACTAGCAGTCTTTTCTAAGGGCTAGTAATTTGAAAAATGTCTTGCTAATGCAATGCTATGGGGGATTTTTATAAAATCACATCGCTCAAGTGGGATCACACCCTTAGCATTACATTAGCAAGAGCTTTTCACATCACAAGTTCTTAAAGTGAACCAGAGATGAAGCACCCTCATGTATTCTACCATATATATCAGTGGGGACATTAGAGAAAACACCTACCCTGCTCTCTGCTTCATCCTTCACTGCTCAGCTTTCTTGTTATCAGCCCTGATAAAATTCCAGATTGAGCATTCAGTCTGGCTTTGCTCACGAATTATTATAGCCGAGTCTGTCTTCTCTGATGTATTTTCAAGCCCAAGCCTGCCCCCTTCTTGCTCTGCTATAATGACTCCTGAGCAAAGCCAGACTGAATGTTCAGTCAGGGATTTTATCAGGGCTGATAACAAGCAGGCTGTGCAGTGAAAAATGAAACAGAGAGCAGAGTAGGTGTTTTCTCTAATGTTCCCACTGATATAGTATATGGTAAAATACATGAGGGTGCTTCGTCTCTGGTTCACTTTAATAACTGCTTAGTAGCATACTGCTAGAGGTTTTACAAATATTTTTTTGCAAAAAAAAATGACAAACATATGACCCTGCAGCAGAGTGCGTCAACAGGGTCATATGTATAGCGCCGCCCCCCAGCTCAGTGACGTACGCCCTGGTGGGCAGGGAGATTCCCTGGGAATCTTGTTGGTCCACGCATGTGTGACACACCACCTTCCGTCGTGTACACTACGTGCGTTGACCATAGACTTCCATTACACCAAGCACCATGCGTTAGGTGCGGTGTTTGCAGTAATGCGCTGCTGTCCTTACGTTGGCTTGGATACTTCCGGTGCACCGCAAGGGACCACAATATGTGTGAAAGTCCCCACTGAGTTATTGCTTTGGCAGCCCCTTGCAGCAATAACGCAACGCAGGTATACCTTGCAAGTGTAAATGGGGCCTCCAGAAAACTCAGACGATTCGTTCCCCAATCCAAAAACATGCATAGAAAGATATTTAATACAAAACAAAAGAACTGGACTGTATAAAGTAAAATTTTAAAAAAGACTTTCACTATGACAGAATCATTGTTATCTGTTGGCTGACCCCAGCTTTTTTCTTTGCTTTTGTGTGTGGCTATAACAGGAGACTTATCCAATGACGGTTGCTTTTGCCTATTTTTGAGGATTTCATGGAAATGTGACATTGTACATTTCTTTTACACTCAAATGAAGAGCAATCCTGCAGCGTCAGAAGGAGAACAACCATCGGCTCAGTTTTGATGACGTGACCCACGTATACAACCTGAGATGTATACACTCACTATATTTATAATTACCTGGGGCTTCCTCCAGCCCCATGAGGTGTATGGGCTCCCTTGCCGTCCTCTCCGTTGTCTCCTAATATCCCTTGGGAATGTGTCCGGCCGTGCTCTTCTGTGCATGTGCAGCTCAGCCATGCACACACTCCACTGCTGCTCTCCTGCAGCCGGGAGAATTCTGCGCCTGCGCAGTAAGGGAGCGCAGCGGGGTGCGCGTATTGCCGAGCCACACATGCACAGAAGTGCGCAACTGGCGACGATTGGCCAGATCACCAGGGGATATTAGAAGACAACGGAGTGGCCGGAGAGGAGGGCAAGGGAGCCTATACACCTCATGGGGCTGGAGGAAGACCCAGGTAAGTATATATAAAGCGATTGTCTTCATATCAGGTACTCTTTAACTTCTTGCCGATCGCTCCACGCCGACTGGTGTGAACGCGGCAGCAGCCCCAGGACCACTCCATGCCAATTGGTGTGAAGTACTGGGGCGGGGTTTTGCAGAAAATCGCGTGCACTGCTGCACGCATCTTAGCTAGAATGACGGAACTCCACTCCGACGCTTGCGGAATTATTTCCCCTGGTCAGCGCACAAGATGCGCGCTGACACTGCGGAAATCCTCCACAAGTGTATAATTTAACTGAACCCAGCTATGGTGCTATGCACCTGTAGAGGGAAATTCCCACCAGCAGATGGAGCTGTGGAGTGCAGAGGAACACAGCCTCTGCACTGCCACAAATGCCAGATGGGAATTGTATGAGTTGAAGCAATGCAGGGAAAGATAGCCCTTAGAGAGAGAGAGAGAGCACAGAGACAGAATGTATGTGTGTCCACCAATCTAGTCGCCACCCAGCGACGGTGAACACACAACAGTGGAAACGAAGTGGGAACGCAATCGCAAGAGTGGCGATTGCCAATAGTGACACAAGACCGAGTTAGACAAAGCACAAGTGTAGCAAGAAAGACATGGCAAATAACAATGATCAGAACGTCAAAGAAAATAAACGCTAGCTTAACGCGAACTCCGCACTCATTCGCAACAGCGAACGCGTTGAAGACACGATCACCGCGCGTTAGGCGCCCAGTGATAAGCGTGCCACCCTAACTAACCAATGTAACACAAACACGAAATAGAGAACGGTTACCTTACCGAGCCTACAGCAAGCATTCGTACCAGACAAGACAGAGACAAGGAGTAGCCAGCAGCAACCGCAGCTCTGGCCTACACTCCCAGACAGAGCACAGAAGGAACCACCGCCACTACCGCTAGAGCGGATGCGATCCAGACATACAAACAGATGAAGCAACCAGTAGCAACCGCTGCTCTGGCTTGCACCCCTAAGACGGAGTACAGACAGAACGATTTCCTGTCGACCGCCGCTGGCGACAAGACAATCGCAACAGATAGACAGTACAAGGCAAAACAGATAATAACCTGACTACGCTAGAAGGGATACCTAGTGCAGTCCCAAAGAATTACTCTAAGATAATCTTAGCAAACAATAGCAAAGGCTGATACTCCAGGTGAGTTAGCAGGAACAAACCATCATGACCAGCAAGGAATTCTGGGAGCAAAAGGCATTTTATACTGCAAGCCATCAAAGGAAGCAGCTAAGCAATTTGCATGACAAGTGTATGCAAATTCCTCACCAGCAGAGCAACTCTGAAACTTGCAAAGTGAAGACAGATCTCTTTTCCAGAGACTTGCAGCATTCAGACCTCAAGAATGGTCAAACAGCTGTCTGCCTGTGCAGACAGCAGAGCAGATCATTACACTGTTAGACACCGTCTATTTAGTCTGTACAGGGCTGCACTGTATTGGGGACAGCCCGGCCGTGTCACACGGCTGTCCCCCTGAGCAGCAGGGAAGCGATCCGCTGTCATAGGCTGAAGCCTATGACAGCCGATCACACTGATTGGCTGGCGGGGGAAGAGAGGGAGTGATACATTTAAAAAAAAAAATAGGCATATTTATTATTTTAAAAAAAAGAAAGAAATATTTATTAAAAACAAATAAACATCCTGGGAGTGATTATAGCCCACCAACAGAAAGCTCTATTGGAGCGCAGAAAAGGGGGGGGGGCACTTGTGTGCTGAGTGGTGCGGCCCTGCAGCATGGATCAGTGAATAATGGCGCACCGCACAGCGCCTATGCATAAAAATGGTGCCGCATTAAAAAGATATGCTTATCGCTATTTATAGTTAGTACTGCATAATAATGGCGCACAGGGAAAAAAGAAGAGAAATGACACACAGTAACGTTATTTATCAATAGCGTCGTTCATATGCCTAGCAGCAGACGTTATTGCGCACAGTAACGTTATTTATCAATAGCTAACCTACATAGGTCGAACTGCAGAAGTTATTTAACTGCAAAACAGTGAATGGATTTAATGTAACACTGTCAAGGTTAGGGTTAGGCACCACCAGGGGAGATTTAGGGTTAGGCACCACCAGGGAGGTCTTACGGTTAGGCACCACCAGGGGGGTGGTTAGGGTTAGGCATCTCCAGGGTAGTGGTTAGGGTTAGGCACCACCAGGGGGGTCTTAGTGTTAGGCACCACCAGGGGGGCGGTTAGGGTTACGCACCACCATGGGGGTGCTTAGGGTTAGGCACCACCAAGGGGGTGGTAAGGGTTAGGCACCACCAGGGGGGTGGTTAGGGTTAGGTACCACCAGGGGGGTGTTTAGGGTTAGGCACCTCCATGGGGGGTGGTTAGGGTTAGGCACCACCAAGGGGGTGGTAAGGGTTAGGCACCACCAGGGGGATGGTTAGGGTTAGGCACCACCAGGGGGATGGTTAGGGTTAGGCACCACCAGGGGGATGGTTAGGGTTAGGCACCACCAGGGGGGTTTAAGGGTTAGGGATAGGTACAGAGAGGGTTCTGTGTGTTAACGCTAAATAACGATAAGGCTTTAATGCTAAATAACGATAAGGCTTTAACGTTAAGTAGCGATAAGCGACAAACGGATTAGTGGCAACACCGTGCACCATTATTCGCAGTAGCCATTTTCAGATGGATCCCTTAAAGCTGCAGTGGCCTTAATTGTAAAAAAATAGCCTGGTCACTAGGGGGATTTAAGACCGTGATCCTCAAGTGGTTAACAAGTTAAAATTTTATACAATTTTTGCTTCTCTTGCTCCAGATGACTTGTAACCCAAGGTTTTATTGTACAACATTTCTCAAAGCCATTCTTAGAAAAAACTTCTACCTACTTCTACCTACTTCTAGGTAGACTTGATAACCGATAATTTAAAGGATACCTGAGTTGAAAAAAAAAAGTGGTCTTTTACTTACACGGGGATTCTTCCAGCCCCATAGTCTTGTAGGTCCCTCGCTGTGCTCTTGGTCCTCATCCTTGATCACCTGTGCAGTCAGGTAAAGTTCACAACTTAGCTAAGTCACACACTACTGCGCATGCACTGGCCTGGCACTGTGCCTCCTTGCTCACGCTCCGGTGGCTGGGAGCGTTTTGCACGCAGTCACAAGTTTTACGGGAACCCAAGTCTTACGGGTGCACGATAAAGGAGGCTCGCCGCTGGCCCAGTGCGTGCGCAGTAGTGTGTGACTTAGCTAAGTCGCGCACTCTACCGGCCGGCACAGCAGATCAAGGATGTGGATTGGGAGGACAGCAAGGGCAAAAATACACATTACAGCAGTACTAATTAGTAGCAAACAAACTTAACAAATAAGGAATTAAAAAAAAAAAGTGTTAAAATAAATCGGCCTGGAGCACTTTCAAGCCTCTAAATAAATTGGCTGCTAAAAAGGTTAATCAGATAGTGTCACATTTTTTTGAAAATGGTGTTAAAGGGGAATGTCAGCCTAAACAAACATACTGTCATTAAGTTACATTAGTTATGTTAATTAGAATAGATAGGTAATATAATTTTTTACCCACCCTGTTTTAAAAGAACAGGCAAATGTTTGTGATTCATGGGGGCAGCCATCTTTGTCATGGGGCAGCCATCTTTTTGGTTGAAAGGAGGTGACAGGGAGCATAAGACACAGTTCCAACTGTACTTTGTCCTGATAACCCCTCCCAGCTGCACACGCTAGGCTTCAAATGTCAAATTCAAAATGTAAAAAAAAAAATTTGCACCAAAACAGGAGAACGCGAACAACAACATCAGAAATCCCATCATGCTTTGCACAGCATCAGGGGGAAAATGCAGTTTTCTTCTGTGCAGCTAAAAATGAGGCTTGTATAAGAGAGACAAAGTTCTGATGCTGTGAAACTGTTAAAGAAACACCAAGCCTTTTCAGTGCTGCTGAGTCGATTTTTAGTCTGGAGGTTCACTTTAAGGACAGGTTTGCTTTATTGCTTTTGCTCATTTTTCATGAATGCACATGAAGCCTTCAGAAATCATACCTCTAGAGGAGAGATCACACCTATATAAGTTATATAGCTGTGATGTCCCACTAGGTTCCCCAAGTGTGAAAACTAACTGTGAAAATTCTCCATGGTAATTCTCTGCAGAAAGCCTGCTGTGTACATAACCGTGTATTCCCTGCTACTCAAACCATTACCACTCATTCAGTACATATTATGTATGTATATATTATTTATCACTTTACAGAGTATACAGCAATATCATTAACTTTCTCTCAAAGGAGCTCATAATCTTATCCTTTTCATAGTCATAATCAAATGTGTCGACTTCAGACCTTTTCTGTATCACTGTCAACCAGTGGATCTTGTACCGATCTTGTGACAGATCACTAACGACGCTGTACGGACATATCACCAGCCTCTGGCTGGTGACTAGAGATGCAACGAACAGTTCGCCTGGTCCTGTGATGAACTGTTCACCAACAAACAGTACTTGCGGCTACTTCCGTGTCGGTGAGGTTTTTAAGTAATGTGCAGGCGCTGGCCGGCGGAACGTGTCCTTGATAGTGCGCCGTGGTTGGGTGAGTTTTGCGTATGCACACAGTATTGTCATACGTAGTTGTGCGCATGCGCAGATCGCTCTTGACCGCGGGCACACGATCAAGGACATGTTCCACTGGTCAGCACCTGCACATTACTTAAAGACCTTGCCGACCCGGAAGTAGCCGCAGGTACTGTTTGTTGGCGTACAGTTTGTCACAGGGCCAGGTGAACTGTTTTTCTTATCACTATTGACAACGCCATTGTTGCTTTGAGGGGGGCGGAAGGACGATGGTGCAGCTTCCGGTGGCCGGGAAAGCGGTGGGAACAATGCCATCATGCAGTCCTCAGGCATTGCTAAAGATCTGACCTGCCTGATGTTTAGCGATCGCCAAGAGGGTGCTGTACCCATGATAGTTTGGACCATACTATGCAATGTCTGATGTCCTGCGTGTCGCCCCCCCCGCACGCGTTTCCAAAACGCATATGGAAACGCGTGCAGTGTGAACGGGCCTTTACATTGGGTCCCCTAGTGCTCTATATGTAACAATTGATATGGAGAGGTGTTCAGATTTAGCAACACAAAAAGCGATTACAATCACCTAGCAATTGTGATTTTGCATTGCGGCGTTCCCGAGATTGCGTTTAGCGATTCTCGTTCCAGCGAATGAGTTTTGCGACAGAATCGCCGGGTAAAAACAAGTAGCACGTGTGTGATCGTTAAAAAACACAAACACACCACAATAGCTGTAGCAGCGCTTTTCTGATCACCGGCGATTAGCAAAGCACGTGTCATGGACAAAAAGAGCCTCAGAGTGAAGCATGAGGAGGAGAACAGTCTATTAATGGTTACGACTATTGGATTATTATTATTATAGTCAAAGCACATATAGAGGTGATCATTACCAGCTTAGCACTATAGAGAGCTAATATAACAGTTGAAGAAGGGCCCCTGCTGGTCCTGGGGCCCTAGCTCGGTCGCTACCTCTGCAACCCCTATTGCTACGCCACTGGTAGGCAGTATCTGGATTTTTACAATACAGAAATATACAGTAAGCTAGCATGACCATTTAAAAACAGTTTTTTCCAGTGTCCCATTTTTAACGATATTTATTTCAGCTTCAGGAACACTTCACAAGTTGTTTTGTTTGTCTGTATTAAGTGATAGTCCTTCATAATAATCCCATCTGAACAGCTACAGGTCATCCTATTTCCTCAGAACCACTTTCCTTGAGCACTGTACATTCTCTACTCTGCAGAGTCCATCTGGTGCTGGGAGAAGTCACGCCCTATCTGTTCACATCGCTCGCCCACGCCCCTCGCAGCCGAGATTTGCCCAGAGTAAAGATGGCCGCTGGGGGCGTCCAGGAAGTGGTGATGTCAGCAGTGTGATAGGTGGCAGAGCTGCTGCTGGGAGACAGAAATGGGGGAAGCAGAAGCTGCTGGCAGGTTGCAGAGAGAGACCCAGCGCAGGCTGGCACAGTACAGCTCTCTGAGAGGTATACATAGATAGAATGAGTGTAATTATATAGATACAATGTATACTGCAGACACTTCCTGGGGAGGGCTGTCATTGTACACTGCCATGTATGCAGGGAAGCAGTCATCCTGTCATTGTCATTATATACTATAGCTGTGTGTCGATCTGATACTCAGATTTGCTTTTATAAAGTTTCTAGCAATTTATGAACTGGGTTCTAGAGATCCTGTGCCCAAAATCCCAGCTGGGACCATCTACTGCTAAACTGACACTGTTTGAAAAATGATGCTCCTTTACAGTGTTTATTTACAGTGTTTATATGATTCCAACTTTCCCTCTTTGGGAGCCCTGTCACTCTGTCCCTCTTTCCTCCTCATTTGTCCCTCTTTCAGGACTTTGTCCCTCTCTCTATGTAAATACCTATATTTCTCTACTAAAAAATGTGTTGGTAAACTTTATTCTCATCCTTTAAATGTATATATTACTAACTTTAAAATGTTAATATGAAGGAAAATAAACCAGGATAGAAAGGAGCGGTGTGGTTTGAATTATAAAACAACATATTATTCTTATGAAATCTTTATGGGATGAGTGACTAGGTGTGACAGGGGTGTGATCAGGGGTGTGGCTTGTGTCCTTCTTTCTCATCTCAAAAAGTTGGGAGGTATGTGGTTCATTCAGGCGGGGAGACTGTCACCGGTGGACACTTAAAGTGTACCTGTAGGGAAAAAAAAGTTCCCCATGTATATACCCCAGTAGAGGGAAGTCTCTATTCTAGATAATCTAGAGATAGCTCCGCCGCCTCCACTGCTCCAGCTGAGATCCCCTAAACCTCTTTGAGGCTTCTTTACCACTGCAAATTCTAATTCTGATTTTCACTGGATGCTAGAAATACAAGAAGTAAAACACAGGAAAAAAAACAGCATGCAGGCCTTAAAAATTGGAGATGCATGTAAAATTGCACCAAAATCGGAATAGCATGCAGTGGAAAAGAGCCCTGACAAGGGATTTTTTGTGAGGTGCACAGCTGCAATCCTGTCCGTGAATGAGTGCGGACACAATGTGAGGTGCAGCACTACTGCTCACTAGCTCAGAACTGCTCGGGCTTAGTTTTTTTTCTGAGCCGGGACAGCTACTGTGCAGATGCAAGGTGTCCTGCACAGTGCGGCTGCACTTGTTCACGGATGATGATGAACTTACCTCCCCAAGAAGATACACACAAATTGTTGCTTAATTCAACAAAATGACGATTTATTTACATACTCCAAAAAGAATGCAACGCGTTTCGTGGGCACATCCCACTTCATCAGGCAATACGAGTGGAGTACAGTAAGGCCCGGTTCACATTAGCGGTGGCCGTCCGGAATCGCCGTGCCGGAGCCGGACCGCTTGCAGAACGGACGGAACGCGCACGGCAATAGCAATGAAAGCCTATGCGTCCGTTCACATGCGTCCGTTCTGCCGGACCGGAGCCGGACCGGATCCGGACCGGATCCGGACTCCGGCGTCCGTTCCAACATGCGCTATTTTTTGGTCCGGCTCCTCCGGCAGCCGTATCCGGGGCGGAGCCGGACTGCACCATCCGGCCAATGGAAACCAATGAGAACCGGAGAGCGCACAACACACTGGCTACAAAAACCGGACGTTCTACCCCACTTCCTATGCATTTTGGATGGGGACCACATGGGCCCAGCGTTCAGGTGGGGCAGCAGCGATTTCATGCTGGAGCTCTAGGCAGCAACATGTCTGATTAGTCTGATAACGAGGAGGCGAACAACAGAGAATTCCCAGGTATACGAGTAAAAAATGCCTGGATCCATGGTCCCAACTGCAGTCTCTGTATCCACGGATGGTCTCCACACGTCCACCTGTCTCCAACAATGACCCCAGACCCTTCTGCTGACCTCCCAGACCCAAGGTAATAACAGGTTGTTATCTCCTTAAGAAACCGGATCCGGACCGCAACCGTGTTCACACCGCACGGAAACCGGATGCAAACGGACCGGATCCGGACCGGATCCGGATAGGAACCGTACGGATCAGGTCTGGTCCGGATACGGTGCGGTCCGGACATCCGGTGCGGTTTTGACAAAACCGCAAGTGTGAACGGGGCCTAAGCTGTAGACAGAGACAGGAAGCAATTTTGACTGGAAGCTCACATAATAGCATTTTTGTATATAATGCTTAATTGATCTCTTTTAAAATTCAATAATGCAGTGTTGGACAGGGTAAAAAGTGCAAAACTTGTAGGTTGTTTATATGAGTGATCAGAACGTAATTCTAATATCCAGAATTATGTGTGAAGGTATACTCAAACCTAATCTTGTGAGTACGGTATATAATTATCCTTATACTCATTACCTACAGTGCACACTACACTATATTGGGCTCTCTGTGTTCCACTCCATCTAATGTCTACCATAGTCATATATCCATTGTAGTCTAGGGCCTATTTAGAGGGAAGAGAGTTAACTTATAGGATACCAGAGGTGACATGTGACATGGTGAGATAGACGTGTATGTACAGTGCCTAGCACACAAATAACTAGGCTATGTTCCTTTTTTTTTTTCTGTGCCTGAAAGAGTTAAATATCAGGTATGTAAGTGGCTGACTCAGACAGGAAGTGACTACAGTGTGACCCTCACTGATAAGAAATTTCCATTTTTATTGCTCTCAGAAGCCATTTTCTGCTAGGAAAGTGTTTTATAGTTGGAATTTCATAGCAATGAGGGGCACACTGTAGTCACTTCCTGACTGAGTCAGCCACTTACATACCTGATATTTAACTCTTTCAGGCAGAGAAAGAAAAAAAAGGAATACACCACAGTTATTTGTGTGCTAGGCACTGTGCATACACATGTCTATGTCACATGTCACTTCGGGTATCCTTTATGTGCATGTTTTTGGGATGTGGAAGGAGACACAGGGAGAACGTAGAAACTCGCAGCAGGATTCCAACCGAGGAGCCATGGCCGCAAGGTGAGAGCGTCCACTACGCCATTGTGCCGCCCTGAAGTTACCGGAAGGATCCGGCTGATGTAGGTTTTGAAAATGACAAGACAAGACAAATAACATTTATATTGCGCTTTTCTCCTTGCGGACTCAAAGCGCCAGAGCAGAGCAGCAGCCACTAGGGCGCGCTCTATTGGCAGTAGCAGTGTAAGGGAGACTTGCCAAAGGTCTCCTACTGAATTAGTGCTGGCTTACTGAACAGGCAGAGCCGAGATTCGAACCCTGGTCTCCTGTGTCAGAGGCAGAGCCCTTAACCATTACACCATCAGCCGGGATATATTGTGACGCGTCTCTGCAAAATGTTACTATGGCAGTGTAACTTGCATAAGCTGTGTTACCCTAATTGTGCGCTATACACTGCTGGCATTAGTACTAGTGATATTGCTGTGCGCACGCCAATACTGATGTCTGGTAGTGGATTAACCCTATGTCGCTTTATGTTCACTTGAAAGCGGACCTGAACTCAGAACTTCCTCTCTGCTCTAAAAGATAAGCAACAGCATAATAACCATGAGGCCAGGTGCACACATAGCAGAAACGCTAGTGTTGCGTAAAACGCTGCGTTTTTGCCGCTAATGGAAGTCTATGGGCTGCAGGAAAGAAAGCTTATAAAAACTCAGATGCGTTTTCTATGAGTTTTCAAACCTGCGTTTTTAAAAACACTGGTTTTGTTGCATAATATGCAGTAAAG